>NW_027256889.1:11600780-12200780 GCF_029215685.1 Pituophis catenifer annectens
CTCATTGGTATTATTAGTCTTCTCTCGGCTTCTGTCTGTCTCATTCCTGAGTGTTCTTTGCTACACTGAGACCCAACATGGACATTTGATTTCTTGAACTGTTCATCTTGCAATAATAAGCAAAAAGCTTTGTCATTTGAAGTGTGAAGTCTCTAGAACAGTGTTTCTCAACCTTGGAAGCTTGAAGATGGGTGGACTTCAACTCCCAGAATCCCCCAGCCAGCAGCGCTGGCTGGGGGATTCTGGGAGTTGAAGTCCACCCATCTTTAAGCTTCCAAGGTTGAGAAACACTGCTCTAGAAGAAGGGTAACGAGCTCATTGTGTCCCTTTCTCATGTACATTCATGCTCACAAGTCCACGCATATCTGAAATGAGAACACGGTTGAAATTATCATTACTGCCGGCTGCCTAACCCCATTTTAAACCCCAGATCCAGGCAGGTCTTCAAAACAACCCAATATACAGGTTTATTTATTTTTTTTTTAAAAAAAGTTTAGCACTTTAGTGTAAGCTGGGAGCCTTCAAAACAATCGCTGGAAAGGTTTCTAACTAGAAGGATGGGTTGCCCCTGTCTTCATGGAGGAAAACTCATGCAAAAATCAGTAGAGCCCATCTGAGGCTAATTCTTGCCCTTCCCCAGATAAAAGGATCAATTGAATTGTGGCATCTTCCAAGTACTTTTCAGGACTGTTTAAATTCCCAGGCCTTTCAGTCTCTAAGATGATAATATCTCTGGTCCTTTGGAACCAGAGGGATCTTCTTAGGTTCTGACCACTCTACCATTGAAACAAATGATCAACCTTGATATAGAGTTTGCTCTTGCAAATTAGCAGTTAGATGCCTACAAAAAGCATGATGTGGTATATTTGTGGATTTTTTTTAAAGGCCAATTCTTTGTAGCCTGATTCAAAGGCATCCATGAGAAATCTTTTTTTTTTAAAAAAAAATTATCTCCTACACCAGTTGGAATTTGGGAGAGTGGACAAGCCTCATCATGAGCCTCAAGGAAGAAAAATCTCTTCCCCACTCCCATCTTCTACATTTTCCCATCACCCCCCTGGACTTTTAGTTCAACAAGGCAAATTCATCCTCAGTCAGCCTTCTTCTTCCTATCAGGTGCCTCCAAGGTCTAGATGTGTCCAGCCAACATGGCTGTTGGTTAAAATTCTGAGAACTGATAGCTTACGTGCCCATTCAGTATGGAACAGGATGGTATTCAGGGCAAAATCAAGAGACGAGAGTGATGCAAGATATTGTAGGTGCACAGAACGAGTGGTTGGAAAGAGTCCAGTTTCCAGAATCATGTACAAGGCATGGTCACCATTTATGAACAGTGAAGAGAAAGACAGTGAGATGATCTCCTGACTTCCCTCCTTCATTTTTGCATTGCTGTTTCAGGTATTTCTACCAGTCACACTGTGATTCTTACCTGAACCTGGCGTCCAGAGGCCATCTGCAATAGGGAGGTGTAGATTTCTCGTAATCAGTTGAGTTTATCATGGGTAGAGTTCACACAACACGCTAAGGCAAAATATGATTTTACTTGCTTGTGGTTTAGTGTGCTGTATGAATTGAGCCAGTGTGATTTGTAAACCAGGGTTTATGATTTAGTGTGTTGTATGAAGTCAGTCAATTGTAGTCTATTCAGTAAACCATATTAAGAAAATGTTGACTTACATATTGGATAACTCACTTTGGCCCAGGAAATTAGCAGGCTAAGACTTCGAACAGCCCATATTACTCTTTGCTCTGGGTCAGGCTTTAATCCTTCCCCTCAGAGGGCTTTCCCAGATTATTACACCGAATTTACTATATTTTGATTCCACAGGAGTCTCTTTCTATCTCTCTTTCTGCTTGCTTTCAGCTGTTTTTTGTAATTACCACTGTTACTACTGCATTCTACTACTACTGTTACAATTGTGATCCAGCTCACAAGTTTATTTTCGTATGGTCAGCCTCATTTTCCCCAAATGTATGTAATGAAATATGAAACTGTAAACTCGGCGGCCATTTCTAGAACTTTCTGAATCTGAGGCGAGGAAGAGCGAGTGCAGAATCTGAGTATCACCGTGTATACTGGAAAATGTGCAGCTGCTTTTAAATTAAATCCAGTGAGATTTGTGACTAAAGCAGACTATTACAGGATGACATAAAAACATCCTGCAAGGTGAACACAGATGGAAAGAAAAGAAGAATAAGAAACTGGAACTCCTGTTCTAGTGACGTTTCCTCCCTCAGTCTTTTGTACAGGCAGACAGCACATAATTCATTTGGGATGTTGGGGTACCACCCACATCGGATTTCCGCCTCCAGAAAGGTTCCCTTTGCTCAGTCATCCAGGTGACATGTCAGTGGGAGTCCTTCAGGTGTGCAATAGCAGCAGTATTTGCCCGGTGTGACATTTTATCACTTTTTCTGGATGTCCAATGCAGTGCTGAGGGAGCAGGAGAATTTGTGGGATGGCTGTGTATTTAAAAATGACAATATGGTGGACTTGTCTATCATCTGACTTTGGCAAAGAGAAGCTCTTGAAAGGCTGGGCAGGGTGCAATTTTTTTTCTCCTGATCAGGGTTCCTTCAATCAAACAGAAAACAATTTATCTTAGAAAATAGTTCAGGGGAGAAGAGAATTTAGGTGCAATTCTCAAAGCTAGCATTCTTGCACTTGTGTAGTTAAAAGATAGCCAAGAAGTGTGTGTGTGTGTGTGTATGTGTGAAGAACATGTATTTTGTTGACCAATCTTTTTTCCAGCTCTCTCTCTGTCTCTCTGGCTCCCTGCCGTACCTCCATTAAATTTAACGGAAAACATTAGATAGAAACCCTTCCCATAAAGTATTTTCAGTAATGACAATACTGTCATCACAAATTTTTTCCTTTCCCTGGTCCTCCTAATTGCTCTGCCCAGAAGTTTGATGGAAATTTATGAAAGATCATTTTGCCTGGCACTGTTTCAGGGAGGTGAGGATCAGTTGTTGCCTTTAGAAATTGATGTGATGATTAATTTTCTTCCGGATCCCTTTGTGGTCAATCATCCTCTAGGGCCAAATTGAGTGTCAACAGTCAAGCTGGCTAACAGATGCAGCCTTGATCATCTCAATTATTATTAACTTGACTTGGTTTTTACATATCGCCTAAGGCGTGTGTATGTGGGGGGGAGACACGACTGCCTCTTGCCCTAAGTCATTAACCTAATGACTTTGACCTCATCTTTTCCAAACTAGTGCCCTCCAGAAGTGCTGGATGTTCACTTCTGTAATTTAAACCACTTCTTCTAACCTGATACCTTCCAGATGTGTTTGGATTTATAGGCTCCAGAATTCCTCGGCCAGCATGGCCCTGAGGGATGATGAAGCTTGATGTCCAACTCAAAGGGAAGAAAATAAAGTGGGGAAAGGCTGCCATAGACATTTCCAAGCCAAGTCTCATCTTCATGCTTTCGATGGCTTCGGTGAAACTGTGTTGAGCAAACTTAACTTCTAGTGAGAGGCCCTGGGGTGCATTGGTGTGCCACTGTCTCTGAAGTCCACAGAGTATGGTTCAAAAAAAAGATGATTTTTTTTAAATGTGTGAATGGGATCTTCGATCATACTATCATGGGTGCTTCTATAGCTTTTTAGACTATACCAAGTGGACAGCTCTGCTGGTGTGGCCAGAACCCAGCAAGGAGTCAACCATGCCAAGGAAGTGGAATATTGTCTGTGTTTCTAATCAAGCTGAATGGTTCCTTTTTGAGTGCAAAATTAGGATGGCTTGCCCACCCCCTCAAAAACAACAACAACACATTCTTTTGTCATGCCTATATTTAGGATGGTTTCTTTTCTATCTTTTTTCTATCTAGGATTCAGTTTAATTCACATGTTTGGAGGGTTGGTTTAAATTTCTTTTCAAGTAGAGGAATTATATTGTCTCACTAGACAGACTTAAACTCATCTCAGCAATCTGATGCTTCGAGATAAACATTTTCTCTAAAAAAAACCCCCAATATCTCAACTGTTGAAGGAACGATTCTGTAATTATAACTGGAGGCAATTGCTCGGTACTGAGATTCACAGGGCCTATTGTTCCCTCCCTCCCCTCCTTCCCACAACTTCCTGAAAACACCCCAGGAACAGGAATGACTGGTAGATATAAATCCAAGATGGCAGCCATAACTGAAGTACCATTGAAGCTCACCAGGTTCTTATGTGTGCCCATGTAAAGGGGGGGGCGGAGCTTCGGGTGCACGATTGCTTCTGCTCACCCAAAAGGGGTGGGGCTTTGATTGCATCATCGTGGCTCCCATGCTGGCTTTTTGACTATACTCTGTGTGGACATTCCTACCTGATGAATAGAACCAGGCTCCTCAACCACTCAACCTGTACACACAACCAA
Organism: Pituophis catenifer annectens; assembly: GCF_029215685.1. Taxonomy (NCBI): domain Eukaryota; kingdom Metazoa; phylum Chordata; class Lepidosauria; order Squamata; family Colubridae; genus Pituophis; species Pituophis catenifer. The sequence continues at coordinate 11,605,153 of NW_027256889.1, forward strand.
GGCAGCACTCCCATAACAAGGAATGAAAAAAGATGCTCTATTTCTTTTTCTTACCAGCACAAAAGAACTCATGAAACCAAAAGATTCTTTTTTCATGGCAAATAATGTCTAGATGTTGAAAAAAACCCTCAAACTCAAAAAAAAAAAAATCAATCTTCTGTATTCTATGATCCTGTAATATCTTCTATATAAGGTCAAGAGCAGCCACACTACTGTTCCTGGGGCTCAGGTTGATGATAAATAATACCCTGAGCTATAAATTGAGTAACATTTTGGCTTAGTTTTATTGGGCAAGCTTAACCATCTATGGTTTATTCAATAAAACAAATTTAAACAAATCAAATGCAAACGCAGCCTTTGCATCCCATAGATCGCTGCGTGACAATCTGATTAGATTGTGTGGCTGACTCTTTTTGGGCAAAGTTACCATCAAGATTGGTAGGTGCCATGTTTCAAGATCACAGGAGACTGACATAAATGTAAAGGTTGGGAGGCCAAAATATTTAAGCCTATTTTTTCAGGAAGTTGGGAGGTTCTGAGGCCGCTGCTGAAAGAAAATATAGCAGGTATATAGCAGTCTCCCAAAAGCTGGCAACACCTATTTTGAGATGTTATGGCTATGTTCACCCAAGAGATTTAACCCGATTAAATGCAGTCAGTGGCTGCCGATGCACAACACGCTAAGCTTGACTAGTGTTAACCTTGGTTAGTATTTTTGTGGCTTAGTCTGTTGCGTAAACCCAGGCCATTTGGTTAGTTTATGGTTCAATGTGTTGTACAAACCGGAAAAATGGATTCATCCAATCTCTAGGTTACAGGTGTTCTGTGAACATGGCCTGTTTTTGTAAAGAAACCCGAGGCTTCCAAAACCCATTGTTTTTTGCCACCGAATGTTGGCGTTGGTGACTTTGCAAGATTCAGCTGTTTGCACAAATGAGACACGTGGTTCATGTGTTGCCCATATTAGACCTCTGGACAAAGTGCAACCATAGCAGACCAGCGGTGGCCACCTCCACCTGGCCTCATAGCTTGCATTAGCTTCATAACTCCACGGGGCAGGAGAAAAATAAGAAGCACGAAATGCAAGGCTGCTTCAGGGAACATAAAGCAACGGGAGGGTCTGTGAAATCCCAGACCCCCCCCCATTGGAGGGGGGCGTCCCGATGTTTTGCAAAGAAGGTTGGCCCAAACCAAGTCCCCCCCCCAGTAAAATTAAAAGAAAAAGTGTGTCTTTCTCCTCCTCGTATTTATAACTGTACAGATGCCGGGGCGGGGGTGGGCTTAGGGGGTTTTCAACAGGCTGTTATCTCTCACCACCCATATATTGTACGCAATGTAACCTTGATCGTGCTATTCTAGTTTTTGTGTATGTGGCAATGTAAAGAACTGTGTATAGTGCATTGTACAGCATATTTTCATGAATAAAATTTGTTTTAAATATGACGAGGAGGAGCGTGTTATGTGATGTGGGATGCAGGGCCTGAAAATCCATAACCTGTTGGAATGTTGGTAAATGTTTGGCTGTTGCCAATATTGGAGTTATATTTAATCATATATACCCTGTTTTCCCCAAAAATAAGACATCCCCTGATAATAAGCCCAGTCGAGCTTTTGAGCGCATGCACTAAAATAAGCCTCCCCCCGAAAATAAGCCCTCCCCAAAAATATTTAAACACAGAGCTGGAAATCAGGTAAGATGGCAAGAGGAGCCCCATCTTGCTCCACGCACCTCAAAATAATAAGACCTCCCTGAAAATAAGGCCAAGCGCTTATTTTGAGGTTCAAAAAAATATAAGATGGGGTCTTATTTTCGGGGAAACACGGTAGGAGTCGGAAAGAAGGTATCACATTGGCTTCTTCTTCTCCAGAAATACAATTTATTTTTATCCATTAAATTTATATGCTAGTCATCTCACTATCAAGTAACTCTTTAACCATCTTCTGAGCCCTAATTTTCTCTCTCTTCTGCAGTTAAACACTACTAGTCCCAGTTTTATTGGTAGTGGAGGAACCATCTGGCCTTACTAGATCCAGACCATTTTCACATAGTATTTAGATTTATATCCTGACTCGTATACAAGAAGTCAAGCAATGTATGTTTGCTCCCTCCTCCTATTTTAACAGCCCTGTGAGGTAAGTTGTCCTGAATGAGTGACTAGCCAAATATCCAATCCAAGGAGCTTCCTTCCATGATTGAGAACCCTATTCTGGAACCAGAGTTTGATCATCTGAAAATCAGGTTCTAGCTTCTGACCATATGATTCTACTGTATTTTCCCGAATATATGACCTACCCCGAAAATAAGCCCTATCTGGATTTTTTGGGGGTGGGCCTAATGTTTAAGCCCTACCCGAAAAATAAGCCCTAGTGAAGGGGTGGGTGTGGCCAGCGCAGGAGGCAGCTCAACTGTGTGTCCCCTCACAAACACAGGCAGCGATCCCTGAGACGTGGCGACTCCTTCCTTTCCCCAGTCACCTCACAGAGGTTTGGCCCCTTAATTGTAGCCCTGATTAAGGTGATCTGATTTTAGAATCTGATTCTGAACCTGATTGTCCCTATTTCTAGATCAGCACCTTTCCCATTACCCCACCTTGACTCTTGGATTGAGAGGAAGGGACTAGCCGAGAGTGCCCCAGAGAGTTTCTACGACTGAAGGAGTTCTAGAACCTGGTTCTCCCCAATCCTAACCCAACATTTGAACTGGACTTCTATTGTACCTAAAATAATGTACCTATCTGTCATAGTCTTATTTACCTTTGCCTTCTTTCAGGAATTTTTCAGAATTGATTTCTTAGCATATTTCCCTGGGTTTTCCTGGTACCCAGTCCAAGAATTCTGACCCTGCTTAACTTTTCAAGATCACCTCTCAAGTGCTGCCCTCTGCTGTATTACTGACAGAGTCCTTGGGAAGAGAAAATGGCTCTTCCACCGAAGTATCCCGCATCCTGGAACTCCCTAGAGAAAAATGACCACCAAGAACCTTTCAGTTTTTTAAATGTTTCAGAAGGTGATGCTAACGTTAGGCTGCAAACGTTTGGTCAACAGAGTCCTGTACAGCAAGCCACATTTCAAGCTATGAACCTGGCAATTACTCAAAGAGTTTTAATATAAGAAAACATCAAGAGTCAGGAGGGGGTTCCTGGCTTTTTCTTGACCTGAAATATGTAAATAATCAAAAGGGAAGGGACTGGAAGACAAGGGAAGGGAAGGGAAAACTGAGCAACATAGTTGATCATAAATTTAGTTATCTCTACCTGAAGAATTCCACAGAGGAATAGCAATGAAAAGGGAAATAAAAATAGACCAAATAAAGTTCTATTTATAGGCAAATTAACGCAGGAAAACCGAAGTTAATGATTACTTTACAGATTGGGGGAAAAAAAGAACAAGAGAGAACACAGGCAAAAGTACATATGTAGTATACACATTCAGCGCCTCACAGTTAAAGAATAAAAACGAAAGAAGTCACAAAAAGAACAAAAATAGGCCAAACAAATATTTATATATAATTAGGTATCTAATTGAATCTAGAACTATCCACAACTTTTGCATCAACATGACATCTGTAAACGTGTGTGTGTGTTTGTGTTTGTGTTTTTGTTTGAGTTAAGTGGAGTTGCTTCCATAGCATTGAAGCTGTTTTCAGTGGATAACACTACTGTGTTAGAAAACTGGACTACCAAGGTGAGCATCTGGCCAATCTAGATGACTTTGGGTTGCAAATGAAGGAATGGTTTATTATGATATGTACCTCAAAACCCTTTGTGGTCCCTTAGTTCTGTTTTTTGAGTCCAGCAAGTAGGTCCTTTTCTTCCAATGAGATATGCTCAGAATAACAGAATAATAGAGTTGGAAGAGACCTTGGAGGTCTTCTAGTCCAACCCCCTACCTAGGCAGGAAATCCTATACCCATGATGGCGAACCTATGGCACCCATGCCACAGGTGGCACACGTAGCTATATCGGTAGGCACACGAGCGTTGCCCTAGCTCAGCTGCAGCACGCATGCGCGCACTGGCCAGCTGATTTTCGGGCCTTCTGGGCCCACTGGAAGTCGGCAAACGGGCCATTTCTAGCCTCCAGAGGGCCTCCAGGGGGGTGGAAAAGGCTGTTTTTGACTTCCCCAGGCTCCAAGAAAGTCTCTGGAGCCTGGGGAGGGCGAAATACAGGCCTACAGGGCCCACTGTGCCATTGCATGCCAAAAGTAAAGGGAGCGTGGGGCGGGGCGCACTGAATTATGGGTGTGGGTATGCGCATGTGTGATCCCCCCTCCCACACGCTCCCCCACTTTTGGCACACGATGCCAAAAAGGTTAGCCATCACTGCCCTATACCATTTCAGACAAATGGTTATCCTACCCCTTCTTAAAAACTTCCAGTGTTGGAGCATTTATAACTTCTGGAGGCAAGTTGTTCCACAGATTAATTGTTCTAACTGTCAGGAAAGTTCTCCTTAGTTCTAAGTTGCTTCTCTCTCTTGATTAGTTTCCACCCATTGCTTCTTGTCCTGCCCTCAGGTGCTTTGGAGAATAGCTTGACTCCGTCTTCTTTGTGGCAACCCTCGAGATATTGGAACACTGCTATCATGTCTCCCCTAGTCTTTCTTTTCATTAAACTGGACATATCCAGTTCCTGCAACCGTTCTTCATATGTTTTAGCCTCCAGTCCCCTCATCATCTTTGTTGCTCTTCTCTGCACTCTTTCTAGAGTCTCCATATCTTTTTTATATCGTGGTGACCAAAACTGGATGCAGTATTCCAAGTGTGGCCTTACCAAGGCATTATAAAGTGGTATTAACACTTCACGTGATCTTGATTCTATCCCTCTCTTTATGCAGCCTAGAACTTGGCAGCTGCTGCACACTCCTGGCTCATATTTAAATGATTGTCCACTAGGACTCCAAGATCCCTCTCACAGTTACTACTATTGAGCAAGGTAGCACATATACGGTACCTGTGCATTTTGTTTTTCTTCCCTAAATGTAGAACCTTGCTTTTTTCACCATTGAATTTCATTTTGTTAGGTAGCACCCAATGTTCAAGTCTGTCAAGATCCTTCTGTATCTTAAGCCTATCTTCTGGAGTGCTGGCTATTTCTGCCAGCTTGGTGTCCTCATCTATCCCCTTGTCCAAATCATTAATGAAGATAGTTCCATGTCTACCAAAACTTTTATGCAGTGCCCTGATTTTATAAAACTAGGCTATCTGGAGCTCAGTTGCGTTAGGCACTCTTTTCCCTCCATACTATCAATGAAAAACACAAGTGTGTTGTGCACATATGTATGGGGTGGGGGTGGGGGGAGAGACAACTTTAGACATTAAAATGCATTTATTCATTTACCATCATGGCATGACTGGCTATATGGGAAAACATGCCAAAATCTTTTACTCTAGCAAAGTAAACTTGCTGGTGTTTCCCACCATTTTGATCTTGGGTTAACTGGTAAATTGTTTGCATCTGTGATAAAAGTTCATGTCATGCTCTTTTTATATCAGGATCCTCGATGCTCTCTGAACTTGGTTGTTTTCTTGCAGACGTTTCATATCCAAACTCTTTTTATATCAGAGTTAAACATTTCAGGGGTTCTCTGTATTTGGGCTCTATTGCATGAGTAGGCCCAGTGGTGGAATTCACCTAGTTTGGGCCAGTTCAGGCAAACTGGTTATTAAATTGCTGGCTGGCCCCTCCCCTCCCCACCCCACCCCACCCCTTCCAGGAGTCCCCATGCGCCCCATTTTGGCTCCCAGGTAAGTGCAGGGAGGCCTACTAGGCCCAAAATGAGGTGCGCGTGTGTGTGTGGCATGGCCCCCTCGCAGCCCGTTTTTGCTCCCAGGAGGCTGCAGAGAGGCCTAGTAGGCCCAAAACAGGGCGCGGCGGTGGGGCGGTGCCTCCTGCATCCCATTTTTGCTCCCAGGGGGGTGCAGAAGGCCGAGTGCTACCTGTCACACCCCATGGCCACGCCCACCATGGCCACGGCCACCCAGCCCGTCATTAAGGCAGAGAACCATTGTTAAATTATTTGAATCCCACCACTGAGTAGGCCTATAACATGCTCCAACCATTCCTGATGTGCCCACCAGCATAAATGTTCTGGAGACTCCCACAAGGGCGAGTTAATGGGCCAGTGAAAGCAGTTCTGGAAGCGGCTGATGGATCATCGGGAAAGAGGCTCACAATTCCATTTTGAAAGCAAAGTCTCAACATTTCCAAAGCATGCATCACTTCGTGCTTTGCAGCTGCTTCTCATCCTCTTTCCCAAGAGAGCTGACTTCTGCTGTGGAAACAGAGCCCGATGTCTACTTGCCCCACCCGTCCTAGTCATCCCACATTTTGGTGGCTTTGAAGAAAACTGTCCGTTGCGCTTGGCACTTTCCTTTTGAAAATGCAGAGCTGGATCTATGCCCATCCTGGCTTCAAAAAGCATTATGGGCCTTGTTGCCTTGGCTGCTCCCTTTCAACCCCATAAGACACTGCCCTCTTTGGGAGAAAGAAAAACACACACAAAGAAATTACGAAGCGCAATAGACCATATGGTCCAATATAGCCAAAGCCGCCAATGTGGCCAATTTTCTGTATGTTACCATATGGTGCTGCGTATTTAGCAAAAATATAACTTGACTGTTTCTCTTTCCATATGGGCATTCTTTTGCTTTAATTAATAACAGCGAGGAGAAACGCTTTCAAAGGCATCCAAGATTCCTGCAAATGAAATATTTTATGACAGAAACATGCCCCCTTAAGGTCCTCTGAGTTACTTGGAACATGCCCTGAAAGCCAGCTTCCTCCACCCACAATTTGGCAAAGAGTTTCTTAACACATTTACTCCCAGGGCTGCTGCAAATGTTGTGGTCCATCTCCCTTGCCCCTTAATTGATGCATCTGGAAGCAGTTGCTTGACTCTCAAAGAGTTGACTGGAGTTCATCACTTCTTGCAATTGAGTAGGTTCATAGCCAGAAAAAGGTTGTTGTTGTTGTTGTTAGTCGCGAAGTCGTATCCGACCCATCGCAACCCCATGGACAACGTTCCTCCAGGCCTTCCTGTCCTCTACCATCCCCCAGAGACCATTTAAGCTCATGCCGACTGCTTCAGTGACTCCAACCAGCCACCTCGTTCTCTGTCAATCATTCCCAGCATTAGGCTCTTCTCCAGTGCGTCCTTCCTTTTCATTAGGTGATCAAAGTATTTGAATTTCATCTTCAGGATCTGGCCTTCTAAAGAGCAGTCAGGGTTGATGTCTTCTAAGACTGACTGGTTTGATCATTTTGCTGTCCAAGGGACTCGCAGGAGCCTTCTCCAACACCAGAGTTCAAAGGCCTCAATTCTTTGGCGCTCAGCCTTCCTTATGGTCCAACTTTCACAGCCATACATTGCAACTGGGAAAACCTTGACTATATGCACTTTTGTTGGCAGGGTAATGTCTCTGCTTTTCAGTAAGCTATCTAGATTTGCCATAGCTTTCCTCCCTGGGAGCAAGCATCTTTTAATTTCTGGTTGTACTCCCCAGAAAAAGGTAGAAGGAACCAAAATATATACATATGCCAAAGGCTGGGAAAATTCTTCTTAGAGTTTCCAAGTTTCCGGATTTACCTCTAAACTAGCATAAAACACCCCTTACTGAACCTCCCCGTAGTTCTTTCTTCCTTGATCTTCCTCAAGCGTTCTTCTGATGGATTTTAATGAGTCTCTTATGAATCAAGCAGCTGTTCTTTGGCTCTCACCTCTGCAGTGAGCTTGCTTGGTGGCCAAAGGCAAGAGACAGTTTTCTAAACTTCTCTAGCAATGTTGACCCATAGCATAAGATCATTTTATAAGCGACAACATTTTTATAAAGTGGATGCGGACCTAAGGATCGGCGGGTACCTTACCAAAATATTTGGTGTAGCCAGGGGTGGGATTCAGCCGGTTCAGACCAGTTCAGGAGAACCGGTAGTTGTGACCTGCGGGTGGGCCCGCCCCCGCCCATCTACCCCGGCACTATGCCATCCTATTTAGCTGCATTTTTAAGACGTGCACATGTGTGTAAGAACGCACGTGAGCAAAGCGCATGCACAAAAGGCCGCGCGCTCATATTTTCGGTGCTGGGGTGAACTGGTTGCTAAATTATGTGAAGCCCACATAAATTAAATTCTGTTAAATTCTGGGTGTAGCCCAGGGGTGGGTTCTACTTATCTTTACTACTGGTTCGCAATGGGGCCACACGCGTGCGAGCAAAGCGACGCACACGTGTGCTTTTCTGCGCAAGCGCAGAAGCATTCTGATGACCTCAGGGTCAGTGGGCGGAGCCTCCCACCAGTTTTACTACTGGTTCTATAGAACCGGTGCGAACCGGGGGCAACCCACCACTGGTGTAGCCTATTCTGAACAAAGCTGATGGTGGTAATACAGGTAGTCCTCGAAATACAACAATTCATTTAGTGACTGTTTGAAGTTACAACAGCACTGAAAAAAGTGACTTATGACCATTTTATTACACTTTCAACCTCTGCAGTATTTCCACGGTCACATGATTAAAATTCAGGTGCTTGGTAACCGACCCATATTTATGACGGCCTCCCAGTGTCCTGGGGTGATGTGATCCCTTTTTGCAAACTTCTGATCAGCAAAGTCAATGGGGAAGCCAGATTCACTTAACAACTATGTTACTAATTTATTGACGGCAGGGATTCACTTAACACCTGTGGCAGGAAAGGTTTTAAAATGCAGCAAAACTCACTTAACAATGAAGTATTGTTGAGGACTACAGTACCTGTAGCATCCATTCATCCTATTAAGCAGAGATAGGTCATCTCTGGAAGATGGGAAGCAAATCATTGGGATGTTTTTAAAATATATTTTAAAATATATGCATCGGTCCCTAGCTGTAAGCTGTTCAGAGTCGTTTGCGAGTCAGTCAGTCAGACAGACAGTAAAAATAAAATGAAATAATGAAGTTCCAACTTCCAGACCTTTTGGGCAGCCAGAGTTGATTATTTAGTGATGTGATGATACCAGGAAGAGGCTGAGCCATATTTAAACTCAGGTTTTGCATTTGTTTGTTGATGGGTAGGTGAGAAGTAAACTATAATTATTCCTATACTTAGCACTCCCCAACTTCTAAACAGTCTTCAATGGAACCACTGAAATTAAGGCATTTTGCTGCCAAATTTAAGCAATGCTTACACTTAGAATGACTTTTTTGTCACTTTGAATATACACTAATGGGCATACATTAAAATGAAATATCATCACATACAGCCCTCAAAGGGTCTCCACCTCTAATATACACTACATAAAAGGTAAAAGTTCCCCTGTACATGCGTGCTAGTCGTTCCCGACTCTAGGGGGCAGTGCTCATCTTTGTTTCAAATCCGAAGAGCCAGCGCTGTCCAAAGACGTCTCCATGGTCATGTGGCCGGCATGACTAAATGTCAAAGGTGCACAGAACGCTGTTTCCTTCCCACCAAAGGTGGTCCCTATTTTTTCTACTTGCATTTTTTACGTGCTTTCGAACTGCTAGGTTGGCAGAAGCTGGGACAAGTAACGAGAGCTTACTCCATTACGTGGCACTAGGGATTCAAATTGCTGAACTGCTGACCTTCTGATCGACAAGCTCAGTGTCTTAGCCACAGAGCCACTGCGTCCCTCCATACCAGTAGTGGATTTCACTGACCTTTGTTACCAGTTCGCTATTGGGAGCGTGCATGCGCTCGCTCGCTTTGCAAGTGCATGGCACTTCTGTGCATGCACAGAAGCTTCTGCGCATGCTCAGAGTGTCCGTGTCCATCCGGGTGGGTGGGCGGAGTCTGCAGCCACCGCCGCTTCCGGTTCGCCTGAACCGGGGCGAACCGGTAGCAACCCACCACTGCTCCATACACTACATAAACCATGACAAAATGAATAAATACAAAATTATGCATGTACCCACATATATGATATGACACGGAGAAACAACACAGTCCAGTTCAGATGGATACATGTACATGGCGAGATAAACGAATCTTGCGAGTTTACCATAGGGAACAAAACTGTTATCTGGTGGTCCTGCTAGAAATACTTGGAAATGTCCTCCCAGAGGGGAGCAACAGAAACAGACCTTGAAATGGATGTGTGGGGTCTCTAACAATGCTTTGAGCTCTAAGGTCGTACGCGTTGGTAAGAACTATGTGTCACACCAGGGTTGTAGTAGGCCATCTCACAGTCAGGTGCAACACATCCCCTTTAGCTTTGCTGAACAGGTGTTGTGAATCCAACTGTTGTGACTTACTCAAAATGTGGCTTCATAGAATGTGTGAACCTATATTGGGTTGCAAATATGGATATGTACTGTATTTTTCGGAGTAAAGACACACTTTCCCCCCCCCCCAAAAGAGGGTGAAAATTTGGGTGCGTCTTATACACCAAATGTACCCAAAAACACGAGGCACGGAGGAGGTGATGGTCTGTGGCAATCCCTGCAGCCTGGAACAGCTGATTGGGGGGTATTCTGGGAGGCCGATCTACCCGCCAATCAGCTACTCATGCTGAATCAGGCTGCAATAATGCGCTGAAGCTGACCTGGCTGTTCGCTATTTGCTGCAAGGATGTGTCAGAATTTGCAGCAGCAATCACATCCAGAAAGCACACACAAGTAACTGATTCAGCAGGATTCAATAACTTCTCTTTATATACAATATAATACATGAAGTAAATATACAATACCAAAAGCAGGTTTTCCAACATGGTAGTTAATTCCAGCAAAGCACAAGCAGAGGAGAGGAGTTTCAGTTTCAGTTTCAGTTTTAGTTTCAGAGATTAGCACAGCATGCAGCTTTAGTACAGAACAGTTGAGCTAAGCCATGCCCAGGCTCCTTGCTGTCTCCTTCCTTGTTGCTCACACAGCAAATACTATTTCAGTTTCCAAACAGCCCTCAACTCTCTCACACACTGACAGGATGCTAGCCAGATGAATACCGATGGATGCTGGTAGGCAGAGGCAGACTTTTTTTTTTTCTTTTCCTCCCCAAAAACTAAGGTGCATCTTATACTCTGGAGTGTCTTATACTCCAAAAAATACAGTAATCTTAGCAAAAGGGCGGGTCATTTTCGTTTGCATTTTCCCGTTGCTCTTCAGTTCTGTCCCAAACTTGTGGTATGTTAAAATAACAAATTTGTCATTATTTGGAAATATAGATAAAAAAGGTACAGCTTAAAAGATAAGCATAATATATATATATATACTAAACTAATCCACGAGGAGGTGAGAAAAAGATTGTTTTTAAAATTCTGCCTGAGGGCTTCCAAATCTTTAGAAAAGGGGGCCAGCATTTCTGAATTGGGGAATCATAGCTTGTAGATAATGAATTGGGGTTCACCAATCCTCACCTACACAAACAACCATATTTTAACATCATTATTCAACAATCGTCCCCGAGCAATTTCTCCCTAGAATTTGCTAGGGATCCCCTGTTCTTTATTTTTCGTTCTTTGCAACAGTTGAAATTTCAATTCCAGATGGCAAACTGTGATAAAAATAACACAACTTTAGGAGCCACTAAACCTGGTGAAACAAATGAAATGCTCCATTGAACCTTTCTCAAGAAAACTGAGGAAAGATCTTCAAGTCACTTTCTTGATCCCTTAATGCTCTTTTGGGGCTTATCTCCTTTGTGTCTTCTGTCTGCCTAGATCTGTACTGTCAGTTATGCTAAATCACGGTGGGTTTAATCAAGATATATTGAATGAACCACGACTGTTTGAGTTCATACAATCTATTGAAGCTGTAAGCATTAGTTCATATACAGCTAGTCCTCGACTTATGACCAAAATTGAACCCAAAATTTATGTTGCTAGGTGAGCCATTTCTTCAGTGAGTTTTGCCTCGTTTTACAACCTTTCTTGCCACAGTTATTCAGTGCAGTTATTAAATTAGTAACATGGTAGGTGAATCTGGCTTCCCCATTGACTTTGCTTGTCAGAAAGTGGAAGAAGGGAATGACACAACTCCGTCATAAATTCATGCCAGTTGCCAAGCTTCCAAATTTTGATCATGTGAACATAGAATAGTTGTAATTGAAAAATGGTCATAAGTCACTTTTTTCAGTGTCATTGTAACTTTCAGCAATCGCTAAATGAACTATTGTAAGTTGAAGACTACCTATATTTAAAAACCACAATGGTCCCCCAGTACAATAAATCAAGACCAAGTCAACCATCTTATTACTTAGAAGCTCTACGAACTGACTCTGATGCGAGCAAGCCAGCGGTGGGTTTCACATATTCTTACCACCAGTTCGTCGCGAGCGCACCTTTCGCACATGCACCCCGCGCTTTGCTCACACACGTGTCTTCCGAGTATCTGCTCGGCTTCAAAAACTTGGTCAAATAGGACGTCTTTATGCTGGGGTGGGTGGGCACCTGCAGTGGCTGCTACCGGTTTCACTCAAACTGGTCCGAACCGGCTGAATACCACCTTTGGAGAAAGCACACGACTCGTGACTTTCCCAACTTGTTTTGCTAAACGAAATGACTGAGGAAGTAGAAGTGATAGCAACTTTAGGGGCGAGCGGTGATGTCATACTTCAATTCATCATAATACAGCCTTTGCTAAATTTCAGACCTGGGGTTTTGAACATTAACCTATAACTGTGACCCTGGAGGGGAGGAAGGAATGATTTGAACATGAAAAATAGTAACTCCAGGTCTCCTCCCAGTCATTGAAATGAAATTATAATCTGACTAAATCAGCAACTTACAGGGAGAATCACTATAAAATATTTCATAGATGGTATCTAGCCCCAGCTAGACTAGCAAAAATATTTCCCAGTGCCTCAGCAATATGTTGGAAGTGTGGAAAGGAGGTTGGCACCTTCTTTCATATGTGGTGGTCCTGCCCGGAAACAAAAAAGTTTTGGACAAAAATACGAATCTGGCTACGAGAAATAGTGGAAGAAGATATAAAACCTTCCCCCGAAATCTTCTTATTAGGAATGATGGGAGATGGACTCTCTAAGGACAAGATACAATTAATTATACATGTTATAACAGCGGCCAGATTAACCTTTGCAAAATACTGGAAGGACAAACAAACCCCTCCAGAGATGACAATAATAAATAAAATCCTAGAATGCACAGAAATGGCAAAACTAACAAGTGCTCTTAAAGACGATGAGAACTCAAAATTTAAGGCAGTATGGGAAAGGTGGTACAAATGGTGGAATAATAGAACGAGACTATAAGGATATGTCTATTTCTAATAATGGTAGATTTGAAGATACTTGATATGTACATAATGTAAATATATAACCACACGACACCTCAGATGTTAATGGAGATGTGATGTTTTCTTTTTAATTTTTTTTTTTAAAATCAATAAAGTATTATAAAAAAAAAAGAAAAAAGAAAAATAGTAACTCGGGTTAAGCACACAGGTTAAATGTTCACTGCTCCCAAAGCTTGCTTCTTCCTTGATTGCAGGAGCATCCCTTAGGATGTGCCATGCAGCTTTAGATGTCATTGCCATTGGGGAGCAATGCAATTCCTCTCATCCCTGGTGTCCTCCCTGGTCACATTAGAACAATTAATCAGTGGAACGACTTGCCTCCAGAAGTTGTGAATGTTCCAACACTGGACGTTTTTAAGAAGATGTTGGATAACCATTTGTCTGAAGTGGTCTAGGCTTTACTGCCTAAACAGGGTGTTGGACTAGAAAACCTCCAAGGTCCCTTCCAACTCTGTTATTCTATAATTCTACATCCCCAAGTCACACCTGCTTTGCAATGGCCTTGTAGCATGTTCCCTTCGTGCCCATGGACTTCAAAACCCACTGACCTGAAGGGCCCTCCCAAAAAGTAAAATGCCGCCAACACAAACACAGCATTCAACCTTTGTTAGTAGTTGCATCTTGATTTAGAACAGGGGTGGGGAACCTTTTATATAAGCCTTTTATATAACTTGTGGACTTCAACTCCTGAGCCAGCTGGCTCAGGAATTCTAGGAATTGAAGTCCACAAGTCATAAAGGGGCCATTGTTCCCCACCTCTGATTTAGAAGCTTGGCTTTGTTTGCAGAGCAAAATGGAGAGGAAAATCCAAAATAATTCTTCTTCCATTCCTGAGAGGAAGTTACGCCCCATTTGGAACTGTGGTGCAATCAAAGCTTTGCTGGATGGGTGTGCGCTGCCCTCCCCACTTAATTTTATGAAACTTCTTCTCCAGTAACATTGTACTGCAAACTAGGGCATACAAAACCTTTGCCAGGCCAATTATCGAATACAACTCATCTGCCTGGAATCCACCCTGTATATCGGACATTAATACAATTGAGCAAGTCCAGAGGTATTTCATGAGAAGAGTCCTCCACTCCTCTGCTCGCAAGAAAATACCTTATGCTACCAAGCTTGAAATTTTGGGCTTGGACAACCTAGAACTTCACAGCCTACGGTCTGACCTAAGGGTAGCACACAAAATTGTCTCTTACAACGTCCTATCTGTTAATGACTATTTCAGCTTCAACCGCAATAATACACAAGCACAAAATAGATACAAACTCAAGGTAAACTGCTCCAAACTCGACTGCAGAAAATACGACTTCAGCAACAGAGTGGTTAATGCCTGGAATGCACTACCTGACTCTGTGGTTTCATCCCTAAACCCCCACATCTTTAATCTTAGACTGTCTACTGTTGACCTCACCCCATTCCTAAGAGGTCTGTAAGGGGCGTGCATAAGCGCACCAGTGTGCCTACCGTCCCTGTCCTACTGTCCCCATTTATTCATACTCATTTCCTGTGTTCATGTCCATGTTTATCCTTATACCTGTTTTCCTGTACATGTTTGACAAACGAAATAAAATAAAATAAAAATAAACCTCCAACTTCACCTCCCTGGTGGATTACTTATGGTTTCAAGTGACACAGGTGTACCAGAGACAACGAAGCAGTTGGTTTGAGTTTTCTGCCGTCCTAGTAAACACACCCAAAGACACAGAGAGACACACTAGGTAGGAGACATTTTGCTTCAAATCCCTGCTATTTTCGGAGACCTTGTTGAATGATTTATTCATAAAAAGGCCATTATTTATACCAAAGAAAGAAGACAGAATGGTTGGCTTTTTAAGTGCTTATAATGCATTCTATGGTACCGAAGTCTGCCTGACATCATTTATAATTGTAGAATCTCTTCACCTCTCTCTTTCTTTCCCTCTCTCCCCTCAGCTTCTCATTTTATTTTGTACGGGGAGGGTGGGGGGTTTATGCTCTCCTTCATATCAGCATGGAAGGTGATAGGAAGCTTGGTTAATTAGCAGAAGTTGACAGATGTGCCAAGGAGAGGTAAGGTGAAATATCACTCACAGAGCTGCTTCACAGGCCCCTAAGTGGGGTGAGAGGACACTTCCTCCTTATCTCGGTCTCTTCCACTGCAGGGAACTGAGGGGGGGAAAAACATGTTCATAAAGGCCTTATTGTCATTTGACACACGTCTTCATCCAAGTTGTGGTGGAATTTCACACAGTTTGAGTTCACCCTTGGAATAAAACCTGGAGACAGATTATTTGGTATTAGGACATTGTGTGGAGACTCAGCCATCATGGTATGTGAAATATGATTTACAGATGATCCTCGACCTGGAACAGTTCGTTTAGTGACTGTTCAAAGTGACAAGGGCATTGAAAAAAGTAACACATGACCATTTTTCACACTTATGACTGATGTACAGTAGTGGCTAAAATTGTGGAAACCTTTTGGGAAAAGTGTTTTTTTCTTAAAACTAGCTAATAACACCATTTTTTTCTTTTTTGGAGTAGTACCGTAAAATTATGTATCAATGGAAAGATAATTGAATCAAGAATGTAATGCAATAATTTTTATGAAAGATTTGCTATTAGAATAGCAGTTACAGTAAAAAGAAGAAAAGTGAAACATGTAGAAAAAACGAGATATACAAACATTATCACCATAGAAAAAACAAAATATACAAAAATTATCACCATGTCAGTTAATACTTAGTGGGGTAACCTTTAGCATGAATTATGGCCTTACAACGTCTTCCCATGGAGCGAACCAAGTCTTTGAGTTCTGCAGCTGTTATCATGTGAAACCAAGATGGAATGATTGCTTCTATTAACTGGGTTTTATTACTGGGTCGCTTCTGACTAACAAGTTTCTTTAGTCAGCTCCATAGATTTTCCATTGGGTTAAGGTCTGGGCTCTTCCCAGGCCATTCCAGTAGTGGAATATGATTATCTAGAAACTCCCCAAAAAAGTGGTGTTATTAGCCATCAAACATCAAAAATATAGTTTTCCCAAAAGGTTTCCACAATTTTGGCCACTACTGTAGCATCTCCACAGTCATATAATCAAAATTCAGACACTTGGCAACTGACTCATATTTACAACCGTTGCAATGTCCCAGAATCACGTGATCACTTTTTGCGACTTTCGTGACCAGCGAAGTCAATGGGGAAATCAGATTCACTGAACAATCATGTTATTAACAAGCCATTCATTTAACAACTGCGGCAAGAAAGGTTGTAAAATGGGGCAAAACTCAGTTAACAAATGACTCATTTAGCATCAGAAATTTTGGGCTCAGTTGTAGTCGTAAGTTGAAGACTACCTTTATTGCCATTCACTATGACGTGCTCAACCAATTTTCGACTCTACAAATCCTGGTTTACTCGAAGGGAATTCGCACGAAGAGGCCCTGAAATGTTTGAGGAGGCCGAACATTGGCCACCAAATTAGAATTTAAGATAATTGAAGTGGAAAATTACTAAATACACACTAAATTTTGTGAGGACAGAAGCAATTTTTGTAGGCGCACTTTGTGTCGTCATTAAACAGGCCGTCCAGAGAGTCTTTGAGAATAGATGAGTTCAGATGCTAGTTAAGTGAGAAAGGGCCAAGGGATAAAAAGTTCCTGACTAAAGGTCCATTCCTGGCTATACTCTTCCTCACAAGACCTCTAATTAGATACTTCATGAGCTGCAGCTGGGCCGTGGGTAGGCCCAGTGGTGAAATCCTCCCTGGTTTGCCACCGGCTCGCTGCCTGTGCATGTGTGGTGCATACCAAATGCACGCTGTGTGCTCGCACATGCACAGTGTGTGCCAAACACATGCAGTGCACGCATGCGCAGTGCGCATCAAACAGACGCTGTGTGTGGAAAAAGGAGGCTTGGGAAAGTAAGTAGAACAGTGATGGGGGGAACAACAGGATTTCCTGCTTTCTAGCGATTTTAAATCATGCGGCACAGCTGATCGTCGGAAATACAGATTCGGACCAACCGGTAGCTTTTTTTACTACCGGTTTGCCGAACAGGTAGCTATTATCACTACCAGTTCGCCAAACTGCTGTGAACCGGTAGGATTTTACCACTGAGTAGGCCCCAAAAATGTAGTCTCAAGGACTTCAGTGTTATGCTCTTAACTGTGAAGGTTTGCTTTATCTGCTTCATCCTTGGTCTTTGATTTACTTGACCAGGTATGTCATATTTTCACCTACTGAAAACGTCTTCTGTGCTTCTCCAAACCAAACCTTTTGTGGTTGTCCTCAAATGATTATTCTATCATGTATTGCCTGCATGTATTGAAGCCAGCGGAGGATAGATCTAGCTGCTGTATATTAAAGCTATTTTTTCCATGTTCTGCTGCTACAAGTGAACTCTACCCTGGTTTTAAAAACAGTTCCTTGAGTCTATCTTGAACCTCTTGAAAATGAGTGTTGCATAAGTCGCTCTTCAGTCAGGAATAATGAAGATGGGTAGTTAAGTGTTTAAAATACAGGCCTCTCAACCACCGGCTTAATGTTCTGCTTTTTTTAAAAAAAAAATATAATGTGTTTGATAATTGAATGCATACCATTTTATGTACTCGCTAAAATGTTTACTTTTTCATATTTTTGGGAGGTGCGCATGCAGGTGGTTGGCTTTGACTGATGCTTTTAGGGTGCCCCTCCCTACTTCTACATCTACATCTTGAGCATCCCTGCTGCTTTACTCCTAGTATTTAGGATACTTAACTACTAAATGGTTACAGTCTATGATAGAGTATGGTAAACATTTCAGTGTTTGAAGTCACTCCCTTCTCAGCCTCAGTGTTGAAGTGAGGACTGTCTCTTGAGTCCACTAGACGTTACCTTGAACAGGTATCTTTTCCCCATGTACCACCTATTTTTGTGACTACTCCTTTTTCTTGTCTATTTCACTCCCTTTCTCTGTAGTAGGCAGCTGGGGAGACCTGGGCAGCTGTTCTAGAGACATGAGTGGATGATTTACTAACATGTTTGAAACTAGACTGAAACTAGGATTGTTGTCAGAGTTTGTTGCAAAAATCAAATCCAGAAAGCTCACATAGGCAGACTGATGCAGCAGGATTCATTAACTTCTTTATATACATAATAATACATGAAGATCAATGTACAATGCCAATATAGATTCTTCTTCAATGTAGTAGCATTTACAAGCAAAACACAAGGCAGGAGAGAACAGTTAGTTTCATTTCAGCAGAGCAGACAAGTTTGCAGCTTCAGAGCTCAGAGCTCTGAGTTTCAGTTTCTTTGCACAGATTCAGAAGCTGCAGACTAAGACACACCCTGGCTCCAGTCTGTCTCAGCTTCCAAACAGCCCTCATTGGCTGATTTAGTTGCTATGCCTATACATTGGCTGACCTTGTTACCATATCCTATTCCAGTTGATGAATGTACTCTGACAATTGTTTTATTTTAATAATTATTTGAGGATTATTATCCATAAGAAGGACCACAAATAAATTATTTAGTAGAAATGTTAAGGCCTGGAAGAAGAGCTCTCTGACTTTCTCCTGTGAAGTCCTAGCTACTTCCTCAACCTGACATTGTCAGGTTGAACAGCAAGTTGGAATGAGAAATCCATCTGAGTTTTCTCAAGCATAAATAAGGACTCTCCTCTTGTTTGATCAGAGATTAAGATATGGGATGAGGGTTTCATTTGTCTTCTCTTCTCCAGCAAGTTGCATAGATGATTAGATAAGATCTAAAATGATCTCTTGTGTAGGGCAAGGTCAAATTAGATTGATGGCTAAATAAAATCCCCGGGATTGCAGATAGTATTACCAGTTTTAGAGTTGGAATCTAAAGTGGAGAAGGGTAATTTTATTTATTTATTTTATTTATTTATTTGTCAGGCATGTATAAGATAACAGATATAAGTATAAACATGATTATGAATACATGAAATGGATATGAATAAATGGGGACAGTAGGACAGGGACGGTAGGCATGTTGGTGCGCTTATGGATGCCCCTTAGAGACCTCTTAGGAATGGGGTGAGGTCAACAGTAGACAGTCTAAGGTTAAAGTTTTGGGGGTTTGGGGATGAAACCACAGAGTCAGGTAGTGCATTCCAGGCATTGACCACTCTGTTGCTGAAGTTGTATTTTCTGCAATCGAATTTGGAGCGGTTTATCTTAAGTTTGTATCTATTGTTTGCTCGTGTATTGTTGTGGTTGAAGCTGAAGTAGTCATTGACAGGTAGGACGTTGTAGCAGATAATTTTATGTACTGCGCTTAGGTCAGACTGAAGGCGGCGTAGTTCTAAGTTGCCTAAGCCCAAAATTTCAAGTCTGGTGGCATAAGGTATTCTGTTGCGAGCAGAGGAGTGGAGGACACTTCTCATGATTGTTGCGGATAGCACAGTTCACCAAGGAAGGAAGGGTGGTTATTCAAAATGACTGAGAGGGTATTTCGTGGGAGATGGTGCAAGGCGCTCCCACTTTTAAAACTGTTACTATGCTTATGTTAAGATTTTTATTTCAGTTTTTATTTGCAACGATCGGTTCACAGGGAAGGATTCAGGAGATGGGTTTGTAACCAATGACCCACGGACTTCTTGCTTTCTTTCTAGTGGCTTTCCTTTGAATTGACAAGTCGACAGTTCTTTTCACTGATAATGGAGTCTCCAACCCGAACATCTTGGAGGGTTAAATTGGCTGTAAATTGGAAATAGCTCAGTTGCTGAGATTTGTGTAACCCTACCCCTTTCATCTCAATACATCTTATTAAGGAAGGCTGTCTGAGAGTCTTGTTTGGAAGAAATATTTTTGTTATGAAGCAGCTGCCGATGTTATGTGGCGTGTCACTCTCCCAAAAAGCTGGAAAGCCAGCAATTGTTATCAGACAAAGCTCTAATGGCTGCGAGAAAGAGTTTTAGGAGGTTACTCGAAGTCTTAAATTGCCAGTACCCTCTCTGTGGATTCACCATCCTGGCTGGTTTCTCATAGATAGTAACCTACTCAGCAATTTATTTTAAATCTATTTTCATGTACAATTCAAACCAGGGGTGAAATGTAAAATTTGTTGCTACCGGTTCTGTGGGCGTGGCTTGGTGGGGGGGGGGGTTAATGTCACTGGGTGGGCGTGGCCAACTTTTTTTTTTTTTACTTTTCAAAGCATTTTTTCTAATGCTTTGAAAAGCCTCTGCTAGGATCATCAGAGAGGCTTTTTAAAAAATACCTCTCTGCCGATCAGGCAACTCAGCTGGGAGTTGCCAGAGACTTTTCAAAGCATTTTTTTTACCACCTCTTTGGCCAAGAGGTTGCAGAAAAAAATGCTTTGAAAAGCCTCTGATGATCCCAGCTGAGCCGCGTGATCATCAGAGGCCTTTTTTTTACTTTTAAAAGCATTTTTTCTTCGGAAGAGGTTGTAGAAAAAATGCTTTTAAAAGTTAAAAAAAAAGCCTCTGATGATTGTGCGGCTCAGCTGGGCATGGTGGGTGGGTGGGTGGGTGGGTGGGGGCACAGGGATTTTTGCTACCGGTTCTCCGAACCACCCGCCACCATTGCTACCGGATCGGGCGATCTGGTCCGAATCGGGAGCATTTCACCCCTGATACAAACCAAGGCCAGTTTAAAGATCTATTGCTGTCAAAAAGTCAAAACCCCACCCTGATTAATTTACCGCTTGCATTTTAGATAAGAGGCAAGATAAAAACTAGGGCATCCGGAATAATGTAATGTAATCAGCCCCCAGATAAATCAAAGGCACAACTTGGGCACACACTCACATGTGCCCAAATGCACACAAACATAAATGTATGCACACATGCAGAGTGCAAACACATTTTCAAGCCAATTAAATTCCCTTTGCAGAAAGCTCTTTTCACCCACGTTTCCCCGGGATGGAAGGGTATCTTGTTTCTTTGACACTTGGGGGGGGGGGTATCAATAATTAAAAACTCAACATATGTTAAAATTACAAACAGTATATGGTACCAGTGGCAGGCTTGCACAAATTACTGAGTTTCCTAGCAAAAATAAATAAATAAATCAAGGAATAGAATTAAATTTAAAAGGCAAGGAGAAATAACGGTCTGTTCAACAGGGGCTCCCCTCGTAAGCAAATGCCGGTTTTCCCGAACCAGCCAAGGAAGAGTTAAAGCTATTTGGCAGAGACTAACCCATTAGGCCTAATAATTATGAAATTATAGAGGTACTCAGGTGACTGTTAATTTCACACATACTGTTCAGCTCTGTGCCTAATGAGGGCCTGAAGAACTCAAGTGCCTCATCTTTCTTGTTGAATGGTGACCTGCAATTAATGAGCTTCTGCAAGAAAAGGCAGCATTTTGCACTTGGGGCTAATACGATGGCTTTTGTGAGGCGGCATTGTGATACCGTGAGCTTTTGAATGAAGATTAAGAACTCTTCCCCTTCCCCCCCCCACCCCCCACCCCCTTTATTTATGAGCGGCACTGCATCCCAGAGATGGCACATGGTGAGAAGTGGCCTGGCTGCGTGTGAGCGCCCCCTTCCCCCCCCGAAAGTAACTTGAACATTGACTTGTTCAGAGGGAAAAGAAAGCACCCCTCTGTCCTTCCTTTCCTTCTGGTGCTTTTCTCTCTGGCTGTGGAGACCATTTCAGAATGATGGAATTAGGAGGGCACAAGGCAGGGATGGAACTCTGTGTGAGCAGCACCCTGAAACCTTGGCCTTTGCCAAAGGGGTATTGCCATACAGAGAGTGAGGAGAATCAACGGAACTGAATAACAGCATTGGAAGGGACTTTGGAGGTCTTCTAGTCCAACCAGAAGTGAGTTTCAGCAGGTTCTGACCAGTTCTGGAGAACCGGTAGCAGAAATTTTGAGCAGTTCAGAGAACCGATAGTAAACATTCTGTCTGGCCCCGCCCCCATCTATTCTCTGCCTCCTGAGTCCCAGCTGATCGGGAGGAAATGGAGGCTTTACAGTATCCTTTCCCTGTCCATCAAGTCATGCCCACCAAGCCATGCCATGCCCACCAAGTCACACTCACAGAACTGGTAGTAAAAATTCTGACTGGCTCCACCCCCATCTATTCTCTAGTTGACTTCTTGAAAAAGCTCCTTTGGGTTCCTCTAGAGAACTTGACTACAGGTAGTCCTCAAATTACAACTACAATTGAGCCCAACATTTCCATTGCTAATCCGGACAGCTGTTAAGTGAGTTGTGCCCCATTCTACAAACGTTTCTGCCACCATTGTTAAGTGAATCACCTCATTTGTCAAATGAATCTGGCTTCCCCCATTGACTTTGCTTGTCGGAAGCCAGTTGGGAAGGTCACAAATGGTGATTACATGACCCCAGGACAGTGCGACTGTCATAAATACACACCAGTTGCCAAACACTGAAATTTTGATCACGTTGACCATGGGGATGGTCAGTGAGCTGTTGGACAGTATTACTTGGTCTGTTGTGTGGATGTTTGGGTGGATTAGGGGTGGGGAATTGTGGTGGGTGGGAGTGTGTTTGGGGATTATGTGTGTGAAACCTGGTCTTTGGGTGTCAAGTAAATTTCGTTGTATGTGTATACTGTGTATACACATACAATGACAATAAAGTTTATTTATTTATTTATTATTTATTATTTAAGGATGCTGCAACATGTTTGGCTTGGCTCTGCAACCCAACAAGACAGACACAGATTTCAACGGATAATTAGAACTGCAGAAAAAACAATGGCTACCAACCTGCCTTCCATTGAGGACGTGTATACTGCATGAGTCAAAAAGAGGGCTGTGAAAATATTTACAGACTCTTCGCATCCTGGACATAAACTGTTTCAACTCCTACCCTCAAAACGACGCTATAGAGCACTGCACACCAGAACAACTAGACACAAGAACAGTTTTTTCCCGAACGCCATCACTCTGCTAAACAAATAATTCCCTCAACACTGTCAAACTATTTATTAAGTCTGCATTACTATTAATCTTCTCATTGTTCCTATCACCCATCTCCTCCCACTTATGACTATAACCTTATTGCTTGTATCTTTAGGATTTATATTGTTTTATTTAGTCTCCTAGTATGATTTAATTGCTTATTTAGTATCCTGTCTATCACTAAGTGTTGTATCTTATGATTCTTGATGAATGTATTTTTTTTAAATGTACACTGAGAGCATATGCACCAAAGACAAATTCCTTCTGTGTCCAATCACACTTGGCCAATAAAGAATTCTCCTCTCCTCTCCTCTCCTCTCCTCTCCTCTCCTCTCCTCTCCTCTCCTCTCCTCTCCTCTCCCCCCCTCCTCTCCTCTTCCCCTCCCCCCTCCTCTTCTCCTCCCCTCCCCTCCCCCCTCCCCTCCCCTCCCCTCCTCTCCTCCCCTCCCCTCCCCTCCTCTTCTCATGTGAAAATCGGTCACAAGTCACTTTTGTCAGTATTGGAACTTTGTGCAGTCACTAATGGATGGTTGTAAGCCAAGGACTACCTGTCTAGGTGCAGATACGTCCATGCCTGGTGGGTGGAAAAAAGCATTTGAGAACAAGGAAGCTTGTTGCTAGCACAGAATGAGTGAATGATGTTTTGACTCTCTGCCTCCTCCCTGTATTAAGTAGATGGATAGATGAAAGTCCTGAACAATGTTTAGAGACTTGCATAATGAATTTTATCTTCAAAGGCTTCTTCCTTATAATTTGGGGCTTCCAACATTCTGCCTGGCATAATGCGTGCTCTCTTGCTTTCGCTGTATGGCAGGAGCACTAGGCTGCCTATCATCACGAGACAACAGGAGACAGGGTGGGTGGGGGGTGGGGTGGGGTGAGGGACAGGAGGAGCAATGTTTGCTAACGAAGAAGGAGATGTGCCATATTGGGAGCATCTTGGCAAGTTAATGCGTACTCAAGGGTGCTTACAACCTGTCATAAGCTGGCATCCCGTCATTTCTGTGCGTCTTCCATTGCTCAACCTTGTCACATTGAATCTGTCATATGGGTGTCTATAACTGTCTGGTTTGGTACAGCAACTAAACAGGACAAGTAAGAGACTCCAATGGATAGTTAGGACTGCAGGGGGGGGGGTGGACACAATTGCAACCAGCCTGCCTTCCATAGAGGAGAGGACCTGTATATTGTGTGGGTTAAGAAAGTGGGCTGAGAAGATATCTGCAGATCCCTCACATAAATTGTTTCAACTCCTCCCTTCAAGATGCCACTATAGGACATTGCATGCCAAAACAACTAGACACAGAGACAGTTTTTCCCCTCGTGCCATCACTCTGCTGAACACCTAATGCTCACGGTACTGTCTTATGTCTAAGTATATTCATCTATGTTGTAAAAGGTAAAGGTAAAGGTTCCCCTTGCACATATGTACTAGTTGTTCCTGACTCTAGGGGGCGATGCTCATCTCCATTTCAAAGCCGAAAAGCCGGCGCTGTCCGAAGATGTCTCCATGGTCATGTGGCCAGCATGACTAAATGCCAAAGGCACACGGAACACCGTTACCTTCCCACCAAAGGTGGTCCCTATTTTTCTACTTGCATTTTTTACGTGCTTTCGAACTGCTAGGTTGGCAGAAGCTGGGATAAGAAACGGGAGCTCACTCCATTACGCGGCACTAGGGATTCGAACCATATTCGTATTTGTAACTTTATTGTATTGTATTTGTATTGTATTGTATTTCATATTCGTAACTTTATTTATTCGTATTCGTAACTTTATTGGGCAACTAATTATAGTTGCCCAATAAAGAATTCTCTTCTCTTCTCTTCTCTTCTCTTCTCTTCTCTTCTCTTCTCTTCTCTTCTCTTCTCTTCTCTTCTCTTCTCTTCTCTTCTCTTCTCTCCTCTCCTCTCCTCTCCTTTCCTCACCTCTCTCCTCTCCTCTCCTCTCCTCTCCTCTTCTCTCCTCTCCTCTCCTCTCCTCTCCTCTCCTCTCCTCTCTATTCTCTATTCTCTATTCTCTATTCTCTATTCTCTATTCTCTATTCTCTATTCTCTATTCTCTATTCTCTATTCTCCTATTCTCTTTCAGAAAGCTTCTGATCAAAATGAGAGGAAGGGAGAAAAGGCAGTGCACTATACTTGGCCAAGGAATTCATTCTCAGCATTTAACAGAAAGGACAGCAATGCACACTAGAAGCAAAACTGGCAGGTCCTTAAGCAATTTGGTGGCCCTGTGGGAGTTGAAGGTGCATAGAGGAGGGGAGAATTTAGTTTCTCGAGTCAGACCCAAATAGTGTGACATTGTCCAAATCCATCCTTGTCCACGCTGAAGGACATATTTTATCCCACTGTTCTTGTGTCTATGGTGACAAGCAATTGGGTGTGAATTTGTATGAGCTGCAGCATGTCATGCACATCCAGATTTCTACGGCAGCGCAAATCCCAAGGAGTTGCATTGGGATTTCTTTTGACCATTTACTTTTGTGATGGAGGGAAATGTATTTCAATGTTGTGATTCCTCTCTGGGATTTTACATACCTGTGTCAGGAACTGACTTTTCCAACAATCTTAATAAATGCTGGTAAATAAAAGTATTCCATGTCAAAATTTTAGATGCTGAAAATGAAGGGAAAAAAAAAACCCTCTTATTTAACCTTTCCAAATCTACACACCCTCCAGATGCATGGATTAATTCGCTGAGGTCCCAGCCATGATATTGGTGGATAGTATTGTTGGAAGAAATATCCTTCTGGGTTCAGTTCCAAGTGGGCAGAAAGACACTGGAAACATGGCGACTGCTTGGAAAGATGGTTTTAATGGTGGACAGGATCACATGCTTCGAAGATCTTGGGTGAAGAAAAAAAAAGGGAAGAGATGCTGAGAATGCCTGAGTTTTATAGCCTCTCTGGGCTTTTGAATTTGAGCTTGTATTCTGATTGGTTGTCAGACTCCCAAGGGACCATGCAGGGGTAAATTTGTAGGTTGTATTTTTGAGTCCCAAGTTTGGTTGAGCCTTGCTGGGGGATGATGTAATGAAAGGACTTTGGGATTCCTATTATGGCTCTGCTTGAAGGAGGTAGATCTTTGTTACGTAGAATAGACTGGCCCACGCCTTTATTGCCCATTGACATAGGTGGGTGGGTGGGATGGGGGACTGAGTTTCTGCCTCCCTTTTAGGGGAAATATTCTGCCTTTTAATATCTCCTAAAATATCTAATTTTCCTAGAAGAGGGGTGGGTTTTAACCAGGGCTGAACTCCAGCAGGTTCTGACAGGTTCTGGAGAACTGGTAGCAGAAATTTTGAGTAGTTCGGAGAACCGGCAAATACCACCTCTGGCTGGCCCCAGAGTGGGGTGGGAATGGAGATTTTGCAGTATCCTTCCCCCAGGAGTGGGGAGGAAATGGGGATTTTACAGTATCCTTCCCCTGGAGTGGGGTGGGAATGGAGATTTTGCAGTATCTTCTCCTGAAGTGGGGAGAGAATGGGGATTTTACAGTATCCGTCCCCTGGAGTGGGGTGGGAATGGAGGTTCTGCATTCCCCTGCCACACCCACCACGCCACACCATGCTTACCAAGCCACGCCCACAGAACCAATAGTAAAAAAAATTGGATTTCACCACTGGTTTTAACTTCCTACAGTATTTCAACACCAGAAAGGCTGATCCAGTTATTGTATTAAACCATAAGCTTGGAGGGAATCTAACTCCTGATGGTGTGAAATTAATGAATATAACAGTGATTATTAAACTGCAAAGTAAGTTGCTTAGTGTGTAGGGAAACAAAAAGTGGATATGGAAAAGCAAATAATGCTGAAGCTACGTATATTTATTATAGTTTATAGTTGACTGGGGGCAACGTAGTAACAGTGTTCTAATATCTAAGAGGCTGCCACAAAGAAGAGAGGGGGTCAAGCTATTCTCCAAAGCACTTGAGGGCAGGACAAAAAGCAATGGGTGGAAACTAATCAAAGAACTAAGGAGAAATTTCATGACAGTTGGAACAATTAATCAGTGGAACAACATAGTTGTGAATGCCCCAACTTTGGAAGTTTTTAAGGAGCGATTGGACAACCATTTGTCTGAAAGAGCCTTGGTGGTACAGGGGTTTAAAGCACCCTGTTATTAAGCTTATTAAGACCAGCTGCCTGCAATTACTGCAGGGTTCGAATCTCGCCAAGGCTCAAGGTTGACTCAGCCTTCCATCCTTTCTAAGGTAGGTAAATTGAGGACCCAGTTGTGGGGGCAATAAGCTGACTTTGTATAAATATACAAAAGGATGAAGGCTATTGCTGAGCACATTGTAAGCCGCCCTGAGTCTTCGGAGAAGGGCGGCATATAAATCAAATTAAAAAAAAAATGGTATAGGGCTGCCTGTTTGAAGAGGGGGTTAGGCTAGAAGACATCCAAGATCCCTTTCAACTGTTCTCTTATTCTTTAGGCTAAAATACAACTTCTATAAATCAACTTTGATAGGATGAAAGTAGTTTAAAATGCTGGAGTTTTTTTATTACAAGGAATGCCCATAACTTCTGTATCACACATTCATTGACATCCTTCAGTCTGAAGAGACTATGGTATCATGCTCTGGAAAGAGGTCCTAAAACAGCATCTAGTGTGACTAAAAAGGCCAATTCGAGAGTGGCAACCCCTTCCACACTGAGGGCAGATACATTCTGTCCCCTGCCCAGCCCCCAGATTTCGCTGGTTCCGGGACTGCCTCTTTGCCTCGTCCTGCCAAACAAGTGTCTCTTCGAATTGGAGAAGGCCATGCTGTGTCTTTAGCCTCCAAGCTGAACGATCGGAGGTCAAGGTTTCCCAGTTGTTAATGTCCATTCCCAGGGCCTTTAGGTCCTCTTGCAGATATCCTTATATCGCAGCTGTGGTCTCCTTCTGAGACACTCACACAAACTAACTGAATCACACAAACTAACTGTTAACTTGAGTCTGGCATGAGGCACCTGAATCCCATATCTGCAACATTTTGAGAGGTGGCATTATGAATGAATGAGCTTTCCTCCTTGGTTCTCCTGGTCTATTTACTGAAGCAATTGTTTCATTGGCTCTAAGAAGTACGGTGTTCCAGAGCGGTCACTGCTCTGCTGGCTATTTTGGAGGAGGTTGGAACAATGGTATCTACAGAGCGCACAAACAAATGGAAGTCAAAGGAGGAGAGTCAACACTGTTGCAAGCGGGGAACAAAATCTGAGGTTAGAGCAAGGGTCTCCAAACTCGGCAACTTTAAGATGTGTGGACCAGTGGTGGGATTTCTTTACTACTGGTTCCGTGGGCGTGGCTTGGTGGGCATGGTATGGCTTGGTGGGCATAGCAGGGGAAGGATACTGCAAAATCTCCATTCCCACCCCGCTCCAGGGGAAGTTTACTGCAAAATCCCCATTCCCTCCCAGTCAGCTGGGACTCAGGAGGCAGAGAATAGATGGGGGCGGGGCCAGTCAGAGGTGGTATTCACCGATTCTCCAAACTACTCAAAATTTCTGCTACTGGTTCTCCAGAACTGGTCAGAACCTGCTGAATACCACCTCTGGTATGGACTTCAACTCCCAGAATTCCTCAATCTGAAGAATTCTGGGAGTTGAAGTCCACAAGTCTTAAAGTTGCCAAGTTTGGAGACCCCTGAGTTAGAGGAAGCAGCATGGATTGGAAAATTGAAGGAAAGGCAGTTCTTTTGTGGCCCATGAATGTCCATCATTCATCCCTTAGATAGATGAACAAGTTCCATGATTGCAAGCATCCATAAGGATGCAGGAACCCAGTGACAATTCCTCTTTCTCCTCCTGTGCTAAAAACGGGATGTTGCACGGGAGTTAGGAGACTCCAAGAATGTTTTCACTTTTTTCCTAGCAAAAGGAAGATTGATTTGTCAGGCGGCCAGGCACAAGCCAAGAGAGCGGCAGGAACCAAACAAAGGGCTATATCGTAAGGGTTGGAAAAGCAAGCATGCAGCTACCAATTCTTGGGTTTTTAAGGGTTTTAATGGGTTAATTTTAATTTTTTTAGATTTTAGTCTTTATTTTTATTGTGGCTTGTGTTTATTGTTGTGAGCCGCCCTGAGTCCATTGTGAGATAGAGCGGCATATAAGCCGAATAAAATAAATAAATAAATAAATAAATAAATAAATAAATAAATAAATAAATTCGCATCTGTTAACTATTGGGTGCCCCTACCAGGTGTGTCATTTAAAGCAACTTTCTCCCATGCAGGTGTGCCATTCACCCATTGTTCGGAGCCACCAAAATGTGGCCTTTGGAGTTCTCCCCTTAGCAAGCTTCTGGAGGAAGTGCTTGTGTCAAGTTTCAGCAGCCACAGAAGTGAAGATTTCCCCACCCACCCCCTTGTCAAAAAAGCAGCCTTGGTTAGATGCACAAATCAGGCAAGTTGGTGACACAACTGTAGTATTTATTGATTGGATTTATACCTCATCCTTCTGCCAAAAATTGTGCTTTGGGTGTCTGCCAATAAGGATGCAAAACCTAGTTATGTAAAACTGTCATTTAAAAACAATTAAATCATAACCAAGGCAATGAAATCTCCACAGTGAAGTGCTTCAGTAGAAGGATTAAAGATAGTCTCCCAGAAGACTCCGTATTATATTACATTGTATTGTACATCGGGATATAAAAAACTCAGAGTACTGATTAATCCAGTTTGGTTGGATCTAGATTTAGGGAGGGGGGGGAAGGATCTGTTTTTAGGCTGAGGGTTGTGCCTGATCCTGGAGTGAGGCCTGGGATCATCTTTAAACAAGTTGGTGGCCTCAAATTGATGAAGACAAGAGTCCAAATTTGGTTTAACTTAACTGCAATATCAATATAACTAAAATGTCTTAAATGTAACTGGTGGAATTATTTTTTTCCTGTCACATTAAAAATTTAATTCAATGCAGCCCAGGGTTGTCCCAAATGCTTTGAGTTATCACCAACAGTCCAGGGCTGGTATGTGTGGCTGCTCATTGCCATTTAAGTTGTATAGAACCATGTTTTGGAATAGAATAGAATAACAGAGTTGGAAGGGACCTTGGAGGTCTTCTAGTCCAACCCCCTGCTTAGGCAGGAAACCCTATACCGTTTCAGACAAATCGTTGTCCAATCTCTTCTTAAAAACTTCCAGTGTTGAAGCATTCACAACATCTGGAGGCAAGTTGTTCCACAGATTAATTGTTCTAACTGTCAGGAAAGTTCTCCTTAATTCTAAGTTGCTTCTCTCCTTGATGAGTTTCCAGCCATTGCTTCTTGTCCTGCCCTCAGGTGCTTTGGAGAATAGGTTGACCCCTTCTTCTTTGTGGCAGCCCCTTGGATATTGGAATACTGCTATCATGTCTCCCCTAGTCCTTCTTTTCGTTAAACTAGACATACCCAATTCCTGCCACCGTTCTTCATATGTTTTAGCCTCCAGTCCCCTAATCATCTTCATTGCTCTTCTCTGCACTCTTTCTAGAGTCTCCACATCTCTTTTACATCATGGCAACCAAAACTGGGTGCAGTATTCCAAGTGTGGCCTTACCCAAGGTATTATAAAATGCTATTAACACTTCACCTGATCTTGATTCTATCCCTCTCTTTATGCAGCCTTTTAGTTCAACTGTAGATTTACAAAGTAATGGTGAACTTTCTAAGATTCATGAACTTTAATCAGGCAAGACAGCTGAAATCCAAGGGGAAATGTGGCTGATGTCCAATCTGCAACTAAAGTCCCCTGCCATCTTTAGATGGCTGGGTTAGATTTTTGAGAAAAGCCATTCCTACCTCATTGACTCAGTCTTATCTCTACGACTTCTGTTTCTTGTGCCTTTGTGCAGTGGGCTGCCGAGCGCACACCTAACCCACAAATCCTAGCATTAGAGCTGACACAATAGCAGTCTTCGAATATTTGAAGGGCTGTCACAGAAAAGAGGGGGGGGGGTTCCGCTTTATTCTCCAAAGCCCCTGAAGGCAGGACAAGAAGTAAGGGATGGAAACTTAGCTTGATCCAACTTAGAACCAAGGAGAAACTTCAAAACAGTGAGAATACTTAACCGATGGAACAGCTTGCCTTCGGAAGTTGTAGATGTACACCATCGCTGGAAGTTTTTAAGAACAGATTGAACAGCCATTTGTCCAGAATGTTAGAGAACAGGGGTCAGCAACCTGCAGCTCTGGAGCCGCATGTGGCTCTTTGGGCCCTCTGCTGTGGCTTCCTGTCAGGTGATCCCACCACTGGCTGGCCCTGCCCCTCATCCTCTCCTCCTTTCCCAGTCACTCCTCGTCTGGCCTGAGAAGGTAAGGGCGACGGTGTAGGATGGAGAAGCAGCCAGGACAGAGACAGAGAGATACAGAGAGAGCGGGAGAAAGGGAGGGAGGGAAGGAGGGGAGAGAGAGATATGTCAAAAGGATTTTGTGGTTCCCGGTGTTTTTTAACAACTGCCCTAATGACCAGCTGGGTAGGTGTAGCTAGGGGGTCATGTGACTGGTGGAAGTGAGTGACATCAAGTTGGCCACACCCACCCAGGTTTTGTGGCTCCCGGTGTTTTCTTTTCTGTGGGAAACGGGTCCAAATGGCTCTTTGAGTATTTAAGGTTGCAGACCCCTGCTATAGAGTCTCCTGCTTGTGCAGGGGGTTGGACTAGAAGACCTCCAAGGTCCCTTCCAACACTATCCTGCTGTTATTCTGTTATTCCTTGCCTTGTTATCAACACTTGTTTTTTTTTTCCCCATTGGTTTCCTTTTATACCTGCATCTCCATAATAACAGCCTCAATCTCCATCTCCCCCTGCTCACCTTCCCCCTCCAAAAAAGAGTTTGTAACATTCATAGCGACTTCCCATTCTTATGCCACCCATGGAGCGCATTTGTATCAGGGTGAGCTCTCAACAATTCCCCAAAGGTCTGGGGGATGGGGAGAAGGACCATCTACACCTGGGAGGCACATGTGGGAAGTAGTGTGTGGGGGCCAGGGGGGGGAATGGGGTCTGCCTGGCCTTCCCTGTGCCCTGCAAACTGGACACTTGGTGCTTATTAGCCTGGCTTTTCAGAGGAACTTTGATTGATGGGGGAAGGCAAGCTAACCGACTATCAAAGCAGGCGTAGTATGTGTGAACCAGACACCAATTAGCGATGCCTTTTTAAAGGCTGCCTTGTTAAGAGGGGAATGAGGGGAGAAAGAATGAAATTGGCCAGAAAACATGGAGCTATTTAACCTTAATTAGAAGGAAGGTGTAGGCTTTGTTGCAAAAGCAATCTCTGAAAAGGTTTTTTTTTCCCCTCTCCCCTCTTTTCTTTCCTGTCTCTCATCCACTCCCCCCTCCCCGCCCCCTTACCCCCTTCCTTCCTTCCTTCCTTCCTTCCTTCCTTCCTTCCTTCCTTCCTTCCTTCCTTCCTTCCTTCCTCCCTCCCTCCCTCCCTCCCTCCCTCCCTCTCTCTCTCTCTCTCTCTCTCTCTCTCTCTCTCTCAAGAGATCTTGCCTGCTTGTTATAGACTTGTTAAGAGTTTATAAGATTGGGCAGGAGGCTAACTTGTCGAAAATGCCTTTTATGCCACTTGAATGCGAGGCTTCCTTATTACCAGCCTGCCACATTGCCAGGGACAGCGGCAAAGGAAAGGAGCGGAAAGCGCGTCGCGCTGCCAACTGGCTATAAATTTCATGAACATCATAAATGTAAGTGCTTTCTGGAGAGCTATACAGATTGCACATAAAAGTCCCCCTTCTGTCCCTGTAAAACGGGGGAAAGAGGGCTTTCTTGGCAAATTAAAAATTGTGGATTGCGTTTGCCGCCAAGGCGAGGAAGCAGAAAAAGTGGCAAGGTTCCTACTAGCCTTCTGCAGCTGGGGGAGGGGGAGTTCTGTCACCCCCTCCTTTCTACCTGAGGGTTGCCCCCACCCCCATCTGAAGGCTTTTGGACAGTTATGTGTAGGAAGTTAGCACCCACCCCTTTTCTGGAAGAATAAAATATTTTAGGAAATATTAAAAAGGCAGAATATTATGTTCCCCTGGTTGAGAAATGGAGAAACATGTTTTTAAAGACAAAGCAGTTCCCACCTTCCTGCCCCCACCCTTTTGTTAATGGGCCAGAGGTAGAAACTCAATCCTTTGTCAAAGGCCCATCATCTGCAACACAATAGGACCCATCTAGGACAGAAACTCACCATATGGCACCTGGGAAGATTACATCAGCCAGCAAGGCTAGCTAAGACCCCCACCCCCTGGGAGTCTGACAACAAATCAGGATACTCTTTCGGGGTCCCAGGAAGTTCAAAGCCAGAGAAAGCATAAAACCCAGGGACTCGCTGTATCTCACCCCTTTTCTGTTCAGGAATTCAAGCCATGTGATCCTGTCCACCATTAAACCATCTTTTCAAGCAGTCTCCATGTTTCCAGTGTCTTTTTCCCTACTTGGAGCTGAACCCAGAAGGATATTTCTTCCAACAGATGTAAATGAGGTTCAGGGGATGCATTAAAAGTGGGGTCTAGGGGATGCATTAATTGATCAGACTCTTATTAAGTCCCTAGAACACAATATAAACGGAAAAGGGCAGCACAATGGTGATTCGAGTTATAGGTCTGGAAGGGACCTTGAAGATCTTCTAGCCCACCCTGTATGTACCCAGAGCAGAAATCCTCATCTAGGACACATGGCTGTCTCACCTTTTCTTGAAGTCCTCCAGTGATGGAGCACACACAGTTCTAGGAGGCTTAACAAATCTCACCGTAGGAAAATTCTCCTTATTTCAAGTCTGTCTTTCTACAAAGCTTCCATCTATTGCTTCTTGTCTTACCTTCAGGTCCTCTAGAGAATAAATCCACACCTTCTGCCTTCTCACATCCTTTCATGTAAAGGAAGAGTGCTATTGTGTCTCCCTCTTAGCTTTCTCTTCTTTAATTTGCACGGATGCTTAATTCCATGTAAAACGTTAGCACCCATGAAATATTCTAGGAAATATTTAAAAGGCAGAATATTATACCTCCCTGGATGAGAAAAAGAGCAACATGCTCTTGGAAAGCAGCCCCCACCTTTGTTAATAGCCCCAGAAAGACTGGTGCCAACCTATCTACAAGACTAAAGGCTGGGCTTTCACTCTCAGGACATAATAGGATTAGCCCTCTACCCATCTTACCACATGGCACCTGGGAAGATTGCATCACCCAGCGGAATTCAACCAAGCCTGGGACTCAAGACAACCTACAAAGTTACCCCTGCATGGCCCATTGGAAGTCTGAATACATTTCTTACACAGGAACAGGAAGCTCCAAGGCAGGGCCCAAGAGAGGGTATACATCTCTCTCTCTTACACACACACCCATGTCCTTAACTGCCCAGGACAGGGGTGGGCAATTGTGGCTCTTTTACAACCTGTGGACTTCAACTCCCAGAATTCCTGAGACAGCTTGGCTGTCTCAGGAATTCTGGGAGTTGAAGTCCACAGGTTGTAAAAGAGCCACAATTGCCCACCCCTGGCCCAGGATCTCAAACCATGCGGTCCTGACCCCATTATACCCACTTTCCAAGCAGTCTCCATGTTTCCAGTGTCTTTCTCCCCACTTGGAACTGAACCCAGATGGCCATTTCTTCCAACACCCATGATATCTCCAGGTTGAATGCGAGGGATATTTCCTTGGTTTTTTTTCCCCCTGCAACCTTGTCTAATTCTACATGTTGAAATCAATACATAAAGAGTTACCCATTGCAAAATTCAAAAAGACGTACATATTTCAACGTGTTGGTGTTTATAAGAAGATGCACAATAAGTCATATTATACTAAATTTGAGTTATGCACAATGCTAGTAGAATCATAAAGTTGGGAGGGAGTCAAAATTTGGCCTTCAGAAGTTGTGGGTGCTCTAACAGTGGAGGATTTGAAGAAGACATTGGACAACCATTTATGTGAAATGGAATAGGCCCATGATATCAAACCTATGGCACACGTGCCAGAGGTGGCACACAGAGCCCTCTCTGTGGGCATGCATGCCATTGCCCCAGCTCAGAGCCATCTCTGTGGGCATGCACACTGTCGCCCTAGCTTAGAGCCATCTCTGTGGGCATGTGTGCTGTTGCCTCAACTCAGCCAGCTGGTTGTCGGGTTTATGAGGCATGCTGACCAGCTGGTCATCGGGTTTCTGGCACTCTGGCACGGATGTGTGTGTGCACATTCTGGTTTGGGCATTCTGTGCCTAAAAGGTTCACCATCACTGGTATAGGCTTACCTGTTTGAGTAGTGGTGGTGGTGGTGGGGTTAGACTAGAAGACTTCCAAGGTCCCTTCCAACTCTGTTCTATTCTGTTCATATTAAGTCATCCAGACCAACTCCTTGCTCAGAAGAATCATCCTCAGCACATCTGTCAGGAGACTATCCATCCTCTACTTGAGAACCCTCCAACAAAGAAAAGCTCACCATTAGCTGTGGCAATCTGTCCCCTATGAAGCCATTTACAAATCCTCCAACTAATGCGGAAATGGCACAATCTGAAAGGGACAGAATTGTAAAAGTGGGAAGCTGGCTTTTGAGGGATTTGCAGAGATGGAAAATAGTGGCTAAGATGCTGAGCTTGTCGATCGAAAGGTCAGGAGTTCAGCGGTTCGAATCTCTAGTGCTGCGTAATGAGGTGAGCTCCTGTTACTTGTCCCAGCTTCTGCCAACCTAGCATTTCGAAAGCACGTAAAAAATGCAAGTAGAAAAATAGGGACCACCTTTGGTGGGAAGGTAGCAGCGTTTCATGTGTCTTTGGCATTTAGTCATGCCGGCCACATGACCACGGAGACGTCTTCGGACAGCGCTGGCTCTTCGGCTTTGAAATGGAAATGAGCACCACCTCCTAGAGTTTGGAACGACTAGCATATATGTGCGCGGGGAACCTTTACCTTTATATCTCCATCTCTACACTAGGCACGGCTAGGGAACTCACCCAGGTAAATATCTCCAGAGCTATTGTAGCCAGTGCAGTACGTATAAAATATTGGACTAGTTTTATCAGTGAGCTGAATCACCCTAAGGCAGCGTTACATGCAGAATCAGTTTTCCAAAATGCTGCCTTTTCTTGTTGTTGGTTTGTTTTTTTTTTAACTTCCAGATTAGTAATCAGGTGGAAGCATCTCATAGATGACACGGTTTAAAGCATTAGGTGCTTAGTTGGTTGGAAAATTTGGCCTTCAGCTTGACCTTTTCCAGAGCAGGCTTCTGTGGGTTTCTTGCTGAGGGAATTCCAGGGTTAAAAAAATCTGTAAGCGTCACAAGTAGATTAGCTATTCTTTCAATGCGTGCAATGAGGGCAGCCTCGTGAGCTCTTTTGGCCTTTCTGCTTTTTTTTTTTTTTCCCCTCCCCAAAAAACTCCAACCCCAGTTACCTGCAATTGAAAAAGAATACAGATGATTTGATAGCATTGGGCATACAATATTCTAGATTCTGTTTTGAATTCTAAACTTCTTCTTTTAGTAGCCCGGTAGTCAGGGGTAGGCTTCAACAATTTTAGCAAGGGGTTCTCTGTTGGTTGCTGGGTGGGCGTGGCCATGGTGGGCGTGGCCTAGTCAGCATCCTGCACCATGGTGGGAGGAGGGTGTTTTTGCCCTCCCCGGGCTCCGGAAGCTTTCCTTTTCGAAGTGAGCGAGTGTGCGCGGCCCTGTTGTGAACCGGTAGTAAAGGTAAGTAGAAGCCACCCCTGATTCCATTGGTTGATTGCTCTCACCCGTTAGGAAATTTCTCTTTAGTTCTAGGTTGCTTCTCTCCTTTTAAATGCATCCCTATCCTACCACGCATGCACATCTTGATGAAGTAGAATATTATTTGATCACTCGCCTCTGTGACCCAGGGCCTCTATCCAGCTAGCTTTAAATGAATTAGCATGCTTGTTTTCCGTATAAAATCATGTGGCTCTGTGGTTAAAAGCAAAACTGGAAGCCGAGGTAGCAAGATAGTGAAGCTAAGAAATGTGATTGTCCTGCGGCAAAGGAATGGCTCCTTTTCTCATTTTGCAAGCTACAGAGGCATTAGAGCAGGGGCCCTCAAACAGGGGGCCAATTCATGGTCCCTCAGACTGTTGGGGGACCGGACCAGATGGGAGGGTGTGGCTAGGTGGTCATGTGACTGGGTGGGCATGGCTAGGTGGTCATGTGACTGAGTGGCCGTGGCCAATTTAGCAGTCCATCAAACAATATACACACATTAAACTTTAATTTGTTATGCTCCTAGGGGTGGGAAGCAGTTAGTGAAGGGATGTGGCTGCTTTGGGGTGTGTGTGAAGGACTTGTATGTGTGTGTGTGTGTGTGTGTGTGTCTCGCTCACTAATTCTCTCTCCCTCATTCCCTCCCTCTCTCTCCCACTCTCTTTCTCTCTCTGGAGGCCTCCTTGGCCTCCAGAACCACTCTGCCACCCAAAACCGGGACCATTTTTAGCCTTCTGAGGCCTCATTGGCCTCCAGAATGCGGATGGGTGGGTGGGTGGCGGGTAGGTGGGGCGACGTGGGCGGGGCAGCCTTGTGGTCCCACGCGGGCCAGATCAATGGCTTCAGTGGGCTGTATCCAGCCCATAGACCCCTGGCCCAGATACAGGACCCCTGCATTAGAATTATCATGGGCAGAATGAGCCCTGGATTACCCTAACCAGGTGCTAAACATTCGCAACACTACAGGTCCGTGGGTATCAAAACCATTTCAGAAGATTGAGTAGCCAATGCCTGCTGGCATCGAATGTTCCTGGACAGCTCTCCTAGGACAGCTGACGCATGGTCTTTGAAAACCAGTAGACCTGACATGCTGACCCTTTTCTCGAAGGCTGACAGCCCGAGAATCAGGCTTTACCATTTTCCACACCTTTGTCAGCTTTAGTGGGACACACTTATCCCTCCAGGCTTATTAACCTCTCGGTCTTGATTTGTTCATGCTCCGTCCAGCCCACTTATTAAGATAGATGCGGTTGAGCCTTAGGGAAAGCTGGCATGTTTGGCCACCACGTTTGTTTCAAAGAACGGATCCTTTTGATTAAGGCTCCCTGGGCACCGTTTCCTTGTTTGGCTGTGATTTCACCGCATTGCCCACGCTGCCAGATTGAACTCCAAAAATCTAGGAGGGCACTGTGTTGCTACATCTGCTTCAAGATTTGCTTTAACTGCAGAACATGGGCCCAGGAAGAAAGATTCACACACGGTTGTTGTTTTTTTTTAAATGAATTTTAATTCCAAGAATCGAGGTTTAGGCCACAGAATTTAAAAATGCAGATAGGGACCTTCCAGTCCACCTTTATGTATTCATTAAAATAGGTACTCTTTGAAGCTTTTGGTATTCTTTTTTGCCAGGCTATTTCCATGACAGATTTCGTTTGTCCCAAAGGTGCTTTTCAAAAGGCAATTGGACTCCCCCCCCCACATTGAAAATGTTTTGTTTCTCATCCAAAAGAAGCCTTTTCAGTTCTTCTTGGATGAGAAGTGAAATGTTTTCAAGGAAAAACCCAAAGAGGTCCAGTTGCCTTTTCATGTCTATATCTATATCTATATCTATATCTATATCTATATCTATATCTATATCTATATCTATATCTATATCTATATCTATATCTATATCTATCTATCTCTACATGGGGGCTCCCTTTGAAGAGCACTCGGAGGCTCCAACTGGTCCAGAATGCGGCCGCGCGGGTGGTTATGGGCGCAACCCGCTGTGCCCGCGTGACACCCCTCCTGCGCGAGCTGCACTGGCTTCCGGTGGTCTTCCGGGTGCGATTCAAGGTGTTGGTTACCACCTTTAAAGCGCTCCATGGCACAGGACCCGGGTACCTTCAAGACCGTCTTCTGCCACCAATAGCCTCCCACCGACCAGTCCGTTCCCACAGAGAGGGTCTCCTCAGGGTGCCATCAGCCAAGTTATGTCGGCTGGCGACACCCAGGGGGAGGGCCTTCTCTGTGGGAGCCCCAGCCCTGTGGAATGAACTGCCCCCGGAAATACGCAAGATCTCTGACCTCCGGGTGTTCCGCTGCGCTTTGAAGACCTTGTTGTTCCGCCAGGCAGGGCTGTCAATATAATAATTTTAAATTGGGGTATTTTAAATTTTAGAGTTTTTAAAGCAGCCAAATCTATTTAATTATTTTAATTTTTAATTATTGTTGTGTCTTGTGTTTTAAACTGGCTGTACACCGCCCTGAGTCCTTCGGGAGAAGGGCGGTATAGAAATAAAATTATTATTATTATTATTATTATTATTATTATTATTATTATTATTATTATTATTATCTATCTATCTATCTATCTATCTATCTATCTATCTATCTATCATCTATCTATCTGTATAAAGATGTAGACTTGAAGGATTTTAGAGGTCCTTGGGACGGGTTTGTACCATGATCTTTCAAGAATTCTTTGCCTGCTTTCCTGAGACATTGATGGTCTTGGGCAGCACAGGCCAACATAGGGTTTGATTTTTCATCCTACTCACATTCCAAACCTGATTCTTTCATCTGAGCCATTACAGCATGGCAGGTAGATATTATGCATTTCCTGAATTAGATATTTGACCAACAGACCGTAACTGCAGTGACAGGACTTCCAGAGTCATTCAGGCATGTGGAAATGGTCCGAAAAGCACAACCAGCAGGCAGAGAGTCTGCATTCACACAGGGGATTTTAGCGTGGGGCATTCTGTACTTTGGGAAAGTAGAGCGATGTGGATTGTTTGAGTCCCACGACTGCTAATTGGGAAGATAAACACATTTCCCATGGGAAGAGAGACCCTTATTAGAAATTTACCCAAGGGACTGACCTAAAGGATAAACTATAGCCATAAGTCACAGCTTTTGCTAGAAAGCTGTCATTAGACCATCAGGTGGAGGCACTCCATCACCAGGTAAGTGCCACACATTCAAAAGTGGCATTGTATTCGCCACACTGTTATTTTCCTGACCCACTTTCATTTAGGGAATCATATTCTTGACAGCTCCTGTTCCTTATGCTGATCCAGATAGACATGGCAGCCCATTATTAGCAAGAGAGAGAGAGTGTATGGGAAGTGATGGCTTCTTTCCAGGCCTGCTGTGGTCCATATGCAATACTTGGATTACTTTTGCCACCAGCATCTTCAATTCCAACTCCTTTAAATCCTATAGGAATCGCCTTTTCCTCCCTTATTTCTCTGCTACAGAATTTTCCCAAAATGTAACTGAAATCAGGGGCGTTTAGCAAGGTAGATATGAAGGTGGAGGGACTGGTGATTCACCAGCTGAGTGGTGGGACAAGCATTCATTGAAGCCTCATTTCTCATTGTGTCTTAATTCACATCTCTTTAGTGACTATGTGAGCTGGATCCTTTGGACTGGGCATTTCTTTAAATTTTCCGGTGTGGTTTATTTCTTAGCTTGCATACAAAAAGGGGCATTTGGTACATTTAATTCACTATTTATTCATTTTGTGGGTGGGGTGGTAGCTCAATGATTAAGATGCTGGGCTTCTCAGCTGGGAATCTGGCAGCCCAGGTTCGAGACCTGAGCGTCACCCTGATGGAGTGAGCTCCCATCCTCATCCCAGCTCCTGCTAAGCTAGCCATTTGAAAGCATGCAAAGGTGAATAGATAAATAGGTTCCATTTTGGTGGGATGATAACAGGATTCTGTGATGTCATGCTGGTCATGTAACTGTGAAAAAGTCTTTGGACAGCACTGGCTCAATGGCCTTGAAACGGAGATGAGCACTGCTCCCTATAGTCAGCAACGACTATAAAATCCTCAGGAAGTCCTTTATCATTTTTTTTTTTTTTACATTTATTAAAGACATATGTAGAAGGAAATGGGTTCACAGAGCTTTATGATGAGATGTATGAAAAATGGAAATACTTTCTCCTATTCATATTCTTGGGGTTGTTAAACTAGAGCTTCTGAGCATTTTTTGGATGATGGGTGTTGGAATCCTTCTCTGGGGCATACTTCTGTGGGGGAGATAGTGTAATAGAGTGTGGAAATGACTTTGTGGTAAGAGGAGAGTTGAAATGCTGCCTAGGAGAGGCTGACAAGAGAGTCAGGAGCCTCCAGTGACTTAACGATCAAGGAAAGAAACTTAGGAAGAACCTGTCCTAATGGATCAATCAGTTAAAACTGGTGGCAGGAAGTTTTGTACTTTCCAACTTGCAAGATTCTGTTAATGTTCTGACCTTGGCTTCCCAAGAGCAGGAATCAGACTCCTTGTCCCGACAAAAAAACCCTTTTATTAAGTTACTGTGAATTCCTCTCATTCACATCCAGCAAAGTCTTTCAAGGGAGAATTTACAGTCACAGACCTTATCTCGCTTGGAGAGCTGCCGGGTCAATATCTTCAAAACTTGGCAAGGAATCTCTGAGAGTCAAGAACCAATTAAGCGAACTAATTGTCCCCTGCAAACTCCACTCCCCTTTCGCTCCTCTTTTATTCCCTCTGGGGGGGGGCATTCATTGTCCACCTGTGGCCTTACTCCCAAGTCAACCCTTGTTCTTTAGCTGTCCCCTTTGTCTGGCAACTCTGCGCATGCGCACACTGGGAACAGGCTCCAGCTGTTCTTCTGCCTCACTGATGTCTGACTCTGAAGGCAACTGATAACTGTCATGCGGCCCTGGTCCACTCTCTGCCTCCGACGCAGAGCCCTCATCAGAGCCTTCCCCAGACTCCAGGACTGGCCCATGTTCCTCCCCAACCTCCTCACTGTCCGAATCTGCTGCCAACTCCGTTGGCGGCTGGCGGGCCACAACAGTTAATGTAGTCTTACAATAAAGTAGATTTAGTTGATCTAGTTGTATTTCCTGTCTGGTTTACTCAGGAAGGCTGACAGTT
This sequence comes from Pituophis catenifer annectens, assembly GCF_029215685.1. NCBI lineage: Eukaryota > Metazoa > Chordata > Lepidosauria > Squamata > Colubridae > Pituophis > Pituophis catenifer. The sequence continues at coordinate 11,647,047 of NW_027256889.1, forward strand.
CGTTTAAGGCAGGGGTGTCAAACTCAAGGCCCACGGGCCGGATCCAGCCCATGGGGTGCTTAGATCTGGCCCATGGGGTTGCCCTGGAAATAGCGAAGGACCGCCCTGAGGTGCCTCTGCCACTGAAAACGGAGCTTAAAGGTCATGCGTGGCCCTCCCAGGCTCCATTTTCATTGGCAGAGGGCTGCAGGAGGATCCCCCAGCCCCCCCTGGGCCACCACAAGTGCTCCCTGATATGAGTGACATCAAGCTGGCCACGCCGACCCTGGCCATGCCCACCCCAGCCATGCCCATCTGACACACACACACACACACCCCCGAAGTCAAACACAACCCTGATGCGGCCCTTAGTGAAATTGAGTTTGACACCTCTGGCTTAAGGGGAAAAAAAATGCTAAGATATAGTAACTATGGTATATATACTGTATTCAATACACAATTCAGGATGGAGAGAAAATGGTACTGTTTGTATTTTCTCAATAACTTTACACCTCTTCACCTGACTGATTTATTCCCTACAAAAAGCCAGGCTCAGTTCCTGCTTTTATCAGTGAGTTTTATCAATTTCCAACTCATTTCCAGTTTGTCAAAAATGACTAGTTGTTAATGTTAATATTCATTTTAAAATTATGATTTTTAAAAATTTTGGATTGCATTTACATTTTTTTTTTTTGCTAGCCACTTTAAGTATTACGTGTGGAAAGGCAGAAGGTAAATTAGAGGAACGAATATGTCAGAGCAGCATCATAAACTTAGATCATCTGATTCCATAACTTAGTGTTCTGAAAGAGGAACATCCATCTGCCTCTGGGTATCTTATTATTAGACCTGCTGCTCAGTGACAGAAATCTTAAATCAATAAATCATTCGGATGATCCGTATGTGTTTGTAGAGGCAGGGGCAGGCGTGGGAATTTTGCACATTTTCTCCACATGTTGAGTCATACTGGGGAGAAAGTGTTGGGTGATTGGGTTGCAAAGGCTTTTTACGCAGGGCCAAATGACACTGAGTTGTCAAAATAGTATACCATGCTAAATTGGATGCCTTTGAATAGATTTGGACTTTATTCAGAAACTTGACTGGCTTTCTCACTGATGCATACACAATTTTTCACATGATCGAAAATCTTTGAATATAAATTATGCCATTTTTCAAATTGGTTCACAGGTCCGAATTGGATTTGATCAGTTCAGCAACCTATTCAAAAGAGGGCATTGAATCAGTCTGAATCAGCTGAGAAATTCATGTTGCATGGTGGAAGCACCCGCTTAAAAAGTAAGCTGGTTTGGACTTGATTAAGTCTTTGATGGATAGATGATTGACCATCATAAAAGCTGTAGATCCCACCAGTAAATTGGGGGGTATATGTCTGTGCGAAGACATCCTGGAAGAAAGCAATTAATTGTTTTGCTGCTCTGTAAACCACCCAGATGTGTCCACATAGCCTTTAGGAGACAAGTTCAAGCTGACATGTAGTCCTGTAGTTGTTACACTTTCTGTAGCAGGCAGCTTCAGGCTGTGGAGAGAGTTGATGGAAGTTAGGGAAGAGGAACCACTTAACTTGCCTTGTTGCTAATCATTTAGCTGCTCAAAACCCCATTTTGAACTGTTTTCCCCCTTTGCAATAGAAAATACAAGGTAATAGCAGCCAGTGATGGAATTGGGCGATTATAAAACAGGAGAAAAAGACCTTTGGCTGCCTGCGTTTCTCCACCTACAGCCCGATCATTAACAGATCACAGTCATGAAATTCATTGGCAAAATAGCTGATTTTTTTAGTACCCTAAACATAGAAAAATGAGAGCCAAAATCAGAGGTGGTGTTCAGCCGGTTCAGTCCGGTTTGCGTGAACCAGTAGCTCTGATGATCAGTTGGCCTCACCTACCCGCCCACGCTCTATCCTGTCCTTTATTTCCTGCTTTCTAGCTCATCTCAATCGCACAGCACAGCTGATTTCCCCCTCCTTCTCTGTTCTACTTACCATTGCTGACTTGGAAGGTAAGCAGCTGAGCTTCTAAATGCTCCATTTTCAGTGCTGCGCACAAAGCACACATGCACGCTTAAAGCGTGTGCTCACCGAACCAGTTAAACCGGCAGCATCCCACCACTGGCCAAAATGGTTCACTTCTTTGCTTAGGTGATGTTGTCATATCTCTACCACATCCTCTGTGGCTCCTGGTAGTGAAAAAAAAAGTATCTTAGAGAGTCTTCTGACCCTAAAAAGATTGTCCACCTTTATTGTTTAGTTTAGTTTAGTTTAGTTTATTTGATTTGTATACCGCCCTACTCCCGAAGGACTCAGGGCGGTGAACAGCCAAGCAATAAAATACATAAATACACAAAATTTAAAACCAGATAAAATCAAATTAAATCATTTTGGCCCAGACAGATTAAAACACCCCAATAATTTAAAAACAGATTAAAATTTACATATTAAAAGAGGGAGGAGATTAGGCCAAGCCCGCTTGATGGAATAAAAAAGTCTTCACAGCGCGGCGGAAGGTGCGCAGATCCGAAATCCTCCGTATCTCTGGGGGGAGCTCATTCCAGACGGTAGGTGCCCCCACAGAGAAGGCTCTCCCCCTAGGGGTCGCCAGCCGACACTGTTTGGCTGACGGCACCCGGAGGAGTCCCTCTCTATGAGAGCGTACTGGCCGGTGGGAGGCTATTGGTGGTAGTAGTAAATCCCTCAGTTTAGGACTTAATGTTCTTTGGAGGATTCTTCTCTTTAGATCATTATTTGTCTACTAGACAAGACTCTGCATACCTTCTCCCCAAATCTGCTCTCTACTTATAATTATTATTAGATTTTATCAATCCATCCATCCATCCATCCATCCATCCATCTATCCATCCATCCATCCATTACACACGTGTCCTCCTTCTCATTGTAAAAAAGTTGGTCACCTTACCATTTTCCCATAAGAACAATCCAGTGAGGTGGGTTGGAATGGGAGAGAGGGACTGCCCCAGCTTTCAGGCCCAAGGCAGAACTAGAACTTACCGTCTCCTGGTTTCTACATGAGCAACATTTCCTCTAGAAAGGGGAACACCTAAGAACCTGGACCTGTGTGGTGACTACACAGACATTCTAATGGATTCTCTGCAGGTTGCATGCAGGCAGTGCTGACATCCATCTAGTAAAACAGCGTTCAGACCTCTTAGTTCAAACATCTCTCAGATCTGCCTACGCCTAGAGTTGGAGAGCTCATCTCTAATAAAGGCTGCAGGAGAAATAGTTCTAAGAAAAACAAAATCGCTCCTGTTTAAAACTGAAATGAATGTTAGCAATCAGTTCAAAATCCAACCCAGTCACGTGTTTTTTGGGGTGGAGAAAACACTGGAGCTGAGCTTTCAAATCTACAGTCCCTCCCATCAGCCATATTTGTATTCCGTGGGGAGACGCAGTTTGTTTTTGCATCTCTGTCTTTTGCAATGTATTCCAGGTTGCCCAGTGTATCTGAGGTGATGCTCCCGAGTCTCACATTTGCACAAGTTACACACTTAAACACACACACGCACACGAAATTGGGTCCTGTGAAGGTCAGCCCTTGTAGCTCCCTGCGCAGAATGGAACTTTATGTGCCTGCAGCTTTGGGACAGAAATGAATTTTCTCCCCCTCTTAAGAAACTCACGGCACTTCCACATCTAGTAGAAGTGGAGAACATTTTCCTCTTCTTCCCTTTTCCCCCCTCTTGCAGCTCAGCTTTGTCTTTGTGCCTTAAACAGCAATTAAGAATAAAAAGGGGAGCTCCTTTCATTCTGTCTGAGGCCTGTCTCCTCCAAGCCGTGTTGCTCTGATTTCCATCTCATGCATATCTTATTTAACATTCTGGATCCTGTTTTGAGTGCCCCAATATTTTAAAATAAATTGCCACATGTAAAAGGCTTAATGTCACATTCTGTTATTGTGACTGTTAAAAGAAAAGTGAAATCTTCAATGGGGCTAGTGGAGCAGAAGCGATCAAACAGTGGGAGGTCCTATTAATGTGTATTGCATTTCATTATTCTGGCGCAGCGTGTCAAGTCTCGCCTCATCAGAAAGCACGCAACAGATCAGAGCATTAACTCCTTGCAAGCAAATGGAGAGGGGTTGCAGGAGGGGCGGGAGAGGGAGAGAGACGCTTCACCCAAACTTCGATTTTATTTTATTTATTTATTTATTAAAAAAATAGGACTTGCTTTTTGTGTGTGACTTCCTTGAGTCGTTGCTTAGAAAAGCAGGTGTCCATTAAGGCAATGAAGGGGGGCTTGGAAGCTCAGCCACACTAAAGATACAAACAACCTTTTGCCTCTAGGGCAGTGATGGCAAACCTTTTTGCTATTGCATGCCAAAAATGGAGGTCGCGCAGGAAGTCACATGCACACATGCCCACACCCATAATGCAATGCCCCTCTGGTACTGCCCTGCCCCTGTGCATGCATGCGCTCCCCCCGCGCATGCCTGCATGCTCCCCCATGCCCCTGAAGCCTCCTGAGGCTGGAAATGGCCTGTTTCTGGACTTACGGTAGGCCTGTTTTTCACCCTCCCCAGGCTCCGGAGGCTTTCCTGGGGCCTGGGGAGGGCAAAAATAGCCTCCCCTGGCCCTCCAGAGGCCCTCCAAACTTCAGGAAGGCCCATTAGATGCGTTTTTTGCCCTCCCCAGGTTCCAGAGGCTTTCCTGGAGCCTGGGGAGGCAAAAACGGCCTCCCTTGGCCCTCCAGAGACCGGAAACAGTCCATTTCTGGACTTCCGGGAGGCCCATTAGGCCCGTTTTTTGCCCTCCCAGAGCTTCCGTGCGAGCCCTGTACTTATCTGGCATCCAAAACAGGCTGTGTGGAGACTCCTGGGTGGGGCGGCATGGGCGAGGCCAGCTGAAAATCATCTGGCCAGCACACATGCACGATGCAGGTGACCTAGGGCAATGGGTCATGTTCCCGCAGAGATGGCTTCCCATGGCACCCGTGGCACGCGTGCCATAGGTTCGCCTTCACGGCTCTAGAAGGTCCTAGATGTGTCATTCAGCCATTTTGAACTGAAATCTAAAAGGGTTCCTTGGTGCATAAGCAGAGGTTGTTTTCTAATGAAGCAAATGAATCCAAGGTGTGTGGCCAAATGGCTTGATTTTTTCTGGAGTTGAGATAGCACCTCAGATTGTATGGAAGAAAGCAGAGTGCTGTCATTTACACATCCTGTTCTCTTTCTCTCTCTATCCCTCACTCTCTCTCTCTCACACACACACACGCACACATTTTTTGGGGAAAGATATATTTGCTCTGTTCTTTGGGAAAGAAAGCACATGTGTATATATATATATATAGAGAGAGAGATAGAATATATCAGTATTATCAGCAGTGTGAAGAACAGGTGGGAGCCAACTAATTCATGTGAGCATGTGGAAGGCAGATGGATTTCCTTACAAAGATTCATGGGGAGAAGGAGCAAAGATTTCTAGAGTTCTAGATACAGAAGGTAACTAGGAGATGACCAGGCTTGAGCCCAAGGGAGGGGTCAAAGGCATCATCAGTCATGAGTCCAATTGCACCCAGAAGAGATCTAAGTCCAGCCCTCCTGGAATTGCTTATCTACTGTCAATTTGCTCTGACTGTTAGTAGTACAGATTCTTGCAGAGAGCTTAAGCTTACAATAAACCTACAGTATATAGCAATAACACTTAGACTTATATACCATTTCACAGTGCTTTGCAGCTTTCTCTAAGCAGTTTACAGAGTCAGCATATTGCCCCCAACAATCTTGGTCCTCGTTTTACCGACCTGGGAAGGGTGGAAGGCTGAGTAAACTTTGAGCCTGGCAAGATTCGAACTGCCAAATTGCAGTCAGCTGGCAGTCAGCAGAAGTAGCCTGCAGTACTGCATTCTAACCACTGCGCCACCCTTGCTCATGTTGTTGTTGTTAGTTGTGAAGTTGTGTCCGACCCATCGCAACCCCATGGACAATGTTCCTCCAGGCCTTCCTGTCCTTTACCATCCTCTGGAGTCCATTTAAACTCACGCCTACTGCTTCGATGACTCCATCCAGCCACCTCATTCTCTGTTGTCCCCTTCTTCTTTTGCCCTCAATCGTTCCCAGCATTAGGCTTTTCTCCAGGGAGTCCTTCCTTCTCATTAGGTGGTCAAAGTATTTGAGTTTCATCTTCAGGATCTGGCCTTCTAAAAAGCAGTCAGGGTTGATCTCCTCTAGGACTGACCGCTTGATCGCTTGGATTTGCAGTCCAAGGGACTCGCAGGAGTCTTCTCTAGCACCAGAGTTCAAAGGCCTCAATTCTTTGGCGCTCAGCCTCTCTTACGGTCCAACTTGAACCACCTGGATTCTTGATTTCCTGCACTTGACAGTAAGACAGGATTTCTCATTTTGGATCAACACAGTAAGAATTTCTTAGTCCAACTCTTACAGCCTTTTAACTTTGATACTGCAGGTAGGCAATCTGGTGAGTTATTAATAGAGGTGAAGAATAGCTGGACTGCAGTAAACTTATCACTAAGTAGATTGAAGCAGTCTAAATGCTGGTAGACTGGAATAGAAGACAAACTATGGGCAATCACCACTTGTTGTCATCCTTACTTGGTCAGACTGACTTCTTCATTGCACCTTGGCTCTGTGGCATCTTGATGTCCCACCAGCCAATCAAATAGGTTTTCCTCTGAAAGGGTCCTTAAATAGGTATATTGAGAGGAGGTTACGTCTCTCTGAAGTCACCTTCAGAATAGTGTTGATAGGATAAGCCTAGAAAAGGCATGGAAGTGATAGTGGTGTCTCTATTGGAAGAACTCTTGGTGGCAATGGCTAATGTTCCTGTCTATAGTGACCAAGGAGATCTAACAGATCTAATAGATTAACAGAGTTGGAAGGGACCTTGTAGGTCATCTAATCCAACCAGTGGTGGGATTCAAAATTTTTTACTACTGGTTCTGTGAGCGTGGCTTGGTGGCCATGGCAGGGGAAGGATACTGTAAAATCTCCATTCCCTCCCCACTCCAGGGGAAGGTTACTGCAAAATCCTCATTTCTTCCTAATCAACTGGGATTTGGGAGGCAGAGAATAGATGGGGGCGGGGCCAATCAGAGGTGGTATTTACTGGTTCTCCGAACTACTCAAAATTTCCGCCACCAGTTCTCCAGAACTGGTAGCGGAATACCACCTCTGAGTCCAACCCCCTGCCCAAGCAGGAGAACCTACACCATTTCTGACAAATGGCAGTCCAATCTCTTCTTGAAAGCCTCCAGTGATTAAGCTCCCACAACGCCCCAAGGCAAGCTGTTCCATTGATTGATTGTTCTCACTGTCAGAAAAATTGTCCTTATTTCTAGCTTAAATTAGATGCAATTGCGAAACCTGGAAACAGACATGAGTGCAGTTATTCAATCCTGTACTTACTCCTTCAACACTTGATCTTTGGAGGTAACACACAGCTGTTTTGACTGGTGACCACTAACAATTGAATTCTCTAGTAATTCATCAACAAATTACCTGCCACCCCATACAAGCCATTCAGGTTCATGGCCATCATACCATTTCCGAGCAGTAAATTCTAAATTTGATAAATTACCCAAAGGATTTTTTTTTTTTAAAAAAGATTCATTAGATTATTCCAGATTCTAGGGTTCTAAGAAAGCAAGATAAAATCTCCCCCTCTATTCTCCCCACTGCCTATCATTGTGTTTCCTCTTTGCCTTCATGTCTAATAGTCTTCAGCAACCTCTTTCCCATAGACTGGTCTAATCCTCCACTGTCGAACCCGAAATTGACATAGAGGTAAGGTAAAGGTTCCCTTTGCACATATGTGCTAGTCGTTCCTGACTCTAGGGGTCAGGAACATTTCAAAGCCAAAGAGCCAGTGCTGTCTGAAGACATCTCCGTGGTCATGTGGCTGGCATGACTTAACACCTAAGGCGCACGGAACGCTGTTACCTTCCCACCAAAGGTGGTCCCTATTTTTTCTACTTGCATTATTTACGTGCTTTCGAACTGTTAGGTTGGCAGAAGCTGGGACAAGTAACAGGAGCTCACCCCGTTACGCGGCACTAGGGACTCGAACTGCTGAACTGCCGACCTTTCGATCATCAAGCTCTGCGTCTTAGCCACTGAGCCACCACGTCCCATTGACATATGTGTAGCCATTTTAGTTAGCTTTATATTATCCTCATTTATTCCTTTTCTTTCTCTCTGATTCCGTAAGGGGTTTTTTTTCGGGCTCGTCCTTTAAAACTCTGTAAACTGGTAGCCACCAGCACATCTCTGTAAGCCAATTCCATCACTTAATTAAGCATTTTATAAAGAAGTTGTTGTTTTGTCCAGCCTGGTCCCCTGCCGAGCAATTTCATCAGATAACCCCAGCTCTCTCTCTCTCCATTTGATTCTTGATTCCATGCATAATTTTATTGTGCAATGCTTTTTTAATGAAGCCTGTTCATGCTACTGCCAAGAAAAAAAAAGAGATTTTTTTTTTTAAAAAAAAAGATTCCTTCATTCCTTAGTTTTTCCTTTAGTAGCTCAAGGTGACATTAGCCCGGTTTAAAATACTATCCTACCAACCACAAAAATGTATATTAACTAGAATCTCTGTGGTTCTAATCCAATATACAAAATAGTACTAGTTTTTCCTCCAGCTTGATTAGAAAGATACTGCTCTCCATTTTTAAGGAGGGAGGTGAAGGAGTAGAAACAACCTGGACCTTAAGATGCAGAGAGATAGTGATTTTTTTATTGAAGTTTTTCATTCCCAAAGAATATTATCCCTCCCTCTGCAGGAGGAATAGAATAGAATAGAATAGAATAGAATAGAATAGAATAGAATAGAATAGGAGTTGGAAGGGACCTTGGAGGTCTTCTAGTCCAACCCCCTACTTAGGCAGGAAACCCTACACCACTTCAGACAAATGGTTATCCAACATCTTCTTAAAAACTTCCAATGTTGCAGCATTCACAACTTCTGGAGGCAAGTTGTTCCACTGATTAATTGTTCTCACTGTCAGGAATGTATAAAACCCTCCAACTTAAAGTTGTAAGGTGGTAACCATGAAGATTCTTTATCTTGCTTACAAGAATTTACCAATGTCCTCTCCTCCCTCTTTAACTTGATTTTCTTCTGTCATGAAAGTTTATTTATTTATTTATTTATTTATTTATTTATTTATTTATTTATTTATTTATTTTAAATTTTTATACCGCCCCCTCTCCCGAAGGACTCGGGGCGGTGAACAGCCAAGATTAAAAAACATACAATATAAACATTAAAATACATTTAAAACAAAATTAAACCCATAATGGCTTTCCCCAATTTAAAACCCCTTACCCATAAAATTCACCAATAAAATTTTTTAAGCCAGCTAGTTAACCCCCCCCCCCCACCACCACCACCAATCACCAGGTTGGGCATTTGTCAAATCCTGGCAGAGAAAAGGAAAATAGAGATCAGGTTTTATTTGTTCCCTCCCTGACTTTCTTCCAAAGTTTTTAATGCAGATTTGGGATTCCCACAGATACAGTAGAGGTGGAACAGCCTTGTGAGGTAGGCTAGCCAATGGCACGAAAGAGCCTACGAGCATTGTGAGAAAAGGAAGCTTTGAATCCAAGCCTTGCCACCAGTGGTGAAATCCATTTTTTTTTTACTACCGGTTCTGTGGGTGTGACTTGGTGGGCATGACAGGGGAAGGATACTGCAAAATCTCCATTCCCACCTCACTCCAAGGGAAGGATACTGCAAAATCCCCATTCCCTCCCCACTCCTGGGGGAAGGATATTGCAAAATCTCCATTCCCACCCCACTCTGGGGCCAGCCAGAGGTGGCATTTGCCGGTTCTCCGAACTGCTTAAAATTTCCACTACTGGTTCTCCAGAACCTGCTGGATTCACCCCTGCTTGCCACCCACAGTTGGGGTATTGAGAGCATTGAGATTTCTTGCGTTTTCACTGGAGAAAACTGTGGTTCTGCTTTCCTCTCCCCGTCCCAATGCAATTAATGCAAACAGTGAGATGCCGTAGACAGGACATTGGCAGGGATCAAGTGTGTTTTGTTAATAATCTGAACGCTCTTGCTTAGAGGCAGCTGTTAACATGTGTGTGTGTGTGTATGTGTGTGTTTGCAGCCAATGAGAGCCTTGCTATCTTGGCATGCAGGGGGAACACCTCTGTTCCTGCTGTGCAGGCGGGATGAATGAACGTGTCACCTTTGGTTTGGCTCAACCTCGTTTTCTCAACCTGAAGTTTCTTGCGCTCCACGTCTGCCTCAATCTGTGATTAAAAGGAGAATGCACCCCCTCCCTCAATCTATATGCATTTCCATCAACTGGTTTTTTTCCCCAGACCACCGATGGAACTTTCTCCAAGCTGTTTTGTAATAAAACAATGCACTTCTGTAAATTTTAGCAGGATGCATTTTTAATGTATATTTTAATGTATATTTGTAACGCATAGGTGAGCAACGTGAGGGCTGTGTGTAGATTCACAAGTTCAGGGCACCAAAAATCCAATGACAATATGTCCATTCCCCACTGTGAATTTTAAACAAATGGGAGTGGAAGTTCTCTGGAGTGTTGTTATATAACAAGATGGCGGCCACAATGTGGTGGAAATTCCACCTTTTTTTTTTTTTTTTGCAAAGCACATTAAAAAAAAAAAAAAGGAACTTCAGCCTCACAGTTATTGCTGTCATCTTGACTTTTTTTTTTTTTTAAACTATTCCTTGTGGAGACCTTCTGGTCCTCTGGGAGTAATTCACTTAATTTCCTTTCTTAATTTTGCCAAATTACCCGACATCGCACTGTTGGAATTCAGCCATTTTGCTGCTGAATTTCAGCACTATCGTTTGGAGCAGTTTTATTTTTGTGTGTGTTAGGTTGGAAATAGAAGTGGCTTGCCTCTCTTGAGACTCTATTCCCACCCAAAACACTGAAAACCCCGGTGGCTCTCTAGCTTGCTGGGGAGTGAGTTTTGGTCCCTGTCCTGTTCCCGGCCCTCTGGGTTGAACTTCCGTTGGGATGGTACTTCAAAATAGTTATGTTAAAATATCTACAGACCCCTCACATCCTGGACATCAACTGTTTCACCTTCTACCCTCAAAATGACGCTATAGAGCACTGAACACCAAAACAACTAGACACAAGAACAGTTTTTTCCCGAACGCCATCACTCTGCTTAACAAGTAATTCCCACAACACTGTCAAATAATTTACTAAGACTGTAATACTATTATTCTTCTCTTCTTTACTAGTATCTATCTCTTCCCACTTATGACTATAACCATGTTGCTTGTATCTTTCAATTATATTGTTTTTATTTGTTAGTACAATTTGATAGCTTATTAGTAACCTTGACTATCACTAAGTGTTGTAGCTTTTTATTCTTGATGAATGTATTTTATTCTCCTTATGTACACTGAGAGTATACGCACCAAAGACAAATTCCTTGTGTGTCCAATCACACTTGGCCAATAAAGAATTCTCTTCTCTTCTCTTCTCTTCTCTTCTCTTCTCTTCTCTTCTCTTCTCTTCTCTTCTCTTCTCTTCTCTTCTACTCTACTCTACTCTACTCTACTCTACTCTACTCTACTCTACTCTACTCTACTCTACTCTACTCTACTCTACTCTATGCATGGGAGCATGTTATAAACTCTGGCTTGTTCCTGCCACGATCAACATTGGAAACAATGACCCTTTGGTCTCCGCCATATCTAAATCTAAACTCACTTAATCTGAATCCATCCTCTGCCTCCATCTTGAGTGACAGGGATAGCCTTCTACTAAAATGCCATCCAGAGGATGGGTACCTTGCCAAAAAAAGAAGGGAGTTCTGTTTTATGACATAACAAACAGCCGTAGCAGGAGACAGAAGGTGGAGGTGCAGTGAAAGTTTCTTGCAAAAATATTGATCCGCTCTCAAAGGTGCTTTTTCAAAAGGAGCTAGACTGTTCTTTTTCCTTGAGGAAGAAGATAGAGGAAGAAGGTAGAAATCTGGATAGAGAGGATCATCAGTTTGAAAGAGGCCATTGATGTTAGAATTGAACAGCCCTCTCTCAATAGAGGGCGAGGAATAGGACAACCTCCCCATCTTCTGTCTACAACAGGGATCTCCAACCTTGGCAACTTTAAGACTTGTGGACTTCAACTCCCAGAATTCCTCAGCCAGCTTTGCTTGAATATTGATTCACTATGTCCAAATAATCTCAGCTGTGTGCTTGGCCAGTCTGCTTGGTAATAGTATCTTAATCAGAATAGGAGCAGTTAGGGCTGTCTTAACGCATAGGCCTGATGGGCACTTGCCCGTGGGCCCCACAATCATAGGGGCCCCATACTAAGCTGTGTATATTAATCCTTCAATGCACCTTGTATCATATAAATATAGCAATTTATGGCTTACTGAGTATTTTTGTGTTTTTCAAGGCCTGTGTATTGTTCAAATGTTTATCATGTTGGTTAGTTGCTGCTGCACAGCATGTTTTTAATGTTTCAACACCGATTTTGACCCCCCCTCCTGGAGACCATTTTTCCCCATATATTTCTTCGTCTATAACAACTAAAAGATATACAATATATTCCAATTGTGCCCTTATCCCCTCCAAAACAACATCTATTCTTGAGTAGGTTTATTCCCTTTGCCTTCCACCAACCCTGATTTTATAAAATCCCCCCATATTCCATGATAATTATTTGCTTTGATCATCCCTTTTTTAAATTTAATTTCTATTGTTAATTTATCATTTGTTGCTATACTCCAAATTTCATTATACCACTCGTTTCTTTCAACATCCAAGTTTCATCCCCAATATTTAGCCATCGCTAATCTAGCTGCCATTATCAAATTTACAATCAATCCCTTTTTTGTTTCACTGTCAGCACTCCAACCTACATTCGTTCCAGTGCTGACATAAGGAGAAGAAGAGGGGGCAGCTGGCAAGAGGACGCTGACTTTTCACCTACTTATTTTCCCTGAAGATAGTATCCCCTAGGAGATGGGAGGGAAGGGGGGACATTCCTGAGAGCTAAGTAGTAGATATGGGGAGAGTGATTTGGAAGATGGCCAATGAGACGTAGAGAATTGGGGAACGGAAAGGGAAGGTTTGGGGTAAGGAAGTCAGTGTTGGCTACGACGGACAGATTGTCGTGCTTTATTTGAGACGACACCGAAACCTGACATTCATTTAATATCCCGTTTTTCCACCAGCAACAGTAATGCGATTCTTGGTGACATGTCTAAATTTACATTCAAAAGTGTTCTAATTTCAACACCGATTTTGTTGGAAGGGCCAATAAAATAAATATATGTTTAATTTTATCGGCCATTTACATTTTTTATTCCTGTGAGTAGTTGTCGTAGGGGGCCCCAGTACACTACTTTGCCCGGGGCCCATAATGCTGTTAAGATGGCCCTGGCAGTTGTGTCTAGTGGTGGGATTCAGCCAGTTAGCACCACTTTGGGAGAACCGGTTGTTAACTTTCTGAGCAGTTTGGCACACTGGTTGTTGGAAGAAATCATTAGGGCAGAGAACCGGTTGTTAAATTATTTGAATCCCACCACTGGTTGCGTCTCTCTTTGTCTGAATATGCAAGTAGAGGAATGCTGGCTTGCTGTCCAGTGAGCAATCTGCTCATTCCCATTCTACAGCCAGTAAGGTGGCTTAGACGTTGTAGGATAATTATTATTTTCCCCTGTTACGGATGAAGGATCATCACCATTTTCAGATTTGACTGTTGGGAAATCATATAGGTGTAATAAATGAATTTCATTTTTCATTTCATTTTCATTTTACTGGATTTGTATACCACCCTACTCCCAAAGGACTCAGGGCGGTGAACAGCCACAGAATAAAACACATAAATACAAAATTTAAAAACAGAATAAAACCAAATTAAAACAATTTGGCCGAGACAAATTAAAAACACCCAATAATTTTAAAATTGTGTGAGAATAATGTCACGATTACAGCCCTTTTTTCAAATCTATAAACGGGATTATTTGGGGAGGTTGCTGGGTGGGAAGTAGTGCTCGTAAGACATCGTGGCCCATCGATGATGGGACCTTCACTGGGTCTCCGAATTTGTCCCAAATGGTTTCTCCCAACTCTTATACGAGCTGGTTTAGGAGAATGCTAAACAGCCAACAAAAGGGAGGGGATATTCCTCCCCAAACAATTTTTGTAATAATGCGGCATAATGGAGAAAGAGATGCAGGAGGGGGTGGGGATGGGGTGGAGAAGAATTTAAATGTGCAGGCAAAAAGGAAAAAAGCTATCATTTGTACATCAAAGGCAAAGACGGCTATGCTGCATCTTTATTTACTGCTGCTCTACATTGATAACTCCAGCATTCTTCCTGCAGAATAAATTCCAGGCATTGTGTTTCTTTGCTCCAGTCTCTGGGGTGTTGCATTTAAAAGGGGCTCACCAAGACGAGGTGGAATCAGATTAGGTATGGATGATCCATGGGACATTTTCTCTCCCCCCATGACACTCCTAAATCCGGCATGGCACTGGTGCACCGCACCTATGGATGTGAGCAAAGCAAAGTTGATGGTGGCAGGGATGGGGGAAGAGAGCATGGCAACATTTATCCAAATTTGGGGAAAGGGGAAGGTGCAGGGGAAAAAAAAAAGCATTTGGCTAAAAACCTAAAACTCTTCAACAGCTGGTGCTCTTTCTTGGTTTGCTAATATTGTCAAATTAGAATTAAGGGAGCCCTGGGCGGTTAAATGGTCTCCTAGGCGCATCTCTTCTTTTAAGCAGTGCTGGGTCCCCAAAGTTCTCCAGATTGTCTCTCCCAACTTTTATGCCAAGCAGTTAGGAGAATACTAAACAGGCAACATTGTGGAAGGAAATATTGTTTTCCCCAAACAGTTTTCTGCAATAATACAGCTGTTTTAATCTTCTATTTTCCCTGCTTTGACCTTGCATCACTCCGGGGGCAAATCCAGGAATGAAAACCGTGGTTCGCCTCCCCGAGTTCTGTCTGAAAACTCCTTTGTGGATGTTCTTTCACCTTTGCTGCAATTTGCCGATGGCGATGCTGCTTTCAGTGGAAGCCAAATGGTTTAAACCTCACCTGTTTTTTTTTTTTTTTGCTAGCTGAAAGAAAGGGAAAGGGAGAGAAAGCGCTGCTGAAGCATGCATGCCAATCAAGGATACATTTGGGGATATGTTTAGAGGGAAGCGCGCAGATTGATAGGTGCATTTATATATTTATCCCGATGACCTTTTGGATGAATGAGGGAGAAGACCCTCCTCGGGGCTGAACTTCAGGGGGCTACCCGTGGCAACTTCATTGGAACTCAAACGTGTGGACTACAGCCTGGAGATCCGAATCAATTTGTTGTTCTCCTTTTGGCTCCTGCTTGGAAATCTCCCACACAAATACTTCCTGTCTCTTTGAATTAATATAGTGGCCTGACTTGTGGTCCTCCCCCTCCCCCTCGATCTATTAAAAATTGTTTATTCCCTTTCCCACCCACCCCCTCCTTCCTTTCCCTTCCCACGTGCGGCAGCTGTTTTTCCTGCTGGCCCAGGGCTGCCACAAAACGGATTGGCTTCCCTTCATCGCTTTCGTAATCACCATTGCCTCTCGGCTCCAACTCACG
The DNA here is from genome assembly GCF_029215685.1 of Pituophis catenifer annectens. Taxonomy (NCBI): domain Eukaryota; kingdom Metazoa; phylum Chordata; class Lepidosauria; order Squamata; family Colubridae; genus Pituophis; species Pituophis catenifer. Next base: position 11,662,613 of record NW_027256889.1, read on the forward strand.
TCGTCGTCTTGCGGGGCCCAGAAAGGAAAGGGATTCAAGCAAAGTAGGAGCGGAGTTTGAAACTGGAGGATGTTTTGAATAATCAGCCTTAGAGATCAGAGGGTCTGGAAGGAAGGCAGCTCTTGCCAAGAGCGGCTCTTACCCAGGGAGGTGCTCCATTCTTTATTCATAATTTCTTTTGGCTCCGAGAGTCAAGGCAGGGAAAGAAACCCAGAGCTCAGTGGCAGGGGGCACACAAAGCACGCTGCAGCCCAGGCTCCAAATTCTGGCATCTCCTGTTGCTTCAGCTATTAAAAAAAAAAAAAATCCTAATGTGATCTAAAAATATAAACTTTGGTTGGAAAGGATCTGGTAGCAGAGGATGTCAAAGGTTCTGGTGGAATGCTTGGATTGTGTCCCAGGATATCTCCCGGGGTTTGGAGGAAGGTTTTGTCTTCCTCCCTCAGCTGTAAAATCAACATGAAGTTTGTCTTGGGTCTGAATGATGCAAATGTGATGGGAGATCCTTTGGGGGGGAGGGGAGAGGGGAAGGAGGACCAAGTTCTCCCTTCAAGATTTGGGTGGGCAAACTGCATGCAGAGTCCTACACCCTTTTTTGCATCTGATTTAGGCTCCCCAAGAGCATGAAACAGACTCCTTGTCCCAACAAAAAACCCTTTTTATTAAGTTACTGTGAATTCCTCTCATTCACATCCAGCAAAGTCTTTCAAAGGAGAATTTACAGTCACAGACCTCATCTGGCTTGGAGAGCTGCCAGGCCCATATCTTCAAAACTTGGCAAGAAGTCTGTGAAAGTCATGAACCAATTAAGCGAACTAATTGTCTCCTACAAACTCCCCTCCCCTTTCGCTCCTTTTTATCCCCTGCGGGAGGGGCCATTCACTGTCCACCTGTGACTTTACTCCTGAGTCGACCCTTGTTCTTTAGCTGTTCCCTTCTCTGGCAGCTCTGCGCATGCACACAGTGGGGCAGAAGAACAGGTTCCAGCTGTTCTTCTGCCCCACTGATGTCTGACTCTGAAGGCAGTTGACAACTGTCAGATGGCCCTGGCCCCATCTCTGCCTCCGACGCAAAGCACTCATCAGAGCCTTCCCTAGACTCCAGGAATGGCCCATGTTCCTCCCCAACCTCCTCACTGTCTGAGTCTGCTGCCAGATCCGCTGGTGGGCCACAACAATAAGCTTCAGATGCTGATTTTTTGTTTTTGTGGGGGAGTGAGTATGAAGGAATGAAATGAGTGGAGTAAATCTCATAGAAGCTGGATACTCCTGGGCAGAGGGTAGATTAGGAGGCCTCTGAGAATGCTGGGTTAAGAGGAAACTCTTTGCCAAGCCTTGAACCTGACATCAAACAGATCCTTTTCACTTCTCCCTCTTCATGTTTAGAAAGTCCATTGTTAGGAAAATTGAAAGTCTAGATTCAATGGAAATGCAAAGTGGACTGAATACATGGCCTCATCCATGGTTAAGAGCTAAATACTTTAGACAGATAGTCTTCAACGTATGATCACAATTGAGCCCAAAGTTTATGTTGCTAAGTGAGAAATCTCTTAAGTGAGTTTTGCTCTATTTTGCAATCTTACTTGCCACGGTTGTTAAGGGAATCACTGCAATTGTTAAATTAGGAACACGGTTGTTAAGTGAATCTGGCTTCCCCATTGACTTTGCTTGCCAGAAGGTTGTAAAAAGGGATCACTGGGACACTGCAACGGTCATAAATATGAGTCAACTGCGAAGCGTCTGAATTTTGATCAAGTGATCATGGGGACGCTGCAGTGGTCATAAGTGTGAAAAACAGTCATAAGTCACTTTTTTTCACACACACCCATGGCAACTTTGAACAGACACTAAATGAACTGTTACAAGTCAAGGACTACCTGTACAAGACTTGATATTGCGCTGACGGAAACTCAAATTGATCAACCACAACTGGCCAAATCACTACGAATAAAGCTGCTTTTCAAAATCAGGAAAGATGTCCTCTGAGTGAACTTGATTCCTTTTTTGAAGTTTTTTTTGAGTTCACAATAAACTAATTAACATGCGGGCATGACCAGCTGAAATCTTATTAACACAATTTTCCAACTCTCTTGGGATATTAGCCCAGATGTTTGGCAGAGAAGCAGAGTAGTTCAGAAAGGACCTCTATAAAACAGGTGTGAAGTTTTTTCAATATTCCTTTCAGGAATAAGAGGCAGACAAGAGAGGAAAGCTGAAATGTTAACCATCAGGGACTTCTCCATCAAAATGGCAATGGTATTAATATGTCATTCTGCACACCAGAGATGGATAACCTTTTTTTTTTGCAATGGGATTGTCCTTTTTAAAAATTATTTTTTTTCTCCCAGTGGTCAAAAGTTACAAGGCCTTGAGAGGGAAGGGATAATTTCACAGGAGAGGCAGAAATCTCAAGCCATGTCTCCCCATTTTATTGGACTTTTAAAAAAAAAAAGAGAGGCTCAATTAGCATATTGGAAGTTTAGCATACAATTTTTGACGACACAGTTTGCCCTGTGGTACAAAGTTGAGAAGTTTTAGGGGTGCAGAAAAGTGGAATGGGGCTGAAGCACAAGCTTAAAAGTTTTCTGTGTAGCAAGCTCATCTCATAAGCATACTTGTTTAGTTGTTTATTTGTGTCAGAAGCACCCCAATTAAAATAAGGCATACTATCTCTCTATATAAAAGCCAAATACCACTCACTCATCATGAAATCTCTAGAACGGTAAAGCCTACAAACTTGAAATTTGGCACTTATGTTCCTCTTGGCTTCTGGGTGCTTGCTAAGAAAGGATTTTTCAAAATGAACATCAGATCATTAGTATTTCATATACAGTATTACATTCACATGCTCTGATGCTAAGGAGTTAGACATTCTACTTTCCCTCCCCACCTGAAAAGAACTCTGTTCCAACTGCCAGTTGCTTTATATTAATACACTCTGATGCTACCCCTTTGCTAAACCAGGTGTGGGCGTGGCCAGCACGTAACTCATCCAGCCTGCGGGCTGAGACATTCTACTCCCTCTCCCCCTCTGTTCCAACTGCCAGTTGCTTTATATTAACACGCTCTGATGCTACAGAGTTACACATTCTACATTAAGTTTCAGGCTTTAAGTGTCAATTTATCACACCCAATCACATAGTTTTGTAGCGAAGCACAGGTGTCCAGCTAGTATGATATAAAATTTAAAAATATAAAATACAAAATTAAAATATGTGCAAGTTAAATAGATCCTGCCCAGAAATGAGCAACATTAATTGTGTTCTGTTGTGCTACCATGAGGTTCTCAGATGTGCACTGATCAGGACACAAAGAGCAGGTATACATATGTGTTGTTGTCTGCATGTCATCACAATCACAAAGGGCAGAAGCTGGATAGTCCCAATTGTTTAGCGTGTCTCTGGATCTTCTTGTACCCATGCACGCTTTATTCAATGATTTTCATACTTCCCAGCTTTCATCAGACCCAGGTGCCATATTCTCCATTGATTCCATCCAGTGGTGGTTCTTGAGTTGTGGTGGTGCAGCGATTAGAATGCAGTATTGCAGGCTGACTCTGCCCAAAGCCTGGAGTTCAATCCTGACTAACTCAAGGTTGACTCAACCTTCCATGCTTTCGAGTTTGGCAAAATGAGGACCCAGATTCTTGGGGGCAATATGCTGACTCTGTAAACCACTTAGAGAGGGTTATGTAAGTGCTTTTGCTATCAAGATCGCGTGAAATGTTAATACCATTTTATAATGCCTTGGTAAAGCCACACTTGGAATACTGCACCCAGTTTTGATTGCCACGATGTAAAAAAGATGTGGAGACTCTAGAAAGAATGCAGAGAAGAGCAACAAAGATGATTAGGGGACTGGAGGCTAAAACATATGAAGAACTGGGTATGTCTAGTTTAATGAAAAGAAGGACTAGGGGAGACATGAGAGCAGTGTTCCAATATCTCAGGGGCTGCCACAAAGAAGAGGGAGTCAAGCTATTCTCCAAAGCACCTGAGAGCAGGACAAGAAGCAATGGGTGGAAACTAATCAAGGAGAGAAGCAATTTAGAACTAAGGAGAAATTTTCTGACAGTTAGAACAATTTATCAGTGGAACGACTTGCCTCCAGAAGTTGTGAATGCTCTGACACTGGAAGTTTTTAAGAAGATGTTGGATAACCATTTGTCTGAAGTGGTGTAGGGTTTCCTGCCTAAGCAGGGGGTTGGACTAGAAGACCTCCAAGATCCCTTTCAGCTCTGTTATTCTATTTTATTCTATTATATTATAATTTTCCATAGGCCCACTCTGCTTTCAAATTCTTCAAAGACTTCTGTCGACCTGAGGAAGATTTTCCTGGGTTTTAATCTCTGATGAGCTGGTTGTAGGCCGTAGAGAAGGTGTTGTCTAGATATAGATGAGTATGCTCAGTGGTGGATTAAGGCTCACTGGTGCCTTAAGCACTGACAAATCTTGGTGCCCCAAATTCCTACTGTACAAACGAAGCCAAGCTTTTACAAATCTTCATTGGTTGTTTTTTTTCTTTCTCAACTTTGTGGTGCCCCCTTTGGGCCTGGTGCCCTAAGCATGTGCTTAGTCTGCTTAATGGTTAATACACCACTGAGTATGCTAAGCATACTAAAACAGTGGTACCCTCATACATGATGGATATGGGAAGTCAAGGGAATCCCAAATCCAGAGAGACAAAAATGCAAAGCACTGGATGATTGTACTTGCATAACACACTTACTGATCACATTCATGGAATCTGAAGTGCTTGGTTTGTAATCTTTTATTTTGATATAGTTAATCGATATGGAGCAAGGGGTGAAATTCAGCAGGTTCTGACAGGTTCTGGAGAACCGGTAGCAGAAATTTTGAGTAGTTTGGAGAACCGGCCAATACCACCTCTGGCTGGCCCTAGAGTGGGGTGGGAATGGAGATTTTGCAATATCCTTCCCCTGCCAAGCCCACTAAGCCATGCCTACAGAACCTGTAGTAAAAAAAAATTGAATTCCACCCTGATATGGAGTACAAGCCAGAGGCTGACTTGATGGCTGTATGGACCGGGCAAATGCAGAAAATGGGTTAACTGGTTCGCTGGGTGATACGAAGACTGTCAGGGAGGAATATTGGTGTGCAAGAGAGAGATTGGGGGAAATCGAGAGCCGATAGCTCCCTGCTGCCATTTCTCTACCTAACCCCTCCCCAATGTGGTATCTATTGGGATTCTAAATTCCCCTTTTCCCCTTACTGAAATTCAATGAGAATAATTAACATTCATTCATTTGCACACATACGGAGACTTTGATTTTTCCACTGTTTTGATATTGGAAAAGTGGTGCTTTTTCATCATGGAGGTGGGCAGAGCCATTCCTTATGGGACTGGCAGGTGTATTTTTTCTTCTTGGAGTTAGCTGGGCTCTTTGCTCTTGGACAGTGTGTGTTTGTGTGTGTGTGTGTACATGCACACCTAAATCCTACTGAATGGTGAGCCGGCCTTCTGAGTGACCCCTGACATTAGCCTAATTGCACCCTCCCTTTGGATTCAATCCCTACCAATCTGGCAGAGGGAGCGAGTGAAATTGGACTGGCAGCCAAGCAGCTTTATTACGTTGATTAGACTTGAAAATACCACATTTAAATATCTTAGCATTTCTAAGGATTAGTGGATGCAAAGAGTCTGGCTGGGGGAGGGGCAGAGAAGCAGTACTTCTTTTTCCTGGGTGTGTGCCTGCAGAGAACAAAGTGCCTAATCTTACATCAGGACAACAATCTTTCTCTCTCTCCCTCCTTCCCTCCCTCCCTCCCTCTCTCCCTCTCCCTCTTCCCCTTTCCCTCCTTCTCTCTCTCTCTCTCTCACACACACACACTCACTCACTTCCCCCCATTTTAAGAGATGCATTGAGCAGGAAACACAACCTCAACAATGGGAATTGACCTGCATCCAAAGAGAAGTCTTCCTTTATGCAGAAGTAACAAACCGGGTAGTACTATGGTTTGGATTTGAAGGGAATGGGAGCTTTGGAGAATTTGGGGACTGCATGCATATTAATTATTGGTAGCTCTTTAAAGCAGCTGCCTCTTTCTGTAGAACCATGCAGCTGCAGTCCAGTCCAGACAGAGCCCTAAGACAGTAGCCCTCTCGGACAAGTGTTCATCAGCCTTGGCAAACTTTAAGATTTGTGGACTTCAAGTCCCACACAACTTAAAGTTGTTAAGGTTGAGGAACATTGCCTGATGATGGTTAACCATATGGAGGCCTTGGATTCATCTGGAACATAGTAAGCATCTTTTATAGAAGATCTATCACGGCAAGCAAAGTAAACAAAGACTTTTGTTATCAACAAGCAGCCTCTGGGATGCTCCTTCCTCCCCTCTTAGCTTTTCCCCACTGTTAGCCATGGAGGTACCAAAATAGGGGGAAAACCCATGTGCCAGGGGTGAAATCCAGCTGGTTCTGACAGGTTCTGGAGAACCGGTAGCGGAAATTTTGAGTTCAAAGAACCAGTAGCGGAAATTTTGAGTAGTTTGGAGAACCAGCAAATACCACCTCTGGCTGGTCCCAGAGTGGGGAGGGAATGGGGATTTTGCTGTATCTTTCCCCTGCCATGCCCACCAAGCCACACCCACAGAACTGGTAGTAAAAAAAATTGGATTTCACCACCACCATGTGCTATGACATCACAATGCAAATACCACCTGTTTCTAACTCCCATATATATAGGTTAAGATTAAGAGCAGAGTTTGGGTATTATAAAGCACATTGAAGATCTGTATACCTCACGAGTAAAAATATCTGTGATCTGTGAAAATATCTACAGACCCCTCACATCCTGGACATAAATTGTTTCAACTTCTACCCTCGAAACGATGCTGTAGAGCACTGCACACCAGAACAACTAGACACAAGAACAGTTTTTTCCCAAATGCCATCACTCTGCTTAACAGCTAATTCCCACAACACTGAAATAATTTATTAAGATTGTATTACTATTATTCTTTTCTTCCTTACTAGAATCTATCTCTTCTCACTTATTACTATAACCATGTTGCCTGTATCTTTCAATTTATATTGTTTTTACTTATTTCCTGGTACGATTTGATAGCTTATTGGTAATTGCTAAGTGTTGTATCTTTTTATTCTTGATGAATGTATTTTATTCTCCTTATGTAAACTGAGAGCATATACACCAAAGACAAATTGTGTGTCCAATCACACTTGGCCAATAAAGAATTCTATTCTATTCTATTCTATTCTATTCTATTCTATTCTATTCTATTCTATTCTATTCTATTCTATTCTATTCTATTCTATTCTTTCTTTCCCTCCTAGCTATGCTTTTTCTTTTCTTTGTGGGCAAATGGATAGTTTTTTTTTAAAAAAAATGTTTTAAACCTGACCACAATAAGTATTTTGGGCAGACAGAACCATTTTTGGCATAAATTACTGCTACTGCTTTGCTCTTCAGCACGTCACTTATTTATTTCTTAATAATACCTTTTTTAAAAATACAGGTAGTCCTTGACTCCCGACCACAATTTCTGTTGGTAAGTGAGATGTTTGTTAAGTATATTTTTGCCCCATTTTACAACCTTTCTTGCCACAAGTTGTTAAGCGAATCACTGCAGTGCCGTTGATAGCTTCCCCCTCGACTTTGCTTGTCAGAAGGTTGAAAAAGTTGATCCCGTGACCTTGGGACACAGCAACGGTCATAAATATGAACCAGTTGTCAAAGCATCTGAATTTTGTTCATATGATCATGGGGATGGGCAAAGGTCGTAACTGCAAAAAACTGGTCCTAAATCACATTTTTCAGGGCTGTTGTAACTTTGAACCCATGGTGGGTTGCCCCCGGTTCGCACCAGTTCTATAGAACTGGCAATAAAACCGGCAGAAGGCTCCAACCACCGACCCTGACATCATCAGAATGCTTCTGCACAATACGCAAAAGAGCACGCACACATGAAGCAGGCGTGCATGCGCAGCCCCGTTGCGAACTGGTAGTAAAGGTAAGTAGAACCCACCCCTGCTTTGAATGGTCACTAAACGACCTGTTGTAAGTCGAGGACTACCTGTCATGTTTTCAACTGTATAACACCTTGAATCTTTTGATGCAAAGATAGAGTGTGAGCATAGCAATCACAGAAGCTATGTGATCAGTCCAACATTATTTCCATAGAATAGATGATATTGGTGAACTGAAAATGAAACTCTTTGGACCAAAGAATCTATCCCTATTAAGAGAAGGAATAGTAGCCACAGAATACTGATTCTGTTGAGTGTAACATGGCTCCCCCCCCACCTTTTTAACCATTAAAAGAGAAAAGATGTGTGTTCTCTAGATAACGATTCTAGGGTGACTTCTAAGAAAGCAAGGTCTTCAAATTTCTTGACAGAATTGACCTGAGAAAATGAGAAGCAGAAAATATATTGGGACATCATAATAATTATAAATGGGCTCTCAATCCGTAATTGACTTGATATGGTGATTATGAGAGAAGATAGAATGCAATAATGGTTTGTGACAATTGAGCAGCGACTCAGAAAAATGGATCCATTTTGCATAGGAAGAAATTGAATCGGACAGAAAGCCTATTTAGGGTTGGTAAGGTTCCCAAACGCTCTTGTTTTCTTCGCAAATATAAATTCCTGATTCCAGCTCCCAAAATGCAACGGATGCATTAGTGTTTCTATTTTTATTGTAGTATTTTCGTAGCAAACATGATCAGGAATATAAGGTGGAAAACGAAGGTACTTTGCCTGTGTCTTAACCTGAAATTGACAACTTTTTAAAAATTGGCACTGATGTTTTTTGTATAATCTTTACCAGAATTCTACTGACCTCTCATGAAAACGTTCACCAGCAATGTTTATTTTCAAAACTTTCTGTATCAGTTCATTAGTTTAAGTGCTTCTTCTGTTTCCCAGTGTTTTCTATAAGTATTTTTTTTTGCAGCTATTTATAATATTAATGAAGACTTTAAATCTACAGGGGACATGATAATTTTTAAATAGCACACCAAAGAATAATTTTAGGCTTCTCTGACAACTGTCATTTATTGACTACTCTGTAAAATAGCATTCTTGAACAATTTAATGATGAAAAAGGTAGAAAATTCATGCTAGAAGTTTATGTCTCTAACGAAGACCTGGTCACCATCATAATGTAGAGGATGGGTGCTCTTTTCAGGAGATGAAACACTGTGGCTGCAACCAAAACTAAAAATGAAAGAATAAAAGAAGGATTTTTGGTTTGATGCGCAAAAAACTACTTCTCCTTTTCTAGACTTCTCCTATTGCAGGTTTTACATATATATATATAAAAAAATCCCTTCTAACTATTTTTAGAAGAAAATAATAATTTGGAACATGGCCCGTGCTGGGATGGGATGACCTGGGAAAATCCCCAAAGTCTAAGCTAAAAGCTTTATGATCTATTGCTCAAATGTTCCATTTTTGCACTACAAAATCGATCCAGTTCAGAACACATTAGATCATTTTATTTATTTATTTATTTTTTTAAAATGTTAAATATGAGGTAACATGGCTGTTAGAAAAAAAATGTTAACTATGAGGTAACATGGCCATCAGAAAAAAAAAAGTTAACTATGAGGTAACATGGCGGTCAGAAAAAAAATGTTAACTATGAGGTAACATGGCCATCAGAAAAAAAAAAGCTAACTATGAGGTAACATGGCCATCAGAAAAAAAAATGTTAACTATGAGGTAACATGGCCGTCAGAAAAAAAATGTTAACTATGAGGTAACATGGCCGTCAGAAAAAAAAAAGTTAACTATGAGGTAACATTGCCATCAGAAAAAAAAATGTTGCTCTCCCAGGTGTCTAGATGAATTCTGTGTATTATTTAGCCCACTTGGTTCATGTTTATTTTTCATGGTGATAGGGCAAAACCATCTATGAAAGATGCCTCTGGAGATTCTCAGTTATCCAGGTCACGGTTGTCCCTAAGGTGCTTTTTCAAAGGCAACTGGACTTTCTTTGTTTTTCATTAAAGGCATTTTGCTTCTTATCCAAGAACCTTCTTCAGTTCTGACTGAATGGTGGAGAATGGAAGGATTTATATTCCTTGCAGTCATCTGATCGATAGCACTTCCATGCTCCACCATTCAGTCAGAACTGAAGAAGTTTCTTGGATGAGAAGCGAAACGACTTCATGCAAAAACAAAAAAAAGCCCAATTGCCTTTTGGAAAAGAGACCTTTGGAACAACTGTGAAAGATTTAATCTCCAAGGGGGAAAGGAATGAAATGGACTCTAACCAGAGGTGGGTTTCAGCAGGTTCTGACCAGTTCTGGAGAACCGGTAGCGGAAATTTTGAGTAGTTCGGAGAACCGGTAGCAAAAATTCTGACTGGCCCTGCCCCCATTTATTCTCTGCCTCCCAAGTCCCAGCTGATTGGGAGGAAATGGGGATTTTGCAGTAACCTTCCCCTGGATTAGGGAGGGAATGGAGATTTTACAGTATCCTTCCCCTGCCACGCCCACCAAGCCACACCCACAGAACTGGTAGTAAAAATTTTTGAAACCCACCACTGATTCTAACCCTAAAATCTTTTCAAGGAATGCCTTTTATCTGAATGCTGAATGATCAGGTCTTTAAAAAAAATATTTTTGTACTCCTTTGTAAGATAATAAGATAAATGAAATAGTAAGATAAAAAGAAAATGATCGCTAAGGGCAATAATAAATAACAATAAAGAGAGGAAAACAAAGCAAAGCAGAAAAGAAAACGTAACGATATAAAAAGAGATTAAAAACAAAAGAGGGATACATATGAGTATATCAGAGTAGTCAAGTCTTCACAACAAACTAAACTGTGACCACCTGGATTAATATTGATCAGATTTCCCAATGTTGGTAGAAGACTAATTCATGGGTAGCTAGTGCAAATATGTTTTCCATCCAAGATTTTAAAACAGGTGTGCTAATGTCTTTCCCAAAGAGTAAAACTATCTTCTGAGCTCTTGTCCAAAACTTGGCAATTATTCTGCAGAACTAAAATGGGATGTAGAAGCAGGAGAAGGGGCATTTCTATAAAAAGAAAAAAACACACACACCCCACTGTGTGGCAATCTAAGTGTGACATGCTGAGGAATTATGGTGTGGGGGTGTGGGGATAGAGATCGCCGTTCCTATTGCTCTGTTTAGTGACTAATTCTTTTTTATGGCAATGGTCCCAGGCTTGAGATGGTCTAGATATGGTGAATCTGGCTGAAACATCTTAAAATTGTAATTCTAAGCCAGGCGTGTCAAACTCAAGGCCCAGGGACCAGATGTGGCCCATGGGGTGCTTAGATCTGGCCCGCAGGGCCGCCCTGGAAATGGCAAAGGACCAGCCCATGGTGCCTCTGCCAGCGAAAATGAGCTCCCGAGTTCCGTTTTTGCTGGCAGAGGGTTGCAGGAGGCCGTTGCAGCCAAAAATGGACCTCAGGAGCCCGTTTTCGCTGGCAAAGAGCTTGGGCCACCACAGGTACCCCCAACCCGAGTGATGTCGAGTTGGCCATGCCCACCATGGCCACGCTGACCATGGCTGCCTGAGATCAAACTCCACCCTGATGTGGCCCTCAATGAAATCGAGTTTGACACTCCTGTTCTAAGCACATATGGCATGTACCATGTAGGAATTCGTCTGTCAAACCAACACAATGGCAAAGTGCAACACAAAATATTTGGCTGTGTGTAATCAAAGTCATCTTGGCAAAAGAAAAGTGACATAGGGAACCGGATGGAATGCAAAGTCAAATGAATGTATTCAAATGCATTTTTAATTATTTAACTCTTAATGTCCCAGGGACAGCTGGTGTAACAGCACTGTTCTGTCCTAATCTGGCGATGCTTGCAATTATATGTCTGATTGGTCTGAAAGAAGTCAGCTACGCTAATCATCTACCACTGGCATGGCTAGAAAGTGCTGGATTGAGATCTCTTGCTTAACCTGGTTATATTAAAGGGATTTGCACAATGCCTTGTGCCACAATCTAACCTAAGGGTTGTGTTTGCACAAAATGTCAAGTACCAGAGAGAAAAATTACTGTAAAGCTAATATAGTTTGGTTTGATGCTTAAGTGCAGCTGCAAATCTTTAAGGAACTACAAGGCCATCTAAGGCACTGTCAAGGGAGGTAAGTGACACCATGTGTGTGGGGATGACATCACATAATACAGATGAAGAAATGCAGGTCATTTGCATGACATCACTGATCACCAAATTACATAATTCACACAAGCTACATGGTGGCTTGTTCCAGGTCACCATGTCAGGTGAAGAGTGTTGTGCATTCCCAGCCCCTGATTCCTATGCAGGCCTCTCAGAACTGGGTTTCCCCATCTGGGTTCAGTTCCAAATGGAGAGAAAGACACTGGAAACACTGTGGCTGATTGGAAAGATGGTTTAATGGTGGACAGGACCACATGGTTTGGCATCCTGGGCAAAAAAAGGGAAGAGATGCTGAGAGTTCCTGGGTTTCATGCCCTCTCTGGGCTTTTGAATTTGAGCTTGCATTCTGATTGGTTGTCAGACTCCCATGGGATCATACAGGGGTAACTTTGTAGGTTGTCTATGTCCCTGGCTTGGTTAAGCCTTGCTGGGTGATGGTGTAATGAAGGGGCTTTGGGCAATTCCTATTATGGCTCTGCCTGAAGGAGGTAGATCTTTGTTATATAGAATAGACTAGCCCAGGCCTTAATGGCCCATTGACAAAGGTGTGTGTGTGTGAGTTTCTGCCTCCCTTTTAGGGGAAATATTCTGCCCTTTTAATATTTCCTAAAATATCTCATTTTCCTAGGAGAGGAATGGGTGTTAACTTCCTACACTCCTATGCTATTCGAGCCATCAGCAATTATGAAACCCATCTCAGTACAGAAATTGGAAGTTCCTTATCTCTGAAAATTGTCATGCATGAAAATTCTCCTGTCATGTCTGCGGTAAGCTTTGATATTTGTCCATCTACCCACAACTGATGTTGTGGGATTCATACACTACTTGCTGAGCTACGGACAGAACTCTAAATGTGAAGGAAGTCCCCAGTAGCTACAATAGAGGAGCAAGGGGCTGAGGTTGGCAATTATTATTATTTAGCTAAACACATAGCAATAGCTATAGCACTTAGATTTATATACCGCTTCATAGTGTTTTTTACAGCCCTCTCTAAGCAGTTTACAGAGTCAGCCTATTGCACCCAATAATCTGGGTCCTCATTTTACTGACCTGGGAAGGATGGAAGGCTGAGTCAACCCTGATCCTGGTGAGATTCGAACTCTTGGCAGTGGGCAGAGTTAGCCTGCAATGCTGCATTCTCACCACTGCACCACAAGAGCTATTTATAAGATTAAAAGGAGGTAAAAGAGGGAGAGGAGGAGGAGGTGGAGGAGGGAAGGAGAACAATAGCACTTAGACTTATATACAGCTTCATAATGCTTTTACAGCCCTCTCTAAGCGGTTTACAGAGTCAGCTTATTGCCCCCAACAATCTGGGTCCTCATTTTACCCACCTTGGAAGGATGGAAGGCTGAGTCAACCTTGAGCTGGTGAGATTTGAACTGCCGAACTGCAGCTAGCAATCAGCTGAAGTAGCCTGCAGTATCGTACTCTAACCACTGCACCACCTCGGCTCTTGATGAGAACATGACAGTACAGAAGTAAACATATACACACAAGCAACATAATTATATACAAAACTTCTATGGGGGTATGGCAGTGACCAATTGGACCAATGTCCAATTCAGCTACCCAGGCAATTGCTTCTGGAATTGCTTCATGCAGATCTTCTAGGGAACCATATAGAATAAGCATCATGAGAAATCCTGAATAATATGTTTAATAGTTTGCATGTCGGCACCCCAATCGCAAGAAGGGGAATCTTTCCATCCCTACAGGGCAGAGGCACTTCTTCCACTATCACACCTAATTCTGTTCAATTTAGTCCAGACAAGAGTGAGCAGGTTAAAACCAGGTGGTTTTCGTAAAGGAATCACTAATGATCAGGCCATAAAAAGGTACCTTGGACCCTTCCTGCCTCCAGGTATTCTCGGGGTTAAACTGGGTAGATGTTAAATCAGTCATGCAAACTGGGGAATGTAGCATTGGACGCCTGGGTAAGGGTTTTTTTTTTAATTGGGGGGCATCTTTTGTTCACTTACAAAGGGGTTTCCATGGTCTCCTGCTGTTATGGCCCACTGGTGGCCAGCAGAGTTGGCAGCAGAGTCGGACAGTGAGGAGGTTGGGGAGGAACTTGGGCCAGTCCTGGGGGCTGGGGAAAGCTGGAATGAGGGCTCTGCGTTGGAAGCAGAGAGAGAGATAGACAGCAGTGAGGCAGAGGAACAACTGGAGCCTGTTCCCAGTGTGTGCATGCACAGAGCTGGCAGAAGACAAGAACAACTCAGAAAGCAGGGTCAAAGCCACACCTTGGAGGTGATTGGCCCCTCCCATAGGAAACAAAAGAGGCACGAACCGGGGGTGGGCTTTTGCAGGAAACAATTTGTTCGTTCCGTGACTCTGAGAGACTCTGTGCCAAGTTTTGCCTTGTACTGCGGTTGGAACCAAGTTACGTGGCAGCTTGCCAAGCAAGATAAGGTGTGTTGATAACTATTCCTCAGAAAGACTGTTTGGACAGGCCTTGCTGACTGTGAATGAAAGTAATTCACAGTCGTGTAAATAAAAGAGGTTTTGCCGGGACCAAGACTCTGCTTCCTGCTTTTTAAGGGAGCCTAGTTCCGCACACCGCCAATGTTCCATCATGCCCTCCAATTTCTGCACTTGAAGGGTTGTGTGTGGGGAGAGGAGAGGGTTGCGTATACCGTCTCGAGGTACCTCAACCTTGTTCTGAACTGCTCTTTTAAACAGAAAATCACTCCGCAGTTTGGATCGTGACTTTCCTTCTGCAAAGCAAGATCTCGGCTGCCATTCTAGACTCCCTTATATGTCTCCAGCCTTCCAGAGACTTAGTTTTCACCTTTGTCCAGATCAATATGAAGAAAGCTCACCTTAGGCTTGGTGCTTCCTGGACAGAACCCGTGCAAGGCTTTCAACGGTCTTGTCGTGAGCCCAATTTGTGAAAAAAGAAAATGTTGGTGGAGGGATGAGGGAAGCCAGAGGAACGAAATTCGCCTGTGCCAATGGAAAACTGGAATCTACCCATGGATGACTGAGGGCCAACTCATGCGACCATCTGGTAACTGCCGGAAAAGTCTGCCCATGTTGGATCCCTGCTCGTGGGGAGCCAATCTCATATATTCATCTCCATATGCAGGGTTCAGCTTTTCTCCCTCCTCCCCTTTATTTTTTTGGCAAAATGTTGCTCAAACGGCAACATAGTTGGATGCGTGCTCAAGGCTTAGTATACAGATAAACTATTTTTGAGGATTCAAAACGCTTCTTGAAATGTTCTCCACAACCCTGTAGTGTTTGTAGTTCAAGGGCTGAAGCAGAGAGATTCAGGACAAAGAAACTCCTAGGTTGGGGCCAGAACCGAAGCAGTATTCATGCCAATTTTCTTCAATCCCATTTTCTTTCTAGTGCAGGGGTGTCAAACTCAAGATCTGGCCCACAGGGCCACCTTGGAAACAGCGAAGGATTGGCCTTGCCAGTAAAAACAGAGCCTATGGCCAGTGGTGAAATCCAATTTTTTTTACTACCGGTTCTGTGGGTGTGGCTTGGTGGACATGGCTTGGTGGGCATGACAGGAGCAGGATACTGCAAAATCTCCATTCCCTCCCCACTCCAGGGGAAGGATACCACAAAACCCCCATTCCCTCCCCACTCCTGGGAGAAGGATATTGCAAAATCTCCATTTCTACCCCACTCTGGGGCCAGCCAGAAGTGGTATTTGCCAGTTGTCCAAACTACTCAAAATTTCCACTACCGGTTCTCCAGAACCTGTCAAAACCTGCTGGATTTCACCCCTGCCTGTGGCCATCCCAAGCTCCGTTTTCGCTGGCAGAGGGTTGTAGGAGCCCATGGCAGCTAAAAACCAAGCTCAGGAGTCTGTTTTCACTGACAGAGCACTCGGGCTGCCACAGGTGCCCCTGACACAAGTGATGTTGAGCGGGCCACGCCCACCCTGGCCACACCCACCCCGGACCCCTGAGGTCAAACACAACCCTGATGTGGCACTCAATGAAATCAAGTTTGACACCCCTGTTCTAGTGCATTAGAGAATCTGTATGTAAATTTCTATATGACCACTAGATGGAAGCAAATAGATGGAAATGAGCGTATTTTGCTACTATCTAGTGGGAGCCTGGAATATTGCAGTCAAAGTCCTGTTATCCCACTTGTTGTCCCCTTTCTTCTTTCTGTTAGCAGTGGTTTTAAAAAAAGGAGAGACTGCTTTGAGAATCCTAACCATTTTTATTTTTATTTTTTTGCTACTGGGCCTAGAGTGGTCTACATCTACTTAATGAGCTTTTGGCAAAATGACCATCAAATCTATACATCAGATCAATAAATACATCTACAGTTCCATCTCCTATGCTTGGTTAGCTTTCTTGAGTACTATTAGTTTACAAGGATAACTAGGCATCTCTATGTCAATCAGCTGAAAGAGTAGATTTTCAGTAGGATGACTATGGGATCTTCTATATGTAGGAAGGTCCTTTTTGGAAGATCCATCATATCTGAGTCCTGCATATTGAGAAAAAAAAAACCCAGGTGAGAGGAGAACAAAGATTGAAGTTATCTACCATCTATCCAAAGGAATAACAATAGCAATAGCACTTAGACTTTACATGCTGCTTCACAATGCTTTTACAGCCCTCTCTAAGTGGTTTACAGAGTCAGCCTATTGCCACCAACAATCTGGGTCCTCATTTTACTGACCTCAGAAGGATGGAAGGCTGAGTCAACCTTGAGCTGGTCAGGATTGAACTCCTAGCAGTGAGCAATGAGTTAGCCTACAAAACTGCATTCAAACCACTGCACCACCATGCATCATACTCAGTGGTGGGATTCAGCCAGTTCACACCCCTTCGGGAGAACCGGTTGTTAACTTTCTGAGCAGTTTGGTGAACTGGTTGTTGGAAGGAATCATTAGGGCAGAGAACCAGTTGTTAAATTATTTGAATCCCCGCCACTGCTCATACTGATTACCTAGTTACATTTTCCCCCATTAGAACAAGATATATTATATTTCTCTTTTAAATCAGAGCAATGTTAAAGTGGAGGAGATTATGAACATGAGCAATCTAACTTCTTTCTTATTCCTAACCATGCTTATACTCCATGGTGAAACCTGCTTTTGGAAAGTCTACTCTAGACAAAATGAAGACTCTTCTCTATTTTGGATTAGGAAATGGGTGGATTCAAAAGTTACATTTTAAGCTAAACTCACTTAGATAAAGCTTCTTAAAAAAAATCTGTGTGACTCTTTTTCTGCCCCAGCTTCTACACCTGGAACGTGGGGGCAATTTAATGCAGACCTATGTTGATTGAGGATTAGATTTTAAAAACGGCATAATTTATTCTATATTTGTGATGTTCTGTAAACCTTGCTCTCAGCCGTTGGAATGAAAATTTAATAGGTTAACCCCACAGTAACTAGAGGAAATTATACAGATGTCTTCAAATAGCACACTGGATGGGTTTGCTGAATTGAATTTAATTGACTGAGTACAAAAACATATAGTGATCGCCATTGATGGACTCCTACAGCACTTTGAATGTATGGTGGGAATGCAAGGAAGTCTTACTAAACTGCACCATTCCAGTCAAAGGTGGGAATAGAGGAAAGCAATGTTTCTTCTTTTCCCATTTTGAAAGATGGCTGATCACTAGTGGTGGGCTGCCACCGGTTCGGACCGGTTCTAGCGAACTGGTAGTTCCGACAATTAGCTGGCCCCACCCACCCACCCGCCCCCGCCCTATCCTGTCCTATATTTCCTTCTTTCTGACTCAGCTGATTCGTGCAACACAGCTGATTTCCGCACCTCAGCTGTTCTACTAACCGGGTCTGCTGTAGAAGGTAAGCAGCTGAGCTTCAAATTGCTGTATTTTGAACGCTGCGTGTACGCGCGGCGCAAAGTGTGCGCTCACAGAACTGGTTGTTAAACCGGATGTAGCCCACCACTGCTGATCACCATTATTGCTGTGGGTCCATTTTCTCAAAAACGTTTCCAGCTGGAGTGTATCAAAAACTGAACATTTAAAAAGAGAGAGAAGAGAGAGAGAAACAAGGAAAAGAAAAGGCTTCGATAGTGATGAACAAACTGAGATCTTGCAATGCTGAATGGAGAGTGGGACTAAGGACACAGGCAACAAGCTGCCACAACATTGCTTAATGTTCTGTAGTAGGAGTGTATGAATCAAGTCAAGGATTTGATCTGAAAGCCATTCAGTTGAATCTCTGAACTAAACGGGGTTTCTGAACTGAATTGGAAAATTGATTTAGATTGTTAACTTGGAGGCCTCCAAATTGATTTTGGACAATTTGGGTACATGCACAAATCTTTCTTTTTTTAAAAAAGATGATATAGAAGACTGAGTCAAATTAACTTGATCCGGCTACTCAGCTCAGTGGTACAAACGGACCTGAACTGATTTTCCTATCTGAGCTGGAAATCTGAACTGGTTCAGGCATCTGAATATGATCAACTCCCTGAATCAGATTTTCTGGATTCAAATGCATTTTATAGTTTAAAAAGTTATAGCAACAGACAATGATAGCTAATTTGGAAAGTTATCCAAATGGGTGGAAGTCTGATTACCATTTTCATTCCTTAGTGTATGGGCGACAAGGAAGTAGGCAATCTGCACTCTTTGAGGCTTCTTTTGACACCCCATTGAGGGAATAGAATAGAATAGAATAGAATAGAATAGAATAGAATAGAATAGAATAGAATAGAATAGAATAGAATAGAATAGAATAAACAGAGTTGGAAGGGACCTTGGAGGTCTTCTAGTCCAACCCTCTGCTTAGGCAGGAAACCCTACATCACTTCAGTCAAATGGTTATTCAACATCTTCTTAAAAACTTCCAGTGTTGGAGCATTCACAAATTCTGGAGGCAAGTTGTTCCACTGATTAATTGTTCTAACTGTCAGGAAATTTCTCCTTAGTTCTCTTATCCTAATTATGATTGTTTGTAACTGAAATGATCATTTTCTACAATTGTCAGATAAGCAAAGGTTGAAAACTATAAATGTAGACCTCAAATCATACAAAACGCTAATCAATAAATCTTCAAACTATTCCTCAAACTGGCTCTTCATACAAAAGTGAGGTGGTCTCACCAGTTTTTTATTCACAACTTGCCTGCAGAAGTTGTGAATGCTCCAACACTGGAAGTTTTTAAGAAGATGTTGGATAACCATTTGTCTGAAGTGGTGTAGGGTTTCCTGCCTGGGCAGGGGGTTGGACTAGAAGCCCTCTAAGGTCCCTTCCAACTCTTATTCTATTTTTATTTCTATTTCTAATTTGCCTTGCACAACCACTCACCTGTTCCCAGGTGGTAGTCAACAGCATTCAATGAAGCCAGAAATAGAGACAGACAAGGCTGGAAACGGGCCCATTTATGGCCTCTGGAGAGCCTCTGGAGCCTGGGGGAAGCAGTTTTCACCCTTCCAGAGGCTCGAAGAAAGCCTCCGGAGCCTGGGGAAGGCGAAATCATCCCCCCCCCGCTGTGGTGCAGGAGGCTGACTAGGCCACGCCCACCATGGCCACACCCATCCAGCAACCGGGCAGAGAACCCATTGCTGCAATTTTTGAAGCCCACCCCTGTAGAATAGTATTTTTTGAACCCAAATTGGTATCCTGTGTATCTGTTCAGAAAGAAGACTGGGAAGGGGGTCCCATTTTATCCCAGCATCTGATGCCTTTAGGCTGTAAGTTGTCAAAGTGAGCCATGTGTAGAGATTGTGAACCATGGAAGGGAAGAGGGTTGAGATGAAGCTGGAAGGTGGAGGAATAAAACCTCCTGCTTTCTCCTGCAGAAGATGGCTGCCACCTCACCAAGCTTCTCTCCTTCTCCCTCCTCCTCCTGCCTAGCCAGGTAAGGGCAGGCAGGGCTGGGTGGCGGCTGAACCCCTGAGAGTTCCTGGCAGGGATCTGGAGGAGAATTAGTCGCTCTGGCTAGGCAGGAGTGGGGAATAAGCTGGGGAGGGGATGGGCAGACAGAAGAGTGGATTTCTGCTTGAGTGGTTATTATACTGTCGATTTGAAGAGACAGATGATGGCAGTGGCAGAGAAGGCAATAATTGAAAGCACCATGAAACATTAATGAATGCCCAGGGACTGGATCAGGAGTTGTTAAAGCTCACTTCTCCCGAGTCATCTCTCTCTCTCTCTCCCTCCCTCCCTCCCTCCCTTTCTTTCTCTCTTTAAAATCAAAATTGCTCCACTGCCCTCTAGGCATGGAATGTCTCTTCTCTTTAAAACTTTGGAAAAGCCGGAACGAGTCTTACTTTGGTGGAAGATGCTCTCCTTCTCTCAGCCCATTTCCGGGCAATTTCCCACTTTGCAAGGCAGGATTGCTTTCCCCATGCTGGAGGGGGAAAAGTTTTAAAAGCGTCCTAGGGAGAACTCTTGCCTTTGTTCTCAGATTGTTTAAGGGCAATTTGCCTCTGCCTCTCTTTACCAGCCCCCGTGTGACGATTTTGTGCCAGTCTGAAAGCAGCTCCAAGTCTCTTTGATCCTATGACAGCCTTGCCAATTTGGGCCGATTGATCTTCAGCTCAGCTGCCATGTAGCGGAAAGCACAATGGAGCCTAGATTTTCCTTGGATCTGGGACAGGATAATGTCTGGAACAATATTGGAGGGAGCACCTATCTCACCCCACTTCCCAGCTCTTGGGTTTTTGACTGCTCCAAGTAGGTCCTTTGTTGGGATTGGTAACCTGGCAGCTCTGCAGCAAAACCACTCGGGTTTGTTTGTTTTAATCTGAGCAGACAAGTGTTCATAACATGAAGTAAGACATAGATGAAAGAAGTGTTAGCAGGATGTTGAAGCTGACAGTACTGTAGTGAGGACAACCATTGCTTTGGGGAGTAAAAAGCCATAGTGGTATGGATGGAACGGGTCTCTTTCTAATGTCTTTCAGTTTGTTGTAGCACATCTGGGGCCTCCTTATGGCCTTTATGAGAGTATGTGGAGATTTCTTTGGGAGATTGGACTAAGAAATGCTGCCAAGAAACCAATCAGATAAGAGACCGCATAGCCCTGAACCGGATAGTGGGAGAGACAAAAGGCTCGGAAGAGACCATCACTAGTTTCTCCAGCAGTAAAGGAGATGTGTGTGTGTGTGTCTGTGTGTGTGTGTGTGTGTGTGTGTGTGTGTGTATGAGGATTGTACTTTCACACTTGCAAGATTGATGTCAGCCTGATAGGGTAAACGGGATAGGAATCACTACCAACACTGCTCTCGGCTGCATAAACAGAGGGATAGAATCACGATCACGTGAAGTGTTAATACCACTTTATAATGCCTTGGTAGGGCCACACTTGGAATATTGCATTCAGTTTTGGTCGCCACGATGTAAAAAAGATGTGGAGACTCTGAAAAGAATGCAGAGAAGAGCAACAAAGATGATTAGGGGACTGGAGGCTAAAACATATGAAGAACAGTTGCAGGAACTGGGTATGTCTAGTTTGATGAAAAGAAGGACTAGGGGAGACATGATTGCAGTGGTCCAATATCTCAGGGGCTGCCACAAAGAAGAGGGAGTCAAGCTATTCTCCAAAGCACCTGAGGGCAGGACAAGAAGCAATGGGTGGAAACTAATCAAGGAGAGAAGCAACCTAGAACGAAGGAGAAATTTCCTGACAGTGAGAACAATTAATCAGTGGAACAACTTGCCTGCAGAAGTTGCGAATGCTCCAACACTGGAAGTTTTTAAGAAGATGTTGGATAACCATTTGTCTGAAGTGGTGTAGGGTTTCCTGTCTAAGCAGAGGGTTGGACTAGAAGACCTCCAAGGTCCCTTCCAACTCTGTTGTTCTGATTGGACTTGGGTCAGTAGAACATCCTTCAGGTTAGATAGCATAAGATGGCACTGAAATCCTGTTCTGGGATCCTCTATTCTTTCAGGATTTCTTTTATCCCAAGGTATTTTCTGAGATACAGTCTTCTCTCTGTAAAGTTGGGGAAATGAAAAAAAAAAAAAAGCAGGGAAATTACTACTATTTCATTTCTTTATCAGCACCTGATTGATAGCTGCAGTGGCACGAAGACCATGGCGGCTGACTATTTACCTGGAGTAATTTATGCTGCAGAGTTAGTGAATTTCCTCTGAAGATTTCCTTTGTCTCGGCTTCATCAGGACAGGCCTTTATTGAAGTCCAGGCTGAATTTTTGTATTCAAATAATAATGCTCTTCTATAATGGATGAGAACGGCTGTCCGGTTACATGACTTCTTGTGGTTGGCTCCAGATGCCCCTTAGCGTGACTCATTTAGTCATTCTCTAATTGCACAGATCAGTTGCTGGGCACAGATTTTTTAGCAGCAAGGAAGCAAGGGCTTAGTCAATGGCGGGAGTAAATTTGGAGATATTTTGGCTCCTGAAGAGCAAAGTCGGTGAGAGTTGAATGTGCCCAATTATTGTGCATCGTACTGAAAGCTGCCCAGAGCTGTTAAGGGAATGGGGGGCATGTAATTAAAAATAAAATAAAATAAATCATCTTCAGTAAAAAGATTACAAGTGACAGGCAGATGCTGGAGCCCTCTGTGTACTTAGAAACCATCTATTTAGCTAATATAGTATCCAGCTGATTTAACTCATAGAATTCTGGAATGATTTGCCCACTGAGCTCAGGACAGCTCCCGACCTCCTTTCCTTCCATCGTGAGTTGAAGATGTGGCTCTTCCGTCAACTTAACTGATCCGTTATGGGTGTACATTGTTATAATTTTAAATTGTTTTAATTGGGTTGTTGATTTTAATTTTATTGAGATTTGTATTGGATATTGTTTTTGTAAGCCGCCCTGAGTCCCTTGGGAGAAAGGTGGCATATAAATCGCAATAATAAATAAATAAATAAACAAACAAACAAACAAACAAACAAATAAATAAATAGAGTTGGAAGGGACCTTGGAGGTTTTCTAGTCCAACCCCCTGCTCGAGCAGGAGATCCTAGGTGACCAGGTGGCTCAGTGGCTAAGACACTGGGCTTGTTGATCAGAAAGGTTGGCAGTTCGGCGGTTCGAATCCCTAGTACAGGTCTCCTGCGTGAACAGGAGGTTGGATTAGATGACCTCCAAGGTCCCTTCCATCTCTGTTACTGTTACTATCCTGAACCATTTCAAATAAATGGTTGTGCAGTCTCTTTTTGAAAGCCTCCAGTGATGGAGCCCCCACAACTTCTGAAACAAGCTGTTCCACTGGTTAATCGCTCTCATCGTTGTTAGGAAATGGTCATTGCCTAACTAGTTGGCCAGGTAATATATAAGCCAACATTATATGTTTATAGTATGAATATGTATAATATAGCTTTAAGAGTCTTGTTGAGTCATACTGCATCCTGATTGGATGAGCTCTGTAGCAACTGTATTTAAGGAGAGCTTGATTGTGGTCAGTGTGGACATTACACCATATTGTTACCTGCTGCTATGTTGTAGATATCTTTGATCTCTTTACATGGTCAATTTGATCATGGTTTATTTATTACTGCTTTTATGAACTGGTTTTTTTTTTTTTTTTATTGTTCCTGAATGATTCATGTATTGTTCTACGAACCGGTAAGAAGTTTTGTATCTCTGGATTGATTATGCATGACTAAGACTTGGATTGGTAAAAGACTATGAATTTTTTTTATTTTATTTTTTTTAATTTGATTTATATGCCGCCCTTCTCCGGAGACTCAGGGCGGCTTACAATGCGTTAAGCAATAGCCTTCATACTTTTGTATATTTATACAAAGTCAGTTTATTGCCCCCACAAACTGGGTCCTCATTTCACCTACTTTAGAAAGATTGGAAGGCTGAGTCAACCTTGAGCCTTGGAGAGATTCGAACCAGCAGTAATTGCAGGCAGCTGTGTTAATAACAGGGTGCTTAGACCACTGTACTATCAATTTGCTTTGCTCTATAAGTAAACTACTTTAAAAACCAGTTTGTATGCAGTTTATTCACAACTACTTGCAGCACCGTTTCCGTGTGCAAAAAACTCTACGCTCTGCTTTATAACCATTCCTGGTTATCTTACAACTATATCCGTAACAATTGTTAAGAATTTTCTTCTTAGTTCTAGATTGCTTCTCACCTTGGTTAGTTTGCATCCATTTTTTCTCGTCTCGCCTTTTGGTGCTTTGGGACATAGTTTTATCCACCCAAACTCCTTTGTAGGAGGCCCTCAAATATTGGAACGCTGCTATCATGTCTCTCCTAGTCCTTCTTTTCATTAGACTAGACATATTTAGTAGTATATCTAGTATGTCTAGACATACTAGATATTTCTCTCACCACAATTTTTTTCACCCCAGCCATTTTTTATTTACTTGGATGAAAGAGACTTTGCTTCTGAAAGGAAAGGAGAATTTTGAAGAAATGCTGAGGAATGGGGAATCACGTCCTTTCCCTTTCATTTGTTTCCAAAGCAACGTCCTGTTTTTCAACATATAATCCTCTTTCAACTGGACTGCAGCCTCCTTGGCTTCCCCCCACTTTCTCATTCCATCTACAAAACTATAGAGTTTTCCAAAGGGAAGACAGTAATCCCCAGCCTAAACTAATGAGAGAAATGCAAAAAAGACACCATTGCTGGTCTATGATAGAATTTCTTTGTTAAAGAGTAGATAGATTGGATTTTTTCCCAATGTTTTAGTCCATGATTTGATTGGGCCCAAAGTTATTTTTTTTTTAAAAAAAAAGAAAAGAAACTAATGACGGAGATGGGATTTGCTCATCTAATAGACCATATGCCTCTTTGCTCCTTTCCCATAAGACCAGCATATAATCCAATTGATTATGAATTCTGTAAATAAAAAAAGCAATCCTAATTTAAATGTACTGTATATATGGTTGCACCACATCCAGTTTTGTATGGTATTTGCTGGATAAATTGAGTGTTCTGGAGAAACACATGCAAAACAAAAAATCTTGCTGCATCTCCATCAGTAGTGGGTTTTAAATTTTTTTACTACCAGTTCAGTGGGCGTGGCTTGGTGGGCATGGCTTGGTGGGTGTGATGGGAAGGATACTGCAAAATCCCCATTCCCTCCCCACCCCACTAACCTGCTTTCCAGCTCCATTCTCCTGTGCAGGGCAACAAAAGAAGTATAAGTATAAGTATAATTTTATTTCTATACCGCCCTTCTCCCGAAGGACTCAGGGCGGTGTACAGCCTATTTAAAAACACAAGACCCAGTGGATCAATTGGGAGGCAGCAACAGACTGACTATGCCAATCAGCTAGAAGGCAGCAAATAGGTCGATTGGGTGCCCCAGTCTTACAGGCTAGGCCTCCCTGCAGCCCCCTGGGAGCCAAAATAGGGCACGTGGGGACTCCTGGAAGAGGAGGGGCCAACCAGAGATGGTATTTGCCGGTTCTCTGAACTACTCAAAATTTCCGCTACCGGTTTGCCAGAACCAGTCTGAACCGGCTGAATACCACCTCTGATCTCCATGTAAAATCAAAGCATGGTTTCCTTTCTGGAAGCATTTTATCAATGCCCATGTACACACCGGTCATTTAAAGTGATAGAGGGAGAAAAAACATATGCGTGCTGGCTGGGGAATTCTGGGAATTGACATCCACATATCTTAAAGTTGCCAAGTTTGGGAAAACTAGAGAGTTGGAATATCTAGAGAGAAATCCAGAGACGAAGACATCTATTCTTCCTTTGTATAGAAATCTGTATGTTACAGACTATGGACATTTTCTTGAAGAAAGATTCGATGGAAAAGGACGGTGCTGTTTTAAGGTCTAAGCACTTGGGCAAAATTAGCCAGAGCTCTCTGCCTGATACAAGCAGTTCTGGAGCATTGAGTCCATCTGCCACTGAAACTTCCCATGATGCTCCTGAGTGATACAATTCATTGTCAGGCACCACAAATCAGAACCATAGAATAAGTTACAGTCAAGGAGATTTATTGCTCAAGCCTATACATGAGAATCTAATCAGCTAACATAGAAGGCTAAATTGGCAGGAGGTAAAGATCAACGGAATTCAAGAGGAGTCGAACTTAGAATGTTTGTGGGAATGTAATGACTCCAGGCTGATGACTTGTTTAATTCCTCCTCCAGCTCTGCCTGTTCTCCTACATTCATTCTGCTAACACCTCCTGAGCATCTCTGATGGAAGGAGACAGATTTTATTTTTTTTAAATGTGGGGAAAGAACAGATCTGTCTCTAAGACCAACTTCTAAGACCGGCTCAACTCCCACTCAAGAGACCTTTTTCCTCTTGCACCTTCCCTCAAAGTGAGGCTTGTTTCGCTGGAATTGTTCCTCCAGCAACAGACAGAGAACCATGGGCTCTGATCCCCAGTTGGCCTCTCTCCGCCACTGCTCAGGGCTTGCGATGGGAGAGTTCAAAAGCCCCATGGCCCAGAGGAGCATTTGAGGTTGGTTGTTGCAACTGCAGCCCAATTATTCCCCCCCCTCCCCTAATTTCATTTTATTTTTTTCAAGGGCATAAGTTAGCTGGAGAGAAAAAGAGCCTTATTAAACCATTCAAGCCACACGGGCACAGTTCAGTATTGTAAGCTGTATCAAAAAGCTCCTTTTGGCGTTAAAGCCAAGTGACAAGCAGAGAGATGCGATGCTCCAGGCTCTGGGTGCCCCAGGAAGTGAAACGAAAAAGTATCAAGGACAACATCTAGAGGCATATGAGGGACTGTGGACTCCCCCATTTTCCTGGCACCTGCACTGGTCTGTCTGCCTTTATTTTTTCTCTCCTTCTCTGCACACACTGCCCCCCTGCCGCCCAGGATTTTCTTGGCTCTGCTTCCTTTTTTTTTTTTTCTCTTATCAAAGTAGCTCGGTGTAGCTTTTTCCTAAGAAAGGGACACCACATTTCTCCTTTGCTCCCTAATCCCTCTGCAACAGCCGTTAAGTCCTTCTTCCCCATCCCTTTACACTTCCTCCAGAGCTATTAACACATCACCAGCAGGTCCTCAGACCATAAATGGAGCCTGCGCAAAATATCCTCCCCGGCTTTATTAAAAATGCATTAGAGTTAACCCAGTTTGGGGAACAGAAGCAGTTATTTTGACTGCCTTGGGAAGCCACTGTGCATCTCCTTCCTTTAACAACTGTTAAGTGAAGTTCTTCTCTTACTTAACTCTGCATTCAGCGGCGAAGTTAAAGCGATCTCTCACTCGCTGGATGCAGCATGGCTGATTTGGGTTCCAGAAGCCTTTTCAGTTTGAGTATAGGGTCATTGTGCTCTTCAGTATGAACCTAGATGCCCACCTGAATGAATGTTCTGGCGGTCACCCTTCCCCAAGTTTTGGTAACAGAGATTTTGGTTTAATTCCAAAGTTGTGTGCTGGCTCTTCGGCTTTGAAACAGAGATGAGCATCGCCCCCTAGAGTCAGGAATGACTAGCACGTATGTGCGAGGGGAACCTTTACCTTTACCTTAGGATGGAACAGATTTATGAATAAATGAAAGCCCTAATGGTTTGGACTGGAAATAGACTGATTTTCCTATTTTTGTTTGGTTTCAGCACTGACAAGAAATGGGGTTGGAATGAATAACCACTTGATACCTCCATATCAGTGTTGGGTTGCCCCTGGTTCGCACCGGTTCTATAGAACCAGTAGTAAAACCAGCGGGAGGCTCCGCCCACTGACCCCGACATCATCAGAACGTGCACGCGGCCCTGTTGCGAACCGGTAGTAAAGGTAAGTAGAACCCACCCCTGTTCCATATGTTAGGATTACACTTCAATCAGGCTTAGTCTGTGGGACCAAATAGGTTGAAACATCTGGAGGGCACATTGTGTTTCTTATGTTAAGATATCACTTTCCTATCAGCTATTCAATTTAAGTTCCTTTCCTACCTTTCTTTCTGGATTTTGCTGCCTTTTTGTAACCAACCCTTCTTGGAAATTACAATGTCTAAAAATGTATTAAAGGTAAACTGTCCAGTCATGTCCAGTGGTGGGATTCAAGTAATTTAACAACTGGTTCTCTGCCCTAATGATTTCTTCCAACAACCACTTTGACAAACTGCTCAGAAAGTTATTTATTTATTTATTTATTTATTTATTTATTTATTTGTTCAAGTTGTATGCCGTCTTTCTCCGAAGACTCAAGGCTGCTTACAATGCATTTAAAAACCATATATAAAACATTAAAAGTTAAACCATTAAAAACAATTAAAACCCATTCACACCATTCATAGCCGGATCTCGCCAAATCGCAGTAGCGATTTAACAACCGGTTCTCCCGAATTGGTGCAAACTGGCTGAATCCCACCACTGGTCATGTCCAATTCTAGGGGGCAGTGCTCATCTCTGTTTCCTAGCTGAGGGAGTCAGTATTATCCAAAGATATTTCTGTGACTGGCATGACTATCATGAAATGCTGTTACCTTCCCATCGAAATGGTACCTATTTATCTACTTGCATTTGCATGCTTTTTGAACTGTTAGGTTTGCAGGAGCTGGGGCAGGAGGGGAGCTCAACCCATCATGCTCGGGTCTCAAACTGCTGGCCTTCTGGTTGGAAAGCCCAGGGTCTTAATCGCTAGGCCACTGCGCACGCCCTAAACATGTATTACCTTTGTGCTTAAAAGTTGCTACCCTCCTCTGAAGATCTCCTCTCAAAAAGCAATTTGGCTGCCTTGCAATGGCGTGGTTCCTGTTTATTTCCTTGGCACGGTGCCCAAGGATACCAGCAGAGAGGTTTGCATCATTCTGCGAGCAGCTGACAAGAGTTTCTTCTGCTTGCTCACGACACGTCTCAACATCAGGCAGCTCCGTGGGACTGCACGACACCCACCAGCCATGAGTCAGCAGGGCGACTCACGATAAATCCTAGATTCTACTGCATTTTCTCTCCACCTCCTCCTCCTCCTTGCTTGGAAAATTGGGCTGAGACAGGCAGTGTGGGCTCAGGAAGGACATGAGAGAAGGAGCTTGCCTATCTTGGACAGCGGCTGTTCCTGATGGTTTATGTCCGTGGTGGTTTGTTATGAGTCCTTTTTATACCCTCCAACTGCAGTTTGGGTGGCTGAGTGATGAGAGTTTGTAGCTCCTGGAAAAGAAAGGAAGGCTTCATGCTTAGTGAAAATGGAACCAGCCTCTTAGCTATCATTATTCTAGGTTATATTACTGTAATTTGTTGTTGTTGTTGTTAGTTGCGAAGTCGTGTCTGACCCATCGCGACCCCATGGACTACATTTCTCCAGGCCTTCCTACCATCCTCTGGAGTCCATTTAAGCTCACACCGACTGCTTCAGTGACTCCATCCAGCCACCTCATTCTCTGTCGTCCCCTTCTTCTTTTGCCCCAATCTTTCCCAGCATTAGGCTCTTCTCCAGTGAGTCCTTCCTTCTCATTAGGTGGTCAAAGTACTTGCATTTCATCTTCAGGATCTGGCCTTCTAAAGAGCAGTCAGGGTTGATCTCCTCTAGGACTGACTGGTTGGATTGCCTTGCAGTCCAAGGGACTTGCAGGAGTCTTCTCCAGCAGCAGAGTTCAAAGGCCTCAATTCTTTGGCTCTCAGCTTTTCTTATGGTCCAACTTCATAGCCATACATTGCAACTGGGAAAACCATGGCCTTGACTTATTTTTGAAAACTACTTTAGGTAACAATATATGGAATAGCAACTGGGATTTAAGGCCATGAGTAGAGAGTCCTAATTTCAGATCTTTGTTTGGCTCTAAAATAGTTTCATAGTTCATGTGAACTATTGTTGCAATCAAAGTTTATTACATGTACAATAGTTCACACATAATGCTAAATCACCAGCCATGATTTATAACTTTATAGATGAGATCTTAAACTAAAGCAAATAACATTATAGCTTAAAGCATGCTGGCTAGGGAATTCTGGGAGCTGAAATTCACACATCTTGAAGTTGCCAAGGCTGTGAAATGCTGGCTTAGGATAAAATGTGGACTTGGCCAGTGAGTTAACTAGAACAGAGTTACTGTAAAATAATGGGGGAGCTACATACATTATCTATATGTCTTGGACAAAATAAAAACTACGAGCTAAGCCAGAAAACTACCATCCTAATCTGAAAGCCTGCTCTGTAATGCAAAGTGTGTGAGTACTGATTTTGATTGGAGCAATTATCCTTTTGCTGTATGAAATGCTTGCCCATGGTCAAATAAACCAGAGTTTGCTATGCTAAGCCTATTTTCTGGATTAATTGAGTTGTAACCACAGAGCTTCGTTTTGCATGAGGTGCTAAGCTAAAGTGATCCTGTTATGTGAATTCAACCACTCAATGGTCAGAGTCTCCTTCTTGAATAGATTTTCATGAGTTGGCATTTGTTGGTCCATATCAAATTTTCCACTTTGAATTCAGCTTCAGAAGCCTAGTTAAAGGAACCTCTTAATCCTGCAGTCATTAAGCCAGCCGTCTTCAAACTTGGCAGCTTTAAGACTTGTGGACTTCAACTCCCAGAATTCTCCAGCCAGCATAGCATAGAGTTGAAGTCCACAAGTCTTAAAGCTGCCAAGTTTGAAGACCTCTGCATTAAGCAAAGAAGATTCATGTGTTTACAGATGTCCCTCTTCACCTTCCCTTGAACAAAAATATTGGAGTGGGGTTGAAAAATGAGAAATGTCATTTGTGTGCCACCAACTCAGCTAATTGTCGGCAGATGACATGATTATAACCTTGCCCACTGAAGCAGAATAACCACTTTATTTCCATGGGACATTTCCTGTGGCGATGGGGATAATGGGACACGTCTGACGATGGTGTCACCTGCGGTGGCTCAAGCAGGAGGAAAGCTCACCTGTCCGCCTTTGACAAGAAGCAGTGAGATTGTGACCTGAGAGAGGTCAGCTGGGTCTACTTTTGCTTCCTTCCTGCCAAGTTCCCTTCCTGAACTACTTGTGATTGATTGTTGTCTCGGCAGGCCTGGCAACCACAGAACACGGTCAAACTCTTTCAAGCGGCGTGAAGCCACCTGCAAAGCTCAAGCAGCGAGATGTGAGCAATTAACCCTTCTGCATGGAAAACGTGACTTTGACGTGCTTGTCGGCAACACCAAGGGCTAGCCTGGCTCCCGGGAGGGCTTTTGAAAAGCGGTCATGCTGGGACCGAAGCAAAGAATGGTCAGGTCACCAAAGGTTGTTCCTTGAAATGGTTGCAATCAGTTCATTGACTAGTCCAGTGATGGCTAACCTTTTCTGGACCGAGTGCACCAAAGCATGCACGTATGCGCGGAAATACGTGCATGTGAACCCAAACCCCCCAAATGCAATGTGCACAGGGCTCCTGTGCATGTGCCCCACCCCCATGCATGCACATGGGGCCCCCTGCATGTGCCCTGTGCCCCTGCTTATGTGCACATGCCCCCTGCACGCACACCACCATGCATGCATGCCCCCCCTGCATGCTCCCTGCCCCCTGCGCATGGATGGCAGAGATCCAAAGACCAGCTGGCCAGCAGGAGGCACATGTGCATGTGCGGCAGAGCTGTATTGGGGAGATGGCTCACGTGCTCACAGAGAGGGCGCTGTGTGCCACCTCTGGCATGCGTGCTATAGGTTCGCCATCATGGGACTAGACCAGGGGTCTGCAACCTTAAATACTTAAAGAGCCATTTGGACTCGTTTCCCACAGAAAAGAAAACACCGGGAGCCACAAAACATGGGTGGGCATGGCCAACTCAATGTCACTCACTTCCACCAGTCACATAACCCCATCCCAGCTATGCCTACCTGATCTGTCCCCGTCCACACACACACACAAACACAGCCAGCCGAGGGTTAAGAAAGTACTTGGCACGCACACAGGTCGTTATCTCAAACTTGGCAGCAATATAATCACCGTCTGCCAAGAGCTTTTACTGCAACAGATAACATAAATTACATACGCATTGCAAATAGTCCAGCAAAACAATATTCCTTTCGGCAGCTTCAGACATTGTTCAAGTGACTAGCCAAAGTTCGTTTTTGTTCGTCACGGAGTTTTACCAGCCACCACCCTCTCTTATATAGTCTCTGGGGTGTGGTCCAGTGACTCAGTTCTAATCCTTAGCACGCCTCCTTAACTGCTGCAACCGTTTATCATGCCTTTGTTGGCGTGCATCCAGGAATGACGGCTCTCCTTCACTCTCATCCGAGACACCTGGCTCCTGGCTAATCTCCTCTCCCTCGGCCGGCACCTGAGACAGTGCCAGAGGGGAGGGGCCTGGAGAGGGAGGCCTGGAGAGGGAGGCCTGGCTGACTCCTCTTCCTCATGTTCGGAGCTTTCTTCCTCTAATGAGATAGGCTCAGAGGGTGGGGCCACAACAAGCTGGTCATTAGGGCAGAGAACCGGTTGCTAAAAAACATTGGGAATCACAAAACCCTTTAGACATATCTCTCTCTGCCCTCCCTTCCTCTCTCCTCCTCTCTCTCCCCCTCATTCTGTATCTCTCTCTGTCTCTCTCTCTCTCCCCCTCTCTCTGTATCTCTCTGTCTCTGCCCTGGCCACTTCTCCATCCTCCACCGTCGCCCTTACCTTCTCAGGCCAGGCGAGGAGTGACTGGGAGGGGAGGGCGAGGGGCGGGGCCAGCCAGCGATGGGATCACCTGACAGGGAGCCACAGCTGAGGGCCCAAAGAGCCCTCAAAGACCCTGCCTGGACTCAACCAGCTTTGTGAGAAGACAGCCACCTGCTTGTGCATCAGAACTGTGATGAAGTGTGCTTTTTTAACCCCAGCAGAGGCTTGGTTGTGTAAGGGGAGACTGCTGCATATTGGCAGCAGCAGAAAAAGACCCCCCCCTCAATGAATCTGTTTCTGTTATCTGTTAATCCAGCAATCTCTAACCTTTGCAGACAAGCTGGGGCCAGGAGAAAGGATGGTGGCCCACTGCCCACTGCTCACACAAATGAAGCTGTGTGCACACATGCACTCACCTGCCTGTTGCATGTGTAAGTGGAGATATGTGCACATGCACACTTGCCCACTACTTCTGCAGCCCAGTTCTGAGCAGACTGCAGCCCGGTAGTGGGCTGGAGCCTGGGGGTTGGGGACCCCTGTGTTAATCCATGTCAAGAGACCCCTCGTACATCTCCTTTTCTTTAAAAAGCTAAATTGAGAGCCACTATTATGACTTCCTAATTATCCCTTACTATTATTATGAGGGTAATGCCTCCATAACAGAGCATTTACATTTTAGGTTCAGCATCCATATCTATAACTGTCATGCCCACATCAGAGCCTGAATCTGTGGGGGAAGTCGAGCTGGAACCTGTGCCAACAGAGATTGAGGAGGCAGCTTCGTTGGCTTTGGAGGAAAATGGGGAAGAGCAGAGCCAGTCAGGCCAGGGCATTTCAAGATTAGACCAGTTTGTAGACAGGGAGGATCAGGGGCAGGATGAACATGAGAGACAGAGCTCAGGCAATGAGCAAGGACCCACCCCCTCCTGATCCTAGAGCACGAAGAGAAGAGAGAAGGTGAGAACAACGCAAACTGAGCAGGCTACTCGGTAGAAGATTGCCCCACCCATCTTCATAAGGCACACCTGGGGAATGAGGCTTAAGGAGATGCTGTGAGGAGGTGGCATTTGTTGGGAACAAATGCTGAGTCCCTGAAGTGTTGAGTGCCGATGTTTGAACTTTCCAAGAGTCCTTGCATTCTTTCTGGCTTTGTGAACTAATTACCTGGATCCTTTGCTTCCTGAACTCCTTGATTTGCCCTGCTAGATTTATTGCTGTGCAGCCATGGTGTACATAGCACTGGGCTGGACTATTTGCAGCCAGAGGCTGCTTGAGGTGTGTGGGGGTGTTTGTCATCACTTTGCTCTGGGATGTGCCAGAAACTTGGGAGCATTTGGGGAAGTCTCAAGCAATAAAGGGGTGGTTTGAACTGCCAGCTGCCTGTGTTATCTCTGTGCCATGCGCCAGGTCTTCACACTAACTTTAGATATAGGGTCTCCTGCTTGAACCAGAGGGTTTTTTTTTTTTAATTTTAATTTTGATTTATATGCCGCCCTTCTCCGGAGACTCAGGGTGGCTTACAATGCGTTAAGCAATAGCCTTCATATTTTGGTATATTTATACAAAGTCAGCTTATTGCCCCCACAAACTGGGTCCTCATTTAACCTACCTTAGAAAGGATGGAAGGCTGAGTCAACCTTGAGCCTGGCAAGATTCAAACCTGCAGTAATTGCAGGCAGCTGGTCTTAATAACAGGGTGCTTTAGACCACTGTACTACCAAGGCTCTTTATATTTTTATATTAAATAAAAAAAAATTAAGAAAAATTAAGGTTGGACTAGAAGATCTCCCTTCCAACTCTGCTATTCGGTTACCTGTCCAGTATAGTACTAACCAACCTTAGCACTTCAAGTAATGTGTGGTAAAGGTTGTGGCTCCTCATTGTGGCACACAGGCAGTGTCTTGTGGGCTTTCTGTAATGTGAAACTCTTCTATGCTTCACGTAATGAGAACTAGTGCCCTGCTTGGCTGAGAATAAACTTCTGAGCCACCTCAAGAGCCTCTTTCTCAAATGAAAGGATGCAGCCATTCTGCTGGGGAGAAGCAAAGAGGTTTTAATGCTTCACAAAGAGAGTTTTCTGTGAAAAGTTGGAGGGAAAGTCTTTGTGAAAAGTTGCTTTCAGCCAGGAGAGGAAAGTAGTGAAAGCTAACACAGAATGTCTCTCCAATTTTGATTCGGAAGAAAAGGCATGCTCTTAATGAGATAAAGTGTTCTTTATATTTAACTTTACTTCCAAGCTATTCATTATCAATTGATCTACCTACCGTTCTGCCCCTTCTTTCCAACACATGAAACAATGCTTCCCTTGGAACCAATTCTAACCATTCAGGAATTGTATAAAAAGCTGGTTCCTCTTTTGACAGTATATAGCCAACACTATCAAGACAATGCAGAGCGAGGGTGCTTGCTTTGACAGCCGGCATTATCCTCACTGAGTGAGTGAATGTTTTGTGTTATTCATAGCAATTCCTGAAACCCAAAGGTTATATGATAATTTCTACGAAAATTTCCCCTTCGGTTTGCAAAAGCCCTCATTCCAGATTCTGTTGCAAGATCTGAGCGTTCAGATGCTTATATGCAATGGTTTTTCAACCGTTGAGAAGGTAACGCTTATAAGCCAAATAAGCTTGGATAAATGTGCAGACTGAAATTTTGTTTAAAGGAATATAATAGTTTGGACATGCACTGGAAGCTTGGGAAAGCAACAGTTGTCTGTGATAAAAAGATAGGGGCACCCATTGTTTTGCTGTCTGTTGCCAAGGTTGGTACTGAAAAAGATGCAAGAGCTGTTTCTCTCCAAACAAAGGAAGTTGGTCACATGTGTATAAAGTTAGAACCCACCCCTCTCCTAGAAGAATGAAATGTTTTAGGAAATATTAAAAAGGCAGAATATTGTATTTCCCTGAAGGACAGAGAGCGGCCCTCACTTTTCTTAATAGCCCTCAGCAAATGTCAGCACTTAAGAGATAAAGAGCTTATTGAAAGAAGCCAAGTATCTAGGTAGCTCCATTCATAGGCAAAGCAAATACTGCAGGCAGAAATCCATTCAAGACAGGTTGTTTTGAAATCCCCTGCAGCAAGGTCTAAACAAAGGTAGGATTAGCCCTTAGCCACAATAGGAATTGCCCAACACCCTTTCAGTTGCACCACCCCCAGCAAACTCTAACCAAACCTGGGAGCTCAGACAACCTATAGAGCCAGCTATGACCCCTACGTAACCCCTACAACAGCCAATAGAATACATGTTCTTGCATGGGAACAGGAAGCTCAAGTGCAAAGCCCAAGAGAAGGTATAACCCCTCCCTCATTTTCAACTCCATGTGGTCAGCTGTCCAGAAGAACCCATGTGGTTTTGCTTCATCATTAAACCCTCTTTCCAATCAGCCTCCAGCCTCCATTTTGTCTCCAGTGTCTTTCTCCCAGCTTGGAACTGAACCAGATGGATATTTCTTCCCACACGTGTTTAGCCCAAACGTTCCAATAATAATAATAAAAAAAATCTTCCCTGCTATTTTTAAATGCGAGTATGCCACAGCGTCAATTTCTCATGTGGTTCAGGATCAAAAAATAACCACTTACCCATTAACAATGGGCAAGAAGCTTTAATGCTGCCAGAGTTTGGGGCCCTGGAGCTTTTCTGCTAGCTCTTAAGTCTGTTTCTGTTTTCCCCTCTTCCTTTTCAGATTTGGAAATGGCCTAGATGTTGTTAGGAGGTGACTGATGTTAACACTACTGGTTATTCTTGTGCAGAGGAGGTTAATTGCATTTCATGCCTGGAGGCACTGGATAATCATTGTCACACAAACCAGCCAAGGTTTTTTTTTATTTTTTATTTTTATTTTTTGTGTGGCCAATGCTTAGCATTTTTGCAATGGGCAGAGAAGTGTGGCATCTCAATGCCCTTGGTACACATTGGGTGCTTGGCACCACTGGAATGGGGGACAACTCAGGATTTGGCTATGGCGAGATGGCGAGTTGGCCATGCTGAGTTTTCCTAGGCGCTGGATCTCGTCTACTAGTCTGAGGTAATCTTCTGAGGCTCTCTCTCTTGAAGTAAAATGGGTAATATTGATGAGAAAGAGAGAGGGGTTGCAGGACAGTGGGGAAACATTCTGTCTGTCCACACTCCAGAAAGCATTTTTCATATAGTATATAATATAGCTTGGAATATTATTTAGGCCAGGGCAGGGGTGAAATGCTACTGGTTTGGACTGGTTCGGCCAAACCAGTAGCAATGGCGGGTGGTAGTTCGGAGAACCAGTAGCGCCGGCAATACGAGGCTCCGCCCACCCACCCAATCGTTGTTACTTCCTGGTTTGTAAACCCTCTGCGCATGTGCAGAAGGTGTGCGCGTGCATGTGACGTGCACAGCGCGTGCACTTCTGAACTGGTAGGGAATGTAAGTAGATTTCACCCTTGGGCCAGGGGTATTAAACTTGATTTCATTGAGGGCCACATCAGGGTTGTGTTTGACCTCGGGTGTGTGTGGGTGTGGCCAGCTCAATAGCACACGTGTCAGAGGTGCCTGTGGTGGCCCAATTGCTCTGCCAGTGAAAACGGGCTCCCGAGCTCCGTTTTCAGCTGCGACGGCCTCCTGCAATCCTCTGCCAGTGAAAACGGACCTCGGGATTTCCGCACATGGACCTTGTGAGCTGTTTTCAGCTGCGACAGCCTCCTGTATGTTTTCACAAGCCCTAGTCTCTTGTAATACTCATTGTAAAATTGTGGCAGGGGGTAATGGAAGACCATCACAGCCAAGGGCTGGTAACTGAGCGTTGCACATCAAAAAATCAAAATCCTCAAGTACTAATGGAAAAATGGATCTGGGCTATCAAGCCAAGCCATAATTTCAGAGTGCTTTTTTTTTTTTTTTTTTTTTTAAAGGTATTCCTTCTCCACATTTCCACTCCTGTAAAAGAAAGAGGCTTAGTCTGTTGCTGATAGAGTTATGCTAGATCTGGTACTATGGACCAGTTGAAATAGTAAATTGCTAACCAACACAGTTGACAAAGCTTTCCTGAGGAGAGTGGCCCTTTTTGTTTATATGAACTCTTCTGTCCCTACAACACAATTAATAGTGGTTGATGTGACACACATTTTTCCCCCCTGTCACTAGAACAATGGGCGCTGGATCAAATCAACAGGGTTTTCTTGTCTCCCATCTAAGTCAGAAAAAGGCAGTGACATCTCTAGAATTCAGGTCAGTTGGAGGAAAATCTTGAAATAACTCCTTGGAGAAGGATAATCATCTGCAACTAGCTGACTGAGTCCTCATAGATAACTAGAGAAAAATTTGGATATTTTCCCATTGTTGATTTTGCTTTTAACTGTGGTGAACTTCCACTCCAAGAAGTCTAAAATCAAAAGCAATTTTAATCTATTTTAAGGTGGCTCCAAGTGCCAAGGGAAGTTCCCTTACTGAAGAGTTTGCTATTCTTATCTCATCCAAGCTTCAGTCCTTAGGAATTATTCTTACTCCATATGAGTCATTATCCATATATGTAAACCTAAAAATAAGTGTGTATAATTATTTGAGCATTAATTCTTACATTTCCCCATAGTACTTGTAAAGTCAAGTGAAAGAGATCTAGCATAAATTTGAAGTGAACATTGCTAAATGGCCACAATTAAAGAGATGGTGTTGAGTTTAGGGCTTCAGCCAAATAGCTGTACCCTTTTCCAAACTATTCCACCCCCTCCACTTTGTCCCCATTTTTATCGGTACTCCACAGCTATGGAGCATGCTCAGTAAGGCCAGTAAAGAGATCTTCTACAGGCAGGGGTGGGCTTCAAAAATTTTAGCAAGGGGTTGTCTGCCCAGTTGCTGGGCGGGCATCGCCATGGTGGCCATGGCCTAGTCGGCCTCCTGCACCATGGCGGGGAGGGAGTGTTTTTGCTCTCCCTGGGCTCCGGAGGTTTTCCTCGAGCCTCCGGGAGGGTGAAAATGGCCTCCCCAGGCTCTGGAGGCCCTCTGGAGGCCGGAAATGGGCCTGTTTCCAGCCTTCCTGAACTTCCGGTAGGCCCAGTTTTTGCCCTCACTGAGCCTCCACGCGCACCCTGCATTTACTTGCATTCAGACCAGGCTGCGTGGGGACTCCTGGGAGGGGTGGGGAGGGGTGAGTAGGACCAGCCCGGAGTGGGATTTGGGGGTTCTCCGAACTGCAAAGAATCTTAGCTAGAGGTTCTCTCAAACCCTGCAAACCCCCAGCAGCCCACCCCTGTCGTCAGGCCAATATTCTTGCTTGATATCAACCATAAAGCCTGCTAGGTATAACTAAACTTACTTCCTAGATCAGCTTTTTCAACTAGGAGCTCAACCAGATCTGCTAGTTGGCTAAGAATTCTAGATTTGGTCCTCCGGGCATATCTGAAGAACACTAGACTGTAGGAAGGTTGTTCTTAGTTCACGTGTTTTAGATAAACAGAACATGGGATTTGTAGGAAGTATTTCAGAGCACAGCCTAAGGAGACTTTTTCCTCAGGGAGAAAAATAAGTGTTGGTAGAAAAGGATCTTTAGTAAGCAAAGATGGAATCACTCTTTTGTTTCAGTGCTGTAGCCAAAGTGGTGGCAGGAACTGAGATTCCCACAGAGATTGTGAACTATTGGGCTGGATGAAGCATTTAATGATTCTGAATATATTTGCATCAATAAATGCATGACAAGGTAACAGTCAAATAAATATCCATTAGCACTCATTACTCCATTTTAATTATGAGAGCTGGGTGGAAGCAATCATTTCCTGCTAAGGCAGCATTAAATGAAATTTGTGTCAGCTCCAAGGAAGATGGCAGAGCAAAGAAGTGAACTGAACCGAAGAAGCTTCTTGGATGAGAAGTGAAACATTTTCAAAGAAAAAAAACCCAAGGAAGTCCAGTTGCTTTTTGGAAAATAACCTGACACGGATGATTGAGAATCTCAATAGACTGCTCCATGAAATCTAACAATCCCTTTCATTTGTAGCCATCTGGTTCCCTTATCAAAGTTTATCCAAGAAGTCATACATGTTATGGCTTATCCCAACGTGGCAACCTGGCTGTAAGGATGATGGGGTTGTGTTTATATGATGGGTTACTAAATTAACCAAATTTTTGGATTTGCTATAAACAAATAGCATACGTTCACCCAGTACACTAAATACAGAAAGCTTAAATCAAGATTGAATTTATCATGTTACACAAATTAAGCTGCTAAATCTGTAGCTAATCTGGTGCATATATGATTGAGTGGGGTATGTACGCATGTAAAATCTATGGAGTTTTATGTTCAGAGCTAGGAGGCTAAAAACAAAGTATTAATTGGTTGGGGGACAATTCTTTTAAGGGTCTTTGAATCCCCTGGGGGACCCCTGACCTCAGTTGCTGTCAGTGTGGTCCAAGGCTCATATATTCATATAAAAAAGAAGAAAGACCAACCCTATAGAGCAGGGGTATCAAACTCATGTCATCACAGTGGCGTCACGTGATGTACCAGGAGTTTTTTCCCCTTCGCTAAACCAGATGTGGGCGTGACCAGCATGTGACACATTTGGCCCACGGGCCAGGAGTTTGACAGCCCTGCTATAGAGTTTAGTTTAACAGTAAACCTAATTCAGGAGTTAGAGAAGAACAATCAGAGCAAATGCACACAGCATCATCTAAGGTGTCATTGTTGTTGTTAGCTACGAAGTCGTGTCCGACCATCGTGACCCCATGGACAACATTCCTCCAGGCCTTCCTGTCCTCTACCATCCTCTGGAGTCCATTTAAGCTCATGCTAACTGCTTCAGTGACTCCATCCAGTCACCTCGTTCTCTGCCGTCCCCTTCTTCTTTTGCCCTGAGTCGTTCCCAGCATTAGGCTCTTCTCCAGTGAGTCGTTCCTTCTCATTAGGTGGCCAAAGCATTTGAGTTTCATCTTCAGGATCTGGCCTTCTAAAGAGCAGTCAGGGTTGATCTCCTCTAGGACTGACCAGTTTGATCGCCTTGTAGTCTAAGGGACTCGCAGGAGTCTTCTCCAGCACCAGAATTCAAAGGCCTCAATTTTTTGGCGCTCAGCCTTCCTTATGGTCCAACTTTCACAGCCATACACTGCAACTGGGAAAACCATAGCCTTGACTATACACACTTTTGTTGGCAGGGTGATGTCTCTGCTTTTTAGTATGCTGTCTAGATTTGCAATAGCTCACAGAGGAAGAGGCAGATTCCTCACTGTGATACTTGGTGTAGGAGCAGAGATAGGTTTCATCTTTCAATCGGTGAAGTATTGGTGGATATGTTTCTTGGCTGGGTGGGGGGACTTTTCCTCCCCTTTTTTTGCTTTTACAGCAGACTCATCCATGGTGTGATGCTTGTTGAGTTAAGGCCAAGGTACAAAAGCAGTGAGGCATTACATTAATAGCCTGCAAGGCACATGATGCAGCAAATTGGCTGAAACAAAACAAAAGGGTTGTAGGATGATCGAAAGCTGCCTTACTTACTAGGTTGACTTCCTTCTCCATTCAACAACTTGGTGATTATCCCAAAGGTGCTTTTTCAAAAGGCAACTGGATTTTGTTTTTCCTTGAATACCTTTTTGCTTAGCTTCTCCTGCTGGCATTACTTTGGAGGAAGAGATGAGAAGCTTCAGAACTGAAGAAGCTTCTTGGATGAGAAGCAAAGCATCTTTAGAGAAAAACAAAGTCCAGTTGCCTTTTGAAAAAAAACACACCTTTGGGACAACCATGACCTGGATTACTGAGAATCTGCATAGACAATCCTAATAGATAAACAATAGAATCCTTTATGCCACCAGGCTTGAAATTTTGGGCTTGGGCAATCTGGAATTGTGCCGCCTGCAGTCTGATCTAAGCACAGTACACAAAATTGTCTGCTACAATGTCTTGCCTGTTAATGACTTCTTCAGCTTCAACCTCAATAACACACATGGCAAACAATCGATATAAACTCAAGGTAAACAGCTCCAAACGCGATTGCAGAAAATAGGATTTCAGCAACAGAGTGGTCAACGCCTGGAGTGCTCTACCCGACTCTGTGGTTTCATCCCCAAGCCCCCATAACTTTAACCTTAAACTGTTTACCGTGGACCTCACCCCATTCCTAAGAGGTCCATAAAATGGGAGTGCATAAGGGCACCAGCGTGCCTACCGTCCCTGTCCTACTGTCCCCATTTATTCGTATCCATTTCCTTCATTCATGTCCATGTTCATATTCATACCTGCTATCTTGTACATGTTTGACAAACTAATAAATAAATAAATAATAGTGACCCATAAGATCACTGGTAGGAGATTGTGAGAGTAGAACCTTCTTTAGAAGAACTCCAACCTTACTATCTTAGTTGACTCTGACTTGCAGATCTTCTCAGACCTTCAACCAGATGATTTTCCAGCAGTCCACTCCATCTCCTCCTTCAAAATAATGCCAAGAGGTGACCTGCATGCAGAACCTGCTTTTTGCCATAAAATGATTGAAATATGTCCAAAAACAAAACCTGCAAAGCCATTTTAGCCAAGCATCATCATCTTCTTCTTTTTGGAAAGCAGTGGCTAAAAAAGTCGGCTTCCTTCTATTCCATTGATAAACCAAACATTGAGCCATTTTTTCCCCATATGTAAAGATCCTCAACTGGGCAAGGAACATGGGTGAAATGCTACCTGTTCGGACCCATTCGGGCGAACCGGTAGTAAAAAATGCTACTGGTTCGACGATCAGCTGTGACACACGATTTATATTAGCTAGAATTGTTGGATTTCCTGCTTTCTAGATAATCTAAATCACGTTGCACAGCGGATTCCCCCCACCCTCGCTGTTCTACTTACCTTTGCAGACTCGGAAGGCTTCAAAATGTTCCTTTTTAAGTGCTGTGTGGGCACACCTCAGGAACGCATGCGCGCGAAGCGCACGCTCGGTAGCAGACTCACAGAATTGGTACCAGACTTCAGAGGATTTCAACCCTGGCAGGGAACTACTAAACAAGGCCAGTGGAATGCTTAATAATTATGCAATACATTATAACTGAGGCCAGGAATGTCATTCAGCAATGACCAGCAAATGCTGTAGGGAGTGACAATTTGGAGGCCAGGAGAGGCCTGAACCTTTGCCCCGATGCTAGCTAAGAGCGCTCACAATTTGATCGGAGGGCAGCTGAAGCTGCAGCTATCAGACCCCAGGAGATTTGGTGGCATTTCTGGGAAAGCAAATGGCACAACGCTATCTGATTATCTCTGTTAAGCAGGCCTGTGCACCAGCTTCTGCCGGATATCTTCTTTCTTGCTCTTTCCTTTTCCTCCTCTCTTTCTGCCTCCTTTTCCCACTCTGTCTGAAACCAAGACTAGGGATGCTGGGCTCATCTCTGCAGGTGGATGAGCTTATAGACCAGGTGCGACGACAAAAAAATCCCTTCCCTGGCCATAATAGTGCTGGCGGTGAGCTTTTTCTCATTTGCAAGAAGGAAGGCAAGTGCAAAGGACTCAGCAGCCCAATTGCCACTGCCCTCGGTGCACAAGCAGCCATTAAAAGCACACACTAAGCACAGGAAGGGAGCAATTAGGTAGAATTCCTTGCACTCACAAAGGATTAATTCTCCAGCTGGAGAAATACCCAGCAACACACAACAGCAGAAGCCTGTTGCAAGCACAATCTTTGAGGAGACCAGCACAGCCGCCTGGAGCACACACACACAAAAATGCCAGCGCAACATTCAGTCCTGCCTTCGCTGAAGGAGAAAGAGATGGAGCAGGATCCGCCCTGCCCATGGATCTCGTTTTCTCACTCAGGATCCAATCGTTCATTTATTTTGCCTAGAAATGGTGGTAGACTTTAGAAGAAACCCTTCCATACTTCCACCTCTTACAATACTAGACAACACAGTATCAACAGTAGAGACCTTCAAATTTCTAGGTTCTACCATATCAGAGGATCTAAAATGGACAGCTGACATCAAAAACATCATCAAAAAAACACAACAAAGAATGTCCTTTCTGTGCCAACACAGAAAGCTCAAACTGCCCAAGGAGCTGCTAATCCAGTTCTACAGAGGAATTATTGAGTCTGTCATCTACACCTCTATAACTGTCTGGTTTGGTTCTGGAACCCAACAAGACAGACACAGACTTCAGAGGATAATTAAAACTGCAGAAAAAACAATGGCTACCAACCTGCCTTCCATTGAGGACCTGTATACTGCACCAGTCAAAAAGAGGGCTGTGAAAATATTTACAGACCCCTCACATCCTGGACATAAACTGTTTCAACTCCTACCCTCAAAGCGATGCTACAGAGCATTGCACACCAGAACAACTAGACACAAGAATAATTTATTCCCAAATGCCATCACTCTGCTAAACAAATAATTCCCTCAATACTGTCAAACTATTTACTAAATCTGCACTACTATTAATCTTCTCATCGTTCCCACAACCCATCTCCTTCCACTTATGACTGAATGACTGTAACTTTGTTGCTTGTATCCTTATGATTTATATTGATATTGTTTCCTGATTGTTTCCTGATTTGTACCCTATGACTATCATTAAGTGTTGTACCATAGAATTCTTGATGAACGTATCTTTTCTTTTATGTACACTGAGAGCATATGCACCAAGACAAATTCCTTGTGTGTCCAATCACACTTGGCCAATAAAATTCTATGACTATGACTAGAATTCTCCTCCATAGGAAAGCTTTCTTTATTTCAGCAGTTTTCAGGCCCCAATTTTACATCCTTTAAATAAAAATTGAGGACCTCAAAGAGCAGGGATGGGCAACTATGGCAACTTTATGACATGTGGACTTCAACTCCCAGAATTCCTGAGCCAGCATAGCCAATAGTTGCCCACTCCTGTCAAAGAGCATTGGGTTATGTCGGTTATATCTACCAATGAGAGTGGTGCGGTGGCCTAGAGGTGGAGCTCTTGCCTCATAATCAGGAGGCTGTGAGTTCAATCCTAGGTATCGGTAGAGGCAGATATTTCTCTCTCTGGGCACACTGAGAATATATCTGCTGAACAAAAAAAACTCCGCACTGGTGACAAGAAGGGCATCCGGGCTGTAAGCACTGCTAGCTCCATTCAGTTGCCCAGACTCCACCCCGCAAG
This sequence comes from Pituophis catenifer annectens, assembly GCF_029215685.1. Taxonomy (NCBI): domain Eukaryota; kingdom Metazoa; phylum Chordata; class Lepidosauria; order Squamata; family Colubridae; genus Pituophis; species Pituophis catenifer. The sequence goes on from NW_027256889.1 coordinate 11,707,231, forward strand.
GGATTATGGTGTCATTAAATGAAGATGATATCTACCAATATTTATTAAAAACTTTAAGATATTTAAACATTTTTTTTATTGTTTTGATGACTGTCTGAAAGGCTTATAGGGATCCCTGGAGTCCCCAGACCTCACTTTGAGAATCTCTGCTTTATTTGAAAGGTTGCCAGAGGCATACCAATTTTAAAGAAAATGGACCCTCAGAAGGGACTCCTGGAGTCTAGATGATGATCATTTTCTCTCTGCACACGGGTAGGAAAGCTCTCACTCCCCAGGCCACATGCAGTGACATCCAAGAGCAGCGGGAATTCCTGATTTCTCCCCACTGAGTAGTTGATTGGCAGAAGAAACGGGGTCACTAGGAGCCTCCTTGTCCCTCTCCATCCACAGGAAAGCTGTATCTCAGTGTTTCTCAACCTCAGTGTGACTTTAAGATGCATGGACTTCAACTCCCAGAATTCTTACATCTTAAAGCATGCTGGCTGGGGAATTCTGGGAGCTGAAGTCCATGTATCTTAAAGTTGTTGAGGTTGAAAAACACTGCTGTAGCTGATGGTGGAGTATGAGCTTGTGAATAGGGGTGCAAATGTGTGTGTTACTTCCCCCCCCCACACACACACACTCCATGGTGCAATTGGGTAGTTAATATTGCCTTCAAATTACTTCTTATTTTGCCTTTCCCTGTAGTGTTACTCAACAGAAACTATGATATGATAATATAATATAATAATATAATATAATAATAATATAATAATAACATAACATAACATAACATAACATAACATAACATAACATAACATAACATAACATAACATAATAATATAATATAATAAGATAGAGTTGGAAGGGACCTTGGAGGTCTTCTAGTCCAACCCCCTGCTTAGGCAGGAAAACCTACACCACTTCAGACAAACGGTTATTCAATCTCTTCTTAAAAACTTCCAGTGCTGGAGCATTCACAACTTCTGGAGGTGAGTTGTTCCACTGGTTAATTGTTCTAACTGTCAGGAAATTTCTCCTTAGTTCTAAGTTGCTTCTCTCCTTGATTAGTTTCCACCCATTGCTTCTTGTCCTGCCCTCAGATGCTTTGGAGAATAGCTTGACTCCCTCTTGTTTGTGGCAGCCCCTGAGATATCGGAACACTGCTATCATGTCTCCCTGCTTTTCTATGTCTTCTAGAAGAAGTCTTCTGCTCTTTCCTATGTGCCTTTCAGAGAGAGACCAAGCACTCAATTGGAGGTGCCGACCAGCTGCACTAACCATGTCCCACTGCTAAGTCATTATGTGATTTTGATTTACCACGCCACTGTGGCTTATTCACAAACCAGGGTACTCAACAAACCATGATGAAATAAACCATTGCTTACTGGTCCCTAGTTCCTCAGTGAGGAGCTCATGGAATGGTATTCCCAACAAGCCAAAGATGGACCATGTAGTTTGATGTCAGTGGAGATTCCCAATCATCCAGGTCACGGATGTCCCAAAAGGTGCTTTTTCTAAAAGGCAACTGGACTTTCTCGAGGGGTTTTTTTTCCTTGCAAACATTTCACTTCTCATTTGAAGAATTTTCTTCAATTCTAGTTGAAGTTAAAACTGAAGAAGCTTCTGTTCAAACAGAAGAATTTAAAATTACATGGGCAAACAATCGATTCAAACTCAAGGTAAACTGCTCCAAATTCGGTTGCAGAAAAAAGACTTCAGCAACAGAGTGGTCTACCCGACTCCATTGTTACATCCTTAAACCCCCACACCTTCAACCTTAAACTGTCTACCATGGACCTCACCCAGTGGTGGGATTCAAATAATTTAACAACCAGTTCTCTGCCCTAATGACCAACTGGGTAGGCATGGCTTGGTGGTCATGTGACCATGTGAGCATGGCCAACTCAATGTCAATCACGTCAATGGGCACTTTGCCTTAGCTGTTACAATGTAATAAGGGTTAATCAGAGAGGCAGTTTCTGTAAGCAGGGCAATAAAGGTTAGGCTAGAAACAACACCAGAACGTTTCCTTCCTGCCTTCCTTACAGGATTAGCCCTGCAAAGTGGAAAAAAACATAATAAGATTTCTTCCAACAACCGGTTCCCACGAACTGCTTAGAAAGTTAACAACGGGTTCTCCCAAATAGGTGCAAACTGGCTGAATCCCACCACTGACCTCACCCCATTCCTAAGGGATCCATAAAGGGGGCGTGCATAAGTGCACCAGTGTGCCTATCATCTCTGTTCTACTGTCCCCATTTACTTGTACTCATTCCTTCTTCATGTCCATGTTTATACTTATACCTGCTATCTAGTACATGTTCGACAAATTAAATAAATAAATTAAATAAATAAATTAAAGACGTTTCTTTGATGAGAAACAAAATGTATTCAAAGAAAAAACTAAGAACATCCAGGGCTTTTTGTTTGTTTGTTTGTTTGTTTGTTTGAAAAAACCGAAAACCTTTGGGATGATCATGTGGTTCATTAGCAGTGGGAAAAGATCTCTGAAGTTGAGCTCCTTCGGGGAGGGCGGGGAAAAAGGAATCTTCAACAATTGACTATGGTATCAATAAATGGCCAACCAGGACAGCTTCCCCTCCTCCCATCCCCCACTCTCTATTTTCCTCTCTCTTACAGCCTTCAGGAGTTGACAAGCAGCAAGAATGAAAAGTTCAAAACTGCTGCTTGGGAGATGTTAGGTGTCTAAGAAACAAAATGCTGCTTGGGTGGCAACGAGGTTTACCCGTGCTGCTGCCCATCTCACTTGCAGGCTGAAAAGGTCAGGTTTCACTGGGAGGGTGCCACCTTGTACCCCTGGAGTGGGTGACTGAAATCTTGCTTCTCTTAATGAGGTGACCTTCACAGCAGAGAAGCCATTAACTTCTGCTGGGAGAGAAGCTGGTCTGACATTAGCAGCTGTTTCTCGCCACCTGGCCATGGACTTACAGGAAAATGCCATCCACAGGTGGCTTAGTGCTCTCTTGTCTCTCGTTTCAGGGATATCTCTAGGCTAGATTTTGCCCCCAACAGTCTACAACAGGGACTCTAGTTTACTGGCCCTGTGTCCTTAAAGCATCATTATGGCTTGTTGTGAAATTAAAAACAACTTGGAGAAAGGCAGAGCCTCAGAGCTCCAAGAATTCAAAGAGAATGAGAACATGAAAGTTTTGATAGCAATAGCTCTTAGACTTATATACCGCTTTACACTGCATTACAGCCCTCTCTAATAAGCAGTTTACAGAGTCAGCCTATTGCCCCCAACAATTTGGGTCCCTGTTTTACCCATCTCGGAAGGATGGAAGGCTGAGTCAACCTTGAGCCTGGGGAGATTTGAACTGCCAAATTGCAGGCAGCCAGCAGTCAGCAGAAGTAGCCTGCAGTACTGCACTCTAACTACTGCACCACCACCACTCAATATGTTTAGGAATGGAGTGAAAGTGGATATGACCATCCAGACGGAAGACACTGATTAGGTTTGTGTCCAATGCTTAACTTAGTTATTAGATTAACATGTTTTTAGGGCTTCACACAATATGTGCAAAAAGCCAGTATAGTCCTAGACAGTTTCAACATAGGGATAGCATCAGTCGAATCGAATCGAATCGAATCAAATAGGAATAGAGTAGAGTAGCGTAGCGTAGCGTAGCGTAGCATAGGAATAGGAATAGGAATAGGAATAGGAATAGGAATAGGAATAGGAGTAGAGTAGAGTAGAGTAGAGTAGAGTAGAGTAGAGTAGAGTAGAGCAGAGCAGAGCAGAGCAGAGCAGAGCAGAGCAGAGCAGAGCAGAGCAGAACAGAATAGAATTCTTTATTGGCCAAGTGTGATTGGACACACAAGGAATTTGTCTTTGTTGCATATGCTCTCAGTGTACATAAAAAGACAAGATACATTTGCCAAGAATCCTAAGGTACAACACTTAATGATAGACATAGGATACAAATAAGCAATCAAATCATACTAGGAAACAATCAATATAAATCATAAGGATACAAGCAACAAAGTTACAGTCATGCAGTCATACGTCCTATGACTGTATAAATACAAGAATGATAGTACACCGTGCTGATGAGACCATACTTGGAATACTGTGTCCAGTTCTGGTCACCACAATACAAAAAAGATGTTGAGATCCTGGAAAGTGTGCAGAGAAGAGCAACAAAGATGATAAAGGGTCTGGAGGCTAAATCATATGACAAATAGTTGAGGGTACTAGGTATATCTAGACTATCAAAGAAAAGGATTAGGGATATGACAGCTGTCTTCCTATACTTGAGAGGCTGTCACAAAGAAGAAGGGATTGACTTATTCTCCAAGGCACCAGAGGGCAGGAAAAGAAGTAATAGGTGGAAGCTGGTTAAAGAGAGATCCAACCTAGAAATAAAGAGAAATTTTCTGACAGAGCAATTAATCAATGGAATAGCTTGCTTCCTAGGATGCTCTATCACTGGAGGTTTTCAAAAATAGACTGAACAACCATGTAACTGGATTGATATAAGGTCTCCTGCCTTGAGTAAGTGGTTGGACTAGAAGACCTCTGAAGTCCCTTCGGGCTCTGTGTTTCTATGATTTAAGTATAGATTAACTAAGGCTGGGTTCACATAGGAACTCACAAAATAAAAACAGATCGCCATGCACTACCAGGGCTTAAAGTAACCAGATTTAACAAGTGTGCATGAAATCACTCAGTTCAGCTGATGAAATGTATCCTACTATCCTACACTATTGTAATGCAAACATAGTATGTTTGTATGTAGAGAAAAGTAAAGTCTTACACTTGGGCAAGAAAAACCAAAAGTACACATATAGATTGAGTGAAACCAGGTTTAATAGCAGTATCTGTGAGAGGGATCTTGGAGTCTTAGTGGACAACCAGTTAAATATGAGCCAGCAGTGTGCAGCAACAGCCAAAAAAGTCAGCACAATCCTAAATTGCATTAACAGAGAGATACAATCAAGATCAAATGAGGTACTAATACCACTCTATAAAGCCTTAGTAAGACCACACCTAGAATACTGCATCCAGTTTTGGTCACCACACTATAAAAAAGATGTTGAGACTCTAGAAAAAGTGCAGAGAAGAGCAACCAGGTTGATGAGGGGACTGGAGACTAAAACATATGAAGAATGGTTACAGGAACTGGGTATGGCAAGTCTAGTGAAGAGAAGGACCAGGGGAGACATGATAACAGTGTTCCAATATTTGAGGGGCTGCCACAGAGAGGAGGGGGTCAACCTATTTTCCAAGGCACCCAAAGGCCAGACAAGGAATAATGGATGGAAACTGATCAAGGAGAGATTTAATCTAGAAATAAGGAGACATTTTCTGACAGTGAGAACAATCAACCATTGGAACAGCTTGCCTTCAGAGGTTGTGGGAGCTTCATTCCCAGAAGCTTTCAAGAAGAGATTGGAGTGCCATTTGTCAGAAATGGTGTAGGGTCTCCTGCTTGGGTGGGGTGCGGGGGTTGAAGTAGATAACCTACAAGGTCCCTTCCAACTCTGTTAATTTAATCTAAAGATAGTAGGTTGGTTGGATGTCCAGATATGAGCACTGATACAGAGTTTTTCCTTCGCAAGCAAAAGGTCCTGAGTTAGTTATCTGGCATAGCTGGGAAAGATTCGTGTTTGAAGCCTGAAAGAGTGACAGTTGAATACACACTGCAGGCAACATTATGGTTTAGCAGATCATAATAAAGCTAGATGGCCCAATCTGATTTAGGCTGGGTCAAACACTACACCAGCTATAGTTTGCTTAGCTTTGGTTTACTGAGCAAACCCAATTTAGATGAGTTTATTATGTAATATACTAACCCATCATCCATGGCTTCTGAATTAAAGTGTCAGGGTTTACTCAAGATGAAAATAAGTAAGCCACTTTTGGGCTGAGTATAATGTGTGAGCAATTTCACAAATTGTGCTGACCCCTGCTTTAACTAAAGCTTGTTGAAAAAGCTGTAATAGTCTTGTTCACATATAAAAGAATTGTTGAACATTTATAAAGTAATATCAGGGTAGAGATCCATGGATATTAGCTGGTGTTTCTTGGAGAGAACAAACGAATAAATATGTGCTAAAGAACATTTAGTTCTCTAAAGAGAGAAAGTGTGTTATGCTGGCATACAGAAGAATCTATTAAAAACGTTTATTTAAAAAAAATTATAGTAGTGCACCAATAGGTACTCGCTTACATACAGTACCACGAAAGATATCCAGCGGTAAAGAAAGTCAATACAATAAAAGGTTAAAATAAAACTAGATTATAATGCTACTGCATGAAACAGAAATCAGATGCATGGGCTGGGTTTTTTTTTTTATTTGGGAAGGAGAGAGTTGCTTTTAAAAAAAATCAAAACAAAAATCAAACTAAAACTTCCTCTTTCCCAATTCTCTGCGTTTTTCAGCTCTAATGGGTTGCAGAATTGATATTTTTAAAAGAATGATTCCAATTTCCACTTAGTTTGAAGGCTGCAATTTTAAAACCAAATGGGTTAGCACCGAATGACGGTAGTTCTACTTCCCCAGCTGTAATTTGCTATCTATCTTGTTCTTACAAATAATATGGGCAAAGATAAAGGAACTATTAAGTGGTAGTACTGAGACTTAGTTCTCAGTCTGATCTTATGTTCTATTGCCAGGAGGCAGCCTGGTCCTAGGCACATGCTTTGAATGTCAATGTATGCCAAAGCCGGTGATATAGGATTGTGGCGGCATGAGGCAATGAGTGGACACAATTGCTGGCACCATCTAGCCAGCACCTTTTACTTGTTGGACCTGGTTAGTACTTCAGTAAGTGTTGTGGTCCGCCAGCAGCCTGCGGAGCTGGCAGCAGAGTCGGACAGCAATGAGGCTGAGGAAGAACAGGAGCCAGTCCTGGAGGCTGGGGAAGGCCAGGATGGGGGCTCTGCGTCGGAGGCAGAGATGGGGCCAGGGCCATTGGGGAGTGATGTGTGGACTCCGGAGCATCCAGAGGCTGACAATAGAGAGGCAGAGGAACAGGAGGAACCTGTTTCTAGTGCATGCATGAGAAGAGCTGCCAGAAGGCAAGAGCAGCTACAGCAAAGTGGACGACTCAGGAGTAGGGCCAAGAGATGATTGGTCCCTCCCATAAGGCTTAAAAGACCAGCAACGGCTCTTGGGCTCTTTGTCGGAAAACAACGCTGATAGACTTGTTCTTGTCTTGTTGCACTTATCTCTTGTTGGCATCTTCTGCTTCTGAACTTTTGCCAAGAAAAGCCCTTGGCAGTTTGCCTAAATATACCAAGGTTGGTCATTAGATTGAAGAATTTGTGTTATGAAGAATTTGTTTTAATGTAGTTTGGACTATGCTGAGAATGAGTTAATTCTCAGCTGTTCTAATAAAGTCTGTTTGTTTTGGAACTGTTTGCATCTAATACTACCTACTTGGGCCTGGGTCACAACAGTAGGAGAGTCCCAGGGAAATGCCAGGATTGTAGACTAGACTGGGAAGTTAGAAAACAATAATTCCCATAGCAAATATTTGCAAAACCATTCCTTACTGATGGCAAGAAAGCAATGTGGTTATGTCCATGGAGGCACTAGAACAGGGGTGTCAAACTCGATTTCATTAAGGGCCGCATCAGGGTTGTGTTTGACCTGAGGGGGCCGGGGTGGGCGTGCCCAGGGTTAATGTGGCCAGCTCGACGTCAGTCGTGTTGTGGGGGGGGGGGCACCAGAGGTGGGTTTCAGCAGATTCTGACCAGTTCTGGTAGCGGAAATTTTGAGTAGTTTGGAGAACCGGTAGTAAAAATTCTGACTGGCCCCACCCCCATCTATTCTCTGCCTCCCAGGTCCCAGCTGATCAGGAGGAAATGCCTGGTTTAGCTCAACAGACAGAAGCACTGTAATTTAACACCAGCTGTCTGCAATTAAAGTAAGATCGAATCTCGCCAAGGCTCAAGGTTGACTCAGCCTTCCATCCTTTCTAAGGTAGGTAAATTGAGGACCCAGTTTGTGGGGGCAATAAGCTGACTTTGTATAAATATACAAAAGTATGAAGGCTATTGCTTAACGCACTGTAAGCCGCCCTGAGTCTCCGGAGAAGGGCAGCATATAAATCAAATTAAAAAAAAAAAGAAAAGAAATGGGGATTTTGCAGTAACTTTCCCCTGGATTGGGGATAGAATGGAGATTTTACAGTATCCTTCCCCTGACACGCCCACCAAGCCACACCTACAGAACCGGTAGTAAAAAAATTTGAAATCTACCACTGGGGGGCACCTGTGGTGGCCCGAGTACTCTGCCAGTGAAAACGGGCTCCCAAGCTCTATTTTAGGCTGTGACGGCCTCCTGCAACCCTCTGCCAGTGAAAACAGAGCTTGGGAGGGCCTGCCGTTTTCACTGGCAGAGGCACCACAGGCTGGTTCTTCACTGTTTCCAGGGCAGCCCCAGGGGCCAGATCTAAGCACCCCATGGGCCGAATCTGGCCCCCGGGCCTTGAGTTTGACACCCCTGCACTACGAGGAACTGAGCTTGACTCCAGAGAGATGTTAGCTGGAACTTTACTAGTTAATAGGAAAAAAGAAAGCAAATAATGCCAACTCCTAAGACAGAAGTAGGCAACTATGGAGAACTTTATGTCCTGAGGACTTCAACTCCCAGAATTCCTGAGCCAGCATAGAAACCTTGGTGGTGTGACCAGGGATGGGCACAGTGGTGGGATTCAAATTTTTATACTACCGGTTCTGTGGGCATGGCTTGGTGGGTGAGGCGTGGCGTGGCTTGGTGGACGTGGCAGGGGAAGGATATTGTAAAATCTCCATTCCCACCCCACTCCAGGGGAAGGCTACTGCAAAATCTCCATTTCCTCCCGATCAGCTGGGACTTGGGAGGCAGAGAATAGATGGGGGCGGGGCCAGTCAGAGGTGGTATTTACCGCTTCTCTGACTGAACTACTCAAAATTTCCGCTACCGGTTCTCCAGAACTGGTCAGAATCTGCTGAATCCCACCTCTGGATGGGCAGCTACGGCGGTGCAATGGGGAAAGGCAACCATGGTGGGTTGACTGGGGCAGGGGGACCAAGATGAAGCAGCCAGGGTGATGCGACTATGGCCAGTTGTCCCATTCTGACCCAGAGAGTTATTGTTTGTTTGTTTGTTTGTTTGTTTGTTTGTTTGTTTGTTTGTTTATTTATTTATTTATTTATTTATTTATTTATTTATTTATTTATTTTTATATGCCGCCCTTCTCCGGAGACTCAGGGCGGCTTACAATGCGTTAAGCAATAGCCTTCATACTTTTGTATATTTTATACAAAGTCAGCTTATTGCCCCCACAAACCGGGTCCTCATTTTACCCACCTTAGAAAGGATAGAAGGCTGAGTCGACCTTGAGCCTGGTGAGAATTGAACTCACAGTAATTGCAGGCAGCTGGATGTTAAATGCTGCCTTAGTAGGAGGCATTAGCCTCCTACGCCACTCAGGCTCCTGAGTCTTGTGGGAAGAATAGAACATTGGGGAAAAAAATGCTTGTGTAAAGTCTAATAATGAATGATGGCCCCCTCCACCATGGTGCAGGAGGCCGACTAGGTCATGCCCACCATGGCCACGCCCACCCAGCAACCGGGCAGAGAACCCCTTGCCAAAATTTTTGAAGCCCACCCCTGACCACAGAGACTCATCCGGGAACAGCTGAGTAGCAAGGGGAGAAGTTCTTACCTTCCAGCCCCGCAGCTGAAGTGAGATTTCAGTGCTTCAGGCCTTCCTTGCCTCGTCTGCACTTCTCTTCAAAGAGAATGAAACCCCATCCATTTCTACAACCCGATTAGCATTTCCATTGTTGCGTGACTGTCTGAAAGACAGTCGCAGCTAAATGAGCCAGTCAGCTCGTTGCTAATTTGCATGTTAATGAAGCCCACAGAGTACAGCCCACAGAACATTCGGAGGGTGGGAGAGGAGCCCCATACAGATAGATCTATACAGTGCAACCTCTCCCTCCATTAGGAGAGAAAACCCAGACTACACAGATGGCCAGACGACAGACAGACAGACAGACAGACAAATATAGGCAAGAGTAGGACGGATCTCTTGCTTCCTCCTTCTCTTTTTGTAGCATGAAAAACAGGGACTATAGGCAGAAAAAAAAAAACCATTGGATGCCTACTTGGAAACATAAATACAAGTAGTCCTTGACTTTGTTGTTAGTTGCAAAGTCGTGCCGACCCATCATGACCCCATGGATAATGTTCCTCCAGGCCTTCCTGTCCTCTGTCATCCTCTGGAGTCCATTTAAGCTCACGCCGACTGCTTCAGTGACTCCATCCAGCCACCTCATTCTCTGCTGTCCTCCTCTTCTTTTGCCCTCAATCTTTCCCAGCATTAGGCTCATCTCCAGTGAGTCCTTCCTTCTCATTAGGTAGCCAAAGTTTTTGAGTTTCATCTTCAGGATCTGGCCTTCTAAAGGGCAGTCAGGGTTGATCTCCTTTAGGACTGACTGGTTTGATCGCCTTGCAGTCCAAGGGACTCGCAGGAGTCTTCTCCAGCACCATAGTTGAAAGGCCTCAATTCTTTGGCGCTCAGCCTTCCTTATGGTCCAACTTTCACAGCCGAACATTGCAACTGGGAAAACCATAGCCTTGACTATACGCACTTTTGTTAGCAGGGTGATGTCTCTACTTTTTAGTATGCTGTCTAGATTTGCCATAGCTTTCCTCCCCAGGAGCAAGCGTCTTCTAACTTCTTGGCTTCAGTTCCCATCTGTGGTGATCTTGGAGCCCAAGAAAATAAAATCTGTCACTCCCTCCATTTCTTCCCCATCTATTTGCCAGGAATTGAGACGGCTGGATGCCACAATCTTAGTTTTCTTAATGTTGCGTTTCAAGCCAACTTTTAATGACCGAAATTACAACGACATTGAAAAAAGGGACTTACGGCCATTTTTCACACTTACAGCCATTGCAGCATCCCTAATGGTCACGGGGTCAAAATTCGGATGCTTGGCAACGGACTTACTATTTATGACGGTGGCAGTGTCACCTTTTGGAAACCTTTTGACAAGCAAAGTCAACGAGGAAGCTGGGTTCACTTAACAGCCCTATGACTAACTTAGCAATTTAGCAACGATTCACTCAACAACTCTGGCAAGGAAGGTCGTAAAATGGGGCAAAACACCCTTAACAAATATCTCACTCAGCAACAGAAATGTTGGGTTCAATTGTGATCGTAAGTTAAGGACTATCTGTACTTCAGGGTGATGAACATACATAATATTCTTTCCTTCTCCTATTTTCCCTTCAACAACAACCCTGTGAGGTGGGCTGGGCTGTTAGTGGTCTTCCAATTGCACCAGGCTAAATATATACAAGCCTGTCATGTCGATGTTATTTTCCCCATCTTAAATCCGGCTTCGGAACCTTTTGTTTTATGCATGAACATTTACATGCTCTCCTGGGTGCAGTAATTTGTGTGATTTTTTTTTGCAGCACCACCTTAGATCTGCCTACATTTTCTAAATGTAACACTGCCGTAAACATTTCCACCACCTTCTCCTGTTGCACACATTTTTTTTCCCCCAATGTTTGTTTCTTTTGGTGAAGAACTCTGTTGCAAAATTCAGCAAAGTGTTACAGCTAAAGCATAATTGTATTCTAGTTAGATAATTTTTTTATTACAGGGAACAACTAAAATGGAGCGAAAGTACAATACAAGAGTATATAATAAAGCTCAGGAGAGAAATTTCGCAGCCCAAAGAACAATGAATGACACATACCAAGGCACAAAATTTAGCAGCTCTACAGGTAATATCGGCAAAGAGATCAGCTAATAGATAATACAGATACTAGTCGGGCTCCCTATTGGCATTCCCGGGAGGATGCCATAAATCAGCAGAGTTTAGCAATTCCTATAAAATAAGCAATAGAGCATTATATGAGTCAACATTTCTACCATGCCGGTCCCATAAGGGCAAAACCATCGTGAAAAAGGAATGTGATGGAATCTTCCAAGCAGCCACACGGAAGGGATTCTAGATGGATTTGGAATTAGTGTGAGCTACATAAAGTTCTTCTTACGTGCAAACGGAGTGACATTCCTTTTCCTCCCTAGCTGATCCCGAAAGAGAGTGGTTTGCCTAAGGCTCTTTAGGAGTTCATGGCTAGTCATTCCTGACTCTAGGGGGTGGTGCTTATCTCTGTTTCAAAGCCGAAGAACCAGCGCTGTCCGAAGACGTCTTCATGCTCGTGTGGCCGGCATGACTAAATGCCAAAGGCACACGGAATGCTGTTAGCTTCCCACCAAAGGTGGTCCCTATTTTTCTACTTGCATTTTTTATGTGCTTTTGAACTGCTAGGTTGGCAGAAGCTGGGACAAGTAATGGGAGCTCACCCCGTTACGCGGCACTAGGGATTCGAACCGCTGAACTGCCAACCTTTCGATTGACAAGCTCAGCGTCTTGGCCACTGAGCCACCGCTCAGTGTATTCTCCACTCTCCAGTATATTCAGTTGCAACTAAGAACAAATGAAATGTATTTTTGTCCTGGCCTCAACTTTTGAAAGAGCATTGTCTTGACAGATCAGGCCTGGAAAAAGTTTTTTAAACCAGCCAAATTGCTTCAAGTTATTCTTTGCTCCAGGAAAACAATATTTTAATAATCCTCCACTTCAGTCCCATTGAAAATTATAACTTTTGGAGAACTTCAGGGAAAAAATATCCACGCTTTTTGTATGGAAGTGGGTACTTACATTATTCAACTCTGGTGTATTATAGTGTAATTGAGATTAGAGAGTTCACAGGATGGTTAATTGTTTATGCAAAAGCATTACAATATGTAAAGGGTTATTTTTTTCCCCTTCCACCAAATTATATTCACGACTGCCAGAAAGCGAGTGTATGTATGCGGTTTTCTTTTTTCTTTCTTTTTAATAAAGTTATATGAGGCAGAAACAGGGGAGAAAAGTGAGTAGTGATACTGCAACGGTAACAGATGGAAACGCATCCACTTGGAAATAGATCTGAATGAATTACAATTTACTAATAATTGCTAAGTCACTTTCTTAGAGGCGCTTGGAATGGAATAAAAGTTTGCATTCCTAAGGTGGGTAAACCTGCATGATACACGGGGGCCAGAGCTGTTAAGAGGTTAGCCTTACAGGTGTCTTCAAAATTGCACAAAATGTGTAATTTTGTGCAACAAAATAATGAAAAGAAAGACTAGGGGTGACTTGAGAGCAGCGTTCCAATATCTTAGGGGCTGCCACGAAGATGAGGGGGTCAACCTATTACCCAAAGCACCTGAAGGCAGAACAAGAAGCAATGGATAGAAACTAATCAAGGAGAGAAGCAACCCAGAACTAAGGAGAAATTCCCTGGCACTTAGAACAATTAATCAGTGGAACGACTTGCCTCCAGAAGTTGTAGGTGCTCCAACACTAGAACTTTTTAAGAAGAGATTGGACAACCATTTGTCTGAAATACCAAAGATGCTTTTTCAAGAGGCAACTGGACTTTCTAGTTTTTCTTTGAAGACATTTTGCTTCTCATCCAAGAAGCTTCTTCAGGTTGGATGAGAAGCAAAATGTCTTCAAAGAAAAACAAGAAAACTCAGTTGCCTCTCCAATAACCACCTTTGGGACAGCTATGACCTGGATGACTGAGAATCACCATAGATTTTTGCCTGAAATGTTATAGGGTTTCCTGCTTGAGCAAGAGGTTGGACTAAAAGACTTCCAAAGTTCCTTCCAACTCTGTTATTCTGTTCCCGGTCAGAGCGCCGGACTAACTCTGGAAACAGCCATGCTCACACCCAGTCAAGAAGCTCTCCATAAGGTTTCTGTGAAGATGAATGCACTCTTTCCAGTGCACCCTTTTCTTAATTTTTAATTTGAAGCAAGGCTTGGCCAACAGGCTTAACTATAAACCCAGATTAACCTGACATACTGTCCTTGATGTGTTCACAAAAAGGATCCTGAAACAATTAAAGCAGAATATAGTGTCATGCGATGCTCTTATGTGGAACACATGTTAACACAAAGGTACTGCAGCATACTAACTCCCCATTGCTTAAACAGCTTTTAGCCTATATTGTATTGTAATGTATTGCCGTGTATTGCAACAATGCTGCACTTCAGTGGTTAGTTGGCCTAGACATTGGTATCTGAATATACTGTAGGTCTTTCTAACATTCATTTTTTATTGTGTTTTTAATCTAGGTGAAATGGTAATATATATTGCAAGTCCATGTATTATATGCTATATGCTAAATAAATGTAAGAATGCAATGTGGGAAGCCACCCCCTCTGAGAAGAATGAAATATTTTAGGAAATATTAAAAAGGCAGAATATTATATTTCCCTAAAGGAAAAATAGAGAAACATGGTCTCGGAGACAGAAAGCAGCCTCCAAGTCTTTCTTAATAGCCTCCAGCAGATATTTGGTGCCCATTGAGAAAGATTGGGCCAACCTATTTACAAAACAAAAGACCTTCAGCTCCAGCATGATGGAATTAAGACACGATCCCTCAGGACATAATAGGATTAACCCTCTACCATCTAGCAGCAGAGCTCACCACATTGCACTCCTGGGGACATTGCATTACCCTTTAGCTTCAACCAAACTTAGCTCCGACAACCTACAGAGCCAGCTATGACCCCTACAGCAGCCAATAGAACACATGTTCTTGCACAGGAACAGGAAGTTCAAGTGCAAAGCCCAAGAGAAGGTATAAAAGCCCCTCCCCCTCAACTCCATGTGGTCAGTTGCCCAGGACCGCAAACCCATGTGGTTCTGCTTCTTCATTAAACCATATTTCCAATCAGCCTCCATATTTCCAGTGTCTTTTTCCTGGCTTGGAACCAAACAAGATGGATATTTCTTCCAATAGCAGAATGCTGCAGATTTGCAGAATGCAATTCTGCGAAATGTAGATTTGAGCAGATAGATGTATACTGGTTTGGAAGACATAGATTTTAACTACCATTCTTGGTTTATACAGAAACATAATTGGATTAGATTCATGTAGGCCAGTGATGGCTAACCTTTTTGCTGTTGCATGCCAAAAGCAGGGGGAGCGCGGGGAATCACGTGCATGCATGCCCACACCCGTAATTCAATGCCCCCCCACGCATGCACACATGACACACACCCCGTGCTCTCCCCACTTTTGGCATGTGATGGCACGGTGGGCCCAGTAGGCCCGTTTTTCATCCTCCCCAGGCTCCAGAGGCTTTCTAAGAGTCTGGGGAGGGCAAAAACAGCCTTCCCCAACCCCCCGGAGGCCTTCTGGAGGCCGGAAACAGCCTATTTCCCGACATCCGGTGGCCCAGAAGGCCCAAAAATTAGCTGGCCAGCGTGCGTATGCATGCTGGAGCTGAGCTAGGGCAACGCTCGCGTACCCACAGATATGGCTCCGTATGCCACCTGTGGCACGCATGCCATAGGTTCGCCATCACAGATGTAGGCAAACAACCAAACCAAAATGAATCTTAATCTTGGGTGTGAATGAATCTGCTAGGCCAGGGGTTGGCAACCTTAAACACTCAAAGAGCCACAAAGATCCTAACCAGAACCCCCCCGTTCAATTCTGGAGCCGGCCGGAAGTCCAGTTCCCTCACCATAGAATCTCTTCCTAGTGCGGCATCCATTTTTCCTCTGCCGATTGGAAGTCTGATTCCCCCCCACTATAGAGTCTCCTCCTAGCACGATGTCCTTTTCCCTTTGCCAACCGGAAGTCTGGTTCAACGCACCATAGAGTCTCCTCCTAGCACAGCATCCTTTTTTTCCCTGCCAACCGGAAGTCCGGTTCCCCCCACCATAGAGTCTCCTCCTAGTGTGGCGTCCTTTTTCCTCTACCTGTCCTAACCGAAAGCCCTATCAATGTGGAGCCGACCGGCGACAGGGAGCCACAGCAGAGGGATGAAAGAGCCACATGCGGCTCCAGAGCCGCAGGTTGCTGACCCCTGTGCTAGGCTTTAACATGGCTTGGTTGTGTGGGTTGTATCAAACAAAGACAAGTGGAAAGCTTTTTCTTCAAAAGAGCAGCAAAGAAACCGTTTGGGAATGGCAGGTTGCTCTGCAAATCTGCAATTTACCAACTCTGCCTCTTTGCTTTATAAATCCTGTTTTGATCTTTCTAAGATATTTGGGAATAATTACTGATGCCTATAGATGTCTGTTAATTGCATTTTCCTTGATGGAAATCTTGCATTTTATAATTAATATTTGCTTAGTCATTTCCCCTGATTAATCAATATCCAATCTTGGATAACCCAGCCTTCCCTGATTGGCGTTTTAGCATAAGGGAGGAGAGCAGGAAGGCAAAAGAGAGAAAAAAAGAGCCACCCTTGAGAGTAGCTTTGCTGGGGAATAAAGAGAGCAAAAGAAGGGAGCATATATCCATTTCAAAGCTTTTAAAAAATGATTTTTTTAAAAAAACACCTCAGATGGGAAGCTCATCGCTGCAAGAGACTCTCTACGGTGCGTGAACAAACACACTCACAGCTTCTTTCCTGGGATACCGATAAAAACTCAGGCAGTTTCATCCACACACAGTGCAAAATGTTATCCCCATAACAACTACCTGGTACGGTAAATTGGGACAGAGAAAGAGTGACTAACTCCCAAGTCGCTCGGTGAATTTCATCATCAGATGGGGTTTTAAAGCTGGGTCTCTTTGGGGGAAAGTTCACAAGTGCAGTGTTAGAGATTTATGTTGGCTGAGGGCTCATAAATGGAAGCCAAGCAACCCTTTCACAGGGGAGAATTTTATAAGACAGAAATAAGCGTACAGATCAGGGGTGAAATCCAGCAGGTTCTGACAGGTTCTAGAGAACCGGTAGCAGAAATTTTGAGTAGTTTGGAGAACTGATAAATACCACCTCTGGCTGGCCCCAGAGTGGGGTGGGAATGGAGATTTTGCAATATCCTTCCCCTGCCACGCCCACCAAGCCACGCCCACAGAACCGGTAGTAAAAGAATTTAGATTTCACCACTGGTATGGATAGTCCTTGACTTACAGACACAATGGGGACTGGAAAATTCATTGTTAAGTGGGTCATCAGGTGATTACAATTTGCAAGGCTTCCTGCAGGCTTCCCCAATGACTTTGCTTATCAGAAGCTGGCTGGGAAGGTCACAGATTGCAATCACATGATCGCAGGTTGCTGCAACTGTTTCAAGCCAGTTGTGATCACATGACCATAAGGATGATGTGATAGTCATGTGATTGCAATTTGTGATCTTCCCAGCCAGCTTCTGACAAACAAAGTCATTGG
This sequence comes from Pituophis catenifer annectens, assembly GCF_029215685.1. Taxonomy (NCBI): domain Eukaryota; kingdom Metazoa; phylum Chordata; class Lepidosauria; order Squamata; family Colubridae; genus Pituophis; species Pituophis catenifer. Next base: position 11,724,444 of record NW_027256889.1, read on the forward strand.
GGAAGCCTGCAGGAAGGTTGCAAATTGTGATCCCGTGATGACCCACTTAACGATGGATTTTCCAGTCCCCACTGTGTTTGTAAGTCGAGCACTATCCGTACGCTTCTTTCTGTCTTATACAATTCTCTCCTATAAAAGGGCCACTTGGCTTCCATATATGACCCCTCAGCCAACATAAATCTCTAACACTGCACTTGTGGATTTTCAAGTAACATTTTTTATTGCATTGTAACTTCGAACTGTCGTTAAATGAATGGCCTGAAGTTGAGGACTATCTGTAGTCCTTTCTATGCCTTCCTACTCCTGAAAGAAACATGCTCTTCCCTTTGACTGGTATTTTTATCATTTACTTTCAGCTTCTAAAGCAGGCCTGTCAAACTGGCAGCCTGCTGGCCAGATGTGTCATGTGTAGGCCACGCCCACCATTGCGATAATGTCACAATACATCACATGACATGATCAAGTTTGACATCCGTGTTCTAAAGCAGTACTTTTCAACTTTAAGCAGTATGTACTTCAACTCCCAGAATTCTCCATGCTAGCTGGGGAGTTCTGGGAGTTGAAGTTCATCCAATTTAAAGTTGTCAGGTGTGAAAAACACTGTCTTAGAGGGTGAAAAAGTGTGTGTGTTTGGGGGGGGGAGTGAAGTAGCCACTGGTTGATTCTCCTTTGCAACTGCTTCCAACCTCTGCATTTGCTTAAAGAATAATACAGGCAGTCTTTGACTTACAACAGTTGATTTAGTGACCCTTTGAAGTTACAACAGCACTGAAAAAAGTGACTTACGACAGTTTTCCCACACTTACGACTACTTTAGCATCTCCGTGGTGATGTGATCAAAATTCAAAGGCTTGTCGACTGACTCATATTTATGACAGTTGCAGTATCCTGGGATTATGTGATCAGCCACCCCCCCTCCCCATCCTTTGCAGTCTTCTGACCAGCAAAGTCAACAGGGAAGTTAACAACTGTGTTACTAATTTAACACTTGCAGTGATTCATCTAACAACTGTGGCAAGAAAAGGCAAAAAAAAAAAAAATGGAGCAAAACCCATTTCACAAATGTCTCACTTAACAACACCAATCTGGGGCTCGATGGTGGTCATAAATCGAGGACTACCTGTACATCATTGGCTACCTCATTTCTGTTTTCCAAAACATTCAGCAGGATATTTATGTGTGTTTTTTTAAGGGGTTGATTTTCTAGAGTGAATGGATTGAATGCATGCCTCCTAGATGAACCTGTGGCTTTAGACTGAGGTTTTGCTGCTCTGAATATTGTGAAGTGGTTCTTGGCTCACTTGCAACATTTGCCTATAAAAATGCACATACTTAGAAGAAGTATAGATGCCGGTTTTTTTAATGCCATTTTTTTTTAATGGGCAGGTTGAGGCAGTATATATTTATGATGCAACGCATGCAAAACTCACATAGATTGCAAAGAGTTTCTCCTCAAACTTTATAGCCTGAGGAAAATTATTGTCAGTCAACTTCTCCCACCTTACGGCATTATTGAAAAGATAAATAGGAGACCGTTAATACACTTGATAGCTTGAATAATGTTTTTGAAATGGCAAGGGACCGGCAGTATCACCGACAGCCCTGGGCAAGAATTTCTCTCTTACTCCTTTGCTGGTGAGCCAACTTTCCATACATACAAATATGGCAAGATACAAGTGGGGAAGGGATGAGGTTTTGCCAGTGTTCTTGAACACTACAATTGCTCCTTATTTGGGACAGGGGTGGATTCTAAATTTTTTTACTACTGGTTCTGTGGGCGTGGCTTATTTTGTGGGTGTGGTTTGATGGTCATGTGACAATTCTTTAGGATTTAGCAGAAGTACTGGTCTACCAGGCTTTTAACTGCTTGCAGAGCCGTACCAGTCTACCCATTTGTTTTTGGAGCGTTCCAGTCTACCCATTTGTTTTTGGAGCATTCCAGTCTACCTATTTGTTTTTGGAGTGCACCGGTCTACCACCACACTGCCTTTTACCACTGATCAGCTGTAGGGCGGCCCTTTGAAGCGCCACGGCAAGAGTTTAAACAGTTTTTTGCTGCTCTGCCACCACCGAGAGCATCAGAAACCACTTTCAGGCAGCTTGGCCTCAATTGCCAATCTACCACCACCGAGCGGTTTACAAGGAGCGGATCGGTTCTAGCCGATCAGTTGGAAGGCTTCTCAATTTAAAGCTAAGGTGTCTTGTTTTTTTTTCTTCTCTTCTTTGTCAAGTGAGCCCTGATTTTTTCCTTCTAGCTGATCAGCTGGGACTTGGGACGCAGCAAATAGATTGGGGGCGGGGCCAGGCAGAGGTGGTATTTACCGGTTCTCCGAACTACTCAAAATTTCCACTACCGGTTCGCAAGAACCGGGGCGAACCGCTAACAACCCATCACTGATTTGGGTGTGGTTTTAGGGCAAATCTGTATGATCCACAGATTTGTCTATAGCACCGTTTTCTCAACCTTAGCAACTTGAAGCTCACCACATCTTCAGGTCACCAAGAACATTGAGAAACATTGGTCTACAGTTAGTGTTTTTCAAGCTTGGCAGCTTGAAGATGTGTGGACTTCGACTCCCAGAATTCCCCAGCCAGCAAAGCTGAAGTCAAAGTCCCCACACCTTCAAGCTGCCAAGATGGAGAAGCACTGGTCTGTAGCAATGGAATGGAAGGCCACTATTTTGCATCTGGAGCAGAGATGTCCATGCGGCAAGGGATGGCTCAAAAAAGTCAAGAGGGGAACCACATGATCAAAGCCCCACCCATTAGATACATACAAAAAGGAGCAGGCTTTTCATCATGTGGTCATGATAACTACCATAATTTTTGGACTATAAGACGCACCTAAATTTAGAAGAGGAAAACAACAAAAAAAGTTGAAAGAGCTGAAAGAGCCACATGCGGCTCCAGAGCCACAGGTTGCTGACCCCTGCCCTATTCAGCTGAAGGCTTTGCTTTCCCTTATTTGACCCTTCCCTTGGCAATGTCTCTTTGTCCCATCTCCCAAGGTCTTTTCTGCGTGCCATCACAATTAACTTCATCCTGCCATACATTCCCTCCTTCTCTTTCTTGGCTTCTATTTCTGCGCTGGCATAATTTGTGAGCGATGTGTCTGGAGTCCTATGCCAGCATCAAAGCCAAGACATGGCCAACTGCAGCAGGGCAGCCTAGGGAAGGGTTAAGTAAGCTTTGAAGGCTCTGACATTTTGCTAATGGGCTGTGTTAATTGATTCGCTCATTTCCATTTGTTCCCGTTAAAGAGAGACAGATGAGAGTGATCCTGCTGCGCGGTGGCTTGGCAAGGGGCATTGCCGCTGTGTACAGATGTGTTCCTGACTCATTTATTAGCACCGGGCCTCTAGGCTACTAACAAAGGGGTTGTTTGCAATGCAGCTGGATTCCACAGCAAGCAGGTATGGTCCCGGATTCCACAACGCATCTGGATGGTTGGTTCATTCTGTGTGAACATAAACCTGACCCAAGGGAAGACTCAAGCACCTTGAATGGGCCACGTAGGCATATATTAGGGCTCTAATCATTGCCATAAATCGCAGCTCCTATATGAGAACTTGATTGCTTGCACCTTGACAGACTCCCAAGGCAAAGCGGGGAGGAGGGCATCATACCAAACTCCACCTAGACCAAGGAAGGGAAAACTACACAGATTTAAGTAAAGTGCCATTAATACTGATCTGAAATAGTACAGAATTTTGAGAAGCTATACAGGTTCCTTACTCTGAAATTCATTAAGGTAGGGTTTCTTTGAATGATTTGAAATACATGTCAGGTTTCTTGCTAAATTGCTGTTTATGAGATAAGTAGACAATGGAATCAACGTCTAACTCAGAGGTCTTCAAACTTGGCAGCTTTAAGACTTGTGGACGTCAACTCCCTGAATTCTGCAGCATAGCTGGCTGGAGAATTCGGGGAGTTGAAGTCCACAAGTCTTAAAGCTGCCAAGTTTGAAGACCTCTGGTCTAACTCTAGATTCACAGCAGAGTAACTTGGACCCATCAGAAGAACCCTTGGGTCAAACCCATGAAACCAGAAAAATCAAGAACCAAGATCTACACAGATTTCAATAATGGATTTTAAATGCTAGGTGAGAGTAAATGTGGCAACAAGGAAACTCTAAGAAGACTATCCAATCCTTGTTTGCAGTGTAGCGACTTCTTTAAGCAGTGTACAGAAGTATGAACTTGAATAAGACATTCAACTACTGGTATGTAAACACATGCCCAGCTCTGGAAGGGAAGTAGTGAGAAAGAATCTCAAGTTTGTTCCATTAGTGGCTGGTGAAGACTTATATTGTTTTGATTCTCCCCAGACCTATAATATAACTCATGCCAGGTGCAAGAAACCAGGAGCCAAGACAAAGTTCAAAAATACTGTGAGTGTATTCCATGCAATCTATACACAAGAATCTGATCTACTAACGCATTTTTTGGCAAACAGGCTATTTCCAGCCTCTGGAGGGCTTCCAGGGAGGTAAGGAAGGGCATTTTTGCCTTCCCTAGGCTCCTAGAAAACCTCTGGAGCCTTGGGAGAGCAAAAAACAGGCCTCCCCCCCTTCCCCGGAGGCCCTCCAGAGTCCGGAAACAGCCTATTTCCCAACTTCCGGTGGGTCCGGAAGACCCGAAAATCAGCTGGCCGGCATGCACATGCGTGCTGCAGCTGAGCTAGGGCAATGCTTGTGTGCCCACCAATACGGCTCCATGTGCCACCTGTGGCATGTGTGCCATAGGTTTCGCCATCACGGACCTAGAGGGTCTATCAATCTGGAAACTGGACAAGCATACTAGGAATATGGTAGCATTAATCAGGGTTTCTACCAAGGTAGGAGTATCTATGCGTACATATACAGAGTCTGTATCACCTGGACAACAACTGCAGCCTTAAAACATTTGGAAATATTTATTTTGGCTAGAAAAGCTCCTGAAGTCCTTGGCAACTGAGGTCAGGCTGAAAGTCTCCCTTTTGTGCTTCCATTGGCAAAGCAGAACCAGAGAAGGTCTCCATTCAGACAGGACTTTCATAAATTTGTCTAATTGCTTGATGGGTATGGTTTGTGTTCTTGGAATGTGTTCAATCTCTTAACTGCGTTTTGATGGGGTTTTAATTTTCATATATTTCCATGACTTTTAAGTGCCTGAACTGCCATTTATTGATGCCAGGAGAGGGCAGATTATTTTAGCAGCGTGCCTAAATGATTTTTGAAGTTTACTTACTGGAGGTTATCACCTTGAGTGACATTCATTGACAGAAGGCTAGAGTGATGGTGGCAGTGATTTATATCAATAAATAACCAGGCACTCGTGCATGCTGGGACAAAGATGTGCACCTTAGGAGGAAAGGAAAGCAAAGTGGGTTCCGAACTCACTCGTGTGCGTAAGGAGGGGTCAGCTGGCCTGAGATGGCATTATCAAAATCCCCTAGAAGGTGCCGACAGGAAGAGGAAATCAGAGATATACGGAGGCTTGCTTTTTGCTGTGCAATTTGGCGATCCATTGTTGCCGTGACAACCACACAGCACTCGTACTCTGCTGTCTTTGCCAACACAAAGAAAGGGAGGCAAGCAAGAGAAAACAGCAAGTGATGCCTCTCACCACTTAGCCCTTAGCCAAGACCAAACCTAGTTAGCTCATGGTTAAAAAGTTAGCAGAACTACCCCCCCCTTTTTTTTTTGTCGCCTCACTCCATCCTTCTTCCATTTCCTCCTCTCTTGCTGGTCATGTCCCAGATGCAGGGACATCAAAAAACTTAACATACTGGCTGTGGTTTTGTAGTAATGACTGCCATCTTGACTTTTTGGATCTTCTTGGATACCCTCTTGATGCTTTTCTTCTGTCTCGCCTTTTTAATAACCTAAGACGGTAACCAGGATAGGATAGGATAGGATAGACCAGATGCTTTTCAGTATATTCGTGGCAATATGGCAGTTAGGAAACTCTTGGGACAGTTTGAGACCACAAGGGAGGAGAGAAGAAGCAAAAATGTTGCTTCCGTTGGTATTTGTGGCGTATGCTTTATCTGGACACCAGAGGTGGGTTTCAGCAGGTTCTGACCAGTTCTGGAGAACCGGTAGTAGAAATTTTGAGTAGTTCGGAGAACCGGTAGTAAAAATTCTGACTGGCCCAACCCCCATCTATTCTCTGCCTCCCAAGTCTCAGCTGATCAGGAGAAAATGGAGATTTTGCAGTAACCTTCCCCTGCCACACCCACCAAACCACACCCACCAAACCATGCCACGCCTACCAAGCCACACCCACAGAACCGGTAGTAAAAAAAAATTGAAACCTACCACTGCTGGACACCCTTTGAAGCAGCATAGTCCAGCTGGTCTCTGCTTTTCTGGTCATTTCTTTAAATGGCAAATATGTTGACCCACTTCGGTGGCTGGGACTCTGGAACTTAATGTAATTCTTGACTTATCACAACAATTGAGCCCAACACTTCTGTGGCCAACATTTCTGTTGCTTAACTCACTTGTTAAGTAAGTTTTGCCCCATTTAACAACCTTTCTTGCCACAGTTGTTAAGTGAATCACTGCAGTTGTTAAATTAGTAACACGGCTGTTAAGTGAATCTGGCTTCCCCATTGACTTTGCTTGTCAGAAAGAGGATCACGTCAAAGCAACCGTCATAAATATGAGTCAGTAGCCAAGCATCTGAATTTTGATCATGTGACCATGGGGCTGCTGCAATGGCCATATCATATGATAAGTTACTTTTTCCAGTGCTATTGTAATAGAGATCACTAAATGAATGATTGTAAGTCAAGGACTACCTGTATTATATTTTTCCAAGGATCATTTTTCATAGTCCTGGATTTTAAACTTTGTGTCTTTAAAAAAAAAAATAGCCAGTGACATTCATGTAGGAATTTTAGTGTTATTAAAATATTTCCATACCTACCTATGGTTTAGAATAAGGGTGGGGAACTATGGCCCCCTTCTGACCTATGGACTTCAACTCCCAGAATTCCTGAGCCAGCATTCAAATGTATTCAAAGAGCAAGAACAACAACAGCTCTAGTGGCTCAGCAGACTAATTAACATCCACTTACATCTGCTGCCTGCAATTACTGCAAGTTCAAATCTCCCCAGGCTCAAGGTTGACTCAGCCTTCCATCCTTTCTAAGGTAGGTAAATTGAGGACCCAGTTGTGGGGGCAATAAGCTGACTTTGTATAAATATACAAAAGTATGAAGGCTATTGCTTAACGCATTGTAAGCCGCCCTGAGTCTCCGGAGGAGGGCGGCATATAAATCAAATTAAAAAAAAAAAAAAAAAAACCACGGGTGAAATCCAGCAGGTTCTGACAGGTTCTGGAGAACCGGTAGTGGAAATTTTGAGTAGTTCAGGGAACCGGCAAATACCACCTCTGGCTGGTCCCAGAGTGGGGTGGGAATCAAGATTTTGAAATATCCTTCCCCCAGGAGGGGGGGGGATTTTGCAGTATCTTTCCCCTGGAGTGGCATGGGAATGGAGATTTTGCAGTATTCTTTCCCTGTCCACCAAGCCATGCCCACCAAGCCACACCACGCCCATCAAACCATGCCCACAGAACCGGTAGTAAAAAAATTTGGATTTCACCACTGCAACAAACCCCACCTTAGGGTGTAGTACAATTTTCGTTTTCTTGTTCTTCTTGAAAAGGGGATTTTTACCCTTCTGCCTTCTCTCATCAGACGTCTTTAGATGTGTCATGGCTACAATTTTTAGAAATCACAGCTGACTGTCATTCTGAGAATAGTTGTCCCCACATATCTGGAATGCATCAGGTTGGAGAAGATTGTTTTCATCTCTGTGGGTGTTTTTTTTTCTAAATAATTAAAGGCCTGGCAGGATTTTTGGAATGACTCTCTTATTTCCCTCTGACTCTTTCGCGATATGTTCAAGCACTCATGTTACCCAATAAATAATCTAATTTTTGCTTTGGTCTCCTTGTAATTAAGATCTTTACTCCACGCTCTGCTAAACTGACCAGTCATAGTGTCAATGATTTACAGAGCAGAATTGCTTCGAGCTTTAATTGCATGTTGCATCTTGGTCATAACAATGATAGTGACCCCCCACACACACACACCTGCCACTTTTCAAGAATGATGCATCTGCAGGACAGGCGACTTTTGTGTGCTGTGTGGGTACTTAAGTACATCACAATAACTCTAAGTGCCCTTTTCAAGGAGGGAGACTTGTTGAAAGCCCTGTGCCATGGGAAGGTCACTTTGAAGAGCTGTAGAAGTTCTCTCTGTACCAATTAGTTAGCCTCCTTCATAAATTTTTGTAAACAGTTGTTATTACCAATGGCTACCAAGATTAAGGTCAACAGAGTCTGTTATTGAGAGGTCAACAATAGAGTGATCCAGGCAGTATTGTCATACTGAAAGAGAATTCTCGAAGCAAAGGTAAAATCCCAATATTTCTCTTTTGGTGTTACAATGCAAGATCTCCCCCTTTTCTATATCATGTTGTAAAGTCAAAGCCAAGTGTAAAAATGACCACCTTAAAAAAAAAACAACATTTGCACTCGAACGGTGCCATGCGCTTCCATTGGCAGTCCTGTACGGCAAGTATAAAAGGATAGCATTCACTGAAAGACTCCTTTTCCTTTTACCGTTGAACCTACAATGGGCCACACAGTTTAGGTTGTCAAGTTTCCGAAAGATGCCCTAATTAATTCATGAGCCATGATCCAAACTTCAAAGGAAATATATTCATTTATTAAGAGCACCATTCCGGCAATACTCGGATGCAGTTAGGACTGATCCTATGTAGATTTACGTTCCCCTATGACCCTGTCTCTCCACTCCTCTCTGGCCATGTCATAAATCACATTCTCCAATTAACCACTTTGGCTGGCTGTGAAACCTAACACCCTCCTTCTGACTGCCGTCAGAAAGAATGTATGGAATTCACTTCAGTTCTCCCTCCCTCCTGCTCATGGCAACTTGAAAGCTTTGCAAGTTGACGTAGGGATTGCAACTACTGTATAGTCCAGGGGTGGGCAACTGTGGTCCTTTTATAACCTGTGCACTTCAACTCCCAGAATTCCTGAGACCAGGTTGGCTGTCTCAGGAATTCTGGGAGTTGAAGTCCACAGGTTGTAAAAGGGCCACAGTTTCCCACCCCTGGTATAGTCAGACCATGTATAATCGACACTGGATTTTATTATAGATTTTAATTGTTATTTATTATTTTATCCTAGAATTTTTAAGCATATATATACTGAGTACTTTTATTTGTTCTGGTCTCTGGTCTAAGACTGTAATAATAAATTGCTGTTGTTGTTAGGGTTGTATCATGTTGTCCACCTGTTGTCCAAAGGAGGTGGAGCTGCTTTTGAAATACCACAAAGTTTCTTTCATTCTTCTAACATTGAGCTTCTCTGGAGACTCTTTTGAGCTGGAATGTTCTGGTTCTACAATGGTGACCCATGGAGGTAGGTACGGCACTTCCATGGATCAATTGTGTTAAAGTTTGTTTGTTTTTGATGCTGGTCATTTTTACACTTGGCTTTGACTTTAGTGGCTATTGAGATGTTGACAATTTTGTCCGTACAGACATTTTTTGTAGATTTACTGAGGGGGTGTGATTTGGTTGACAATTCCTTTTCTCTTATTGTGCCTGACTGCTCGAGGTGGCTAACAATTAGCCAAAAGAAAAGATTGAAAATAAAAGTAGATCCTTTGAGTCATAAATTAAGAGCAATAGAAAGAAAAACCAAGAATGCAAAGGCTACAACAGAGAGAACAGAGAACAGGGAACAGGGAAAAGAGAACAGGGGCCAGACACAATTCTGGAATTGGGAGTCAAACCGGTCAAGATAGCAGCCATAACTAAAAGAGTTACTTTAATCGTTTTTTTTTAAAAGGGTGGGGTTTTGATTATATGGTTGCACTTGCAAACTTGACATTTTTGACTTCCCCCTGAGCATTGGCATCACCAGGGGTTGTGTGTGTGTGTGTGTGTGTGTGTGTGTGTGTGTGTGTGTGTGTGTGTTAACATCATCACAGCACTGTCACAATTGCATGCATGCCGAAAGGGATGGAGCTTTCAGTGCAAGATTTCAATGTTGCTTTGATCATTCTGTTCCTTCTGATTCCTTGCACCATTTTCCTTTCTGACTTGCATGTCTCCAAACACTGAGCATAGAGAGCTGAAGATTCCCTTTGATTCCCTAGACAAGAGTTTTGACCAGTGGTGAAATTCAAATTGATTTACTACCGGTTCTGTGGGCGTGGCTTGGTGGGCGTGACAGGGGAAGGATACTGCAAAATCTCCATTCCCACCCCACTCCAGGGGAAGGATACTGCAAAATCTCCATTCCCACCCCACTCCAGGGAAAGGATACTGCAAAAAATCCTCATTCCCTCCCCACTCCAGGGGAAGGATACTGCAAAGTCTCCATTCCCACCCCACTCTGGGGCCAGACAGAGGTGGTATTTGCCAGTTCTCCGAACTCAAAATTTCCAAACTCCGAACTCAAAATTTCCACTATTGGTTCTCCAGAACCTGTCAGAACCTGCTGAATTTCACCCCTGGTTCTGACCATTACTTTACTTTCCCCGAAAATAAAATATGGAAAACATCCAACTTTGTAAAAGTCACACTTGTCAGCCTTCCTGGGTAAACTGGATAGAAAACTCAACTAGATTAGCTTAATCTACTTTTTTTTGTGAGGCCTACATTAATGGAATCTTGCAAGTAGAAATCTCAAATTGCCACTTCTAACTGCTTAATCCATTAGGGCAGGTCCTTCCTAAGATTCTTACCATTAAGCCTCTGGGGGCTCCTGCCTATCTTTTTTCATGGTTTCCTAGGCAGCCTCTCTCCCTGCTTGCTTTCCGCAAGGCCTTTCCCACATCCCATTACACATTTCAATACAGTGATGCTTCAAAATGCAGACTTTCTTTCTAATAGCCTTCCTTCCTTCCTTCCTTCCTTCCTTCCTTCCTTCCTTCCTTCCTTCCTTCCTTCCTTCCTCAGAAAACATTTCTTCCCTCTTCGTCTTACTCTTCAGCTTTCCCCCCCCTACAACAACACAAGCTATTTACCTTAATTAAGTCATGCAGAAGGAAAGAGCAGCTGCCTACTCTATGCCTGCGAAAATATTGCGCGCTGCTGGATTCGTAAAACAACTGATTAAAGACAATGTAATTAATTACTCCTTGATGAAATAGTAGAAATTATAATTAAAAATGTGCTGGCAGAACCTTGCCTTCCATAATTACACTGTTTCTAGAAAGGGGGTATTAGTATAAATATGCCACATTCAGTACTAATGTGTCCTTCTCCATAGCACCCTTTCTTGGGAGGTTAGGGGGTGATGTAGACCTGTGAGTGAGATGCGTATTTGTTTTATTTCCATTGTATAATCTTCACTAATAATCTTCAGACTCTAGAAAGAGTGCAGAGAAGAGCAAGAAAGATGATTAGGGGACTGGAGGCTAAAACATATGAAGAACGGTTGCAAGAACTGGGTATGTCTACTTTAATGAAAAGAAGGAGTAGGGAAGACATGATAGCAGTGTTCCAATATCTCAGGGGCTGCCACAAAGAAGAGGGAGTCAAGCTATTCTCCAAAGCACCTGAGGGCAGGACAAGAAGCAATGGGTGGAAACTAAGCAAGGAGAGAAGCAACCTAGAACTAAGGAGAAATTTCCTGACAGTTAAAAACAATTAATCAGTGGAACAACTTGCCCCCAGAAGTTTATTTATTTATTTATTTATTAGTTCAATTTATATGCCGCCCTTCTCCAGAGACTCAGGGCAGCTTACAATGCATTAAGCAATAGCCTTCATACTTTTGTATATACCTGCTTAGTAAGGCTTTCGCCCCCCTCCCCCCCAGTGGTGTTCTTTTTTATACAAAGTCATCTTATTGCCCCCACAATCCGGGTTCTCATTTTACCTACCTCGAACTGAGTCAACCTTGAGCCTGGTGAGATTTGAACTTGCAGTAATTGCAGGCAGCTGGTGCTAGTTAACAGCACTTTAGTCTCCTGCGCCACCAAGGCTCTTGTATTGTATTGTCGATTACAATGTGGAATCTGTAAGATATCAGCCTGGCCACTCTCCAAGCCTGATAAAAGTCAGTAATTGTGAACTATCTTGAAAGACTGTGGGAGTGGAAAGACTTTGCTGGAGAGGAATTCACTGTAAATTAAATAAAAAGGGGTTTATCAGGACGAGGACTCGGCTTCGTGCTGCTGGGGAAGCCTAGGTCAGAACACATAGAGACTCTAGACTGATGCCTCTTTTGACTCCACCGCCCCCAGGCTCTGCCACTCATTCTCCTATTCCCCCCATCCCTTTTCCGTAGTTTCTGGTTTATTTTTAAGGCTGTTGTTACTTGAATTATTTTTGTAATCTAATATTTGTAAATTACAGCACATTTCATGGATAAGTAACCTTCATTGTAAGTCGCCTTTCAATGACCAATGACAGTTTCACCAATGACAGTTTCTCCAAAGTCTCTTCTCCATGGAAAGAACCAAGAAGGCATCAGGCTGGAAACCAGGAAACGATGAATTCTAGTCCCACCTTTAGACATGAAAGCCGGTTGGGTGACTTTGGGTCAGAACCATCTCTCTCAGCCCAACTCACCTCACAGAGTTGTTGTTATGGGGAAAATCGGAAGAGGAAGGACTGTTAGGCATATTCACCACTTCAATTATTTATTAAAATAATAAAAGTGGAATGAAAAAAAAACCCCATCCAATCCCTAAAGCAAGTTCGCAATCATCAGGAAATTTTCTCCTGCTGTACTTTGTACAGCAGAACCTGGGAAGAATTCTGGCCCTGAAGGATGTCACCTCTCAGGAAAATGGGCTTAGAAGATCATTATCCTTGGGGGGGGGGTCTAATGTCAAGGTATCTGTTAATACCTCCTCCCAGCTCATGGCAGCCTTTTTGTGAGTGTTGTAGTATCCAGACAAGCAGAGTAGGTAAATGCCTAGACGTCAGTAGAGCCGTGGTAGAATACAGGGTCCTTAGAGATCCCTCCCAGTTCCAGAATGGAGACTCCGTGTTGCGTTAAATGACAACACAAAACAAACACGAGGGGTGGAGGCAAAGGAGGGACACATGCCTTCCAACAACCTGTCCCACCACTTCACCTTTCAGGCACCAATTCAATTCCCAGCCTGAAAGGAGATAGCAAGTGGGAATACTTTGGAACTAAATCGCTCCCATTTCCCCCCCCCCCCTTTCCCCAATTCTTCTTCTCCTCTTTAGTGCAAATCAAAAGGCTCTGAGCTGCCAGGAGCTGACAAGAGTGCCTCCCTCGCCTCATCCCTTGTTCATCGCAGCCCCTCCACATTCTGGAACTGAGACGGAAGGCACTAAGGTTTCAGAGGCAATCAAAGTCTGACAGGCCAGCCTGGGGGACAGTCAGGAGGAGCAGGGAAGATGGAAAATGAGAGAGATGTGGGGAGGGAGGGAGGGAGGGAAGGAGGGAATGAACAAGGTGTGGAGAAGGAGAAATGAGGGAGGGGGGTCAGCACTTAGCTGCTGTTGCCTCTGCAGGCAATGTTGTTACTCCCCATTGGATCTGCTAGTTTAGAAACAAGGTACACAACATGTGGGCAAGGCAGATAATCTCCAAAGTGTGCCTGTGATTAAGTGAAACCCGAAAATTGAGATGCTTAGACAATTACCAGCCTCAGCATGAGAGGGATGGCAAAATCAAAGAGGAGAGGAAGCCTTGCGATTTGTCCCCCTGCTAACCCTACCTTCTTTTCCCCAAATAGCTTGTCCTCTGTTGAAAATGAACCTGAAGTCAGAAAGGAGTCTCGCTTTAGGTGGATCTTGGGCTCAATGGGAAAGCTTCACACCGCTTTCCCTGTGCTGTTCGGGTAGGGGAGAGAGGTCTCTGGGTACCATTGTTTTGCCTGAGATACCTAGTTCCTGCTTTTGATAGTCTAGAAAAACGTGTTAATTGGTCTACCTCCCTGTAAGTCATTACAGATAGAAAGTCCATACAGAGAGTGGTAAGGACAGCCGAGAAGATTATAAGAAGCCCGCTTTCTGTTATTCAGGATACTGCTTATAAGCGTTATATACTTAGCCCTCAAAGCATTGTTAGAGACCCCACTCACCCAGTTTACAGTCTGTTTCTGTTGCTCCCCTCTGGGACGAAGGGATACCAGATACCAAGATACCAGATTCTGTAATAGCTTTGTTCCCTATGCCACCCATCTGGTAAACTCACAAGATTTGTTTTTCTCGCCATGTTCAAGAACAAATCCGAACTAGATTGTTGTTTCTCTGTGTCATGTAACATATGTGGGTATATGTATAATTTTGTATTTATTTATTTATCCATCCATCCATCCATCCATCCATCCATTCATCCATCCATCCATTCCATTCTGTCATATTTATGTAGTGTATACTGGAGATGCTGACCCTTTGAGAGCTGTATGCAACAAAATTTCATTTTAATGTATGCCAATTTATGTACATTCAAAGTGACAATAAAGTTATTCTATTCTATTCTATTCTATTCTATTCTATTCTATTCTATTCTATTCTATTCTATTCTATTCTATTCTATTCTATTCTAATCTATCCTATCCTATCCTATCCTATCCTATCCTATCCTATCCTATCCTATCCTATCCCATCCCATCCCATCCCATCCCATCCCATCCCATCCCATCCCATCCCATCCCATCCCATCCCATTCCATTCCGAGGTGGTATTCAGCAGGTTCTGACCAGTTCTGGAGAACCAGTAGTGGAAATTTTGAGTAGTTCGGAGAACCGGTAAATACCACCACTGACTGGCCCCGCCCCCATCTATTCTCTGCCTCCTCTGCAGTAACCTTCCCCTGGAGTGGGGTGGGAATGGAGATTTTACAGTATTCTTCCCCTGCCACGCCCACCAAGCCATGCCCACAAACCGGTAGTAAAAAAATTTTTAATCCCACCACTGATTCCATTCCATTCCACTGCACTGCACTGCACTGCACTGCACTGCACTGCACTGCATTCCACTCCACTCCACTGTAAATTTAATCAGCAGACGAGCAGCACCCAGAGTCCCCATTTGGCTCTCTTACTCCCTTGTCATCAGCTTTGGAGCCCTTCCCTATAGCAATAGTATTTAGGCTCATGTACTAACCTCAGAAGGATGGAAGGCTGAGTTAACCTTGAGCCCCATCAGGATCGAACTCCAGGCCGTGGGCAGAGTTTGCCTGTAATACAGCACCTTAACCACTATGCACAGGGCATTTTGGTGCTGAATTCCACCAGCAAAATTAAAAAGTTCTCTTCTTCTTTTTTTTTTCAATGGCAGAATACTGATCTACAGATCATGATATATTAATTTCTCTTCTAAAAATTCCTCCAATTTCTCCCAAAAGAATAAAAGAAGAACATGCATCCTGCCCTCTTTGGTGACATCGTTGCCATGCCATCAAAGCTTTTAGCTGCAAGCATATTTTTTACCACTAGTTAAACATTTTAATATTATTGTAACTAATGTTCTTCCTTCAAATGACTCCAAGCAATACTAATGGTGAGACCCACTCTATTTTCACAATGCCCTTTCTTTTCACAACCTTGTTTAAGCTCAAAATGAGATAGCTATTCAGTAGCACCGGTTCTCCTAATGTATCCTTGGCAGATTACTGGGTTTAAATCCAGATTCCTCAAATGTAGCTCTTTAGCCCTCTCTAAGCGGTTTATAGAGTCAGCCTATTGCCCCCAACTATCTGGGTCCTCATTTTACCCACCTCAGAAGGATGGAAGGCTGAGTCAACCTTGAGCCTGGTGAGAATCGAACTGCTGGAAGTCGGCAGAATTACCCTGCAATACTGCATTCTAACCACTGAGCCACCATGGCTCTTTATAAAGTGAAGATTCTAAGATGAATTCCTTCTTCTTTGCTATGGAAGAGATATATACTGCACAGATCTGGAGAGCTGCCTTCCAAACTGTGAAAGGAAAACTATTATCCCAAGATGTGTCATGTCTTTTTCTCTAACTTTCTTCTACTTTTCCTCCCTAGTTTTTATATTGTTTTATTTAGTTTCCTAGTATGATTTGATTGCTTATTTAATATCCTATGACTATCACTAAGTGTTGTATCTTATGATTCTTGATGAATATATTTTTAGGTACACTGAGAGCTTATGTACCAAAGACAAATTCCTTGTGTGTCCAATTACACTTGGCCAATAAAGAATTCTATTCTATTCTATTCTATTCTATTCTATTCTATTCTATTCTATTCTATTCTATTCTATTCTATTCTATTCTATTCTATTCCATTCCATTCCATTCCATTCCATTCCATTCCATTCCATTCTACTATGAAGGAGAAAAGCCTCATGCTAACATGCATTTTAGGGCTCTTGCACAATTAAAACTGGGTCCTCCAACTCTAACCTTTATCTATATTTTTCTGCAGTCTTTTAAGCTGGCTATCTATTGACTACCTTAATGTGCTTTATTTTGGGTATTGAAAGGCTCTAGGAAGGAATATCTGTCCATCTGGAGTTGCATTTATATTTTGGGCCATCCAGTTCTCAAACTGATTGTGCCCACCAAACTGTAGCATTGTCATTGAAAAATGTTTTAAGTCTTGCTGAAGAATGAAAGGCTATAATTTCCATATCCACTTATCAAATCCTGTGCTGTTCCTCAACACAAACAACACTGTGCAAGTCAAAGAGCAGCACAATTGTGAATTCAAATATTTGGAAATAAAGTAGATTTGCAGTTTGGTACATTGTACCTGGTTTTAAACTTTGGACGAAACTGTGGTATACTTAACCCCAGTTTATTGAATAAATCATACAACTGGATTTGCATAACATAGCCATCTTTCAGCCATCATTAAAATCAACAGTGGCATTTTGATGCAACATCCAAAATAAGAGCTTAAAATCCACATTATGGCTTAACTAGCCATAGGAATAGCAATAGCACTTAATAGCAAGAATGATGAAAGAAGCCACACAGTCAAATGTTATTCAAAAGATCTTTGAAATAATTACCGGGAGTCTCTATTTAGTGTACAGCTTTGTCTACTTACAATGTGTAATTCATTGGCTACCTGTAGATGCAAGGTATGGACATATGCCCCAAGTCTGCCAACTCAGATCTAGGAAAAGCTTTGTGGCAAGAAGAAACATTGTTGAGGGTACAGAAAAGAAAATTGAATTAAAAGATGGAGGAAGGAGACCATCGAGCAAGGAATAACATTAGAGGAGGATATCAGCCACGGTGGCACAGTGGTTAGAGTGCAGTTCTGCGCGTTACTTCTGCTAACTGCTGGCTGACTGCAATTTGGCAGTTCGAATCTCGTTGGCTCAAGGTTGACTCAGCCTACATCCCTCCGAGGTGGGTAAAATGAGGACCCAGATTGTTGGGGGCAAGAGGCTGACTATGTAAACTGCTTAGAGAGGGCTGTAAATCACTGTGAAGTGGTATAGAAGTCTAAGTGCTATTGCTATTTTTTTTTAGACTTCTATACCACTTCATAGTGCTTTACAGCCCTCTCTAAGCGGTTTACAAAGTTAGCATATAGCATATTGCATATTAGCATATTGCATTAGCATTAGCATTAGCATATTGCCCCCAACAATCTGGGTCGTCATTTTACCCACCTCGGAAGGATGGAAGGCTGAGTCAACCTTGAGCTGGTGAGATTTGATTTGCTGATCTGCTGAACTAGCAGTCAGCTGAAGTAGCTGCAGTACTGCACTCTAACTACTGCACCACCTCGGCTCTCTATTGTTATTTGGCTGAAGGATCCAACCTCCCTTATACTACTTGGAGGATCCCGAATAGGTTGAGGGTTGGAGTACCTAAATGTAGCAATAGCAGTAGCACCTAGATTTATATACCGCTTTACAGTGCTTTTACAGCCCTCTCTAAGCAGTTTACGGAGTCACCCTATTGCCCCCAACAATCTGGCTCCTCATTTTACCCACCTCGGAAGGACGGAAGGCTGAGTCAACCTTGAGCTTGGTGAGATTCGAACTGCCAAATTGCAGGCAGCCGGCAGTCAGCAGAAGTAGCCTGCAGTACTGCACTCTAACCACTGCGCCACCAGAGTTCATGTATACATGGAATCCATGTATTTCTAATAATTCCTGCAGATGACCAGTAAAGGAGCCATTTTGAAATGATTTTACTAGGGAATGAGCCTTATTCAGGGTAGCAAGACTTACTTTTGAATGAACATAATTAATAATTCACAGCAAAATCTGGTTTGATTATATGCTGAGAAAAAAGTGATTTGAATGGAGTCGGTATTAATTGCAGAGATGATTGGAAGAACATGTCCCTTATCAAAGTCTTCTATCCTTTATTTAACCTACACACCTCCTGAATCCTGCCAAAACTTCAGCCACTAAGTAACAATGCAGTTTCTACTTTGCCTTCAGTTATATTGTGATTATTCATTAGAGGATCATATTTGGCACCTATTAACTAAAGATGTTCCATTATGCTTCGTGAAATTATGACGGTCCTAGGGCTGTCAACTGATGGAAGACTCGCTTGATTGACTGTCAACCAAATAGATGATTAAATGATTATAATAGGATGTCAAGATGTTTGGGTTGCAATACAGAAAAGCAGGGGGAGGGAGTCTATGTCAAAGATAAGGGTAGAAGAGCTGAGGGAGGGGTGTGTGAACGTGAAAGCATATCCTAATGGAAATATTTCTTTAAAAGACTGGAATTGTGATTCAAAAAAGGACCCCCTTGTGTCTCCATTCTCACTGCCTAAGAGAGGAAAGAGAATCAATTTCGTCTAGTGGTTGTGGAACCTGGATAGAAACTGGGAGTTCTAGTCTTGTTTTGGACACAAAGCTAACTGAGTGACTTGGGCCAGGCTGCCTCTGTCCCTGTCCCTGTTCCTCTCTCTTTCTCTGTCTCTCTGTCTCTGTTTCTGTCCCCCTCTCTCTCTCTGTCCCTCTCTCTTTCTCTGTCTATCTCTCTCTCTCTCTCTCTCTCTCTCTGTCTCTGTCTCTCTGTTTGTCTGTCTGTCTGTCTGTCTGTCTGTCTGTCTGTCTGTCTGTCTCTCTCTCTCTTTCTCTCTCTCTCTGAGTCTGTCTGTCTGTCTCTTTGTCTGTCTTTCTTTCTCTCAGTCTGTCTCTCTCTGTCTTTCTCTGTCTCTCTGTCTCTCTGTCTGTTTGTCTGTCTGTCTGTCTGTCTCTCTCTCTCTGTCTCTCTCTCTCTGTCTCTCTCTGTCTCTCTCTGTCTCTCTCTCTTTCTCTTTCTCTTTCTCTTTCTCTTTCTCTTTCTCTTTCTCTTTCTCTTTCTCTTTCTCTTTCTCTTTCTCTTTCTCTTTCTCTCTGTCTCTCCCCTGGGAAGAAGGCAATGGCAAACCACTTCCAAAATCTTGCCAAGAAAACTGCAGGGACATGTTCAGGCAGCCTCCAGGAGTCAAAACTGACTCAAAGGCAACCACAACAGGAGGGAAAAAGAATGGATGAGGACTAAAGGGAAACACTGATCTTTTCCATTGGATATGCAGTGAGAAGTGTTGGCATGCTCCCTTTCGGGTAACTAGATCTCCCCCAAGCTGAACTCAACTACCTTTTCCCCTCCCTGCCTCTCCATCCACTTTTGTAGTCTTTGACATCTCCATGGGCTGTCAATTTGCTAATAAGGGAATCTCCAATCGCAGACAACCGGTAGGGGAGAGAAATCTTTACTTGGTGGTCTAGAAGAACAAAAACACCTGATTTCTCTTTTTCTTTCTTTCCTGCTGTTCAGCTGGAACTAAGTTAGTTAAGAGAGACAGGAGTGATTAGTGCCTTGGGGAAACATTGTGTTGCCTTCTCTTGAGTCTTCCTTAAGCGTTCTGTCCACCCAGTGTCTTTTACCCTGGACTGAGCTACAGCCCCTCTAAAGCAGGGGTCTCCAACCTTGGCAACTTTAAGACTTGTGGACTTCAACTCCCAGAATTGAAGCAAAGCTGGCTGAGGAACTCTGAGAGTTGAAATCCACAAATCTTAAAGTTGCCAAGGTTGGAGACCCCTGCTCTAAAGTACCCACTTTAGTTCCTTTTCTTCTGCAAAGGAGCAGTTTTTTCATTAGCACTCCTGTTTACATTGTCTTATCCTCTTCCACGGTGGCAATCTAAAATACTATCTGGCTGAACTCTAATAATCTCCCAACTATTGTTTACAAGAGTCTCTTAAGAACCCACCAACCCCACCCCTACCCTTTCCAACTCAACTCTGCCTCATTCGATTATTTTTAAAATGATTCAATGGGCCTGCAAACATTGAAAAGTTTACCTAGTTTTGACATTTTATTTTATTTTTAATTTTGCTCACAGGGCGCCAGCATGATGGATGGAAGAAAAGAGAGGCGAGGCTGGGCATTTCTGAAATGTACCCATTTCTCCCCATAAAACACAACAAACAAAATTTGGGGCACAGATTTGCAAAAAAAAATCTCAGAACCAGTTCAACATTTCACCTTGGCATATTTTATGTTGAATAGATAAAGGTAAAAAGGTAAGGAAGTCCCTGTGGATTTTATTCCACTAGGTGTTGCTGACTATAGGGGGCAGCGCCCATTTTCATTTCAAGGCCATTGAGCCAGGATTGTCCAAAGACATGTAGCCAGCATGACATCACAGAGTGCTGTTACCTTCCCACTGTAATGCTATTTTGAGCATTTTATCTACTTGCATTTGCATGCTTTCAAACTTCTAGGTTGGCAGGAGCTGACCCCGTTCTGTGGCACCCAGGTCTTGAACCCTAGCTTCCAGCTGAAAGCCAACAAGCCCGGTGTCTTAATGTTGAGCCCCCATGCCACCCATGTCAAGTAGATAAAATGCTCAAAATAGGGACTTCTTAACATAACTGACCGAGTGGTTCCTGCATTATAATAAGCAGTAATAGAGTTCGTATTATTTGGCCTCGGGTGAATTATAAATTGAGCCATTTTAATGCATTGTAGCATTATCTTGAATCCATGATTAAAAGCAGCCTATAGTTTAATATAATGTGCGGTGTTCAGCTAAGTTGTGCTCAAGGTGTAAAACTAAGATACAGTTTTATTCTGAAAACATATGTTTTTGGTAGCGTACATCATTCTGGTGTGCTAGGAGACTTAGAAGACCTTCCAGCTTTCGTGACAGATGCAATGGTGGCACCGAGTGCCTGTACCTTTATGAATGCTATTATAAGCCCTCTAGATAAAAATCAGGATTGGCCATAAGTAGTTAACCATCAAAAACCACCACCAGAAATATTTCCATTCCGTCTGCTAAGTTTAGTGTGAAGGAAAAATTAATGGGAGGTAGACAAATTCTCTTGCGGTTTTCAACTATTAGTTCTCATTCAGTTTGATGAAAGATAATTAGCATCTCCTTGTTTCAGAGGAGATGTGAATTTTGATGACATTCTTGTTGGGAGATGCTGATATCTTTGCCTTTGCAGGATTTAGCAGTATGATGGTCAAAACTGCCTTGTCTTTCATTGTACACATTAATCTCTCCAGTATTCTAGGAGGTTTTTTTAAAAGATCAAGGACTAGCAGCTAGGAGAAGCTTCAGGACCATGGACAGCACCCTCCATTTCTCCTGGCCTTCCTTCCTTCTAACTGACCAGGAATTTGAAGGATCCTCTAGAATGTAGGGACTCTGTGGCTCAGTGGCTAAGATGCTGAGCTTGTCGATCAAAACGTCGGCAGTTCAGCAGTTTGAATCCCTAGTGCCGCATAACGGGGTGAGCTCCCATTACTTGTCCCAGCTTCTGCCAACCTAGCAGTTCAAAAGCACGTTAAAAATGCAAGTAGAAAAATAGGGACCACCTTTGGTGGGAAGGTAACAGCATTCCATGTGTCTTTGGCATTTTGTCATGCCGGCCACATGACCATGGAGACGTCTTCAGACAGTGCTGGATTTTTGGCTTTGAAACGGAGATGACACCGCCCCTAGAGTCGGGAACGACTAGCTCATTCGTGCAAGGGGAACCTTTACCTTTACCTAGAGAAATAAATTGTCAAGCAAGAACACAATTGGGAAAAAAAACCACCCACAAACAAAAGCCACCTTTTCCAAGATGAAAACATAACAAATTGCAAAGCAAATTTCTACAAGGATAGATTCTGCTGGATTCTGCTGTCAGCCTAATGAAGTAGACTAGAAAGGAAACAAGACCAGGTGAACTAATTTTTCTTTATTGTAAGGTTACATTAATAGAAGCTTGCTAATCTAAATGTACTTTTCTCCTCCATCCCCTTTACAACCCAAGAAACTAGGAAGAGTCTTTACTGAGCTGCTTGCCCTGCCCACATTCCTGCTGTGGGTTAAACTGGTTCTTTTATCTGACCCTTGACTGCCTCTTGTTACTCTGACATACCATTACTTCTGCCCAGGTTTGGCTTCCACTGAATACCTCATAATTGTTGCTGTCACAACCAGATAAAGGTAAAAGGAAAAAGTGAAGAGTAGGGGGACAGTAGGGTAATTTGCAGGATTTCTACAGATTTAGAGAAGTTACCGTCATGCAGTGATATATTCAATTATAATATAAACAACAGATTAACAGGGTTGGAAGGGACCTTGTAGGTCATCTAGTCCAACCCTCCGCCCAAGCAGGAGACCCTACACCATTTCTGACAGTTGGCAGTCCAGTCTCTTCTTGAAAGCTTCCAGTGATGAAGCTTCCACAACCTCTGAAGGCAAAGCTGTTCCATTGGTTCATTGCTCTCTCTGTCAGAAAATGTTTCCTTATTTCTAGGTTGAATCTCTCCTTGGTCAATTTCCATCCATTATTCCTTGTCTGGCCTTTGGGTGCTTTGGAAAATAGCTTGACCCCCCTCCTCTCTGTGGCAGCCCCTCAAATATTGGAACACTGCTATCATTTCTCCCCTGGTCCTTCTCTTCACTAGACTAGCCATGCCCAGTTCCGGTAACCATTCTTCATGTGTTTTAGCCTCCAGTCCCCTATACAGTATCTACGATACTTAATAGGTATCACTTC
The DNA here is from genome assembly GCF_029215685.1 of Pituophis catenifer annectens. NCBI lineage: Eukaryota > Metazoa > Chordata > Lepidosauria > Squamata > Colubridae > Pituophis > Pituophis catenifer. The sequence continues at coordinate 11,747,413 of NW_027256889.1, forward strand.
TGTGGGAAGGTAACAGCACTGTGTGACATCATGCTGGCCACAGGACCATGGAAATGTCTTTGGACTTACTTATGGTGGTCACAATGGAGGTAGTGATAGATTTTATTTTCCTGGGCTCCAAGATCACCACAGATGGGGACTGCAGCCAAGAAGTTAGAAGACACTTGCTCCTGGGGGGGGGGAAGCTATGGCAAAACTAGACAGCATACTAAAAAGCAGAGACATCACCCTGCCAACAAAAGTGTGTATTGTCAAGGCTATGGTTTTCCCAGTTGCAATGGATGGCTATGAAAGTTGGACCATAAGGAAGGCTGAGCGCCAAAGAATTGAGGCCTTTGAACTCTGGTGCTGAAGAAGATTCCTGCGAGTCCCTTGGATTGCAAGGCGATCAAACCGGTCAGTCCTAGAGGAGATCAGCCCTGACTGCTGTTTAGAAGGCCAGATCCTGAAGATGAAACTCAAATACTTTGCCCACCTAATGAGAAGGAAGGACTCACTGGAGAAGAGCCTAATGCTGGGAATGATTGAGGGCAAAAGAAGAACGGGACGGCAGAGAAAGAGGTGGCTGGATGGAGTCACTGAAGCAGTAGGCATGATCTTAAATGGACTCCAGAGGATGGTAGAGGACAGGAAGGCCTGGAGGAACGTTGTCCATGGGGTCACGATGGGTCAGACACAACTTCGCAACTAACAACAACAACATGGTGGTCACTGTGAGGACCCAGCTTTGTATTTGGTATCAGGGAAAAAAAAACCAGAAGGAATTGATTCTAATTGGAGTATTGGAAGTAATTGGACTAATTTTTTCTCCCTGATCTCAATTGTAAAGCAAGCTACAGGGAATTTACTTTTTCTTCTGTTGTTGTTTATGTCTGCCTTTTTCAGGTACAGTCTTTGCACTTTCGTTCTTTGTCAAGGTTACTCACAGGGCAGCCAGTAGTTAATTGCACACTGCCGTAATATAAAGTGTTCTAATTATAATAATTATCTGTGCCCGTATTGGATATTCCCATTTTCAAATGGAAGACATTCTTGTTTCTTAGCAGCTGCCTCTGTTTGTTACAAGCCTGAAATTGCCAACAGCTAGACAACAATGGACAGGGGGGCATGAGCTACATTTGAAGCATCTCAGTAAAGATCAGTCCACACCCCAATTATCCAGCCTGTCAAAATGGAAATAAAAGATTGTTGTACTAAAAAGGTGGAGAAGTACAAAAAGAAATTCTTTGATCATGATCCAGTTTTAAGACGATGAGAGGTCAGGAAAATTCATTCAAGCCCCCTTCATCTTTTTTCTCACTGAATCCAGTGCTGTTGAGAATTAAAAAAAAAAAAAGAAGAAGAAGAAGAAGAAGTCAGCGGGCCATGATAAATGGAAATATGGAAGATCTTTAAATACTGAAATATTGGGTGGGCGGAGCTTATTGTTACTTCGTGACATTCCAAAAACCTGCCTTGCGATTTCTGAGAATTGCATGACCTGAGAATGTTTTGGGTTTTTTTTTTTTAAAAAATAATCTCTCTTAGTGGCAGGGATGGGCTGCTGGAGGTTTGCACAAGTTCGGGCTACGATCCTCTAGCTAGGATTCTACCCAGTTTGGTGATCCCCCAAATCCCGTGTCTGTCTGGCCCCACCCACCCTTCCCCATCCTTCCCACCCCTCCCTGCCCCTCCCAGGAGTCTCCACGTGGCCCGTTTTGGATGCCAGGTAAGTAGAGGGCTCGTACGGAGGCTCCAGGAAAGTCTCTGGAGCCTGGGGAGGGCAAAAAACGGGCCTCCTGGAAGTTCCAGAAGGCTAGAAACAGGCCGTTTCCAGCCTCTGGAGGGCCTCTGGAGGCCCAGGGGCAGCCGTTTTTTGCCCTCCCAGAGGCTCCAGGAAAGCCTCCAGAGCCTGGGGAGGGCAAAAAATGGGCCTCCTGGAAGTTCCAGAAGGCTAGAAACAGGCCGTTTCCAGCCTCTGGAGGCCCAGGGGCAGCCGTTTTTGCCCTCCCGGAGGCTCCAGGAAAGCCTCCAGAGCCTGGGGAGGGCAAAAAAATGCCTCCCCCACCGTGATGCAGGAGGCCGACTAGGCCACGCCCACCATGGCAATGCCCAGCCACCAATGGGCCAGCGAACCCGTTGCTGAGATTTTTGAACTCAACCCTGCTTAGTGGTATAAATTCACTTGATTGTTGGAATCAACAAGATGGGTGTTTGTCTGCGATTCTTCTTGGTTCATCATTTTTTGTCATTCTGGTAGTGGAATTCTTTGAACAGTTCCAAAATATTGCAGATCTAAAACAGGTGGACATTTAGTTTTAATTTCTAAGCAATTAGCAACCTCCCCATGAGTTAAGGGACAGTTAGAAAGAGGATCAAGAAGGCCGTGCCTTAATATACTTACTGATAAGTAATGGTTGGTTTCCATGTTTGTGGCACCACCTAACCCATTTTTCCTTGCAATAAACCTGATTAATGAGTCACAATGTATGAGTATCCAGCTACCTTAGTTTGAGCTGCTGTTAGAGAACGTACACCTCCTTGGCTGTTCCAATTTCCCTGTCTGAAAAAATCCCAATGATACATTGCTTTGGTATCCAGCTGAAGCACGAGGAGCCAGGAAAGCTACATAGTTCTACAGCAAGAGTGAACAACTTTGGCAACTTTACAATCCTTTACAAAAGTGAAGGAATTCTGGGAATCGAAGTCCACAGGTTGCAAAGTTGCCACAGTTGCTCATTCCTGCTCTAGAGGAACTAAAGAGCTTAGCGAGAAGGCGGGGGGAAAAGTATTGCGTTTTTTTTCCTACTAATTCTTCAATGGGATCATCTTTGTACATCTGTGACATTTGTTTGAAAAGAGAAGAGGATCTTAAGAAAATTCACATGGGTGGGGTGAAGAGGAAAATACGAGTCACTAGACAATTGCAGAAGTAATGGTTATACCTACATAGATACGTATATTTTGAAGGAGGATTCATGTCTATTTTGTGATGGGAAGTTGTTCTGTTTTGAAAGTTTTTCTCCCTTTGTTTCATTCATAGCCATTCCATCCATCTTCGTACTGATGCATTTACATGCTTAACAGTGGTGGGTTTCAAAAATTTTTGTTACTGGTTCGGTGGGCGTGGCTAGGTGTCGGGCATGTGACTGAGTGGGCATGGACAACTTGATGTCACGCCCATGCCCACTCAGTCACATGATCCCCGCCCAGCTAGCCACGCCCACAGGAAAAGGTAGGAAATTTTTTGGAATTTCCACCTATCTACCCCCGCCCTCCCTTTGCCAGTCACCCCTGTTTCCTCTCCTTTAGCAGCTCCGGCCCTAGCCCTGCTTCCTCCCCCACCACCGCCTCTTTGTTCAGGCTGCTTACCTTCCGGTCCAGAGTCCAGAAGGCAATCTGACCTGAGTTTTCGGCAGCCCCCAGCCAGTTGCTGCTGCTGGAGAGCCTTCCAGCCGCCACCTCTTTGAGAGTTGTTTTGTGGCTGTGGCAGCTGGCCGCAGGCTGCTGAAAAGTACTGGAGATTGCGAAAAAAGCTGCTGCCATCACCACCATGTTCTTTGCGCATGTGCATCCCATTGGACTTGCAAGGCAATGGGATGTGCACGCACAAAGAACATGGTGGCGCTGAACATGGAGGGCGGGGCAAGAAAGTGGCAACTGGGGGACCAGTTTGGGGGCATGGCCGGCCAGCCATCGCTACCGGTTCAGCGACCTTGGCCAAATTTCCACCAACAGTTCGTGCGAACCGGCTGAATGCCACCTCTGATGCTTAAGAAAGCAGTTGCACCCAGATTCAATTCTGCTACGTTTGCAGCATAATTGCATGATATCATGCAGGAGTTAGTCTGATGCCATCAGACGTCTGATTCCCATCAAGCTGGTTTGTTGGCACTTTATTACCTTGAATCTCCACAGAACATAATGTAAAGAGGCCAAACACAAAGGAAAGGACAGAACTGGTGATTGTGGGCAATTGTTCCACTCTAACAGCATCTTTTGGCAGTTTTAAGTAAACTCTGCTTTTGATCTCCCTGAATTAAAGCAAAGTGTTTTGTAAGAACGCTCTGTTCCTGCAATTATCTTCCTTCAGCGCCTAGAACAATATTGACCTGTCGGATCAGAATTCCTCATAAGATAATATCTCAAGAAAATATACTTTGCCAACCCTGGACTGTTTCAGGGTTGAGTTTTGTTCATTAAAATCCCAATGCAGCCAAGTGAATCTAGATTATTTTGCACTTGGTTTATTATTTGAAGAAGCAAATATTTACTACTTGGCCTTAAACGCAACAATAAGGAACACCTTGATGTATTTTGTATTTTTAGCAAGGGTTTAGAGATACGATATAAGGGATTAAACAAGCTGTATGAGTAGCAGTCATAAATATCTGCAAATAATGTCATTATTATATTATGGCGTTATCATTTATATTGATCGTTTTAAACATAAGTTTTACTTTTGCAGCCAGATTTATTTTGTCATTTATTCTGCAGAATAAAAGTCTACCCATCCTGTTTAGGGTACCCCCCCTCATAAATAGGATGTTATCTTTTAGCAGAATGACATCTGAAACTTGTCTTCTCTATTTGGCTCTAATATAAACTCTCATCATAGCTAAAGAATGAAATAGACAGAGGAGACAAAACTACAGGTAATCCTCAACTTACAAATATCCATTTAGTCACTGAAAAAAAGTGACTTATGACAATTTTTCTCACAACCTTTGCAGCATCCCTGTGGTCATGAGATCAGAATTCAGGTGCTTGGCAACTGGCATGTACTTATGACAGTTGCAGTGTCATGTAATCATATTTTGCAACCCTCTGTGAGGCAAAGTCAATGGGGAAGCCAGATTCACTTAACAACCCTGTTACTAACATAACAACTGCAACAGTGATTCACTTAACAGCGGTGGCAAGAAAGGTCATAAAATGGGGGGGAGGAACTCACTTAACAACCATCTTGCTTTGCAACAGAAATCTTGGGATCAGCTGTGGCCATAAGTCAAGGACTACCTGTATTAATGTTGCAAAAAGCAATGGAGAAGGCCTGTAACATAATGCAAGCTCTACAATTATCCAAAATTAGAAGGGCATTTGAGTTTCTATACAGGAAACGAAAACTCTTCCAATTATACCTACAATATATCATGTTCTCTTTGGACTTTGGATTCAATGGGAAAGGTGCTTCTGATTCCCTTTTTTGAATGCAGCTTTTGGTGGCTCGGATACAGGACAGTTAGTACCAACTTAAATTGGTGCTTAAATAACAGTTGTGTGTTTATTTATCAGATTGTGTGTCCCAGTTGCTAGGGTCATTCTCTTCTTTCGGATCCACCGAAAGTTACGTTTCCACGGTACATTTTTTTGCAGACCGAGCTTGTTGTTTAAGACTGTTACCTAGTTTAGCTAGAGATTAGCTGTCAATGTTGATCAATCAATCTGTCGCTTTCACATTTTTCTTAAATGCATTGTTCTCGGTTTCTGCATCAGTGTGCAGTATTTTAAAAAATTGTATGCTCAGTTGTATGCATTTTTGTGACCGATTCATATAGTATTCATAGAGTACAAATCACTTTTCTTTAGATGCACATTGTTTTAAGTATTTCCCTTAATCAATGTTTGTTTGTTTGTTTTACATAAGCATATAGGTGTCAGGGTTCCAAGTAACACCCCCAACGAAAGAAGACTGCCAGACTTGAGTTTCTTCAAAGTTCCATTTTATTAGAGATGTCATATTGGCACATCTGGGAAAACCCAAATCTGAAAGTTTCCAGGTTTTCCCCACCCAAAGAAAAGTTCAAGTCCCTGCCCAACATCCACAAGTCCACCACATGGTCCAATCAAAGCACCATCCCAATTGGAGATGCCTCCCAGTCACCCCCCTCCAGGTGCGTGGCAGGATGTCCTTGACTCCCAGGGAAAGGAGTGTTATTATGGCTATATATCACCCTGGCTCCATACAATCCCCCACCTCCCAGTTTCCCACAGTAGTAAATGTGGCAGGCCTGAAGATCCAACGAAAAAGATGGCTTCCAGGCCTGACAGTAGGGGCATGTATTTCATAAGGTATAAAATTCCAACTCTTCTTTGATCTTAGAACTGCATTGCAAAATTTGGAGAAATTAAAATCCTCGGTTCATCAATTTTTTATTAGTGCATCAGGATATAAAATATGAAAGAAAATGAAAATAATGGGGAAATAGGGGAGCAGAAAAGAAAAGTAGAAAGTGTAGTGGAAAAAGGGAAGAAGGAAGAAAAGCATTACTTTTGACCAGTGATGAAATCCAAATTATTTACTACCGGTTCTGTGGGCGTGGTGTGGCCTGGTGGGCATGGCAGGGGAAGAATACTGCAAAATCCCCATTCCCTCCCCACTCCTGGAGAAAAGATATTGCAAAATCTCCATTCTCACCCCACTCTGGGGCGAGCCAGAGGTGGTATTTGCCAGTTCTCCGAACTTCTCAAAATTTCCGCTACCGGTTCTCCAGAACCTGTCAGAACCTGCTGGATTTCATCAGCAGGTTCTTCTTTTGCCTCTTTGTAGCAAAATACAATAAGATAATAACATTACAGCCTCACCTTTTTATTTCTACACCGTAATATACTGTATATTAACCATTTCTATAACAACAAACCTATCTAGTCAGCAAAACCCGAAGTTAAAATTTCATTTCCCCCCCCATCTCAAGCACAAATTCTACAAGCGGAGGAATGAAAAACCTGAAAGATAACTGTGTTTCATTGTAGGTATTGATTTGGAAAAAATGAAAATGATTTTCTCCGTTTATCCTAGTGAGAAGTAACATCTGTGGTGCAAAAATAGCATCTCTACTCTTTAAAGTGGAGTCACTCATTTAAAAATTAAAGTCTTCACACATTGCATTAGGTGTAATGTAATGGTTCAGGTGTTGAACGTAGACAAGCAGGATTCAGATTCAAGTTTGCACACAACAATTCATTTCAGTGCTAAAGAAACTCATTGCCACTGTGGGAATAAAATGGAGTCCTCCCATCCCACCCTGGAATATTACCTTGAATGCTCAGTTCAATAATAAATAATACGATAAATCATGTCAAGTGTTGGTTTGGATTGGATTGTTGTGTGAATTTAACCACTATAGTTTATAACCAAGGATTTATGTTGCAATGTGATGTGTGAAGCTAGTGCACAAACTAGAGTTAAGCAAACATTGTTGAACCAGGCAATGTATAGATTTGGGTTGTATTTGCACTTTGACTTGAATCATGATTAGGGACTGCATCCTATGCTAAGCCAAAACCAAGTAAACAGATTCATAAAATTATAATCTGGATTCATTTGGTCTACAATTAAACATCAGGCACCTTTCCAATGCAGCTACTAAGATTGTTGGCCGTGCAAGGACAAAGATAGTCAGGGAAATGATTGAAGTCTGGGAAACAGACCTCTTGTCAGTCAACAGGAATGCTGATTTACCACCAGCTTATCAGGTACTTAGTAACTGAGGGCTTGGCAGCACAAGGAAACAACAGCCAATCACCGGCCATCAACACACCAATCAACCAATAAGAAGGGACAGCATAAATACAATTCATTTTTCTTCTTTTCTTGTGCCATATCTGTCATCAGACATTGGCGATCATGTTGGCGATCCTATTTTTGTCAACAGCTGCACAAAAAAGTGCTGTTGAGTTATGTCAAAACCAGTCCCTTAGATTTGGAAGTCATAATGTTCTTCTTCTGCCAGAACCGCGTTTGCTTTCAATCTTTCCTTGGAGGATTAAGTGAAGTATGCCGTATTTTTCTGGGTGTCGCATCACATGTCCAAAATATTCTAACTTTCACTTTTTGATGGTTTTGATTATTTCCCTCGGATTTCCCAGGTGGCTTATCACCTCATTTCTGATTTTGTAAACCAAACTTATATGTAACAGCCACCTGTAAATCCACATTTCAAATGCTTCTAGTCTCTTCAAGTGGCTTTCTGTCAGAGACCCAACTCTCCACTCCGTAGAGTTGGGCTATTCTATGAAATACAATTCTGTCAGAGTTTGTTGCAGCAATCACATCCAGAAAGCACACACAGGTAACTGACTCAGCAGGATTCATTAACTTCTCTTTATATATAATATAACACATAAAATAAACATACAATACCAGTAGCAGATTTTCCAACGTGGTAGTAGTTACAGGCAAAAACACAGGCAGAGGAGAGAACAGTTTCAGTTTCAATTCAGAGAGCAGACTAGTTTCAGTCTCAGGTCTTAGCACAGCACTCAGAGCTAAGCACAGCTAAGCCACGCCCAGTCTCCTTGCTGTCTTGGCTCCCATTGGCTGACCTTGTTACCATGACTCTGCCAGTCATGAATACACTGACAAATTCATAGAATAGCCCAAAGCGCATCTTCCAGTAGAGAGAAGTTCCCTGAAGATGGGCCCCAACACAAGTCCGACAGCTCAGAGCAGTAAACCTCTGGTCCTGGTGATTGACCCAGATTCAATCTTGCAACCTTTCCAATTTACCTGTTATGCAACACCAGAACATTTGGATCTCTTAACTGACTGAACTACAGTGCATTTCCTTCTTTGTTTACAAGCAAAACAAAGAATTTGTTTGAATCTGCTTCAATGAACAAGAAGGATCAAAAGCAGTCCAAGTGTATCCTGCCCTGTACATTTTTAGAGAGTGGTTGTAACAATAAGGGTTTATGCGTAGAATGACTCAACTTTCTGATTCAGGTCACATCCCACTGTTCCCTTCTTCCCACAATCCCCTTCCATTGAGGGCTGAATCATATTTTCTATGATTGTCTAAAATCTCAGAGTAGTTTAGCTTCTTTGTTTTCTATTATTTTGTCTATTTTGTGGTCCCACCCATTCTGGCTTGCAGGCAAATGGTATTGCAGATATTCCAGTGCACCATTGTTGCTACTTGTGTCAGACCTGGAAGCCATCTTTTTTACATTTGGGCCTTCAGGCCTGCCACATATTTTCTACTGTGGGAAAATGGGAGGGGGGATTGCATAGTGTATGGGTGATATGTAGTCAAAACATATTGGGGGCGAGTTATTGGCCCCCACGGATGGGGCTCGCAACTTGGGCGTCCTCCTGGATGCACGGCTGTCTTTAGAAGAGCATATGACGGCCATGGCCAGGGGGGCTTTTTATCAGGTCCGCCTGATTCGCCAGTTGAGTCCCTTTCTGGATCGGGAATCCTTACGCACAGTCACTCAGGCACTCGTCACTTCCCGCCTGGACTACTGCAATGCTCTCTACATGGGACTCCCCTTGAGGAGCACCCGGAGGCTCCAACTGGTGCAGAATGCGTCCGCCTGGCAGGATTATGGGAGCGAGGGGGTGCTCCCATGTGACACCTCTCCTGCGTGAGCTGCATTGGCTTCCAGTTGTCTTCCGGGTGCGCTTCAAGGTGTTGGTTATCACCTTTAAAGCGCTCCATGGCATAGGACCTGGGTATTTGCAGGACCGCCTTCTGCCACCAATAGCCTCCCACCGACCAGTACGCGCCCACAGAGAGGGACTCCTCAGAGTGCCATCAGCCAGGCAATGTCGGCTGGCGACCCCCGGGGGAGGGCATTCTCTGTGGCAGCTCCTGCCCTCTGGAACGATTTGCCCCCGGAGATACGAAGGATATCGGATCTCCGGGTCTTTCGCCGTGCCCTGAAAACTTTTCTTTTTCATCAAGCAGGGCTGGCGTGAACCCCCTCCCCCCTTTTTAGTCTTTTTTAGTTTTTTAGTTTTTAAATTGTCATTGGGTTTTAATTGAATTGTTTTAAATTGGGCCAGTTATGTAATTCTTATAATAATTTTAAATTTTGTATTGGCATGTGTTTTAATTCTGGCTGTTCACCGCCCTGAGTCCACTAGGAGAAGGGCGGTATACAAATTGAAATAAATAAATAAATAAATAAAATAACATTCCTTTCTCAGAGTCAAGGATGCCTTGCCCTGGCACCTGGAGTCGGATGACTGGGAGGTGTCTCCAGTTTGGACGATGGATGATTGGACCATGTGATGGACATGTGGGTGTTGGGCAGGGACTTGAACTTTCAATTGGGTGGGGAAAACCTGGAAACTTTCAGATTCGGGTTTTCTCAGATGTGCCAATATGACATCTTCATTAAAGAGGAACTTTGAGGAACCTTAAGCCTCTGAGTCTTCTTTCTTTGGGGGTGTTACTTGGAACCCTGACATTTTGGATACTCCATCGTTTGAAGTCAGTCTGTATAATCTTCTTGCAGTAGCTAACTAGGTTGCCCACGGTTTCTTCCGCTTTATATTATTAGAATAGGATTTAGCAGGGTTGAAAAAACTGCTGCTTATTCACAGTGGAAACTTCGCCTGTGTATGAAACTTGCTGCTTCTTTCTCTGAGTTGGAGGTGGGTGGGTGGGTGGTCCCCTAGCGAGACTGAGAAGCTCTGACTACACATGCCCTGCTCCTGTAACGAAAGGGGTTCAGTAGGGAAAGGTGGGCTAGACAGAGAGAGCAGGTGTTCTCAGCAAACCTGGGCAGCTTTCCACCGTTCCTCCTGGTGCCCAGGTCTGGTGGCTGGGAATATAGTAAGAGCTTTCCTCTCAGGCACCTGGTCTGTCAAGATATAGCATTTACCTGTCAGCACAGATGGCAAATCCAGGCAGCCACAGGAACAAGGAACTCATAATTATCTGAACATAATGAAGGATTTCATTAAGCACCCTCAGGGGAATCCCCCAAATAAAGAAGGAAAAGAAACTCAGCAGCAAGAGAGAAAGAAAGAATGAGGTTCTGTTTTCTACTGCCCAGATGCTTTCAAGTCAGTCTTGACTTCTTCAAGTCTCGTGAATCTGGAAGAAAGTTGGAAGCAGAGGAGAACTGGCGTCTTTCTCCTTCTGTTTCTCCTTCTCCTCCTCCTCCTCCTCCTCCTCCTCCTCCTCCTCCTCCTCCTCCTCCTCCACCTCCTCCTCCTCCTCCTCCTCCTCCTCCTTCTCCCTCTCCTTCTCCTCCTCCTTCTCCTTCTCCTTCTCTTTCTCCTTCTCCTCCTCCTTCTCCTTCTCCTTCTCTTTCTCCTTCTCCTTCTCCTTCTCCTTCTCCTTCTCCCTCTCCTCCTCCCCCTCCTCCCCCCCCCCCTCCTCCTCTCCTACCCTTAAGATCATTGGACTCCAGACTGGAATAGACATAATAGATAAAGGTAAAGGTTCCCCTCGCACATATGTGCTAGTCGTTCCCGACTCTAGGGGGTGGTGCTCATCTCCGTTTCAAAGCCAAAGAGCCAGCGCTGTCTGAAGATGTCTCCATGGTGATGTGGCCGGCATGACTAAATACCAAAGGCGCATGGAACGCTGTTCCCTTCCCACCAAAGATGGCCCCTATTTTTCTACTTGCATTTTTTACATGCTTTCGAACTGCTAGGTTGGCAGAAGCTGGGACAAGTAATGAGAGCTCACCCCATTACGCGGCACTAGGGATTTGAACCGCTGAACTGCTGACCTTTTGATCGACAAGCTCAGCTTCTTAGCCACTGAGCCACCGCGTCCCTTATAAGTCCCTTATATTAAGCTAATAGATGCTTGAAAACTTAAATGCTGTTTCTTCACAGCGCAAATACATACACTTCTGCGCCAGGTTCTGGCGTCAAGACCTCTGGCGATGCCTTTCCTGCCTCCACACCTTTGCTTGCTTGCCCCAATCTGGGTTTTTCGAACAATCCCATGGAGTGTGGCCATTGCCAATAGCATGATTAAATTAGAGACACCTGCAAGCTGATCCCTGCTAAACCTTCTGCTTGAGCTGCAGGGGGCCTGCATTGCAAAAGGGATTAGCAGAAATGCATGTCAAGCGAGATGCGATGGGAGGACAAGCATCAGAAGTAATGCCCTTGGATAGCTGTCAATTTACTCTCTTCTGCACAGCCCTCTGATAGGCACGGAAGGCCTGGCCTTTGGGATGTGGGCAGAATGGGGAGGAAGCCGAACTGAAGCGTTTGCTGACAAGCAATCTGATAAGCATTCTAGCCTCCTTCGTATAAACTGTTGCTATTATTATTATTATGTGCAAATTATATTTTCTGTTCGAAGTATGTTCCAAAAGTGTCAAATCACAAGTGTGTGTGTGTATGGGGGAGTGAATCAATAAAAAAGCAAAAAATGAAAATCTCAGCAGTCAGAATCAGGAAACTATAAGCCTATGAGCCTTGGGGTGCTGTAGAATCTGAACTTGTTATTTTATTTATTTAATTTATTGGTCAAGCATATATAAGATAACAGATAAAAGTATAAACGTGATTATGAATACATGAAATGGTTACAAATAAAAGGGGGACATTAGGACAGGGACAGTAGGCACGCTGGTGCACTTATGCACGCCCCTTACAGACCTCTTAGGAATGTGGTGAGGTCAACAGTAGACAGTCTAAGGTTAAGGTTTTGGGGGTTTGGGGAAGAAACCAGAGAGCCAGGTAGTGGATTCCAGGCATTGACCACTCTGTTGCTGAAGTCGTATTTTCTGCAATCATGTTTGGAGCGGTTTACCTTAAGTTTGTATCGATTGTTTGCTCATGTATTGTTGAGCTGAAGTAGTCTTTGACAGGTAGGACATTGTGGCAGATAATTTTATGTACTACGCTTACGTCAGGCTGAAGTCGGAGTAGTTCTAAGTTGTCTAAGCCCAAAATTTCAAGTCTGGTGGCATAAATATTCTATTGCGGTAGAGAAATGGAGGATTCTTCTCGTGAAATATCTCTGGACTCTCTCAATTGTATTAATGTTCGATACGCAGTGCGGGTTCCAGACAGATGAGCTGTATTCGAGAATTATTTTTTTTTAATTTGATTTATATGCCACCCTTCTCCAGAGACTCAGGGCGGCTTACAGTGCGCTAAGCAATAGCCTTCACACTTTTGTATATTTATACAAAGTCAGCTTATTGCCCCCACAATCTGGGTCCTCATTTTACCTACCTTTGAAAGGATGGAAGGCTGAGTCAACCTTGAGCCTGGTGAGATTTGAACTTTCAGTAATTGCAGGCAGCAAATTGGTCTAGCAAATGTTTTGTATGTTCTAGTTAGTAGAACAATATTCTACTAACCAGAGAAGAAGCTACACAAGATTAGGTTAACAACTCTTTAATCCCATCATTCCCAATCTTGGTTGGCCTGACTCGAATAGATTGGAGCTGGAATCTGGTAATTTCTACAGGCTCACAGGTTCCCCGTTTTTTCCTGACAAACTAAGAAAGATCCTCAGAAGAAGGTAACCAGGTGGATATAACTCAGGGTGGTCTGGCGGAATTTCAAAAAAAGCCTTCTACTTTGGTTTGATGAAAGTGGATTTTAGCAAATGGAGCTTTTCTATGTGATGTTTTTATAAAATAAAAACTTCAGTTCTATCCGGGGTTCCTCTACTTTCCTCCTTACCAGCTCCTCTAGAGGGGCAATTTTGGGAGGTTCTCAGAATTACAAGTATGCCAGTTCTCAGTGGCATCTTCAAGACTGAATAGGTCCCTTAACAGTTCATGCTGAAAGCTCTTTGTTGACTGTGGACAAAATGATCCCAATTTTCTAGCTTGGCAGCAGGCTTTGAAGATGTTCATCCGATGAAGATATTGAACCAAATTCTTGCCGTTAACAAGAGTGCGGAAGGCAGTTCCTCTTCCTCATCACTGACTAGCTGCAGCTGCACGCTTTCCCTACCTGAAGTCTCACGGCTGTCCTGCTGCACTTGTGCTTTAGCCAAATCACTCTCGGCTGGCTGCTCAGAGCTATTGACCAAGCCCCCTCCTGATATGTGTGGAACTGGTTCATCACCCTCCAAGCTGACATCTTGGAGAAATATCTGGGGACGTATCCGGGGGACTCATCACACCAGGGGTGGGCTTCAAAAATTTTAGCAAGGGGTTCTCTGCTCAGTTGCTGGGTGGGCATGGCCATGGTGGACGTGGCCTAGTCGGCCTCCTGCACCACGGCAGAGGAGTGTTTTTTCTCTCCCTGGGCTCCGGAGGCTTTCCTCAAGCCTCTGGGAGGGCGAAAACTGCCTCCCCAGGCTCCGGAGGCCCTCTGGAGGCTGAAAACGGGCCTGTTTCCCGCCTTCCCAAACTTCCAGTAGGCCCGTTTTTCTCCCTCCCCAAGACTCCACGCGCACCCTGCACTTATCTGCATCCAAAATGGGCTGTGTTGGGACTCCTGGGAGGGGCGGGGAGGGGCCAGCCAGGAGTGGGATTTGGGGGTTCTCCGAACTGCACAGAATCTTAGCTGGAGGTTCTCTCAAACCCCTGCAAATCCCCAGCAGCCCACCTCTGCATCACACCTTGAGAGGCAAGAATGGCCCATTATTTCCTGATCTTGAAGAATTTGTTAGACTTTGGAAAACCTTTGAGATTAGATCAGCATTTTCCAAATGATGCCATGCCACAAATGTTGTAACAGGATTTATTATGATATATCTATTTTTATTCTGTTATCCTATTATCATTTTACTATGTAAAGCCGTAAACCACATACAGTTGAATAAGACTGAAGCAGTATAAACCTGGCATATCGAAAATAATAAAACTGGGAGCACTTCTAGTAGTCTATCCTTATTCATGATTTTCCACTTAGAAGTCTGATTGGTAGGTTTTTAGGGTTCTAAGTGAAAAACTAGATAAATTACATTCCACCTAAAGCCTGCCTAACCTTGACCAATATTAAAGTACCTTGGGAAATATTTTTCTCATGCATTGATTATTCAAGTACATATATATTTCCATTACATTTATATGACTATTTGCATTAGACAAGTATATATAGAATTGTTACTGCTTATTGTTATAATGACAGGTCATTAGGAAGGGTTTTCTTTTTCTTTTTCTTTTACTTTTGTTACAGTGTGTTTTTTTCCCCCTTCTTGACAACATATGTATCACAATCTCTTAGCATTTTTATGTTTTCCTCCTCCTCCTCTTCTTCTCCTTCTCCTTCTCTTCTTCTTCTTCTCCTCTTCTCCTTCTCCTTCTCCTTCTCCTTCTGCTCCCCCCCCCTCCTCCTCTTCTTCTTCTCCTCCTCCTCCTTTTCCTCCTCCTCTTCTCCTTCTCCTTCTGCTCCCCTCCTCCTCCTCCTCCTCTTCTTCTTCTCCTTCTCCTCCTCCTCCTCTTCTTCTTCTCCTCCTCCTTCTCCTTCTCTTCTCCTTCTGCTTCTGCTCCCCCTCCTCCTCCTCCTCCTCTTCTTCTCCTCCTCCTCCTCTTCTTCTTCTCCTTCTCCTCCTCTTCTTCTTCTCCTCCTCCTCCTCCTCTTCTTATTCTTCTCCTCTGCCTCCTCTTCTTCTCCTCCTCCTCCTCCTCTTCTCCTTCTGCTTCTGCTTCTGCTCCCCCTCCTCCTCCTCCTCCTCCTCCTCCTCCTCCTCCTCCTCCTCCTCCTCCTCCTCCTTCTTCTTCTGCGATTTAAAAAAACAGAAGTAACTAGCTTGGGAAATGTATATTTAGTCCTTATTTATATTCTGTAAGATTTTTCTTTTCATATTTTATTTTCCCCATTTTTATTTGTGTGTGTGTAATGTTGTGTGCACGCATGCTCCTATACCCGAGTCACAGCGACACCAATGCTGCCGTCTGTAAAATATTTCTTTAAAGTAGCATTAATGTGCTTATATGACATCAAGAGTATGTACCGTGCTATTTGGAGTAGCAGACAAGGTGGCTTCTTGCCCGGAGGATGTTATGATCTGAAATTTAATACCCAGAAGAGGAAGACTATCCATTTAGTTCAGCTTTCAATTCTAAAAGGCATGGTTTTTATTAGGGGATGTGATTTATGGTGTTACGCTGAAGGCTTCATGAAAAAGGTGATTTTGTGGGGAGAATTTGAAGAACAGGAGTAAAACACCGTGCATTTGACAAAGGCTGCAATGCCAGGATTTTTAAAACTTCCAGCAAGAGTGAATGGATCAGTCAACCAGTGGTGAAATTCAATTTTTTTTTACTACCGGTTCTGTGGGCGTGGCTTGGTGGGTGTGGCAGGGGAAGGATACTGCAAAATCCCCATTCCCTCCCCATTCCTGGAGGAAGGATATAGAAAAATCTCCATTCCCACCCCACTCCTGGAGGAAGGATATTGCAAAATCTCCATTCCCACCCCACTCCGGGGCCAGCCAGAGTTGGCATTTGCCAGTTCTCCAAACTACTCAAAATTTCCGCTACCGTTTCTCCAGAACCTGTCAGAACCTTCTGGATTTCACCCCTGGCACACATGCAGGGGCGGGGGTGTGCAGGGAGGCTGCACATGCATTTGAAGGGTGGGGGCATGCACGCATGCATGGGGGGCGGGGCACATGCACGGGGCCATGCGTGCATTGCATTTTGAGGGTTTGGGCGCCCCTACGCGCATTTGCAGGCACACACATCCTCTTTGGGCACTTGGTCTGGAAAAGGTTAGCCATCACTGGTGTAGGAAGACCCCTCCCCCAAATGCCCTCCCCAGTTCATTATTCCCTCCCCCCCTTTTTTTTTTTTTTCCTGGAGCATGTCTTCTCGAGACCTGACCCAGATGTACAAACTGCTTTAAAAAAAAAAAAGAAGTTGAAAGGAATGCTTTTCTTTCCCAGTTGCTATAAATCTATGCCCCATTTGATTCTTGCTTTATGCACTCGAGGTCGCCGGGGGACAACAAAGGAAATGCTACGGCTGTTTCAAAGGGAGGGATAAAGGAAGAGGAGGCTTCTCAAACGGACCACCTGGTGAATCGATAAAGTTGCTCTCTATTGTGTGGCCTCCACTGTTCCCACTATTGCAGCAGGTTGAGAGAACATGAAATGGCACCAGGGAATTGCCTTTTGGGGGGGGGGGCGCCGGGATTTTTATTTTCTTGATGCCTTGGAGATCAAGAACAGCATGAAAAAGTGGGATCTCTTTGTTGTTGGGCTTGATCGTGGATCGTAGGCTTACTTCAAAGGGTCTCCTGTCTGTGTAATATTGTGTGTGTGTGTGTGCGCGCGCGTGTGGTACATTTCAGCAAAAACTTCAGACATCTGCATTTAAAATAAGAAATATCCAAGCTCAGATTTACTAGTTGGAATAAGTTATGCCAATTGCATCTGTTTGCATAAACGTACCGATTTTGCAGGCCATCTGTAATATTCATTTATTTAAATTATTTTTACCCTATTTTCCTACCGCAAGGAACTCACAGAGTATGAAAAACAACGGCAAGCTATAAAAAAGGGTCATTTTGAAATGCAAGGATAAAAAAAAAAAAACCAGACTGACCGATTCATCGGCCTTGGGCCCCCCTTAGGATTGCCATCTAGGGATGCATGAGAATCTTCATTCCAATTTTGTATTTATTAATTGACTGGTCCTTGCAACAGTTGTACTTACAGGATAATTAGAATGCGGGTGCATGCTGCAAATTTGGAACACTGTTCACAAGTCAAACATCAAACTGGAAAATCAAGGGTAGATAGACACAAAATGTGTATTTCGGAACAGCCTGTCTCCTGCACTGCCACTGCCCTTCTGAATCCTGTTATTGAGAATCATTTATAAAAATCACATGCTGACAATAAGGCAGCTCGGAACATGCATGACAGAATAAAAGAGTTGGAAGAAGGAACTTTGAAGGTCTTCTAGTCCTACCCCCTGCTCAGTCAGGAAACCCTATACCTTTTCAGTGAAATCTCTTTTTAAAAACCTTTAGTGTTGGAGCACCCACAACTTCCGAAGACAAGCCGTTCCACTGATTAATTGTTCTAATTGTCAGGAATATTCTCCTTATTTCTAGGTTGCTTCTCTCCTTGATCAGTTTCCATCCATTGCTTCTTGTCCTGCCTTCAGGTGCTTTGGAAAATAAGTTGACCCCCTCTTCTTTGTGGCAACTCCATGCAGAGCCTGGATAGCTCTGCAGACAAGACACTATAATTTAACACCAGCTGTCTGCAATTAAAGTAAGTTCGAATCTTGCCAGGCTCAAGGTTGACTCAGCCTTCCATCCTTTCTAAGGTAGGTAAATTGAGGACCCAGTTTGTGGGGGCAATAAGCTGACTTTGTATAAATATACAAAAGTATGAAGGCTATTACTTAACGCACTGTAAGCCGCCCTGAGTCTCCGGAGAAGGGCGGCATATAAATCAAATTTAAAAAAAATATTGGAACATGGCTACAAATCCGGAAAAGTGCCAACTTTGTAACTTTGCACTACTGTGGTATTTAAATAGGTGTAAGAAGAACTTCAATAATGTCGATCCCTGCTCATATTAGCAGATCTGAGCATCTTCTAAGGTTCCCATCCTAGAGCAGGGGTCTCCAACCTTGGCAACTTTAAGACTTGTGGACTTCAACTCCCAGAATTGAAGCAAAGCTGGCTGAGGAACTCTGGGAGTTGAAGTCCACAAGTCTTAAAGTTGTCAAGGTTGGAGACCCCTGTCCTAGAGGACAACAGCTACAATCACCACTTGACTTCTTCTCTCTCTCTCTCTCTCTCGGTGTTTCTGTTGCTTCTGCTAGGGCCTAGCAGCTAGGCTATCCAAGAGGACAAGGAGGAACAAGAGCCAGGAAACAGAGCAGTAGTCAAGTTGAATTTTGCTCTCCCTCTTTTGTCAATAGTCCCATACTTCAGGGGTCCCCAGCCCTTGGGACATGGCCCAATCCTGGACAGCACAAGTGGTGAGCAAGCACACACATGTAGCTCCACTTGCATGAGTGGCAGAAAACAGAGCTGCACACTCACATGCGCTCATGAAAACAGCTGTGCAACACGCATGCACTTGCCTGCTACTCATGTGGAATCATTCCCTCTCCCCCACCACCACTGCCATTGCCATGGTGGCGCAGTGGTTAGAGTGCAGTACTGCAGGCTACTTCTGCTGACTGCTGGCTGTAGTTCAGCAGTTCAAATCTCACCAGGCTCCAGGCTGACTCAGCCTTCCATCTTTCTGAAGTGGGTATAAGGAGGATCCAGATTGTTGGGGGCAATAGGCTGACTCTGTAAACCACTTAGAGAGGGCTGTAAAGCACTGTAAAGCGGTATATAAGTCTAAGTGCTATTGCTATTTTCCTCCCTCCCTCCCTCTGGTTATAATGCAGTATTGCAGGCTAACTCTGTCTACTGTCAGGAGTTTGATCATGACCGACTGGCTCATGGTTGACTCAGCTTTCCATCCTTCCAAGGTGGATAAAATGAGGACCCAGATTGTTGGGGGCAATAGGCTGACTCTGTAAACCACTTAGAGAGGGCTGTAAAGCACTGTGAAGTGGTATATAAGTCTAAGGGCTATTGCTATTGCCAGTCCACAAAGCTGGAAAGGTTGGGGACCACTCCTGTACACGACCTGCATTCTACATTAGCAGATGGAGCTTTAGGTAATTGAAATTGTTGCTTGGATTTGCCAAAGGAAATGCCCGTATCAGCATCTCTTAATATCTTCCAAGGCCTTGTGGAGTCCAGAGATGACCTTGCAGATGTATGTGGAAACCATTAGCAAAACATGAGCTCAGTCTGCAAGAACGAAAAAAGCATGCAAAAAGAAAAAAAAGTTATCCTGATCTTGGCTCTTTTTAGTATAAAGGGGGAAGGAAGGGGAAGAAATGCAGGTTTTGTGATTTTGTTATTATAGCGACATCAATAAAGTAGAGCTCTGATATTTCTTATGGGATCTGTTTTTTTGACCTGACCTATCTCAAAAAATATGACATATGGCAGCAATGCTACAGCCACTATTCTCTAGTCAGGCACTGATCAGATCAAAATTTGATGAGCCTCAGCAAGCCAATATACCCTTCAGTTTCAGACTATGTCCTGTCGGGGCTGTTGAATTGTGCCGGTTCAAGAATTACAACCTCAGCAGTCTAAACTAGCATAAAGGTAAAGATTTTCCCCTTTCCAGTCGAGTCCCACTGGAGGGAGCATTGCTCATCTCCGTTCCTTAGCTGAGGGAGCCAGCGTTGTCTGTAGACATTTCCGTGGTCATGTGACCAGCATGACTATATGCCAAAGGTGCATGACATGCTATTACTTTCCCACCAAAGTGGTACCTATTTATCTACTCACATTTGCATGCTTTCAGACTGCTAGGTGAGCAGGAGCTGAGAAAAGTAAGTTCAACTCGTTGTATGGCACTCGGGCTCAAACCCAGGCTGTCAGCTTTCCAGCTGAGTTTTAGTTGCTTTTAGTTAAACGCTCACCCTGCACAAAAGGGCACTGCCAATCAAACCATCCCCCTCTTTGGATAGAGCTGGGAAACACTCCAGTCTAAAACCCTGCAAAATTGCAAACAGAGATTTTGCATCGGCACAATTTGCTAGACTAGATTAAAATGGAGACGTGGACATTTGAAATACTGGGATCCTTTTTTTTTAAAAAAAAATTGATTTATATGCCGCCCTTCTCCGGAGACTCAGGGCGGCTTACAGTGCGTTAAGCAATAGCCTTCATACTTTTGTATATTTTTATACAAAGTCAGCTTATTGCCCCCACAAACTGGGTCCTCAATTTACCTACCTTAGAAAGGATGGAAGGCTGAGTCAACCTTGAGCCTGGCGAGATTCGATCTTACTTTAATTGCAGACAGCTGGTGTTAAATTACAGTGCTTAGTCTGTTGAGCTATCCAGGCTCCTTTGTGAGCGTTTCTGCAAAATGGTGCTATGGTGGGCTTGGTAGTTCCAGAATAGTCTTTTGTGAAATAGATGAGATTGCTTCTTAACAATCCATAGCTCTCTCTCCCAGGGATGGGCAAGAAATCTGTTTAGTTTATATTTGAATATGAATTCATTTCATCTTCCTTTGCAAGCCAAACTGAAACTTAGTTATCATTTGACATCCTCAGAATACTACAAAGCAGTTTGCCCACAATAAAAAGCGGATTAAGGAAAAGTCTACCAAAAATGCACATCTTGATGAAAATAATGGCCCCAAATGGCTTATATTAGGAAAACAATGGGCAAAAATAGTTGGGCACAGGAAGCAAACTTTAATAGATATTGGAGAAGTAGACCTAAAATCCATGCTGTTATTTGACCAAATGTCTTTTTAAAAATTGAGAAAGTGATAACTTGAACTACTTTTTTCTTTTTTTGGGGTGGGGGAGAAGGGAGAAAATAAGAAAAGAAGTCAAAATTGACATATTCACCAGTCCTTTATTGCAGCCAAGTGTTTTATTTTATTATTATTATTATTTTTATCTCTTTCTCTTTTTTTTTTTCTGAGCAGGTAGACACATTTGCAGACAAAGCACAATTTTCTCAATTTTCTAAGTCTGGATACTCTCCCAAGAGATCATGGAACATGCCACAGCCTAGAGGAAACTCTCTAAGTCTTTCACACTACATCCCAACCACATACGGACTTGCCATTTAATATCCTACTACCTATAAACATTCATTTCACACTTAAAGAGGGGAAGCTTCATCACTTACACCATCATCATTTATTCATGCAGTGGAGGCTACAGGGAAAAAGCAGATAAATGAATTTCTCTAGCAGAATTTGGAGCTGTTACACTTTGCCTGCCTGCCTGCCTGCCTTCCTTCCTTCCTGTCATGCTTTTGGTTCTAAACATGTGTACCCAAAGGATCTGTATGGTCCTGGTCTCCTGGGTGGAGGGGAACATTTGCAAGAGCTGGCCAATAACGTGAATCAATGGGTTTCTTTGCCAGACTTCAGTGGTTTCTTTGTAATCTGTCAGTCATGCTTGGACTTCTGAGGAAGGGCTATAGCTCAGTGGCCTTTATAATATAATAACTTTATTGTCATTGTACGTGTATACACAGTATGCCCATACAACGAAATTCACTTGATACCCAAAGACTAGGTCCAACACACATAACAATCCCCAAACACACCCCCACCCACCATAAATTCCCCAACCCTAAACCATCCAAACATCCACACAGCAGACCAAGTAATGCTGTCCAACAGTTCACTGATGGTGGCCCTTTAGTTCATTGTTGAGTGCAATTATAGCCTTGGTAGTACAGTGGTCTAAAGCACCCTGTTATTAAGACCAGCTGCCTACAATTACTGCAGGTTCGAATCTCGCCAGGCTCAAGGTTGACTCAGCCTTCCATCCTTTCTAAGGTAGGTAAATTGAGGACCCAGTTGTGGGGGCAATAAGCTGACTTTGTATAAATATATAAAAAGGATGAAGGCTATTGCTTAGCGCATTGTAAGCCGCTCTGAGTTTCCGGAGAAGGCGGCATATAAATCAAAATTTAAAAAAAAAAATTATAGCTCTGGGATAAAAACTATTCAGAAAACGTGTGGTCCGAGTTTTAATTGTTCTGTATCTTCTGCCAGAAGGGAACAGTCCAAAAAGATTGTAAGCAGGATGGGAAGAGTCTCTGAGAATGTTATGCAACTTTCTCAAACAGCAAGATGCGAAGATGTCGTCCAGGGCTGGTAGCTGGAGCCCGATGATATTCTCTCCCTTTATTTCTTTGTTGGTAAACACAAATTCAACACAAAAAAAAGTTTGGTTCTTACCTTAATGAAAAAATCCGCATGTTTCCCTGGGCCGATAAACAAACTGAAATACAGTGATGGTATAATAAGACTTTAGTGAGCTTTGACAGGTAGTTTATTGATCTGCAGTGCACATGACCACCCATCTGCTCCTGTTTAATTTAAAGGTAAAGGTTCCCCTGGCACATATGTGCTAGTCATTCCCGACTCTAGGGAGCGATGCTCATCTCCATTTCAAAGCCGAAGAGCCAGCGCTGTCCGTAGACGTCTCCGTGGTCATGTGGCCGGCATGACTAAATGCCAAAGGCTCACGGAACGCTGTTACCTTCCCACCAAAGGTGGTCCCTGTTTTTCTACTTGCATTTTTTACGTGCTTTTGAACTGCTAGGTTGGCGGAAGCTGGGACAAGTCACGGGAGCTCACCCCATTACGCAAGATCTCTGACCTCCGAGTTTTCCGCTGTGCTCTTAAGACCCTGCTCTTCCGACAGGCAGGGCTAGCTTCATAACTGAGTTTTAAATTTGGAGTTCTTAAATTTTTTGGGTTTTTTAGCTAATTTTGGCCTTAAATGTAATACTTTTAAGAATTTTTAAATTTAAATTGTGATATTTGTATTGTGTTTTACCTGGCTGTACACCGCCCCGAGTCCCTCGGGAGAGGGGCGGTATAGAAATAAAATTATCCTTATCCTTATCCCATTACACGGCACTAGGGATTCGAACCGCTGAACTGCTGATCAACAAGCTCAGCATCTTAGCCACTGGGCCACCGCATTCCATCTGTTAAATTTAATTTAGGGATTCATTAAAACATACAGTTTGACCAGGGTGTCTAAACTTTTGTATGCAACTGTAGTAGATAGGAAAGTGGCAAATGGAATTTGCCAAGGTATTTTGCAATGTGTAAAATTTAAATTTAAAAGAGTGTGTGCACTCTCTCCCCTCCTCTGTGTGTGTGTGGGTGGTTGTGGGTGGTTAGTTGTGTCTGTATGTCTGTTTGTATTCATATTCCTCTCAACTGGTCCTGTCCTCCCAAGGAGAAGGAGCTCCAGACAATCCTTTGCCTTCTCCCCCCCCCCACCTCAACTAGCCACATAGAGGAGAAAAATGATTCTGATGATTTACAATGCCTCGAAAGGGCTGGGAAAAAAGCAAAGTAAATAATAAATCAAAACCGGCAAAAGGAACAAGACTGCATCCATCTTTTATGAGTTCTATTCACTGCTTCATGTACAGTTCAGACATAAAACAAATATGTAGCGCAAAAGTTTCATCAGTTGTTTCTGAAGCGGTGCTGCTGCCGTCTTTTGCCCCAAACTTCCACAAACGACTAGAAAACTAATGTGGGAGGGGGGGTCTGATGTAATCAGGAAATCCCTGTTGGAGGAGCCCCCTCCCCCCCAACCAGTGGTGGGATTCAAATAATTTAACAGCCGGTTCTCTGCCCTAATGACTGGCTGGCTGGGTGTGGCCAAACTCACGTAACAAATTCCTCACTTAGCAACAGAAATTTTGGGCTCATTTGTGGTCGTACTGATATGTATATAGGTTTTGGCGGGAAGTTTGAATTAACTAGCCATCAGCTGATTGGCTGACCACCACAGCTGCAAGGTATATAAGGGGAGCTGTTTCCCCAGGTCAATTGCTGGGTTCTCACCCTACAATAAAGAGCTGTTGTCACTTACCGCCTGGCTTGCTGTGTCCTCATTCACCCAACCTAACATTGGCAACGAAGGTGGGATCTTGAGGCCAGAAGCCACGGAAAGAGCTGAAGCCACGAGCCGACAAGAGAGCTGCAAACCCGAATCCAGCCAGGCGAGTGAGCGGAGTACCTGGAGAATCTACCGATGATGTCTGCCTACGTACCGCCAGCGCCTTTCAACCCAACGGAAGAGAAGTGGGGATCCTACATGTCCCGCTTCGAATGCTTCCTGGTGGCCAGCGATCTACAGGGGCTACCCGATGTGTGGAAGAAAGCGCTGTTTCTGAGCCATTGTGGACCCAAGGTGTTCGACATGGCCGAAGCCCTGTCGGAACCGAACTCGGTCCACACCATCTCGTGGCAACCGCTCCAGAAGCTGCTGAAGGACCACTATGCCCCGAAGCCATCGAAGTACGTAGAGCGGTAGGAGTTCTGGCAACACGTTCAGCAGGAGGGGGAATCGATGAGCGAGTACATCGCTGCCCTGCGCAAGGCTGTAAACCAGTGCGAGTACAGAGACTTAGATGAGATGCTCTTAGAGCAACTAATCTGCGGAGTGAGAGATATTTGCTTGCAGAGGAGGTTGCTCGCAAAGACGAATCTCACATTACATATAGCACTAGATGAGGCAAGGGGTCAAGAATCTTCTACCAAAGCAGCTGAGAGACTACAGGGGACGACACCGGTCAGAATGGCACAGAGGTCAGCACCGGTTCATCAAGAGACCGTAGGCACTGAGAGCGAAGCGGAGTCGGATGAAGAGGTCTGCAGAACCGAACAGGACCGGCAGGACCGGCGAGCTCACTGAGACGCCTGTGCCAGCTGTGGGGGAATGCCAGCACCCTGCTTGGCTTTTCAGGAAGTTTACACTTCAAGCAGTAACACTTCCTATGTTTTTTTTTTCCCTTTTTCACCTCTTGTAATGGGGTCAATTTCTCCTTTCCTTTGGAGAAATGTGAAGAATCTTTTCACACATTTTCTCCACTGACAAATTTGGTGCAGGATTTCAAAAGGGAGAAACATGGCATGCCATTTCCAGCCTCTGGAGGGCCTCCGGGGGCGGGGAGACATGTTTTCGCCCTCCCCAAGCTCCTAGAAAGGCTTTGGAGCCTGGGGAGAGAGAAAAACGGGCCTTCCCCACCGCCCCCCGAGGCCCTCCAGAGGCAGGAAACAGTCTGTTTCCCTACTTCCGGTGGATCCAGAAGGCCCAAAAATCAGCTGGCTGGTGCATGCATGCAGGCCAAAGAGGAGCTCACGTGCCCACCGATATGGCTACGTGTACCACCGGTGGCACGTGTGCCATAGGTTTGTCATCACAAGTATAAGGTCTCCTGATTGAGCAGGGGGTTGGACTAGAAGTTCTCCAAGGTCCCTTACTTGTCTATTCTGATTGGATTGGAAATGTCTAGGAGCATTTTTAGAGGCAAATCTCATCTAAAAATACACTTTGCTTTAAATTGCTATTTTAGTATTTTTTTTAAAGCCGTATTTTATTTTATTTTTTTAATTGCCACTGTCTAAGTTGTCCTGAAACTAATATTGAGGTGGTCTTGATGGAGATGGGAATAGAATTGTTGTAATACTAAAATAAGGAAGACATTTTTAATGTGAATGGGCCATCCTATAAAGCAGCAGGTAAGATCTCCTCGCTCCCCACCACCCCAGGGATGCTGATTTTAAATTGAAAAGAGGGGATAGGAAGGAATGATAAAACATTCTTCAGCTTATGGTTAGAGATCAGCTGACAGCTCTCAAATCCATTCTGGCATATCACTATTTCATGAGAAGAAGAAGCCAAAGTTACTGAGGTTGGATTCTGATTTTATTAAAAGTTTTTGGACAGGCAGCATTAGAAGAAGGTGAAATGGAAAAGCAAGTGAGACTCCTTCTGAATTAACTTCCCTCTCACCCCATGGCCTTATTCCATGGATATTTAGATCTCATCTGCATTAAAATTAAGGCCTAATACACTAAATTTCCTATGGTCCTTGAAGATCTGGATTGATGCTGCGCCTAATATTGAGTTAGTGACTCAGTGCCACCTTCTCAGCTCTGCGGTTTTATGTCAAAGTTATCACTTCCAACTTTTATCCCATCTTTCTGCCGGTGGTAGGTACTCATAATTCAAGTGGCATATTTAAAATTAATCTACAATCCTAAGCACACTGGCTTGGAAACTACGCAATCAGTTGGCTTTATTCCAGAGAAAATAAGAGCTCGGAGGTGAACATTAACATGCGCAAAAGATACCCTTATTTCTCTTTCAGAAATTTAATCTATGGCAGAAAGGACATCTCTTGAAGTGCATTTGGCTTCTTCAGAGCATTCTGTTATTTTATTTCCCCCCCCTCCTTTTAATAGTCCTGCTTCTTCCTTTTCCTGTGAAGTCAGAGATGTTTGCTCCTTCAAACAATATTTGGAACTATCGATGCTTCAAAACAGAACTCTTGAGCAGAAAAACAAGACTGTAGGAAGCAGAATGTCCAGCAAACTCTAAAAACAATCAGATTTGCTTATCAAATTCTAAAACAAGTTGGGTGTGGGGTCAGCATCATAGACTCATTGCACTCTTTGAAATCAGCTTGGTTCTGTGTCACATTCAATCAAGATTATTTTTAATTAAAAAAACAACTTAACCAGGATACATTATAAATCACCAGGTTTTATTATTATGTTTTATTTAACATTATAAATCACCATTAGGGTTTTAAAGGACAAAACCAGCCATTGAATTGGGTGGCAGCAACAGCGTGGACTAGCAGCCAGACTAGATGACAAAGAAATGACACGTGTGTGTGTGTGTGTGTGTGTGTGTGTGTGTGTGTGTGTGTGTGTGTGTGAATGGACTGGACTGGACTGGACTGGACTGGACTGGACTGGACTGGACTGGACTAGACTAGACTAGACTAGACTAGACTAGACTAGACTAGACTAGACTAGAATAGACTAGAATAGACTAGAATAGACTAGAATAGACTAGAATAACAGACTTGGAGGTCTTCTAGTACAACCCCCTGCTTAGGCAGGAAACACTACTTCAGACAAATGGTTATCCAACATCTTCTTAAAAATTTCCAGTGTTGGAGCATTCACAACTTCTGTGGGCAAGTTGTTCCACTGATTAATTGTTCTAACTGTCAGGAAATTTATCTTTAGTTCTAAGTTGCTTCTCTCCTTGATTAGTTTCCACCCATTGCTTCTTGTCCTGCCCTCAGGTGCTTTGGAGAATAGCTTGACTCCCTCTTCTTTGTGGCAGCCCCTGAGATATTGGAACACTGCTATCATGTCTCCCTTAGTCCTTCTTTTCATTAAACTAGACATACCCAATTCCTGCAACCGTTCTTCATATGTTTTACCCTCCAGTCCCCTCATCATCTTTGTTGCTTTTCTCTGCACTCTTCCTACTGCAGAGTGTGTGGTTTATCATCTAGCAAATGGTTGTTTGGGGACTAGCTAGGCCAAATATCTTAGGGATTTTTTTTTTTAATAAGTAGATAATCCATGACACTCCTTTTGTGGGTGAACCATTACATTTTCAGAATTCTTTATCTGCCGCCCCACCCTCAAAGGTGACTTTCTCCTAATTGGCAAAGGGCTTTCCCCCCCACCTGAATAGGAGTCTATTAAGACCGTAATCAAAAATTACATAACAGCATCATTGCTCCTAAGAGAAGGTGAAAAGGCCAAGTTCCTTTAAAGCAATCAAAGGTTAAACTTAATTTGTTTTTGAACTTTGCTAGCGACTGGAGTAATCTGCTTCTGCCTTTGTAATTAAATCAGCAGTGCAGGTGTATTTCTCTAATATAGATTGGGGACTGGGAAACAGCAAATCTATCCTGTGTCAATGGAAACGGTCTTCATCAGAGGCGTCTCTGTCAAAGAGTCACAGGGAAGTCGTCTTTCATGGGTGACAAAGGAAGAAGCAACTTAGAGATGTATGAAAGTAGAAAGCTATGAACAGAGCTGAAGGTCCTTCTGATCTTGAAAATGTTGCAAGATAAAATGTACCCCAAAGAGGTTGAGGATACGGCATGTACATGGGATCATGGTCTTCAAATAAAGAATATTTTTCCCCTCCCTTTAAATTATCCTATACCAGATCAATTTTGTTGATCAGTGCCACATCTGGCACTCCATGTTTGAGCCAAGCACTCTCATGAAATAGCCAAGGGAGTATTACATATTACACATGACAACATTGAAAAGGCACTATGCAATCTAAAACCATCTCTTTCTATTGGACCTGATGGACTATGTGCATACTTCTTAAAAAAGCTTTCCACTGCAATTGCAGAACATCTAAGCATAATTTTTGAAAAATCTTTCAGTACCAGCTCCTTGCCCTACCAATAGTCACAAGTCATGGTCATCCCTATCTTCAAAAAGGGAGACCCTAGCCTAGTTGAAAATTACAGAACAATCTCTTTATGTTGTATCACCTGCAAAGTCATGGAATCAATCATTAACCAATCTATTACCCTCCACCTAGAGACAAGCAACCTACTCTCCAACAAACAATTTGGTTTCAGAAAAAAATATCCTGTAATCTACAACTACTGCATAGCAAAAACATATGGACTACACATCTTGATCAGGACAAAGCAATAGACGCAATTTACATAGACTTCTGTAAAGCTTTTGATTCAGTGATACACAACAAATTACTTCTAAAACTAAAATCCTATGGCATTTCTGGATTCCTACATGAATGGATAGCTGCCTTCCTGTCAAACAGACAAGTGGTCAAAATAGGAAGCGCTCTATCAAATCCTGTTCCTGTTAATAGTGCTGTTCCCCAAGGCAGTGTTTTAGGTCCAACACTCTTCATATTTTACATAAATGACCTTTGCGATCATATTAAAAGCAACTGTGTTCACTGATAATGTTAAACTATTCAACATCATCGACAATGCAACTACCCTTCAAAAAGACCTTGACTATGTGTCAAATTGGTCTAACAAGTGGCAACTTCAAATCTCAACCAATAAATGCTCTGTCTTGCATATTGGGGGAAAAAATCAAAGCATAAAATACAAATTAGATGGACATGACTTTGTAGATGACCCTCACTCTGTCAAGGACCTTGGAGTACTCATTTCTAAAGATCTAAGTGCCAAAGCCCACTGTAACAACATTGCCAAAAAGGCATTAAGAGTTGTTAACCTAATCTTGTGTAGCTTCTTTTCTGGTAATATTGTACGACTAACTAGAGCATACAAAACATTTGCTAGACCAATTCTCAAATACAGCTCATCTGTCTGGAACCCACACTACATATCAGACATAAATACAATTGAAAGAGTCCAGAGATATTTTATGAGAAGAGTCCTCCATTCCTCTACCCGCAATAAAATAACTTATGCCACCAGACTTCAAATTTTGGGCTTAGACAACTTAGAACTATGTCAACTTCGGTCTGACCTAAGTATAGTACATAAAATTATCTGCCACAATGTCCTTCCTGTCAATGACTACTTCAGCTTCAACCACAACAATACACGAGCACAAAATAGATACAAACTCAAGGTAAACCATTCCAAACTCGATTGCAGAAAATATGACTTCAGTAACAGAGTGGTCAATGCCTGGAATGCACTACCTGACTCTGTAGTTTCTTCCCCAAACCCCCAAAACTTTAATCTTAAACCAGGGGTGAAATGTAAAATCTGTTACTACCGGTTCTGTGGGCGTGGCTTGGGGGGGGTAATGTGACTGGGTGGGCGTGGCCAACTTTAAAAAAAAAACTTTTCAAAACATTTTTTTAATGCTTTGAAATGCCTCTCTGCCGATCAGGGAACTCAGCTGGGATCGTCAGAGACTTTTGAAAGCATTTTTTTTTACCACCTCTTCATCCAAGAGGTTGCAGAAAAAATTGCTTTGAAAAGCCTCTGACGATCCCAGCTGAGCCGCGCGATCATCAGAGGCTTCTTTTTTTTACTTTTAAAAGCATTTTTTCATCGGAAGAGGTTGTAGAAAAAATGCTTTTAAAAGTAAAAAAAAAAAGCCTCTGATGATCATGCGGCTCAGCTGGGCATGGAATGGGGGGGGGGCGCAGGGATTTTTGCTGCCTCTGAGCAATTTTGCCTCGTTGCAGCAAACAGCAAGCAGCCTGCTTTACTTTCATTTTTGTTTTCAGCATAGCTTGATTAGCACAAGGAAAAAAAAAAATCTGCTCCAGCAATTTACCTCTTTGCAGCAAGCAGCAGAGCCCTGCACAAAACAGCTGAGAGTCGGGAGGCCGATTCAATCAACTTGGTCTAATTAGGCTGTGCTGAAGCTGAAAGGAGCTGTTTTTTCTTGCTGTTTGCTTGCAAGGAGGTAACTGTTGCGAGGCAGAGGCCAAAGGATGTGGGCCAGTGGGTGGGCAGGGCTACATTCAGTGTATAAGATGTACCTAAATTTTAGGGGTGGGAAAAGGTGCGTCATATACTCCAAAAAATACGGTAATTTAAAAATGAAAGAAGAATTGGACAGGGGCTTTTGGCAATTCCTACAATTCCTTTTCCCCTTTCACTGGTAAATAGCTCCAAAGTGTTGAATCCGAGTGCTTTCCCCATCTATTATGCCTCACCAACGTAGCAATACCCATAACGGCATTGGCTTTTTACAACCCAGGAGAAGCCCTACTAAGGAAACTACAATGCATGCCACCTTTAATTAGAAAAGGATGCACACCCTCCTAGAAGCACCATAAATCTGGCTCGTGTGGTAAGGAATGTCCTGAATTTAAGTTGTAATTAGAACTTCTATTGATGGTGCAAAGGCTCATTTTTCATGTGAAGGCCGCTCACTGCTCCCAGTCAAGGAATCAATCTGCGGTCGTTGATGAGATGAGGCTGTCAGATTTGCAGAGTGGATTGATCATAGCAATGCAGGAATCTCATCTGGCTTAACCCCTTGGCCACCCACACTCTGGCAGGGAGCAGGAACACAAATATATTGGCATCCTGGCATCCAAGTGCATTCCTGCCCCCGCTTCCCCTTTGCCTACCAGCTTGATAACAAAAAACATGGGAGAAACAAGGGACAATTGCTCCGTTCTCACAATATGTAATGCTTCAAAGTAATTTACCACAATCTATCATAGCTTAACACCTGATTGATGCCATAGCTCTAGACAAGTGTTTCTCAACCTTGGGAACTTTAAGATACCATATGTGGACTTCAACTGGTGGAGTGGTGCGGTGGCCTAGAGGTGGAGCTCTCGCCTCATAATCAGGAGGCTGTGAGTTCGATCCCAGGTAGAGGCAGATATTTCTCTCTCTGGGCACACTGAGAATATATCTGCTGAACAAAACTCCACATTGGCAATAGGAAGGGCATCCGGCCATTAAAATACTCTGCTAGCTCCAACCCTCAGTTGCCCAGACTCCATCCCTCAAGGGATTATTGGGTCATTAAATGAAGATGATGATGATGATGAAGTGGACTTCAACTCCCAGAGTTCTCCACCTGGCATGATCTTTGCTAATCTTCTCTCCCATCTCAGAGTAAGATGGCTGCAGGCTCATTGCAAGGGAGTAAGAATGACTTCTCAGGCCAAGATTATCTCAATTTCTCTATAGCCAAATTTTGGAAGTTGGTAAAGGCTTCCCTTTGTCAAAAAGCCTTCAAAATATTACCCACCTTGCAGCTTCTAATGCTTTTAATATTTTTTATATTGCTGATTTTTTTTTGCTGCCGCTGCCGCTGCTATTTTGCATTATACATCTCTGTATTTTAGAATAATATTATAAACTCAACTCTGTGGAGGGTGAGAGTGGAAGATAAATGTTTCAAATAAAGAAATAATGCCGGAGGCAAAAGATAAAATGGAGCCCATATCATACACAGAAGTAATTCCAAGTGTATTTATTTATTTATTGTATTTGTATCCTGCATTCCTAATAAAGAGCTTAAGGAATCACCTCCCATTTTTACCCTCACAGGAGCAACTGAGATTAAACAGAGAGAACATCTGTGATTGCCCCAAGTGTCCCTTTTGCAAGCTCCATGGTTAAGTGGGAACTTGAATACGGCTCTCTTTGGTACCATTTACCATTCTAGCTAGTCAGGGGTGGGCTTCAAAAAATTTTAGCAAGGGGTTCTCTGCCCAGTTGCCATGGTGGGTGTGACCTAATCAGCCTCCTGAACCATGGTGTGTGTGTGTGGCGGATAGTTTGCCCTCCCCAGGCTCTGGAGGCTTTCCTTGAGCCTCTGGGAGGGCAAAAATGGCCTCCCCAGACTCTGGAGGCCCTCTGGAGATGGGAAACGGGCCCATTTCCGGCCTTCCCAAACTTCTGGTAGGCCCATTTTTTGTAGGGTTGCCAGGTCTGCTTCCAAAAAATAGCGGACAAGCCGGGGGGGGGGGGTGTTAAGTAGTAAAAAAAAAATTACAATTAAATTATATATTTTCTTACAAACATTTTAACACGTATTAAAATAATCACTTCAAAACTTTACTTAAAATTCAAAACATCAAATATAATAATATGTAAAATATTAAATTACATTTTAATTTCATCATAAAGCTTTTGAATAAAAAAAATGTCTACTATTTTGTGAGAAAAAATAGTGAACATAATGTGAAAAAAGCGGACTGTCCGCTCAAATAGTGGACACCCGGCAACCTTAATTTTTTGCCCTCCCCAAGCCTCCGAGCACACCCTGCACTTACCTGCACCCAAAACAGGCCGCATGGGGACTCCTGTGAGGGGCGGGGCAGGGGGGCGGGGCCAGCCAAGAGTGGGATTTGGGGGTTCTCTGAACTGCACAGAATTTATTTATTTTATTTTATTTATTTATTTTATTTTATTGAATTTCTATACCGCCCTACTCCCGAAGGACTCAGGGCGGTGAACAGCCATAAAATAAAACGCATACATATACAAAATTTAAAATCGAATAAAATGAATTAAATAAATTTGGCTGAATTAATACCCATAATTTAAAATACCCATATTTTAAAATACATTAAAATTTAAAATTTAAAATCTTAGCTAGAGGTTCTCCCGAACCTCTGCAAACCCCCAGCAGCCCACCCCTGTAGCTAGTTAAATTCTCCAACCCAGCTGAGGATGACAAAAACATTGCTTCACTTGATATGGTTGGGTCAAGCCACTTGTTTGGTATTTGACCTAGGAATGTGTCATCCTTGTTGAGCAAGAAAGCAAGTCCATGGCCTTGCTGCACTCGTTATCTGCCTGACACAAAATCCTAGCCAAAGTAAAAAAGGATAATACTACTACTTCTGCTGGGATCCTGTTTAATAATTTGGGAGCCTTCATGTTTAAAGGTGCTTTTTCCAAAAAGGCAGCTGGATGTTCTTGGTTTTTCTTTGAAAATGGTTTGCTTTTCATCAAGAAGCTTCTGCAGTTCAGTGAGAACTGAAGGAGCTTCTTGGATGAAAAGTGAAATATTTTTTAAAGAAAAAAAACCCAAGAAAATCCAGTTGCCTTTTAAGAAAAGCACCTTTGGGACAACTATGACCTGGATGATTATCTCCACAGACATTCATGTTTAGTATTGTCACTCTTCCTACTCCATGCTAGACAATTTTCCTTCCTTCCTTCCTTCCTTCCTTCCTTCCTTCCTTCCTTCCTTCCTTCCTCCCTCCCTCCCTCCCTCCCTCCCTCCCTCCCTCCTTCCTTCCTTTCCTTCCTTTCCTTCCTTCCTTCCTTCCTTCCTTCCTTCCTTCCTTCCTTCCTTCATTCATTCCAAAAACTCTTCACTCTTATCAGCTAGAAAAAACTGTGTTGTGTTTCATCTTCGCCATGGTAGACAACCTTCCTTCCTTCCTTCCTTCCTTCCTTCCTTCATTCATTCATTCATTCATTCATTCCAAAAACTCTTCACTCTTATCAGCTAGAAAAAACTGTGTTGTGTTTCATCTTCGCCATGGTAGACAATCTTCCTTCCTTCCTTCCTTCCTTCCTTCCTTCCTTCCTTCCTTCCTTCCTTCCTTTCTTTCTTTCTTCATTCCAAAAACTCTTCCTTCCCTCCCTTCCTTTCTTCATTCCAAAAACTCTTCACTCTTATCAGCTAGAAAAAACTGTGTTGTGTTTCATCTTCAACATGGTAGACAATCTTCCTTCCTTCCTTCCTTCCTTCCTTCCTTCCTTCCTTCCTTCCTTCCTTCCTTCCTTTCTTCATTCCAAAAACTCTTCCTTCCCTCCCTCCCTCCCTCCCTTTCTTCATTCCAAAAACTCTTCACTCTTATCAGCTAGAAAAAACTGTGTTGTGTTTCACCTTCACCATGGTAGACAAACTTCCTTCCTTCCTTCCTTCCTTCCTTCCTTCCTTCCTTCCTTCCTTCCTTCCTTCTTTCCTTTTTTCCTCCATTCCAAAAGCTCTTCACTCTATCAGCTAGAAAAAAAAAAAACTGTGTTGTGTTTCATCTTCCTGAACTGGGGGTGGGAGGGGGGGCAAACCAAAGCTATCCTCTTTAACTGCCTAGTGAAATTTCATCCTTAAATGCTCAGGCTTCGTCCACCTGAACAGCAACAGCAAAAAACAGGCTGAGGCCCTCACCATGTGAATTCCTTTCCTGGCTTCAAGCTGAGCCCAGAGTGAGGGGCTGTCATTCCTTCTCCTCAGAGGCGAGCAAGCTCCGAATGCCTTCTGATGCCTGCTAATGAATTGGCTGCAGTTCAGTTCAGCAGAAAATCCCAATTGTGACTGAAAGGAAGTGGAAAGATTGTTGTGGGGGGGGGAGGGGTGTTGGGGGAAACCGAATGTGCGGAAAGTGGCTGATAATGTAGCCACAGCCAAGAGGCTTACAGAGTCAAAGCTCTGGCCAAACACTTAAGTCTCCGTGGGCAAAGAACAGGCTTTGCTCACACGCTAATGGTCTCAGTGTCCAATTCGCCGCTGTTGCCAGGGGTGGGAATCCTTTCTGTCTTGGGGAGCTGTGCTTCTAATATTAGAATCTCGAAGTGATGTGCTTGTTGGAAGAGGTTATTGAGTCTAATTCCCTCACTCAGTGCAAGGATCCCAATTAAAGCATCATTGACAGATGGCTGTCTAGTTTCTGCATGAACACCTCCAGTGGCAAGAGACTCTACCTCCTTGAATCATTTGCTCCATTGTAAAGAATCATAACAGAAAGTAGCCAAGGGCCAGAGGGAGCAAACTTTAATGTAATGATGTCAATTGAAGAGGCA
This sequence comes from Pituophis catenifer annectens, assembly GCF_029215685.1. Lineage (NCBI taxonomy): Eukaryota > Metazoa > Chordata > Lepidosauria > Squamata > Colubridae > Pituophis > Pituophis catenifer. Next base: position 11,782,640 of record NW_027256889.1, read on the forward strand.
ATGGTTGGACTTGCATCCAGTTTCTTCCTGTTCAGGTTTTTTGTTTTTGTCTTTGTTTTGGTCAGATGTGGGTGACTAAGTTCGTAGGTGTATTAAATCTACCAAAGGCTTTACATACCATATTTTTTGGAGTATAAGACGCACCGGAGTATTAGACGCACCTTAGTTTTTGGGGAGGAAAATAAGAAAAAAGCTGATTGGCAGGTGGATCGGCCTCCCGGAATACCCCCAATTTTATTTATTTATTTATTTATTTATTTATTTATTTATTTATTTATTTATTTATTTATTTATTTATTTATTTTATTTTATTTTATTTTATTTTATTTTATTTTATTTTATTTTATTTTATTTTATTTTATTTTATTATTTTATTTTATTTTATTTCTATACCGCCCTTCTCCTGCGGGACTCAGGGCGGTGTACAGCCAAGATAAAACATTGCATATAAAATTTAAAAACAATTTAAAAAACAATTAAATAATTTCGGCCCAAGATTTAAAAACAACCCAATTAAAACCGAATTCAATTAAAACTGAGAGGATGGGATCAAGCCAGCCCGGCTAGATGGAATAGGTGTGTTTTCAGGGCCCGACGAAAAGTCCGGAGGTCTGATATCGTGCGTTCCCAGAGGTGAATTTTAGCAACAGGTTCCTTGGTTGTCAGCTCTGTGCCTTGCCTTTTTGGGTTTTTTCTTCTGCCTCTGAAACTTCTGGAACTCTGTTTCAGGAAAAACTTTTTTTCCTGCCTCTGAAAGCCTCCGAAATAGAGCGTGTTTGGGAGCTTCTTTTCTGAAGCTTCTTTTCTGATGCTTTTTTCAGCTTCTGAAACCTCTGTTTGAGAAGCAGGGTGGGGCTACATTCAGAGTATAAGACGCACCCAGATTTTCACCCTCTTTTTTGGGGGGGGGGGGAAAAGTGCATCTTATACTCCGAAAAATACGGTAACTCTTGCTGTTGTTTTTTTAAAATTTCCAAAATTGGTGGAAAATTGACCACTTTTATTTAATTGCAATTGGATTTCAGCAGCTTAAGTTGGATGAGGTGGTTCTGGCACCATATAAAAGAAGACATGTGGCTTATTGGATATGGATTGAATATACTGATCAGGAACTATGTAATCAAGGGTTATGTGGGAGGTCTGACTTCCAGTCCAATCTCTTGGCTAAATGCACGTTTAAAAAGGTACAAAATTCTCCGCTATCCAGATTTAATGAGGTAGAGCAGATTTTCCTGAATAAAAGCCAATCTCTTGTTTTAGAAATGTTGTAGACATAGCCCACCCAGGGCTAAGCTAGTCCAACATACAAATAGGAACAATGTCCCCAAAGCAAAAACTTAACACCTTCCCTGCAAACAGATATTTATAGCATTTCAAATAGAACATTAGTGATTTCTTTTCTTCTGGACATGGCTTTCTTTTTTATAAGGCATTTGCAATTGTACTATCCCTTGAGTTCTGAAGTGGTACCTCCCAGGAGGGTTATACCACACAGATTAGTTCTAATACTAATTTACCCAGCAGTAAATGATGCAAAACATAATCTAACAGGCAAGTATTTTGTGATTTTTCTCTCCTGCTTCTTCTAGCAATCAAACTAAAAACAGATTTGCCTTTCCGTCTGCAACCCTCGTAATTAGTCCTTGGCACATTAAAGTTTTATGGAAAAAATATTTAAATTAACAACCAGAAAAGAGTATGAGAGACAGGAGAGAATTGACTGAGACATGGAAAGGAATGTGTTTTCAAAAAATGGAAAACAGATTTATTGAAATTTCACAGGCAGCCTAGGCAGCCTAGGCCCAAATATTCTAGGCTCACAAATCTTTAAAGACCAAGCTGGCATTCCAAATTCTCCATCAGAGAATGAACTGAATTGCAAAGATATAGGATGGACAATTCTTCTATTGTATGTCAAAAGCAGGACACACTGTTATTGGTGGCAATACCACTGCTACTGAAAAATCCAGCTGGAGGTGTTACTTCATGTTGGAAAGAGCCCTTGATGGATATGTGGGAAGCCAAGAAGGCTGAAGATCAGTGCGAAAGGATTGCACACAATCAATGACATCCACAGGACTATCAAAATAAGTAAGACAACAGCCACATCATTGTGGTTGAAGCCCTATCTCTTTTGAACATGCATCACATATTCAAACAAGCAGGGTTTTGATCACTGTGCCATGACCAATATCTGACTCTCTCCATCCTGTCCTCTATGGATACTGCTGCAAACAATGAAATACAGGACATTCACACACATTCGTCAGTCACCTAAGTGCAAAATTTCTCAGGGCCATCCCTGAACATTTATCTAAAATTCTCTTCTTGTAAAGAATTTCTAAAGCAAATTCTGCTTCATCCAATTGAATGAGGACTCTCTAACATTTTTACAGACCCACTCTGAACTTTTGAACTACCACAGAAAGTCAAGAAATGAACAAATAGACAAGAGCCTATTCTCAAAAGCACCTGAGGACAAGACAAAAAGTAACATAGGTCAGGACTCAAGAAAGAGTGCAAAGTCAGAGAAGAAGAACAAAGATGATTAGGGGACTGGAGGCTAAAACATATGAAGAACGGTTGCAAGAACTGGGTATGTTTAGTTTAATGAAAAGAAGGACAAGGGGAGACATGATAGCAATCTTCCAATATCTCAGGGGCTGCCACAAACAAGGGGGAAGCTATTCTCCAAAGCACCTGAGGGCAGGACAGGAAGCAATGGGTAGAAACTAATCAAGGAGAGAAGCAACTTAGAACTAAGGAGAAATTTCCTGACAGTGAGAACAATTAATCAGTGGAATAACTTGCCTCCAGAAGTTGTGAATGCTCTGACACTGGAAGTTTTTAAGAAGATGTTGGATAACCATTTGTCTGAAGTGGTGGAGGGTATCCTACCTAAGCAGGGGGTTGGACTAGAAGACCTCCAAGGTCCCTTCCAACTCTGTTATTCTATTCTAAGTGATCAAAGAGAGATCCAATCTAGAACTAAGGAGAAATTTCCTGACAGTGAGAACAATTAATCAGTGCAACAGATTGCCTTCAGAAATTATGAGTGAGGTTTTTTTTAAAGAAGAGACTTGACAGCCATTTGTCCAGAATAATATAGGGTCTCCTGCTTGAGCAGGGGTTGGACTAGAAGACCTCCATGGTCCCTTCCTCCTCTGTTCTGTTATTCTTTTAAGATAATGATGAGGTCAAGGAGACGCAGCATAGCCTGCGAGACTGCTGGGCTATACCGGTCGCTGTCCATGGTTCTGAATTCATTCTCAATGCTTGCTGGGTTACACAGAAATTTTACCTTCAAGAGCTTCATCTCACTTTTTTTTTTTTTTTCAATTTGGGTAGCAGCTTAGCATCTCCCAGTGTCTTGTAATATGGTCTCCATCTGTCTTTAGCTGTAGAATGAAAGGAGGGCTGATTGATGGCCAGGGTGGCTTTATTTCAAGTACAGGAGCTCTCGCTAAGCCAGGACACAAACAGCATGTATGAGTTAGAGGAGTCTCCACTAGGCCATGTTAAACCCATTACTCAGAGCTCCCTCCTAATTGCAGGATCTGTCAAGGCTTTGTGGATTAGGAGGCTACTGCATCAGAAGACCAAGCTGAGATTTACTAGGGGAAGCGGAGGAACAAGAATTGTGGGGGAAGGATGAGTTTTATTCTTTATGGGGAGTTTTTATGCCCTGCAGTTTTATGCACAAAATCTTTACAGCCTGCAATTCAAAGCCCCATCAATTTCAATCAGCAAGTGAGGCAATACGAGTAAATATGGTGAATGGGAATTGGGGTACCCAGAGCTGGAAAAAGTGAAACATGGGAGAATGCACACTAACTAGAAAGGAAGGTAAAGGAGGAAGACGCATAGGGTTTTAAAGGAGGGTCTATAAATCACTGACCTCCCTCTTTACATACCTAAAGCACCACATATACACACATATATTTGTCATTTAGAGCAAAATGTATTACTTTCTATTAGTTTTCATTACATTTAATGAAAAGTAATTCATGCTTGATGCTTCTTTCAAAGAAGGAGAAAATGTCAGAAATGTCCTCATGACCAGAATAGGGAGTTTTGGCACTGATTTAGCTACAAGGACATCAAGGGAATGTTCAAATGCCTCGTCTTTCATTGTAGAGTTATCTTTCTTACCTTCTGGAGCCTTTGTGGCTTCCCATCCCTCCATTAAATGTGAAAGGAAGACATTGGAAAGGAAATCCTCCTTTGGGGCTTTTTTCAGAACGAGAAGTGTAAGCAATCAAGAAGCCTTCAAAATACCATCAGAAAACAACCCCATCACATCCCACCATAAAATAAGCTCAAAACTACCGAAGAGAAATTCTGCAGAAATGCTCAAACTCCCCGAGACTTATGAAGAAAGCCTGTTTTATATGGAGAAGAAGAAAGAACTGAAAAGTAGAAAGGCATCATTACATATATACCTATACATTTATAATTGCATATGCATATACACATAGCATATAGACTTATATATCGCTTCACAGTACTTTACAGCCCCTCTCTATGTGGTTCACAGAATCAACATATTGTCCCCAACAATCTGGGTCCTCATTTTACTGACTTCGGAAGGATGGAAGGCTGAGTCTACCTTGGTCAGAATTGAACTCCTGGCAGTAGATAGGGCCAAGTGTTCAAATCTGTCAAAATCCATCTGGCTCTTGAGCCTATCTTCTGAGGTGTTGGCCATTCCTGCCACCTTAACGTCATCTGCAAATTCGGGTATAGGGTCTCCTGTTCAAGCAGGGGGTTGGACTAGAAGATCTACAAGATCTTGTCCAACTCTGTTATTCTGTTATCTGAAATGGCCTATAGCTCCTCCAAGGAACCCTATGTTGGATATTCCATGTTGTTATGGCTTAAGTGAAAATGGCAATCCATTGTGAAGGGCCCAGGACACAGAAAATTGCCTTATAGCATATCATATAATGGAATTGTCCAAAGAGCTGGATGCTGGACAATTGTTCTATTTTCTGATCACTCACGACTGCATTGACAATGGTTTGGAATATATGAATTAAAACAGTCATACTATAAAGGACTCTTACATAGATTACAATACAATCATATAAAATGTGCCAGATCCTCTCCAGACATTCTATAGTAAATGTAAAGCTTCCCCTCGCACATATGTGCTAGTGGTTCCCGACTCTAGGGGGTGGTGCTCATCTCCATTTCAAAGCCAAAGAACCAGCACTGTCTGAAGACATCTCCATGGTCATGTGGCTGGCATGACTAAATGCCAAAGGCGCACGGAACGCTGTTACCTTCCCACCAAAGGTGGTCCCTATTTTTATTTTCTACTTACATTTTTTTACGTACTTTCAAACTGCTAAGTTGGCAGAAGCTGGGACAAGTTACGGGAGTTCACCCCATTATATGGCACTAGGGATTCAAACCGCTGAACTGCTGACCTTTCGATTGACAAGCTCAGCGTCTTAGCCACTGAGCCACCACGTCTCACAGACAGTCTATACATGGTTAATTATTTGTCTACAGTGATGGAAAGATCTCTGCTGATGGATTCAAGGAAAACCAGAGGCATAGAGAGGAAAGAAGGGTAGGAGGGAGGGAGGGAAGAAAGAAAGAACGGACAAATAAAAGAAAGAGAAAGAAAGAAAGAAAGAAAGAAAGAAAGAAAGAAAGAAAGAAAGAAAGAAAGAAAGAAAGAAAGAAAGAAAGAAAGAAAGATAATGAAGGGAGGGAAGAAGGAAGGAAGGAAGGAAGGAAGGAAGGAAGGAAGGAAGGAAGGAAGGAAGGAAGGAAGGAAGGAAGGAAGGAAGGAAGGGGAAACAGCTTGGATGCTGCAGCAAATGGAAGACAGATGCTGTGCACTGAACAAGTCAGGGGGTCCAACACTGTTTTCATTTTATTATACTCTCTAGACAAAGATATTCTACTCATTCAAGCACCAGCAACTGAGACTAAAGGCCCAGAGGCATGCTTCAGTTCATTTCAATTTCTTTTAAAAAGGAGGAAGAAAGAAGTTAGCTAAATGCCCAAAGTCATAAGACTTCTTAAAAGCCAACTGTTAAGTGAGACCAACAGAACTCTCTGCTTCCAACTGGGCTAGAAATTCCATATGAACAGCTGCTTTCTCTGGGCAATGGCCTGCTTCCTTTCCATCCCATCTGGAGCTATTCAAAATAATTGGAAATGCAGATGTGAGGAGGCATGGGGGTGAGACAGTCCTCTCAAAGTGGAACATTGTGACTCTGATTTAGCATCTGGCTCTACAACTATCTTCTCTTTTGAAAAGAGTTAGAAAACAGTATCATTCCATGTATGTAGGATATCTGGGGTTTCCCCCCCTCCCTGCTTTTCAGCCTCTGAGCTCAAAATTACATCACTTCTAGTAATGCTTTTGACAACTCCCTCTGATTCAAACTAACTCCAGATTATAGAATGCTAAAGAACCTCAGTTTGCTCCCACTGTGAAATCAACACATTCATTGATTATGCTATGGGCTAGAATGAAGTGGGTCTGTTAAATCAAGCCTGCCAACTACCAGCTACTTTCCTGGCTTAAGTCAGGAAGTTTGCAATCATTAGGATGCAATGAAAGTGGCAACTAAATTCAGTATTGTGAAATTGTGCTCTTCTCGCTGTTTCTTTCTTCCATCACTCAAAAATTTAACAGATTGGGTTACAGGGTTTGGGCTTCTGAAAACAGATACTAGGTCATCCTTGACTTATGACTGTTCGTAGAGTGGAGTTGGGGTGGGGTGGGGTGGGGTGGGGTGGGGTGGAGTGGAATGGAATGGAATGGAATAGAATAGAATAGAATAGAATAGAATAGAATAGAATAGAATAGAATAGAATAGAATAGAATAGAATAGAATAGAATAGAATAGGTTATCTTTTACTTGGCAACCAGTTCACATTTGTGATTGGTTGCAGTGTCTTGCAGTCATGTGATCATGATTTGCGACTGTCCCAGCTGACTTTTGACAAAAAAAATTGATGTAACTGGATTTTATTCATTTATTAAATTTAGATGCCTCTCGAGTTGACTCTCTGTTAAGGTGACTCTGGGCGGCTTATAAACCATAAAAAGATAAATAGAAAAGCAATTAAAAATTTAAAGCTATGCAAACTACTAGAACCAAGGAGACGTATTCACTTAGCAACCATTTGCTTTGCTTAACAACCACAGTAAAACAGTCATAAAAGTGGGTCCCAGTCACATGATGCCTCCCTTTATGACCATACTGATTGTATAATGGAAATGCCGGTCCCAATTGTGGATGTAAGCCAAGGACTGTCACTAATGCCAACATTGCTCATTCTTTCAAAGGGATTACAATGCAACTTGATACAAAGCTAAGAACAATACATGGTGTGGTGAGGACTGAGCCTTCAAACACTCAGAAACCTGGTGGGTGATCTGCTGAGCTGAACTAATGTTGAAGGCATGAAATGATCTTTGCGTTGAACCATACCTGGAAAACTACACACTCCAAACGAAAATGTGGATCGGTGAGAGAAGAGAGATTTTGCTGTCTTGGGTGTAGTGGCTTTGTTACTAATTCCACTTCAATACAAGCAGGACATGCAACCTCAATCTTCTCCTTGGGGGCCATTGAGAAGGCGGTGCCAATCATGCAGAGAAATTTCCTGAGCACCCAGGGCACTTAAAACTAAACTGTTTTTTCTTTCAATTAAATAGAACGGTGGTGCCAAAAACAAGCAGCCGAAAAAGGTGACCTCTTCAGGCTGACAAGATAGCAGAGGAGCCATCAGAATCATAGTTCTGAAAATGTCTGAGTTGATAAATAGAAAAAAAGTGGCAAATTACGCCGAGAAGGACTGGCTCTTGATCAGGGCAGATGTCGCTTCTGAGATTCCCAGAAGTGCATGCAAACATCTGGACAACAGGAGACCAATTGTAATGGCCCTAAGTTCATACCCAGCTGTCTTACCCAGATATGTGCTGTATCTTCAAGTGATGATTCATCTTAACAGAAGGAAGCTCATGATAAGAAGACTAAAATTCTGTTGGGGTTTTACAAAAGAGAAAGCTCCAGAGGCCTTGAGACTCGCAGACTTCCTGGTTCAGAGGAGAATTCTCCCAGTTGTTTTGGATGATAATGTTGAGGCTTCACTGGGTCCTAAAGTACAGGGGCCTCAGCATGTGCAAACTCAAAGGCATGCAAGAAAAAGAAGAGGCATTTTTGCAAGGTGGAAACATGGGTGTGTGTATATGTGTATGTGTACATGTATATATATATGTATAAGAGCTGTGGTAGTGCAGTGGTTAGAATGCAGCACTCCAGGCTAATTCACTGCCTAAGATGAAATTTAATGGAAAGAAAAGTAAGGTGTTACAATTAGACAAGAAAAACTAAGTGTACAGTTACAGATTAAGTGAAACCTGGATTCTATTGCAGTAACTAGTGGACAATCACTTAAATATGAACCAATACTGTGTAGCAGCAGCCAAAAAAGGCAATGCAATCCTAGGCTGCATTAACGGAGGGTTAGAATCAAGATCATGTGATGTATTACATGACAATGACATTGGGATATTGGGTGAAAAGATGCTTCTTAGGAACAGATAAGAGGGAGCATAGTCCCTAGCTGTATAGTGGACAGAGCAAGAAGCCAGGAGGGACCTTCCCTAATTCCTCAGGCTGTAAAGGTGATGGCTGATCTGTCAGGTCTACCTTGCAAGGCCAATACATTCCTTGTTCAGTTAAAATACAATATTGAATCCAATGCAATAGAAGAACAACAAAAATGATTAGGGGATTGGAGGGTAAAACATATGAAGAACGGTTGCAGGAACTGGATGTGTCTAGTTTAATGAAAAGAAGGACTAGGGGAGACATGATCGCAGTGTTCCAATATCTCAGGGGCTGCCACAAAGGAGTCAAGCTATACTCCAAAGCACCTGAGGGCAGGACAAGAAGCAATGGGTGAAAACTAATCAAGGAGAGAAGCAACATAGAACTAAGGAGAAATTTCCTGACAATTAATTAATCAGTGGAATTAACAATTAATCAATGGAACAACTTGCCTCCAGAAGTTGTGAATGCTCTAAGACTGGAAGTTTTTAAGAAGATGTTGGATAACCATTTGTCTGAAGCAGTGTAGGGTTTCCTGCCTAAGCAGGGGGTTGGAGTAAAAGACCTCCAAGGTCCCTTCCAACTCTGTTATTCTATATTCTAACCGAAACAGATGCTTTAAGAAAATTGTCCAGCACCTTGAGAATAATGTCAGAAAGGCAGAAGAACCCTATCTCTTCAGGAGAGGCAATCACTGAGAAATTGCTAGGTGCCTTCCAAATAGCACATTAAAATAAGCAATTGTGCCCATTTTCTTTTCCTGCTCGTGTATGAAGCTACAAAGAAAAAAAGTGAGGTTCATCGGAGATTCAAGGCAACGGGACTCACAAGAACTCCTTCCTTCTCCTTTCCCCTCCTTTCTCCCAGCCGCCGTGATTGATGGCTTTGAACTGTTTAGCGAAGGCTGAGTCAGCTCCCCAGCGACCTTCGCAGGATTCCTTTAAGTCCCCCAATTCCCCATCTGTTGCTCGATGTCACTCAAGCTCAGCAGATTGATGGCAGCTCACGGTCAATTTCTCTGATGCACTTTTGCTAAGAGACACTCGTACATCTTCCTAATGTCATCTCACCCGATCTGAGGTCAGGCTTTCAACAGACAAGAAATGTTCCAGAATAAATCACCAAGCACAGCCCCCCTCCCTCATGGCACAGAGGGAAAGGGGGGGGGGAAGTGGGGGAAAGAAGAGATGAGTCAGTCCAGACAGTCATAAGCCTGAAAGAGGTGGGAATGGGTGGGCACAGGAGGCTGCTTTGCTGTAGTTTACTCGAGAGGTGTTTTCTGCTGTTGAGATTGGGTCCAAAAACATCATACCTTTCCCAATTAGGTTCAGGGGGGAAGAGAAATCTTTAGATGAAATGAAATAAATGTAATTCATTTATTCTCTACTTACTCTCTAAAAGAATGTTGTTCAACCTTGGCCAATTTTAAAACGGGTGGACTTCAATTCCCAGAATTTTAAAATGGGTGGATTTCAGCTCCCAGAATTCCCCAAACAGCATGGCTGGCTGGGGAATTCCAGGAGTTGAAGTCCACCTGTGTTAAAGTTGGCCAAGGCTGAGAACCACTGCTCTAGAATTATACAGTGGAAACAGTACAGATCAGTGGTGGGTTGCCCCCGGTTCGCTCCGGTTCTATAGAACCGGTAGTAAAACCAGTGGGAGGCTCCACCCACCGACCCCGACATCACCAAAACATGCACTCTTCTGTGCATGTGCAGAAGAGCATGCGTGCAGCCTCGCTGCGAACCGGTAGTAAAGGTAAGTAGAACCCACCCCTGGTACAGATACAGATTAACAGTGTTGGAAGGGACCTTGTAGGTCATCTAATCCAACCCCCTGCCCAAGCAGACCCTGCACCATTTTTTACAGATGGCAGTCCAATCACTTCTTGAAAGCTTCCAGTGATGAAGCTCCCACAACTTCTGAAGGCAAGCTATTTGACTGCAGTAGAAGATAAGTTTTAGAGCTGTTTTCAAATGCACTGCATGTGCATGGAGTGCATATTTGGTGCACGTGTGCAGCAAACCGGTTGTTACACCGGTAATTTTTAGAGCTGTTTTGAAATGCACTGTGTGCATGTGGAGCGCACGGAGCACGCACTCAACAAACCGGCTGTTACACTGGTTGAATCCCACCACTGCCCAAGGCGTTGCATTTACAGGCATGGAAAACCCTGGGAAATGTCCAAAAGTGCGATGGATTCACGAGCTTCACCCTACCATCCTTCCCTTGATATAGGGCTGTTCTTAGTCACGCCAGTCCAGTGGTGGATTCCTCCCGGTTCGGCCCGGTTCGGCCAAGCTAGTAGCAGTGATGATATGACGTCACCGAACCGGTTCTCTTTGTTCGGGAGCTGGGCCTTATTCTTACCTTTTATTTGGCCCCGCCCCAATCTATTCGCTGCCTCCCAAGTCCCGGCTGATGAGCTGGAAGGAAAAAAACTGCTTAAACTCTTGCTGCAGGGCTTCAAAGGGCCGCCCTACAGCTGATCAGTGTTAAAAGGCCGTGTGGTGGTAGACCAGTGCGCTCGAAAAACAAATGGGTAGACCGGTGCCTCCAAAAACAAATGGGTAGACCAGTACAGCTCTGCTGGAAAAGCAGTTAAAAGCCTGGTAGACCAGTACCTCTGCTAAATCCTAAAGAATTGTCACATGACCATCAAACCATGCCCACAAAATAAGCACGCCCACAGGACCGGTAGTAAAAAATTTTAGAACCCACCCGTGAGCCGGTCCATGTGCTTCAAAGGCTCAGACACCCACGTCTTGGGGGGTGGGTGGGGAAGGAGAAGGCGCCTCCTTTGTTGGTTGCACAAGGTTTTAAAAAGGGGGCTGTCGTAGAGATTCGTCTTCGCAGCTGATTGTCTTAACACCTGTTGCTTTTCTTTGCGTTTCCTGGCAAAGTTCGCTCAGCTCACCTCTCCAGTGAGCATCAGGCAGTTGTCTGCCTTCGTCGTGGGCTTTGTAACGGTGTGAAGCACTTCTGTTGTAAATCAAGGGCTACTTGAAACTTCCAGGAGTTCCTCTCTTACACAGGTTCTGCACAGCGGCAGGCATGCTCTGGAAACAATCACAGCACCCCCTAGTGGCCCAGGTGCGACGCTGCTGGAAAATGCCAAGCGGCAACGGGGTGATGATGTCTTTTAGAAGAGCTGGTTTTAAATTCGGTTTTACGGCTGGTGACTTGTATTCAGTGGCTTTGGTTCCTTTCTCTTCCCGGATGTTTCCATCTTCCAATTGCTAATCTGCTCGAACAGAATAAGAGAGTTGGAAGGGACCTTGGAGATCTTATAGTCCAATCCCCTACTCAAGCAGGGAACCCTATAAAATTTCGGACCAAGGGTTGTCCAATCTCTTCTCAAAAAATCTCCAGTGTTGGAGCACCCACGACTTCTGGATGCAACTCCTTCCACTGATTAATTGCTCTGTCAAGAAATTTTTCTTTAGTTCTAAGTTGGACCTCTCTTTGGCTAGAACAGAACAGAACAGAACAGAACAGAACAGAACAGAACAGAACAGAACAGAATAGAATAACAGAGTTGGAAGGGACCTTGGAGGTCTTCTAGTCCAACCCCCTGCTTAGGCAGGAAACCCTACACCACTTCAGACAAATGGTTATCCAACATCTTCTTAAAAACTTCCAGTGTTGGAGCATTTACAACTTCTGGAGGCAAGTTTTTCCACTGATTAATTGTTCTCACTGTCAGGAAATTTCTCCTTAGTTCTAAGTTGCTTCTCTCCTTGATTAGTTTCTACCCATTGCTTCCTGTCCTGCCCTCAGGTGCTTTGGAGAGTAGCTTGACTCCCTCTTCTTTGTGGCAGCCCCTGAGATAGTGGAACACTGCTATCATGTCTCCCCTAGTCCTTTTTTCATTAAACTAGACCTAGTTTCTGTCCATTGCTTCTTGTTGTGCCTTGAGGTGCTTTGGAGAATAGGTTGACCCCTCCCCCCTCTTTGTGGCAGCCCCTTAGATATTGCAACACTGCTATCATGTCGCTCCTAGTCCTTCTTTTCATAGAAGAGAAGAGAATAGAATAGAATAGAGTAGAGTAGAGTAGAGTAGAGTAGAATAGAATAGAATAGAATAGAATAGAATAGAATAGAATAGAATAGAATAGAATAGAATAGAATAGAATAGAATAGAATAGAATAGAATTCTTTATTGGCCACACGTGATTGAACACACAAGGAATTTGTCTTTGGTGCATATGCTCTCAGTGTACATAAAAAGACAAGATATGCTTGTCAAGAATCACAAGGCACAACACCCTGTGACAGTCGTACGGTACAATAAGCAATCAAATCATACTAGGAAACAATATCAATATAAATTGCAAGGATACAAGCAACAAAGTTACAGTCATGCAGTCACAAGTGGGAGGAGATGGGCGACTGGAACGATGAGAAGACCAATAGCAATAGTAATGCAGCCTAATGTGAATAATTTGACAGTGTTGTGGGAATTATTTGTTTAGCAGAGCGATGGTGTTTGGGAAAAAACTGTTCTTGTGCCTAGTTGTTCTGGTGTGCAGTGCTCTATAGTGTCATTTTGAGGGTAGGAGTTGAAACAGTTTATGTCCAGGATGCGAGGGCTCTGTAAATATTTTCACAGCCCTCTTTTTGACTCATGCAGTCTACAGGTCCTCAATGGAAGGCAGGTTGGTAGCAATGGTTTTTTCTGCAGTTCTAATTATCCACTGAAGTCTCTGTCTGTCTTGTTGGGTTGCAGAACCAAACCAGACAGTTATAGAGGGGCAGATGATAGACTCAGTAGTTCCTCTGTAGAACTGTATCAGCAGCTCCTTGGCCAATTTGAGCTACCTGAGTTGGCCCAGAAAGAATATTCTGTTGTGCTTTTTTGATGACGTTTTTGATGTTAGATGTCCATTTTAGATCTTGAGATATGATAGAACCTAAACATTTGAAGGTCTCTACTGTTGATACTGTGTTGTCTAGTATTGTAAGAGGTGGTAATATAGGAGGGTTTCTCCTAAAGTCTACCACCATTTCTACAGTTTTGAGTGTGTTCAGTTCCAGATTGTTCCAGTCGCACCACGAGGCTAGTTTTATCCCGTCTATATGCGGATTCATCATTGTCTCGAACGAGACCAATCAGTGTTGTATCATCTGCAAACTTCAGTAGTTTAACAGATGGATTGTTAGAGATGCAGTCATTGGTATATAGAGAGAAGAGAAGTGGAGAAAGCACACATCCTTGGGAGGCCCCTGTGCTAATTGTACAGATATCTGATGTGACATACCCAGAGCTGAAGAAGCTTCTTGGATGAGAAGCGAAACATCTTCAAAGAAAAACAAAGAAAATCCACCTGCCCCTTGAGGAAGCACCTTTGGGACAGCTATGACCTGGATGACTGAGAATCTCCATACACCAATAACCCTTGTTTTCCAGCAGAAATTGAGTGACCACATCAAAACTTTCCCTGTGTCATTTTCCTAGCTACCCTCATCCTATTTGCTGAAAAAGAATTTGGCTTTCAGCTGGATTTCAAAAGATATTATCAGTGAAATTCTTGTGGGTGGAATATCATGTATAATGTACAATAGGCGAGTTCTTGGAAGCCAAGGAATACATGGGAATTTTGTTGTCCTGCCTTATAAATATTTTCTCCATTGATGTGCAATCCCCTCTGGCTTCCATTAAATCTAGAGAAGAGGTAAACTTTATATCCCTGGAGCTTTCAGACTAGAAAATAAGGCCAGGATTTAGAGATGGAAAGATTTGTAACAGAAAACCAGTAGCCATGCCTTCTACTTTTTCAACCATATCATAAGACTCAAAGGCACCACCCGTAAAAGTTCTAAAGAAAATCTCAAGAATAAAATTTGTAAAAAAAAAAAAAAACATTTGGGAGGAAAAGGGAATGCAAGATAGAATCTTTATATAAAGTCTGCAAGAGCATACCAAAAGAGAATCCATAGTTTTTGTTTTTTTTTTAATTTTGTGTTGACAGTTGAATTTCAGCTAGTACAAGTTTTCTCCCATCTTCAATATTCAGGCCAGATGTGCAAGATGAGCCAGATGTGAGAAAATTCTCTACTCTGTGCAATTGTAGGCAAATCCAGTTAGGAGATTTCAATAAAAAGCAGTGATTTTCTTCCTCTCTTCAAAATAAAGGCAGGAAATATTAAGGGGGAAATGTCAACCTTTATCTCTATAATGTATGTAGAGAGTTCCCAGTTTAATTGGGAGTAACTTCTGGAGAAGTTGGAAATTATTCTTATCTATAAATTTCACCCTCAAAAGAGATTATGTAACACCAAAGGAATAGAACAGAAGAAATTACAGATGTGTGGGAGAAAATTTATAAATGATTAATTATAAGAATTGTAAATGATTAATTATTTTAAGTGTGGATTAAGACTGTGATGAAAATTCCTTTGCTTGTATCTGAGTTGGGGGAGGGACAATCATTTTCTTTTGATAAGGAAAAAGGTCTGTTCATATTCTTTTCCTGAAAAAAAATATATTTTCATTAGTAGGCGTTTTGACTCTAGCCCACATGTTCCTTTGATGTCCTTTCTGCAGTAGCTTGGATCCTACCCTCATAACTCTGGTTCTTAACAGATGTTTCACAGATGATTTTATTTGCTTTATATTATTGGATAGGAACCTTAACACCACCATAAGGTTGACAATTTTTTTTTTGCTTAATTCTATGGTTTTAAAGTTGGATAGATAGATAGATAGATAGATAGATAGATAGATAGATAGATAGATAGATAGATAGATAGATAGATGATAGATAGATAGAAGATAGATAGATAGATAGATAGATAGATAGATAGATAGATAGGTAAGTAGGTAGATGGATGATGGATGATTAGATAGATAGATATAGATGATGGATGATTAGATAGATATAGATGCTAGATAGATAGATAGATAGATAGATAGATAGATAGATAGATAGATAGATAGATAGATAGATGTGCATACTTGAATATATGCATATATATGTACATTTTTAAATGTTTATGCCTTTTTGCCACATGATTGGTCACTGTTTAGAATATAAAATTCTTGCATTCAGTTTATGAAGTATCCAACAAGTTTTGTCTATCTTCTGTCTGTAATCATGGAAACATCTGTTTGTAACCCTCCCGGCTTCTTATAGGGGGTTGGACTACAAGACCTCCAAGGTCCCTTCCAACTCTTTTATTCTGTTATTTCCCTTAAATCCCAAGACTATCAGGAGGATGCCCATCCCATGAGTTTGATCCAGATCGGTAACTGAGAGCATCCAAAAGAGAGACCATCGTTGAAAGCAGGAGCATCTTCTAGATTATCCTGTAACATGTTTATTTAAAAAAAAAAAATGAAAGAAAGGCACATATTCTTAAGGCATGTTAGCAGTGAAGGCCTGCTGGGGGTTCGCAGGGGTTCGGGAGAACCTCTAGCTAAGATTCTGTGCAGTTCGGAGAACCCCCAAATCCCACTCCTGGCTGGCCCCGCCCACCCCATCCCGCCCCTCCCAGGAGTCCCCACACGACCCGTTTTGGATGCAGGTAAGTGCAGAGCGCGCGCAGAGCCTCAGGGAGGGCAAAAAATGGGCCTAATGGAAATTTGGGAAGGGTGGAAATGAGCCTGTTTCTGGCCTCCAGAGGGTATCCAGAGTCTGGGGAGGCTGTTTTCGCCCTCCTGTAGGCTCAAGGAAATCCTCTGGAGCCCGGGCAGGGCAAAAATGACCCCCTCACCGTGGTGCAGAAGGCCAATTAGGCCCCGTCCACCATGGTCACACCCACCAAGCAACCAGGCAGAGAACTCCTTTCTAAAATTTTTGAAGCCCATCCCTGCATGTTAGAGATGAGACAGAAATACAGGAACTTCATTTTGCAAGGGGAGAAACTGGAGGTCAGATTTGGAAAAAAAACACTGGTATAAATGCAATCTGAAAAGTATTTCCATAATTTCAATATGTCTCACTCTAGCAGAAGAACAGAGAACCTTTCAGTCTCCTTGCCATTCTCCTCTCCTAGCATTCAATGCAGATGGTTAGTTCCAGAGCCTGGACAGTGGAGACACTTAAAGAAATCACTATTTGTCCATCTTTATATAAACGGACTGACCCACGCCTGCTGGATTAAGTACAGATCAAAATGTACTACATCCTCGTTGCAATTGTTTGTCTTTCGTGTTAACAGATCTTGAAGTGAGTTCAAATATTTGTATTTTACAATCCCACCTTTTTTAGAAGCACACACTAGGAAACCTAAAAACGCTTACCAAAGAATCTACAAAGGAGATAAAAAAATGGGGCCATGTGACTACTGGGTTAATGACTTTTTTTCCTGGCCTGAATGAAAGAGTTACTAAAATGTGGATGACCCAGAAAAGGTCTTTCCAATTGCATTTTGACTCACAAAAGAAGTTGCAAGATACAATTGGATGAGTCACTGAAGGGCATATGCATGTTGCTGTTAATGAAACAAACGACCCACGAAGAGTTCATGGCTGGCAACATTATGCAGGTGTGAGTTTTCCTTGGGTTACATCTGCCATTGTCTAACCAAATCCCAGCAATCAATAATGAAGAGTTTTACTATAGAAAATGCATTTTAAAAAATATAATTAGCATTTCTGACCTGTGGTCTTGATGCTAGCAGTGAGATGGTGCCAACAATGAGCCAGACTGATAACATTTGAGGCAGGGGTGCTATTCAGCAGGTTCTGACAGGTTCTGGAGAACTGGTAGCGGAAATTTTGAGTAGTTCAGGGAATCGGCAAATACCACCTCTGGCTGGCCCCAGAGTGGGGTGGGAATGGAGATTTTGCAATATCCTTCCCCCAGGAGTGGGGAGGGAATGGGGATTTTGCAATATCCTTCCCCTGGAGTGAGGTAGGAATGGAGATTTTGCAGTATCCTTCCCCTGGAGTGGGGTGGGAATGGAGATTTTGTAGAATCCTTCCCCTGCCACACCCACCAAGCCACACCCACAGAACCAATAGTTGAATTCCACTACTGATTTGAGGGGAGTGAAGAAAATCAGGTAACATGAATATTCTAGAAGAGGATAATGTTGTTTCTCAATGGGCATCACTAATCAGGCTCTGATCACATTAAATCTTTGCTATTATTATTACCTTAATCAATTTTTTTGTGCTCGCATTCATGCAATGGATTTGATTATCCCAAAGGTGCTTTCTCAAAAGGCAACTGTCCAGTTGTCTTTTGAAAAAAGCACCTTTGGGACAGTGGTGGGTTTCAACATTTTTTACTATCGGTTCTGTGGGCATGGCTTGGTGGGCATGGCATGGCTTGGTGGGCGTGGCTTGGTGGGCATGGCAGGGGAAGGATACTGCAAAATCCCCATTTCCTCCCAATCAGCTGGGACTTGGGAGGCAGAGAATAGATGGGGGAATGGCCAGTCACAATTTTTAATACCAGTTCTCCGGATCACTCAAAATTTCTGCTACCGGTTCTCCAGAACTGGTCAGAACCTGCTGAAACCCATCTCTGCTTTGGGACAACCATGACCTGGATGACTAAGAATCTCCATAAACAATGGGCTTGATTAAACTACAGTTGCTTGGTACACGATCCAGGATGTTGGGTGAAATTAACCCAACCTTATTTCCAAAGCTACAAACTTTGCTTTGAAAACTGAACAAAAACAGAAAGGCTGAAACATATTTATTTTTTTTTTAAAAATGATTTTGGGAAACCAATTCACTCTTCACGAAACCCTACGAGGAATTGGAAGAATGGAAAGAACCATCTGGACAACTCCAGTGGACTGAAGTTAATCCTACATAAATTTAGCTTTTCTGTCAAGCACTACTGGAATTCTCCAGCCACAGTAGCGTTCTCATGTTTCATGCATTTCATGTTTTGAAATTCCAACTAGGGTCAGAGTAAATGGTATTCATACATCTGGTGTTATTTCAGCCAAACAGCAATAGTCAGTGGATGGAAATATGGCTGTACCCCCACCCCACCCCACCCTCCGCCCCAGACAAATGCTTTGGAAAGTTGAGCAATGGATTCCTTGTTAATTTTGGTCTTATACCTTTTTTCCACCTCTAAGAAGAGCAGATGTGTGCAGTTGTATTTATGGCTCTAAATTACATTTTGTCAAGTTCATATTAAAAAAAAAACATGAAGCAGACGAATTTCTTGTTCTTCTATTCTGGACAAATTTAATAGGTGTAGCATTCATCTGACTCATGTAAAAAATAAAAATCTGTTTAGCTGAAGTGGGAGGAAAGAAAATCCTGTATCTACATAGGTTCGGTTAAAAAAAAAAATCAACATCTATTTTGCTTAAGTGATTTGAGGTAGCGTCATAGAACGTTGCCGGGTTTTTGTATCGTGATCATCTGTTGTTTAAAATAGTGGTGCTGTTGCAGTGGGTAGAAGTGCTAACTTCTTTTGTACATTTGACTATTGTTCATGTTGAGGGAAAAGAAAAGAAATTTAGATTTGTTTTGTCTCCAAAGGGGGGTAGGGGAAAGAATCCAGGGTGGCCTTGTATCGATTAGCTATGAATTGATTTAAGACTCTATCTAGCCTTTCAGTATCCAATCCTTTCCCCACCTGTGTGTTTGCAGATTTTGTGGCTTTTCCCATTTCTGTTCAGTCTCAGGAGGACACCAAAGCATAAAATCTGGTTCCCCCCACCACCCAGTGGTGGGTTGCTCCCGGTTCGGTCCGGTTCTATAGAACCGGTAGTAAAACCGGCAGGAGGCTCCACCCATCCACCACGACACCATCATGGGTGATCTGCGCATGCGCAGAAGCATGGGCACTCCCGCTGCGAACCAGTAATAAAGGTAAGTGGAACCTACCCCTGCCACCACCACCAGAGGCAATGGCAGCCAGGAGGCCGCAAAGTTGTTGTTTATGCTATAATCATACTTTACAGCAGGGAAATGAAATCTCTTGGTGTGCTAAACTCCTATCAGCCCCACCCCAGTTTAGTGATGATGGTTGCAGCTGCAACATCTGAGGTGGGGCAGGTTCTCCAGCCTTGCTTTGAGGAGGTCTCCAATTGATGTGTGCCTCTGTCTGTGTGTGTGTGTGTGTGTGTGTGTGTGTGTGTGTGTGTGTGTGTGTGTGTTTGTATGTGCCTTTGAATCAGTGTTGATTCTTGGACAAGTTCCTGCAAATTTCTTGGTAGGTGTTGTGGCCCGCCAGCGGATCTGGCAGCAGATTCAGACAGTAAGGAGGTTGGGGAGGAACATGGGCCAGTCCTGGAGTCTGGGGAAGGCTCTGATGAGGGCTCTGTGTCGGAGGCAGAGAGGGGGCCAAGGCTGTGTGCCAGTTATCAGCTGTCTTCAGAGTCAGACATCAGTGAGGCAGACGAAAGCTGGAGCCTGTTACCACTGTGTGCATGCTCAGAGTTGCCAGATGAAGGGAACAAGGGTCAGCTTGGGAGTAAGGCAACAGGTGGACGATGAATGGCCCCTCCCAGAGGGAATAAAAGAGGACAGAAGGGGAGTGGAGTTTGCAGGAGGCAATTAGTTCATTCCTGCATTCTTGCCAAGTATTGCTGCGTCTGAAAGATATCAGCCTGGCCACTCTCCAAGCCTGATAAAGGTCGGTAATTGTGAACTATCTTGAAAGACTATGGGAGAGGAAAGACTTTGCTGGAGAGGAATCCACTGTAAATTAAATAAAAGGGGTTTATTGGGACGAGTACTCGGCTTCATGCTGCTGGGAAGCCTAGGTCAGAACAGTAGGATTTCAGAAGTGTATGTGTTGCGTATGGACGTTCCTTATGTAGGCTTTCACGGCCAGTTATCAGTGTTGGGCTTCAAGGTTTAGTGAGCATGAACCATGTTAGAGAACAGATTTAGTCCAACACTACCCATTTCAGAAGTGGCTTGCCATTCCTAGGGCTGAGAAAAAAAGGATTGGCCCAAGATCACCCAGCTGCCTTCATGCAGAAAGCAGGACTAGAACTGATGTTCTCTGGGTTTCTAGCCTGGCACCTTAAAACCACTACACGAAACTGGCTCTACTCCCCATATATACTCTACCTATATTCACATGTACCCAGGATTTATTGTAAATTGCCTTGAACACCGCTGGCCCGGAGGTCAGTTTCAAGAGGTGCGCCATCAAGTTTGCCATTGTAGCTCTCTCTCATCCCCAGAGCAAGTGGACCATCCAATATTCCTCCTCCCTCCCTCCCTCCCTCCCCCGGCACACTTACATCACCTGATGACGACGAGGTAGGGAAGTGCAGATTGATAATTATGCTGGCATTGAAGCTTCGCCTCTGCGGGGCTGCCAATCTCCGTCTGAGTCAACCAGAGCAAAAAGTAAAGGAAAACCAGCCAAGGATAAATCAGCCAAAGCCTCCCACCGAACTCGCAGTCGATGGACCCCCATCTGGTCATTCTTCCCCTCCTCCTCCTGCTGGATGGAAAAAGCTGGCAAAAGCGCCACCTAATGGCCTCCAGAGTCCTCCACGCAGGAGGGCTCTCCGTGTGGAATGCAGCCCACCCTTTTCCCGTCTTCTGGAATTCCAACCAGGGTTTTGAAGTTGGTTCAATGAGATGCTGTGTCTCAGACCTTCTCTCAGGGCCTTATTAAAATGCAGCTGAAAATTCAGATACTGTAAACAAGGCCACTGGAGAATGAAGATCAACAGAGTGCAAGCTGAAGTAATGCGGGGTATTAATATTCCAATGCAGGAGCCCGTCCTAAATATTTTATCAGGCTAAGCTTTGTGCGTGCATGTGTGTGAATGTGGTGTGTGTAGACATCTTTCTTCAGCTCTTCTTCTTTCCCACTCCTTCCTCCTTCTGCCCCTGCATTTCATTTGCGCTTGCCTTTCAGGAGCAATAGTTTGTGAACAGGTACACAGAGGCAAGCACACCTACACATACACACACACACACACACACAGAGTCTAGTGGCATTTCAGCAATGTCTTGAAACCCTGATGAGAATGCATTTAAGCCCCCCCCCTCCTTTCCTCTGGCTTTGTTCTAACTAGCTTTTTGGAGTGAAGGCTAACATTACTTCAGCATTGTTTTAAAAATAAATTGAATATTTGAGGAAATACCGTTGTTTATAAAGATCTGCTTTCCCAAGGCCATCTGGTTATTTCATGTAAACCCAGTTTTAAGGCAGATCCAGATACAGAAAGATTTCCTGGAGGGTTGTGTTTTGGGGTGACAATGGACCTTTCTCCTGGTCTCCTTCCATTCCCTGAGAGGTTCCAACTATGGAATAAATTACTTTTGAATAGACAGATTAGAAATAAATGTAAGTGTGTGAGTGAAAAAGTACAGCCGTTTTGGAATAAAATGAATAGTGTGATGAAACTCTGATAATTTTTTTTTTAATTAGATTTATATGCCGCCCTTCTCCGGAGACTCAGAGCGGCTTACAATGTGTTAAGCAATAGTCTTCATACTTTTGTATATTTTATACAAAGTCAGCTTATTGCCCCCACAATCCGGGTCCTCATTTTACTTACCTTAGAAAGCATGGAAGGCTGAGTCAACCCTGAGCCTGGTGAGATTTGAACTTGCATTAATTTCAGGCAGCTGATGTTAATAACAGTGCTTTAGTCTGCTGCTCTACCAGAGCTCCTTATCTCAAAGTCTCTGACAAAATATATCTCAAAGTCTTACATATGCATGATGGCAGTTCAGAAAATAGGAAATGGGCATCGGATACATATGTGTCTGTTAACTATCTACCTGTGTAGCTATTTACCTATCTATTATCAAGCTAGCTCTCCTAACTACAGAAAGTCCTTGGCTTATATCGTTTTCATCTCAACACTCATTTGAAGAGGATGCCAGAATCCCGGCATTGACTTCAGTGGTGGGATTCATAGATACTGTACAAGATACTGTAAAATATCTATTCCCTCCCCACTCCAGGGGAAGGATACTGCAAAATCCCCATTTCCTCCTGATCAACTGGGACTTGGGAGGCAGAGAATAGATGGGGGCGGGGCCAGTCAGAGGTGGTATTTACCGGTTCTCCAAACTACTCAAAATTTCTGCTACCGGTTCTCCAGAACTGGTCAGAACCTGCTGAAAACGACCTCTGATTGACTTTCATTTTATGAGATCACTTAGTTACGAATTCTGAGAAATAATTTTTAAAGAACTTGTGAAAACTACACAATAAGTGTGTTGGGTTTTTGCTTTTTTGTTTTTAATTGAGATCCTCTCACCCATTTGCCTTCTATATTTTTTCTGGAAAGCTATCAGAATAAACCATCACAAAATTCTGATTCACTGCCTCTTATTAGCAGCCAGGCTGGTTATGAGAGATATGAAGAATTTCTTCTTAAAAGAATGGTGTTGTATGCTAAAGAATGTTAACCCAAAAAATTTGGGTTCAGAATGTTAAATTTACACAATCGCAGAATTTGAGGGAAAATTTTTACAAAATGTTTTATAGATGGCATCTAGACCCTAAGAAATTGTCGTGTATGTACCCTAATGTTCAGCCAAAATGTTGGAGGTGTGATTGTACAGATGCTACATATTATCATATTTGGTGGACCTGTAAGAAAGTTAAGGCTTTTTGGATAAAAATTTGGTGGGTCATGCAGAATGTTTTGAAGAAAAAAATTCAATTTTCTCCACAATTGTTTCTATTGGGTATAGCTAAGGGTTTTACAGTGGACGAAACAAAGTTGATTTTGTATATGATTACAACAGCGAGATTGTTGATAGGTAAATATTGGAAAAATGAAGCTTTGCCTACCGTTCAAGAATGGATTTTGAAGATGGCCAGTTTCGCTGAGATGGCGAAGATTTCAGCATATTTAAAAGACCGCTCACAAGAGACTTATGAATGTGAATGGAAAAAGTGGATAGATTATGTGCAGAACAAATATCAAACTAGGAAGTATCAAATAGCTTTTCATTGATAGTATTATATTATATTAAGATAGAAATATTTGAACTATGTGAAGATGAAAAATGATATGGGGGTTGGGGGGGTTTAAAGCTCAAGGTTTTTTATATAAAGGGGATAATGATGGGGTATATTCTATGGAAGTCCGGGGGGGAGGGGAGGGTTAGGGGGGGTTAGGGAGGGTGGGTTGGGGAGTTTGGGGTGGGTTAGGGGGGTGAAAATGGGGTGAAAATGTAATTGTAAAACTTTTACAATAAAAAAAAAAAGAATGTTATGTTGGCTGAGCTATTGTGGAGTAGCAAATAGCTCAGTAAAATCCCACAAGTACGGTAATGACAACTTTGGGATGGCTAGGCATGTATTTATTTGGGCTCACCAGCTATCAACCACCATTCACCATGTTGGAGATGCTTAAGGGACAGCAACCAAGAATTCTGAGGCCATAATAAAAACTTTTAACTTCATATTCTCAGGGTGTGTGCAACTACCTGATATACTATCAGTGTAAACCTTTGAAGATACTTGATAATGTGCAATTGACTAACTGAAAACCAACTTGTCAACTATTTAGAATATTTAATTGGCTGAAAGCCTTGTTTGTACAAAATTAATATATTGCTCAAATTATTTTTTCAGTAACATTATAGTATGCCTGCATGCGTATGGCAGACGGATAATTGCAGATGAAAAGGATATTTTCAAAATATTTCTTAAAGACAAGACCCTGTAGCCTGGAAAGTCAATTGTCTTTGTGAAAGAAAACAGGGATTTTGGCCACAAACGAGCATTTTAATATGCAGTCTGGATTTATAGTCTCCTTCCCCCATAATTGGAGCCTGCAAAAATTGGCATGTTTGATCATAAATAATAAGATAGATACAGAATTGCTTTGTAATTGTAATTCTTGTGGACATCTGAATGCCTTTTAATGCACGGTGTGGAGTGATAGACATTGCAAGGAGCTGATTTGTCAGCAAAAGTGCAGAAGAGGAATAATTTCTGTTATTAGATTGTCAGGAAAACTATTTTCCCCCCTTTCTCTGGCTTTTGCAATGTAACCATCCCTCCCTCTGTAAATAAACACAGCCATTTGCAAATGATACAATACCACTATCACCAGATAGTGGTGGCTCAGCTTCCTTTCCAAGGTTTCAGATGCTTTGAGGAAAGGGAAAACAGAGGCTAGAAAATCAGATTGTTCTGACCCAGCTCCCCAAACTCGACAAACCCTCTGTGGTTAAATAAACGTTTCCTTTATTAGGAGCGCCAGCAGCCCTGGCAAAAGGTTTCTCTTTCACCGCAGGCTAACAAGTCTGTCCGGCAGGGAGATGAATAGTTTTCGGCCACATCTATTCATCTCCACCCCCTCCCTTTTATCCCCAGAGCTAGGATGGGGCCACACTAGCTGTGGTGGCTCTTCTATCCCAAGGACCGGCCCATGGATTTCCACTGCTCTCCTCTCCTCTGCCTTCTGTACATCCGCGTGTGAGCTTCCGGTTTCTGGTGTGTGCATGCATGCCAGTCATCTGGTCTTCCAGTTTCTGGTGAGCATGCACATGTGAAGACCAGCTGACTGGAAACCGGAAGAGCAACGCGCAACATCTAGCGTGCCCGGAGAGATGGCTCTGCATGCCACTTCCAACACGCATGCTATAGGTTCGCCATCACAGGTGTAGGGTCTCCTGCTTGGGAGGGGGGGTGGGTTTGGACTAGATGACCTACAAGGTCCCTTCCAACTCTGATAATCTGTTAAAGTTGTTTATATTTATGTATGGATTAACTAGATTTATAAGGCTGCCCAATTCAAACAGTGTGACTCTGGGTGGCACACAACAGCACGAAACAAACAATAAATTGAACAACTGTTCCCCAAACCAGATAACATTATATATAATATATAAATGGCAACTGAGTAGTGTAACAAAACAAAAGGGCTTTTGTGTACCATTTTCAGAAATGTTTCTCTTTTCAGAGCCATCTTTGATGTGATTTGAATTATTTTTAGGTGGATTTTTGACCAGTGCATAAGCATGCAGTTGCTAATTAGATTTCACTCAATGCTAAGGTGAAATCTGAATTGCTTGATGTCATACATTTCCCTCTATAAATGGTTGGCAGATTTCTTTTATATCCATATCAGTGGGCATGTGAATTATACTAGCTTTTCCATCCTGCTTTTTTTTTTTTCCTTTGCTTCACATATTTTAGGATTTTTCTTTCTTTCTTTCTTTAATGCTTCGGAAATGTTTCTTTTGAATCCCATCTGACATGCCAGATAGTTTTCATACTGGTGTATCTTTATTTTCTGGATCAATATCTCTGCTAATGGATCACATTAATGAGGATACCCCAGGAAAATTTGGAAATATGCCTTCTAATCCTACATGGGGGGAACTGAGGCACTGAATGATGCAAATAAATTTTGTGGTTTTTTAGCACAAGTACTCTTTCTTTTTTCTCAAGATAATTTTTTTTTTAATTTGATTTATATGCCGCCCTTCTCCGAAGACTCAGGGCGGCTTACAATGTGCTCAGCAATAGCCTTCATCCTTTTGTATATTTTATACAAAGTCAGCTTATTGCCCCCACAAACTGGGTCCTCATTTCACCTACCTTAGAAAGGATGGAAGGCTGAGCCAACCTTGAGCCTTGAGCCTTGGCGAGATTCGAACCCTGCAGTAATTGCAGGCAGCTGGTCTTAGTAAGCTTAATAACAGGGTGCCTTAAACCCCTGTACTACCAAGGCTCTACAATCTACAATCTACAGACCCCAATCCTATAAACTGAAAGTACTAAAGGATTACAAAGAGGAGGAGGAAGAGCAGGAGAAGCAGGAGGTCGCTGTCAGTGGTTAATAAGATGACCCTGTAAACAGTGGTGGGATTCAAATAATTTAACAACCGGTTCTCTGCCCTAATGACCAAATATTTCTAATCAACAAATCCAAAATCAAAGTTTCATATTCTTTTTCCTTCACAAGCACAAATTCCAGAAGTGATATCCAAATAAAAAACATATTTTCCTCTTTGAACAAAACAATCAATTTAACCATTCCTGCTTTATCTTCCTTGCTTTCAAGCATTAGAGAGGGATGTCCAACCTTGGCCACTTTAAGACCCTGAGGACTTCAACTTCCAGAATTCACCAGCCAGCATGGCATAGAATTGTGGGAGCTGAAGTCCACAGGTCTTAAAGTTGCCAAAGTTGGACACCCTACACTAGAGCCTTTTCTAGAGAGAGATGGCTGCGCAGTTAAAGAGGCCAGGCTCATGCTCCATTCCCACTTCCTTTAACTAAAGCAAAAAGAATTTCATTTCTTTGTTGTTAGTTGCAAAGTCGTGTCTGACCCATCGCGACCCCATGGACAACATTCCTCCAGACCTTCCTGGGTTTCCATGTTATGCTTTTAATTTCCTATCCTCCGACTCTATCAATTGATTTAACGGCTCGGTGATATGTGGGTTATTTTTCTGCCTGTTTCTTTTCTCCAGGCAAAAATGGGAAATTATTGCTGTTGTTAGTTGCGAAGTCATGTCCCATCCATCGTGACCCCATGGACAACGTTCCTCCAGGCCTTCCTGTCCTCTGACATCCCCAGGAGTCTATTTAAGCTCACACCTACTGCTTCAGTGACTCCATCCAGCCACCTCGTTCTCTGTCATCCCCTTCTTCTTTTGCCCTCAACTGTTCCCAGCATTAGGCTCTTCTCCAGTGAGTCCTTCCTTCTTATTAGGTGGCCAAAGTATTTGAGTTTCATCTTCAGGATCTGGCCTTCTAAAGAGCAGCCAGGGTTGATCTCCTCTAGGACTGACCGCTTTGATCGCCTTGCAGTCCAAGGGACTCGCAGGAGTCTTCTCCAGCACCATAATTCAAAGGCCTCAATTCTTTGGCGCTCAGCCTTCCTTATGGTCCAACTTTCACAGCCATACTTTGTGTTAGGTAACACAACACCAATATCCTTAACACATTGCAACTGGGAACACCATCGTTCATGAACCATGTTCATGGGAACACCCATGAAGGGGTTCATTTCTTAGCCATATGAATTTCATCAACAGTTTGCTCTCTGGGAAGGGGAAGAAAAACTATTTTCCATGAAATACAAAACAAATAAGGTTGGAGTTTTGGGGGGAGAGTGGGGAGGCACGGTATTTTTTTAAAAAAACTGCACTAAAGATTCAACAGCCAGCAGCAAGATATCGGCCTTTTACCAACATCATCAGCATCCCATTTCTTTAACCAACTTCAGGATTGATTCTTGTCCTCACTTCTCCATAACAACTTGCCTGGCAAACAGAGCACACTAGAATTAAAGAGATGATGAGAAACCAGGAAGAGATCATTACCAGCAAAGCCTTGTAACTACCTTCCATTAGGGCTGTCAAGAATTTCAAGGTGGTTCGCTTTAAGTAGATCATTTAAGTTCAGTACTTAAAGTTCAGTTAGCAGCATCAAAGTCAAACTAAACAAGTTATAAATGAGGGTGGGTTTTGTGTCTGTGTGTGTGCGCGCGTCTGTGTGTGTGTGTGTGTGTGTGTGTTTAAAGGCTCAGAGATTTCGTTTAGAATCAAGATAGAATGCTTAGCTTCCAGCATAGTCTGCCTCCATTCAATACAACTAAAAGCTTTTTCCAGACAAAATGCTCTATCTAAACATTGGCATAAGATCGGGCAGAAAACTCTGCCAAAGATTGAGAAATGAAAGACTTAAAGGAGACTAGAGTCCTGATCTCTCAATCAGATGTAACCTGCCTGTCTGTCTAGTCTATCTAATCTATCTATCTATCTAATCTATCTATCTATCTATCTATCATCTCCCTACCTACCTACTTACCTACCTACCTACCTACCTTTTATCTTTCTATCTATCTTATCTTTCTATCTTATCTTTCTATCATCTATCTATCTATCTATCTATCTATCTATCTATCTATCTATCTACTTACCTACCTACCTACCTACCTATCCTATCTATCTACTTACCTACTTCTTCTCTTTCTATCTATCTATCTTATCTTTCTATCTTATCTATCTACCTACCTATCCTATCCTATCCTATCCTATCCTATCCTATCCTATCCTATCCTATCCTATCTATCTATCTACCTACCTACCTCTTATCTATCTATCTATCTATCTATCTATCTATCTATCTATCTATCTATCTATCTATCTTATCTTATCTTATCTTATCTTTCTATCTTATCTATCTAACCTCTATCTATCTATCAATCTCTATCTATCTATCTATCTATCTATCTATTCATCATCTATCATCTATCATCTGTTATCTAAACACTATCTATCTCTCTACCTACCTACCTACGTACCTATCTCTTATCTTTCTATCTTATCTTTCTATCTTACCTTTCTATCAACTATTTATCTCCGATCTATCTATCTATCTATCTATCTATCTATCTATCTATCCATCCATCCATCCATCCATCCATCCATCCATCCATCCATCCATCCATCATCCATCCAATGTTTAAGAGTCATCAAGAGCGTGAACATGTGCAGATAAACCCATGCAGGAAGCTATTTTCCCCACCTCTTGGACTACAATGGATGATGATAATTTACCTTCTCTTCAGGAATGTGGAAGGATTTTTTATTTTTTTTATTTTATTTCAAATTTATATACCGCCCTTCTCCCTGAGGACTCAGGGCAGTGTACAGCCAGATAAAAACATATAATACAAACATTAAAAACAATTAAAAGAAATATCTCTGTTTGGCCCCAAATTTAAAAAGACAAAACCAATTAAAATTATTAAAAGAATTTGTTAAGCCAGCCCGGCTTGCTGAAATAAGAAAGTTTTAAGGGCGCGGCGGAAGGATGCAATATAGATTGTGGATTGTGGAGGAAAAGGTGAGGTATGCCTGCTTAAGGAAGCCAGAAGACCAATAAACCACATCCCAGATGCATGTACACTCATGCACACTCAGAATTCATAGCTGGCTTATAGAAGAAGCCAGAAAAAGGCAAAACTCATTGGAATAATTTGACCTTAATTCTGAAGAAAATTCAGTTTGCATGATGGTAGAGTCTGGAAAGGTTATAGATTAATTTCCTTCCAAAGACTTCCTCTATATATCATACATCTCCAGAGGTTTTGCTCACACTGCCCTGTGCATTTGGGTTCCTTTGTTCATGCTCACAACTACAGCCTTGGAGTTGTGTGTTTCCATTCTGCTCACACTGCACCATTGGTTTTATAGACTCTAAACTGCTTTGGAAAATGAATGCATATTTCAGTTGCAAGACTGTTAGGGATCAAAGTATTTTTTTTCTCTTTAAGGATGAAACTCTTAAAATATGAGAATGTACAAGAAATACGGAAATGTGTTGATGGAAAGGATAAGCTAATAGGAGAAATAATTTACCCATTTGGTGCAGCTGTAGTATTATTTACCCTTATTATCGTCTTTACACTCCCACTTTTATTGGGAAGATGATGTTAATGATAATTCTATTGCTTTGCATGTACATTGAGTGCTTCTGTACCGGACACAAATTTCTTGTGTGTCTAATCATACTTGGCCAAATAAAGTATTCACAGATTGTTACATACTTTGTACTTGGGGTCAAACCTCACTTTTTTTTTTTTAATCAGTCCTTTCTAGAAAGGAAAACCTGCAGTATATATGGTGAAAAAAGTAAGGTTCTACATTTAGGCAAGAAAAACAAAATGCACAGGTACAGTATATGTGGTACCTCGCTCAGTAGTAGTAACTGTGAGAGGGATCTTGGAGTCCTAGTGGACAACCATTTAGATATGAGCCAGCCGTGTGCAGCAGCTGCCAAAAAAGCCAACACAGTTCTAGGCTGCATAAATAGAGGGATAGAATCAAGATCATGTGAAGTGTTAACACCACTTTATAATGCCTTGGTAAGGCCACACTTGGAATACTGCATTCAGTTTTGGTCATCACCATGTAAAAAAGATGTTGAGACTCTAGAAAGAGTGCAGAGAAGAGCAACCAAGATGATTAGGGGACTGGAGGCTAAAACATATGAAGAACCGTTGCAGGAATTGGGTATGTCTAGTTTAATGAAAAGAAGGACTAGGGGAGACATGAGAGCAGTGTTCCAAGATCTCAGGAGTTGCCACAAAGAAGAGGGAGTCAAGCTATTCTCCAAAGCACCTGAAGGCAGGACAAGAAGCAATGGGTGGAAACTAATCAAGGAGAGAAGCAATTTAGAACTAAGGAGAAATTGCCTGACAGTTAGAACAATTAATCAGTGGAACAACTTGCCTCCAGAAGTTGTGAATGCTCCAACACTGGACGTTTTTAAGAAGAGATTGGACAACCATTTGTCTGAAGTGATGTAGGGTTTCCTGCCTAAGCAGGGAGTTGGACTAGAAGACCTCCAAGGTCCCTTCCAACTCTGTTATCCTATTCTATATATAAAAGAGATTGGAGTGTTTCTGCCTGGGAAAGGCAAAACCTTGACAGAATAATGCTCCCGGGTTCGTGGACAGCCAGCCTTTCCAGGCACGTTGAAGAAAAATGAGTTTATAGCTTAGGCACTAATTGTATTGAAAATGCTAGGACTTAAGAACCTAATGAAGAATTTAACTTGTATTGATTATTTTTTTAATACAACTTGATGGGCCATAATTGCGGTTTAAGGAGAGCATTTCTCCCAATTTTTATACAAGTGTATGTGACTATTTCAGCAGGACTCTGGGCCTAAAATGGTACATATCCGATTCTAAGCAAAAATGAGGCCAAGTGAGTTAAGAATTGCAGCTGTTGGCTCTTAACTAGTAAAGTCTTAAACATTCTTTGGAACATTAAGAAGGAAGATGAGGGAGTTAGATAAGTAAACAATTTGCTCTAAGCGCTGATGCTTTCACCATCCACATTCAGTAGGGATAGCAAAGCTATTTCTCAAATTGTGAAAAGGAAGAATCTTATTGAACTAGACAAGACAACCATTGGGTCATCATTTCAGAGAACAATTTAAGTAACAACTACTACTAAACAGAGAAACAGAATGACCAAAAGGTTAAAAAAAAACAGTGGGAGCAAGAGCAACCTTAGCCTTCCTTTTGGCTTGACCATGGCTGACCAGCCTCTGGCCTCCAATGGTGGGAGAAATCCACCCATCTTCCAGAGGTAGGAGACATGACTGTTGGGGAGGCCACCGCAAATTTGCCCAATTTCAAATCCTATGGGAGTCATGGGACCCTGATTTTGGACGCATTCTGTAAGTTAACCCATTCAAGGCAGGGGTGAAATCCAGCAGGTTCTGACAGGTTCTGGAGAACCAGTAGCGGAAATTTTGAGCAGTTTGGAGAACCAGTAGCGGAAATTTTGTGTAGTTCCAAGAACTGGCAAACACCACCTCTGGCTGGCCCCAGAGTGGGATGGGAATGGAGATTTTGCAATATCCTTCCCCCAGGAGTGAGGTGGGAATGGAGATTTTGCTTCCCCTGCCATGCCCACCAAGCCATGCCCACCAAGCCACACCACACCACACCACACCCACCAAGCCACACCCACAGAACCAGTAGTAAAAAAAATTTGGATTTCACCACTGATTCAAGGTATTTGGTTCAAAAAGTATTGCTCTATGGTGTACTGTTTTGTCTAGTAAAAGGTTACAGACACAAAAGTTTTAGTAGAGTATAGATATTAGCAATTCATGGCACCAAAAAGATGTAATGCCCTTGCTTTAGACTTAGAGGCATGGTTGTGTTGTGCTGCATTTTTTGTCTTTGTTGAAATAATACAGAATTTGGAAGCTGCATTGGTATGTCCTGATTATTAATTACTTCAATATTCCTCACTCTGCAGGGCTAACCTAGTTCATTATTGTCTGAACTGGATTGTTGCCTAATTTAGACCTGGAGTTGAATCAAAATGGTCCCTAAGTGTAAAGATCCATTAGCAGACATATCTACCGCCTCAGCAAAAAGACCTAAAAACTTTCACCCTTATAAACTTTTCCTCTTCTTTCATTTTCCCTCCCTTTTATCTTTCTACTACGAGTCTGAGCCAAAAATCAAAGCAAGTGGATTTTTCAATTCAGCTGTTAATATAACAGACATTTTTGCCTTTTTGGTAAACGAAACCCTGCTTTTGGTTTTGATACTGTCCCTGGTTTGTTGCAGATCACCTGTTGTGGTGCTCATTTTCTCAAAGGATCCTGGGAATCAGTCTTGGATTAAAAATAAAATAAGAAGCTCCCAGTCTCCCGTCTCTCTACATTTAATTGAATTGTCTAGATCTGTGATGGAGAACCTATGGCATGCGTGCCGGAAGTGGCACACAGAGCCATCTTTCCAGGCATGCCAGCCGTTACTCGTTACTCTTCCGGGCTCTGGCACGCAGATGTGCGCCAGCCAGCTGGTCTTCGCATTCACGGGAGCACCAGAAACTGGAAGAGCAGCTCCCTGGCACGCATGCGCATGCTGGGAAGCTGAGCTTCTGGTTTGCAACGGACCATACATGCTGGCCAGCTGGTTTTCATGCGCGCACCAGGAAGCTGAGCTTCCGGTTTCCAGCACTCCCATGTGTGCGCACCAGGAAGCTGAGCTTCCGGTTTCTGGCGCTCCCATGTGTGCGCACCAGGAAGCTGAGCTTCCGGTTTCTGGCGCTCCTATGTGTGCACACCAGGAAGCTGAGCTTCCATTTTCCAGCGCTCCCACGCGTGCGCACCAGGAAGCTGAGCTTCCGGTTTCCAGCGCTCCCATGCGTGCGCACCAGCAAGCTGAGCTTCCAGTTTCTGGAGCTTCCATGTGTGCACACCAGGAAGCTGAGTTTCCATTTTCTGGCGCCCCCATGCGTGCGGACCAGGAAGCTGAGCTTTCGGTTTCTGGCACTTCACTGCCCGCATGCTCCTGTTTCAGCAACACTGGTCTAGATGGAAAGGATTGTTTAAGCCTTCTGTGTAGAGATGTCCTAAGCATGTGCACAACAGAATTTCTCACCACAGTATGAGAGCTGGAACCAAACCTGTCCTTCCAAATTCTTGAGAAAAGAAATGTATGGTCAAATGAATAGCAAATGCACATTGACTGCACAAAGAAAAAGAGGAATTTGACCATGAATAAGCTTCTGAACGTCACTGCATTTCAGTATCCCATTCCTCCCCCCCCACACCCATCCTGTATATCAGGAAGACTAATTGCTTTCTTCTCTGCAGGCTGCTGGAGGGTTAATTAGTCACTGACTGCTTAGTTCTTGGTTGAGGTGAAGTATGAGGAATTTATGATTAATAATGCTCCATTGGCAAGGAGCTTAGCAAGATCCAAAGAAGGATTAGACATTTATATGAGCACACAGACTATCAGCTGCTACATTAAGTGTGATGAAAAGCTGTGGTGGATGGAAAGCCTTCGTATTCAGGGTCAACATTCTCAACACTGATTTCCCAGGATTAGGATGAATTTCAGGATCCCTACGGACGCTGTACATGCTTGTGGTCTCAGCATTTGAGTTGCGGGGAGAGGAGGAGAGCAGGTTAACCACCTTCCAGCATCTTTCTTGTTGTGGAGATCCGGAACCAAACCTGTCCTTCCAAATTCTCCACTCTGGGGCAGTACACAGAGAGTACACAGCAGGGGTGGATTCTAATTTTTTTTACTACCGGTTCTGTGGGCGTGGCTTATTTTGTGGGTGTGGCTTGGGGGGTCATGTGACTAGGTGGGCGTGGCTAACTGGTCAGAGTCATTTCTGGAAGGTCCTCGCACTTACGACCAGTCCTCGCACTTAGACCTGACTCATTTGTTTGCTTTTAACACTGATCAGCTGTAGGACGGCCCTTTGAAGCCTCGTGGCAAGAGTTTAAACAGTTTTTTTCCCTCTAGTCATCAGCTGGGACTCAGGAGGCAGCAATAGATTGGGGGTGGGACCAAATAAAAGGTAAGAATAACGTGGGGGGTGGGAGGGCGGGGGGGAGAACCGGTTTGGTGATGTCATATAGTCACCGCTACCGGCTTGGCCGAACCAGACCGAACCGGGAGGAACCCACCACTGGTACACAGAGAAGAGTAGAAGAGTGAGGAAAATCCTCAGGATCGACTCACACTCTGGTCAGCACTTCGTTACCCTCCTATCATCAGGAAGGAGATATAGAAGCATAGCCAGCTGCACAAACAGGCTGAAGAACAGTTTTTATCCATGGGCTGTCAGACTCCTGAATGAGAAATAACATCGTAACTACGTAGTACGATGGACTTGCTAGGACGGGTCAACGTGTAACATGTTCACACTGGTGCAATAGGACTGGGTGTTTTCTGTCTTGACTGTGAGTTGTTTTGTGTTGAGGGGAGGGGTGCACTGAGGGAGCTCCACTAATCTCATTGTACATAAAGGTTGTTATTATTATAAGGGGACTTTCAGATGCAGTTTCCCCATGAATTTTAGCATGGAGTGGAGCGTCAGAGAGGAAGCCTCTGGTGCAAATATCTCTAAAACCAGTGGTGGGATTCAGCCAGTTCACATCACTTCGGGAGAACCAGTTGTTAACTTTCTGGGCAGTTTGGCAAACTGGTTGTTGGAAGAAATCATTAGGGCAGAGAACCGGTTGTTAAATTACTTGAATACCATCCCTAAAACCCTTTCTGACATTTAGCAGAAAATTCTATGTGTGATCTGTGTGGTTTTTTTTTTTTTTTGCTCAGACTGCCAATCCATTCCCCCCCCCTCCCATTAGCATAGAATTACCTTATTTATTCACTGAGAACAAGTGATGGCTAATTTGTGTCATTACTTGATGTATATTTGAATATGCTACATGGAAACCGATTAGATAATGGGAACCCAAGGAAAAAAAAAAGAAGTGGAGAAGGAGAGGAGTGTTTTATTTTATTTTATTAAAATTCTATAAATTTTATTTATAGAATCTCACATGACTACGACTTCTGACTTCCTGCTGGTTTCCCCATAGACTTTGCCTGTCAATATCGCACGGAATATTGCAAATTGTCATCATATATGATTCTGTGTGTGTGTGTGTGTGTGTGTGTGTGTGTGTGTGTGTGTTTGCTGCTGCAATGGTCAGAACTTTGAGGACCGGTGACAAATACCACTCATTCACTGCTATTGCAGTTTTGAATGGTTGTTGAATGAGTGGTCATTAAATGAGAAATTCTATTCTATTCTATTCTATTCTATTCTATTCTATTCTATTCTATTCTATTCTATTCTATTCTATTCTACTCTACTCTACTCTACTCTACTCTACTCTACTCTACGTTACCCTACCCTACCCTACCCTACCCTACCCTACCCAACCTTCTGTTCTATTCTGTTCTGTTCCATTTTAATCTAATCCAGAGCAACTCAGTTGTGTACCAGCTCTGAAGGTATTAAATGCAGAACACAGTGAAAGAGATACCCAATGAGCTTTGTAGGATGTACTTTAAGAAGCTGCCCATCTTAAGTACAGGTTAAAATGCACTTAACACTGAGTAGTAGCTCAAAGTGTTATTCAGGGAGATGACATTGGCATAATACAAGTATGACTTGAGAATGGTACATTTTGTTGGCATGAGATAAGTACCGTAGACACTTTTCTTGAGAGTCAAGGAGTGAGAACCAAGTGAGAAAGAAAAAGAATGATTGACAGAGAAACTTGAAATGCATCTCACAGCTCCATTCCAGCTGTAAGATTTGGATAAACCTCTTGCAGGACTTCTGTGCAGTTCAGTTATTTATTTGCCATTGCTTTGGCATGACTGCAGCACAGACAAATCAATGCACATGCTGACCCCAGTTCTTGGTCACTATCTAAGAATGAGAATCTGTTATACCATACTTGGATTGTTGGGGCATAGTCACTTGGTGCCTAATTTCTGAGCTGCAATATGTGTGCCCAACTCATTGGCGCTTCTTTCAGTTTCTTGCTGCCAGATGCCATTCAGCTTTCTCTGAATGCAAAGCCATTCTGGAGCATATTGGGGAAATTGCAATATAGCCGGAGAAAGGATTCGTTAATTTTGCCATCCTCTTTTGGAACCCAGTGGCTGAGTTCTTTTGTAAAATGCAAATGGGAAGGTTGTGTTGTCCCTTCTTTGCTTGCCCATCCCCAGTGGCGTTATAGCATACTTTCCACAAAGGGCAGTTTTGTGAAGGATTTGCCATCTGCCGCATTTAAATGGCTTACAAAAGATACAGATCTACTGTCAGGTTTATCATGTAGTTGGAAGGCACCATAAAGCCCATCTAGTCCAATTCCTTGTTCAGTGCCAAATCCACTAAAGAATCTCTGGAAGATGCTCCCATGGTCATGAACCATCCAGTTTCTCTTGGAGAAAGTCTAGTAAAGGGAAATGCGCCACGTTGTGTCCCAGTGTTCCATTGTCTGATAATCCAGACAATTCCAGTTCTACATGGGGCTACCCTTGAAAAGTGTTCGGAGACTACAGTTGGTCCAGAACGCAGCCGCGCGAGCTGTTGTGGGTGCACCTAGGTACACCGACATTACACCAATTCTCCGTGAGCTGCACTGGCTCCCTATTGGTCTCCGGTCACAATTCAAGGTGTTGGTTATGACCTTTAAAGATCTACATGGCTCAGGGCCAGGTTATCTTCGAGACCGCCTTCTGCCGCATAGCTCCCAACGACCGGTAACATCCTACAGAGTTGGTCTCCTCCGGGTTCTGTCAGCTAAACAATGTCGGCTGGTGGGCCCGCGGGGGAGGGCCTTCTCTGTGGCTGCCCCAGCTCTCTGGAACCAGTTACCTCCTGAGGTCCGGACCATCCCCACCCTATTGGCCTTCCGAAAAGTGGTGAAGACCTGGCTTTTCCGGCAGGCCTGGGGAGGTTGATCTCACTCTTGTGATCTGGCAAGATCCGGCCATGAATGGTGTGAATGAGTTTTTAATGTTTTTTTAATTTTTCAATGTCTTTTTATAATGATTTTTTAAATGTATTGTGAGCAGCCCTGAGTCTTCGGAGAGGGGCGGCATATAAATGTAATTAATTAAATTAAATTAAATTAAATATTCTCTAATCATTCATTCTAATCAGTCGGAAAATCCTTCTTGATGTCTAGCCTGAACCTCCTTCTTTGTCATTCTAAATAATTGGCTCTAGTCCTGCCCTGTGGGGTAATATGGAATAAGTCCCGAATAACAGAGTTGTAAGGGACCTTGAAGGTTTTCTAGTCCAACCCCCCCCCCCCCCGCTCAAGCAGGAGACCCTATTCCAGTGATGGCTAACCTTTTCCGGACTGAGTGCCCAAAGCGCACACGTGCATGCGTGAATGCACGCATGTGCGAACCCCCAAAATGCAATACACGTGCAGCCCCCGCATATGCGGCCCATGGCCCTGTGCATGTGCCCCTGCCTCCCGCACGTGCCCCCGCATGCGTGCCCTGCCTCCCGTGTACGCGGGTCCCTCTGCATGTGCCCCGCCCCCGTGCATGAGCAGCAGAGACTCAACAACCAGCTGGCTGGTGGGAGGCACGCGCGCATGCATGGCAGAGCTGAACTGGGGCAACAGCTCACATTGCCCACAGAGAGGGAGCTGCGTACCCCCTGTGCCACACGTGCCATGGGTTCGCCATCAGGGCCCTATACCATTTTAAACAAATAGTTGTCCAATCTCTTCTTAGAAACCTCCAGTGTTGGAGTACCTCACAGCTTCTTGGGGCAAGCCATTTCACTGATTGTGCTACCTGTTCTCACTGTCAGGTATCTCCTTCCAGGTTGCTTCTCTCCTTGATTAGTTTCCATCCATTGCTCCTTGTCCTGCCTTCATGTTTTTTGAAGGATAGGTTTAAACCCCCCCCCCCCCACTTCTTTGTGGCAGCCCCTTAGATATTGGAACACTGCTACCATGTCGCCTCTAGTCCTTCTCATTAAAATTAAACTAGGCATACCCAATTCCCGCAACCATTCTTTATACGTTTTAGTCTCCAGTCCATTCCTTCTTCTGATACTTTAGCACAAGAAGACTGTTGACTTACAACATAGTATGATTTCTCACCATTAAAATGCAGAGGTGGGATTCACTTACCTTCCCTACAGGTTTGCAAATGTGAGCGTACTGGTGCACAGTAGTCACGCGTTACGTCCGAGCGGGTGGGCAGAGCCTCTCACAGTCGCCGCTACCAGTTTGCACGATCCGGACAGAACCATCTGAATCCCACCACTGTTAAAATACAACTCTAATTTCAAGATGCTCAGATAGAATACCGAATGCCACTGTGATGCAGTTCTACAAAGACAAATTCATGGTCCCATTCCCCCCACCCTCTGTTTGTTCCCTGGCCTCCTCCCTTGTTCTCACGAAGTCCTTGTTAGCAGCAGAAGACATTTCTCCACCTGGAAGCACTGAAGGGGATTGCTGATTTTGCTTCAGGTTTTAGAAGGGGAAGGGGATTTGGTTTGTGGACTAACTTTGAAGGAGTATTTTTCTCAACATCACCCCCTTCCCCTTGTAGCTTTATGGAGCCCCAAGCAAAAAGAGACTAGTTCAACTGTCTTTTATATCTTTTGTATTTAAATGCTTCCATATCTACATAACCAAGGAGCCTTGGTGGCGCAGCGGACTAAAGTGCTGTTAAGTAGCACTTAGCTGCCAGCTGCCTGCAATTACTGCAAGTTCAAATCTCACCAGGCTCAAGGTTGACTCAGCTTTCCATCCTTCCGAGGTAGGTAAAATGAGGACCCGGATTGTGGGGGCAATAAGCTGACTTTGTATAAAAAAGAACACCGCTTGGGGGGGCCAAAAGCCCTGCTAAGCAGGTATATACAAAAAAAGTATGAAGGCTATTCCTTAACGCATTGTAAGACGCCCTGAGTCTCTGGAGAAGGGCGGCATATAAATTGAACCAATAAATAAATAAATAAATAAATAAATATAAACCAACAAACCAACAAACAAACCAACAAACAAACAAACAAACTAATCCTGATCTGCTCACTTAAAAGTCAGAAAAATAGCTCAAAGGAATATCCCTGGCAGGTGGGATGCTAATTTATTTAAGCAACCATGAAGCAGCCCTCTCATTCATACAGACTGGAACTTGGTTCTGTGTCCCCCTTCCCCAATTTTTTTTTCTCTCTTCATTGGTACCATTCCATGATCCTTCTCACCACTCATCTGCCAACATGCTGCTAAGTCATCATTATAAATCCTCTTTCCTGTTTCATTCAATTTAAAACTACCTCTTAGCAGCTTTGGTCCTTAATCTTATGCTCCATAAATCAATCAGCCAAGGGAGCCAGGTGGAATATTAAATTAGATACATAGACATCAAGTCCCTGCTTCCTTTCGGTTGTTTTTGGAAGACAAGCAAGGTAGCAGGAAGATAGAATGTTGAGGTGTTGGGATATGGGATTGGGTGGCCATAGATCACTGTAAATATATATCATGCCCTGACTGTATATATCATGGATCTGAAGGATTGGGGTAGTCAAATCATCTGATTTGGAAGCTTTCATGTAATCCCAAGAGCAAGTCTTCTTTTAAATTGATTTGTTGAGACTAAATAACTCTCATCATTCTCCCCAGGCTTGGACTATTGATGGCTAAAACAGGGGTCCCCAATCTTTTGGACTTCAGGGACCACTAAATTCATAATTTTAAATCCACTAATATGATCTGCCTAATGGCTGGCTTGCTAAACTATCCATTTTCTTCCCTGCTCCAAGACCAGCAATAGAATAGAATAGAATAGAATAGAATAGAATAGAATAGAATAGAATAGAATAGAATAGAATAGAATAGAATAGAATAACAGAGTTGGAAGGGACCTTGGAGGTCTTCTAGTCCAATCCCCTGCTTAGGCAGGAAACCCTACACCATTTCAGACAAATGGTTATCCAACCTCTTCTGAGAAACTTCCAGTGTTGGAGCATTTACAACTTCTGGAGGCAAGTTGTTCCACTGATAAATTGTTCTAACTGTCAGGAAATTTCTCCTTAGTTCTAAGTTGCTTCTCTCCTTGATTTGTTTCTACCCATTGCTTCCTGCCCTGCCCTCAGGTGCTTTGGAGAATAGCTTGACTCCCTCTTCTTTGTGGCAGCCCCTGAGATATTGGAACATTGCTATCATGTCACCCCTAGTCCTTCTTTTCATCAGAATAGACATACCACTTACATTCACTTTGCTGCTTCTCCAGACCTGCTTGGATTCTTTCTGGTGTTCAGCTGTTTTTGCCATGGCACGCCTGACTTCGCCACGTCTGTTTTCTTCCCCCAGTTCTCCTATCACTTTGCTGAATTCTTGTTATCTTGTTGGTTGCGGCCACGTGATGCACAGAATCATTCTCTATTTTTTGGGGTCTGAAGGCTTCGTTGGCAGTTGTAATTCTCCTTTATTTCAAAGCACTTAAACATCCAGCTCTGTAAATTCCTATTACCCTGGATCAGAGAGTGCTCTTTAAGTACTGCTTTGAATTAAGGCCCTCAAATATGCATTCAATTTCCTTTTTAAAGGGGTAGTTAATGTATGTTACATAAATAGCTATTATTAAATATGGTCGCTGAAGATTAGCGACTGCTGAGAGTAATGGATACATGTCTAACTCACATGATATATACCGCATTTCCTTATTATGTAGCTGCTGGGTGTGTTTCTGCAGGAACTCTGAGTAGAACTCGCATGTGAACATGGGTGGAAAATGGAGTATCTTCAAACTTCCCTTGTTCGTTTGCATAGCAATAGCACTTAGACTTATATACCGCTTCACAGTGCTTTACAGCCCTCTCTAAGCGGTTTACAGAGTCAGCCTATGGCCCCCAACAATCTTGGTCCTCGTTTTACTTACCTCGGAAAGATGGAAGGCTGAGTCAACCTTGAGCCTGGTGGGATTTGAGCTGCCAATTTGCAGTCAGCCAGCAGTCAGCAGAAGTAATCTGTTGCAATATTTTCAGGATCAGACTCAATAATGATAATAAGAGTTAGAGGTTTAAATATATTTCTCTTTAATTATAACAGGCATTCTATATTCACTGAATATTCACAGATAGAAGCAAGGAAAATGGTGAAGGTGGCTCCTTATATACACAAGGGGTGGAGCTAAAGATGGGAGTGGTGAGTTATGAATACATTAGGAACCAAAGAATAAGTTAACCCCCGATGTCCCATATATACATTATTTACACAATAGGGAATAAGGCATTTACATCTCACAAATCCCCCTCTAAATGCCGGTTCGCTATACAACACCAATTACATTCAGATTCAGGACAATATAAGACATATAATTTTGATGTTAAATATTTGTGCTGTTTTGAAGGTAAAGGCTTCGTCAATATGTCAGCTAATTGTTCAGAGGTATCACAATGCACTGCTTTGATAAATCCATCTTGAGACAATTGTCTCACATGCTTAAATTTTATATCTATATGCCTGGACCTTTGTCCAATGGCATCGGATCTGGATATTTCAAT
The DNA here is from genome assembly GCF_029215685.1 of Pituophis catenifer annectens. Taxonomy (NCBI): domain Eukaryota; kingdom Metazoa; phylum Chordata; class Lepidosauria; order Squamata; family Colubridae; genus Pituophis; species Pituophis catenifer. The sequence continues at coordinate 11,824,445 of NW_027256889.1, forward strand.
GGCTGCTTTATTATCTTCATGCATAACAAAAGGCAAAGCAGGTTTTTTCCAAACATCTGAAATCAAATCATTAAACCATACAAGGTTATTTGCAGCTTTGGACAAACAAACATATTCCGCTTCTGTGGTCGAAGTGGCTACCAGTTCTTGTTTACCAGTGTACCAGTAAACTGGACAGTCATTTAATAGAAAAATATAACCAGAAGTGCTCTTTCTGCATGATATATCTCCAGCCCAATCCGCATCTGCGTAACATGTAAGTTTTGGTTCTTTATTATTACTAGGTTCTAATACTAAGCAAAAGTCTAATGTACTTTTCAGATATCTTAGAATTCTTTTGACTGCTTCCCAATGATACAATGTTGGTTTGCTAACATATCTTGACAATAAGTTGAGTGGTAATGCAATATCTGGTCTGGTCCAATTAGATATATAAAGAAGTGAACCTATGACTGATCTATAAAATGTATTATCCTTGAATTCAGGGGAAGATTCATTAGTGTTTCTAAGGAAATCAGTTTGCATAGGAGTGTCACAGGGTTTGGCATTGTTTAAATTGCATTTGTTCAGAAGTTCAATGATTTTATCTTTCTGAGTAAGTTTGAATCCCCTTCTAGTTTTGTTAATTTGTACACCAAGGTATTTGTTTACTTTACCTAGAGATTTCAACGAGAAATGTTCGTTTAGCTTGTTTACAAAGGTTTCTCTTCTCTCCTTGTGTTTTCCTATATATAAAATATCATCTACATAAATTAATACAAATTCAATGTGATCATCACTCTTTTTTACAAAGAAACAGTTATCAGCAGTGGTAGCGTTGAAATCCATGGTCTTAAGCACTTTTACCAAGCAATCGTACCATCTTTTGCCAGATTGCTTTAATCCGTATAGACTCTTGTTCAATAGCCAAATTTCATTCTTATTAGTGTATTGACTGTGTGGTGCTCTTACATATATTTCCTTATCTAGCTTTGCGTGTAAATACGCAGTCTGTATGTCATATTGAAATACATCAAGATTGAGTGCAGATGCCACTACTAGAGCTGTTTTAACACTCTCTGTTCTTACTGTGGGGGAGTACGTGTCAGTATAGTCCTCCGGATATTTTTGTGCATAACCTTGTGCAACCAATCTAGCTTTGTATAGAGTATTGCCTCCTTCTAGATTCTTAATTTTATAAATCCACCTGGTACCTATAATTGTTTTATCTTTAGGTGCAATCGCAGGTGTAAACACATTTAATCCTTGCAAACTTTCCATCTCTTTTTTCATAGCTAGTTCCCACTTTTCCTTTTCTTCACGAGGGAGTTTTAATACTTCCTCATATGTATTAGGTGTCATTTGTTCACCATCCATATGCATTATGTAATCTCTGTATTTATTTGGTATTTGATTTCTATTGTTTCTAATAGCTCTTTCAGGTTTGCTATGGTAATCATGCAAATATCTTGCTTCTTTTTTGGTTAATGTGTCTGTCTTTATTTTGTGCTGACTATTTGTCCAAGTTTTGTTTTTGTTTTTATTTTTGTTGATATTTTGATTTTCTATTGTCCCTTCCTCACAAGATTTTGTATCTTTGCATTTATTTGGAAATATTTCATTAAGATGTAATTTAGACCAATTGGCCTGTTCATGGAACACAGCTGTTCTGGAAACTATAAATTTGTTATTATTATCAATGAATCTGTACCCTTTGGTGCCAGTTTCATATCCCATAAATCTTAATCTTCTGGATACGTTTTCTCCCTTTCTTCTCAACTGCTTAGGTATGTGTACGTCTGCAGTGACTCCAAATATGTGCATGTGTGCTAATTTGGGTTTCCTATTATACATCACCTCATATGGTGTTTTATTCACAATACTGGACCAGGTTCTGTTTTGAGTGTAATTTGAATAATGTAAGGCTTCTGACCAAAATTGTTTGCCTAAACCAGCATCCTCTAATGTGCACCTAATCATGGTTTGTAGTGTGGAATTCTTTCTCTCTGCAATCCCGTTTTGGAACGCAGAAAATGGACTAGATGTGAAATGTAGCATTCCTCTATCCTTTAACCATTGGGAGAATTCTTTAGACATGAATTCACATCCCCTATCTGTCATAATTTGTTTTATTCTGATATTATGTTGTGTTTCTATGCGTTTGTAGAATTCCTTAAATTTCTGAAAGGTTTCATCCTTGTGTTTTAATGTGTAAACAAAACCATAGCGACTGTAATCGTCTACTATTGTTAGGAAGTAACGTTTTCTATAAGTGATTGATGGAGTTAATGGACCAACTAAGTCCATATGTACTAAGTCAAAAATTTTGTTAGTTGATCTGTTGGATTTTTTTGGTCTGGGACTAGTTTTTAGTTTAGTGGATTTGCATACTGAGCATTCCAAATAATTTTCACAATTTTTTATTTTGACACCTTCTGCGTGTTCAGTCATTTTTTGTACTACAGGAAAACTTGCATGTCCTAACTTCCTATGCAAGATGTGAGCACACTCATCATGAATTGGTTTACCTATTCTTGGTTTCTTCTCATTGTGTGTATTTGCGTGATCATGAGATATTTTACATTCATCATTGTCACTGTTACTAACATTTTCATCATCTGCCTCAATACAATCTTCCATATTTGAATCAATGTTATGTAACCATCTTTCTTTTGTTATTAGATAGGGTAGGCCTCCTTTAATCATCACAGTGCCTACATTTGTTTTGTCCTTCTCTAAAGTTGCTTTCCCCTTTGAGAAAACTATATTGATGTCAGAATCTCTGCTTAGTTTTATAGCACTTAGTATGTTATGAGGTATTTCTGGGATTAACAATACCCCCTCTATTTTTCCTAGGCCAGGCAAGGTCACATTTCCTCTGCCTAATACTTGAACCTTTTCTTGATTAGCTACCTTTATTACAAATTTATCTTCTGTAAATGAAGACAATATATTTTTGTTATTAGTGGTGTGGTTGGTTGCCCCAGAATCAATAAGCCAATTATTGTTCTCATTTTGTTGTGTTTTAGTGCTGTCTTGTTTATTTAGTCCATTCAGTGAACCAGATTTTCTCTCTTTTGAATTTTCTCTACCCCCTCTACTTTCCCTGTAATTTGGTGGGCTTCTATATTTATGTCTATCTGTGGAAGACTGTCTATAATTGTATTTGCTCCTATACTCTGACCTATGTCTCTCCTTTGAGATTTTGGGACAGTCTCTTCTATTGTGTTCCCTGGACCCACAATTATGGCATTTAAAAGCTTCATTGTATTTTTCTTGGAAAGCTACCTTCCTAAAAGATTTGTGTTCTGTGTGATTGCTGGAACGATTTTTTCTTGAATTGTCTTCTGTTATCAATTTGTTAGATAGACTTTCTATGGATAAATATCCTAGATTGATGGTGTCTAAGTGTGACATAAAACTATCCCATGATGAATCAAGTGAATTGATAATAACACTTTTCATTGTTTGATCTGAAATCACTTCCCCCCTCAAATGCAGCTCAGCTCTTATTTTGTTTAGAGATATCAAATGCTCACTTATGGAAACCCCTGGTTTTACTCTGGAAGAAAAGAAATCCTTAGACATTCTTGTAGTGGTAGCTACACTATCGCTGTGAAACAGATTAAACATGCATTGAATTATTTCTGAAACAGTTAGGTTTGGTTTGATGCTATGATACATTGCAGGAGACACGCTAGATATTATTAAGAAAAATGCTCTATGATGTAAACAATCTATTTTTAAAGTCCAAGGTCTTCTTGGAGGACTAGTGATAAAGAATAGTAAATTTTCTTTCATAAAGACAACCTGGAGCTGTTGATACCATTCTTGCAAATTAATGCCATCAACTCTAAGTTTTGGGAAGTCACTGGGTAAGTTTCCCACATTATTTTGTCCATTACTTACAACCTGAGGTAGTCCGTGGTCTCGCAAGTGCAGGAAATTGCAAAACGGCATGGGGATGCTCGCAACGAGTCTGCGCGGTTCTCTGGCCAGTTCAAGTCTTTCCGGACCGTCTACGTAGTTTCGCACATGCGCGTTGCTCATTTCTTCTTTGGCGTCGTCGTGGAAGGTTCTCTCCATTGCAGCTCGCTCGCTCCGCTCCTCTTCAGACGAGTCGGTCTCTGGCTCGGCCTTAGGAGTCTTGATGGCGGCGACTGCTCTTCTCTTTCTTCTGTGTGCGCTGGTACCTGATCCGGTCTGCGGTGTAGGGCGGAATCGACATGGCTCTCTGGGCTCGGGCGTCGTCGCTCTCGAAGTCAGGATGGGAGCGTGCAGGTCTTGAGGTATCGGCTTGTTCTCTAGCTTCTTCGTTGTCGCTTTGGAAATTTTTAATTTTGGCCCAAATGCAGCAAGAAGCGTCTTCATTGCTGACTTTACTTGGGATTTCGTTAAGTCGTCTTCGCTTTCTGATTCTGGTTCTTCTGAAGAGTTTGAATCTTCCTTTTCACTTTCGTTGTCTGATAACGTTTTTCGCGCCAGAAATTTTGAACTGAGCATTTTGATTGGCTCTGCTTCGCTCACTTTGGAGGCTTGTTGAAACCAAGATGGCTGCCATTCAAAATTTCGCGCGGGATCACATCTTTTCTTTTTCATAACGACTTTCTCTGTAGTCATATCACTCACAGTTTTTTGGTCTTTGGGTTTCTCTTTAGCGATGTTTTTCTCTCTCGCTGCTCCGCTGTTTTTCAGCATTTCTTGGAGATTCGCGATGAGGCTTTCATCATTCTTCTGGCTTTTTAATAGTTTTAATATCTCTGACCTGAGTTCGTTATTTTCTATTTCGATTTCCTCCTGGTCATTATTTTCATTTATTAGTTCTTCTTCTTCAGTGGTGTATTCTTCGGATTCTCTCGAAATCGCGTTTGTGGATTCGTTGATTATTTCTTGTTCAGTTTCTATTTCTTTGCTGTAGGCCCTGGTGTTGGGCCTATCTTTCTTAGACATTTTTAAGTATTTATTGAGTCAATTAACCATCCTCTGCTACCAGCTTGTTGCAATATTTTCAGGATCAGACTCAATAATGATAATAAGAGTTAGAGGTTTAAATATATTTCTCTTTAATTATAACAGGCATTCTATATTCACTGAATATTCACAGATAGAAGCAAGGAAAATGGTGAAGGTGGCTCCTTATATACACAAGGGGTGGAGCTAAAGATGGGAGTGGTGAGTTATGAATACATTAGGAACCAAAGAATAAGTTAACCCCCGATGTCCCATATATACATTATTTACACAATAGGGAATAAGGCATTTACATCTCACATAATCTGTAGTACTGCACTCTAACCACTATGCCATCGAGGCCAGGTTCGAACTGGTTCGGTGACGTCATATCGTCACCGCTACCAGTGTGGCAGAACCGGGCAGAACCGGGAGCAACCCACCACTGATGGGGATGCTACAACAGTCGTAAGTGTGAAAATGGTCATAATTCACTTTTACAGTGCCGTTGTAACCTCGGTCACTAAATGAACTGTTGTAAGTTGAAGACTACCTGTATTGCAAAAGGTCAAATTCACACCTATAGTCTGCAATTATAGACTAATTCAAGGCCTCCCATTGGCCCCCGATTGGAAAAGCTGTGCCTTTTATTAGGCAGAACTCCGGTGCAATTTATTCGTTTTTATCAAACAAACATGATAGCTGTATTTCAATGAGTGAGCTCTAAAAGGTGCACTATTAAATGTAATCCTAGCATGTTTAAATTACTTCAATATGCAAAGACTTTTCCTGCATCACACAGAACTCTAATCACATTTCCCAAACATATTATTGTTCCCATTATTCACCACCAATATTTAGAAAGACAAAATGATTAAACACACAGGAGTAATCCTAATCACTATGCGTAATTAATATTGTGTAATTCTGTGTCATTTTAAGTCAGTTTAAATTTTATACCCTACAATGGACATCTCTGCATTTGCAGAGACCTGGCTCACATCCTATTTGATTGTTGCCTGTATAAGAGGATGACAGACAGGTACCTTAGTCTAGATACCAAATGAATAATCCATTGAGATCCCCATATCAAAAAAACTTACCTTTCGTGCGGACAGAATCAGAAAATAACATTTAACACAGCACAGTACTTAAGCAAAAAGATTCTCTCTTTTTTGAAAAAGTTTTTTATTTTATTTTTCTCATAAACATATCTTAAATGTACAATTTCTTATCTAGCATACATATTTTCTTTTAGCTTTCATACTAATACAATCTTCATCCTAAACAATTTAAGTATATTCAGGGTTGCTCTTCTACCATTTCATCTCCCTTGTTTTACAACAATCCTTCTTCTCCCTCTCCTCTCTTTCCTTTCCCTCCTTTCTTCCAACTACTCTTCTACTTTCTTCTTTCCTCCTCTCCTTCTCCTTCTCTCCTTCCCCTTCCTTTCCCCCACACCTCCCTTCTTCCTCCCTTCTAATCTTCTCTCCTACTCTTGTTTCCCCTCTCTTTCTTCCTCTCCTTTTCCCTTTCTTCTTTCCCTCTCTCTCCTTCCTCTCTTCTCTCCTCTATCCCTCTCCATTCTGTCTCTATTGTTGCATTCATTTTCAATTTAGTATTTTCAAAGTAGTATTCGAGCAATCCCAATTTTTACTTTCTTTTCAATTACTTTTTCTTTTTACTAAATTCACACATATCATCATAAATGTACATTTATATAATAACTTTTTCTTTCTCCCCCCCATACTTTCCCCTGCAAAAATATTCTGTTGAGATCAGCATATGTGGGCCTGATTGGGGTAGATTGTAGGGGTGATACTGAAATATAATTTTATCATATTTTATTTATCTATCTATTAAATCGTTGTATTTTATTCCAATTTCTTTTTAAACTGTATTTTATACCAATTTCATTTTAAATTGTTTTTATCAGATGTTAGTAATAATTTCTGTCTGGAACTCTGCACTTTGATATGGCCCAAGGGCTAATCAATAAAGTAAACTAACTAAACTGGGGGGGGGGGGGAAGGCAGTTTAAAAGGTTTTTTTTTTTTTTGTTCTGATGCTGAATCCCATATAAAGAACAAATATAGTGTTCAACCCTGAAAAAATATGTGCAGCCTGAATAGATTACAGACGCTTCTTTTATCCTCATTCGGACAAAGAGAAGTGGTTGGAAAGTGGAAGGCATCCATTTGCATGATTTAATTGAATTTCAATTTCTTAGGAAGCCAATGTCCTCGGATCTATGAATTATGGCTCTAATGTATTTAATATATATTCTCCTCACCCACTTGAAGAAGAGAGGCGGTGCTGTTCCCAACTCATTATAGACAACTGGGACAGATGTTCAAAGGAAAATCGTGACTCAAAATCTTCTCAGGAGTTGAGAGCTTGCAAATGTTGCTTTAAAGGAGCTGCCCTCAAGCTCAATAAAGGTAAAGGTAAAGGTTCCCCTCGCACATATGTGTTAGTCGTTCCTGACTCTAGGGGGCAGTGCTCAACTCCATTTCAAAGCCAAAGAGCCAGCGTTATCAGAAGACGTCTCCATGGTCATGTGGCTGGCATGACTAAATGCCAAAGGCGCACAGAACGCTGTTACCTTCCCACCAAGGAGGAGATGAAATTTTATAATGGGACTGGAAAACAGGACAAGCAAGCAGATATTACTACTGGGTTTGGAATACATGATAATAAATATCACCAATTTTCAGAGATCATAGTTTCCAATCTGTTTCCCAAAGCACATGCTTTAATGTAATAGAAACTAAAATTGCAAAATTTTAAAACAAATCTGGATATCTGTAATATTTCCTAATGCATCAGTTCCAGATAGCAGTGTGGAGGAGGAAAACTATGTAGACATTTCTTAAATACCAATAGATGAGTAGAGTAGAGTAGAGTAGAGTAGAGTAGAGTAGAGTAGAGTAGAGTAGAGTAGAGTAGAGTAGAATAGAATAGAATAGAGTAGAGTAAACAGAACAGAACAGAACAGAACAGAACAAAATAGAATAGAATAACAGAGTTGGAAGGGACCTTGGAGGTCTTCTAATCCAACCCCCTGCTTAGGCAGGAAACCCTACACCACTTCAGATAAATGGTTATCCAACATCTTCTTAAAAACTTCCAGTGTTGGAGCATTCACAACTTCTGGAGGCAAGTTGTTCCACTGATTAATGGTTCTAACTATCAGGAAATTTCTCCTTAGTTCTAAGTTGCTTCTCTCCTTGATTAGTTTCCATCCATTGCTTCTTGTCCTGCCCTCAGGTGCTTTGGTGAACAGCTTGATTCCCTCTTTTTTGTGGCAGCTGCCCCTCAAATGTTGAAACATTGCTATCATGTCATTGCAAGTCTTTCCTTTCATTAAACCAGACATACCCAATTCCAGCAACTGTTCTTGATATGTTTTAGCCTCCAGTCCCCTAATCATCTTTGTTGCTCTTCTTTGGACTCTTTCTAGAGTCTCAACATCTTTTTTTACATGGTGGTGACCAAACTAGATTCAGTAGAGCATTTGTAGTACTTGTGAGATCGCCAAACTACAACTGCAAGCGTGTCTTGGAATCCTGATCAGTACTGAGGGATGCTGAGAATCATGGCTCAATAGCATCTGAAATGACACAGCTGTCCACCTTTGAACTAGCTGGACGCCTGAACATCTCGCTGTAAATTCCAGCAAGCCAACAATATCCTGTATAGGCAAACTTAATGAAACTAATTTTTGTGTGTGTGTGTGTTTGTGAATTCCTACCCAGTAGGTCTGATCCACTAATGGAGAGATCAGGGCATAACTGATGATCAGGTTTCACACTTTGACAAATATTTTGACACTCTTCTCAACAGCTTGTGTACAGGCACAGAAATACCTCTTTGAGAGAAAGCACACATATAAATACCTCTTCTAGCAAGTCCGCATTTAGATACTTATTTTGAGGGCACATCTTAAAGAAGAAAGGAAGTACAATAAAGAAAGAGGATAGAAATATGAGTGAATAATGACTAAAGCAAAATGAGCTCAAAATAGACTGTTTTGCCCAGCCCTAAGAAACAGATCTGTTAGAACATAATTGTAATGCAGCTTTTGTCTGATGGATGGGGAGAGGCAGGCATTGAAATCAACAAATAGATAAGAGTCCAAGATCAGGACAAGTTGTTGTTGTTATTGTTCTTTTAATGTAATAGAAGGCTTAGAGCATCTCAAAGATGCTTTTCCGAAAGGCAACTGGATTTTCTTTGTTCATTGAAGACATTTTGCTTCTCATCCAAGAAGCTTCTTCAGTTCTTGGAGAACTGAATGAAAAAAGCTTCTTGAATGAGAAGCAAAATGTTTGCAAGGAAAAAAAAACCCAAGAATGTCCAGTTGCCTTTTGGAAAAGCACCTTTGGAACAACCTGGATGACTGAGAATCTCCATAGACATTTAACAGATTAACAGATTAACAGAGTTGGAAGGGACCTCTCGATCAGCTGGGACTCGGGAGGCAGAGAATAGATGTGGGCAGGGCCATTCAGAGGTGGTATTTACCGGTTCTCTGAACTTCTCAAAGTTTCCGCTACTGGTTCTCCAGAACTGGTCAGAACATGCTGGAACCTACCAGAACCCACCTCTGCTTTGAATCCTTAAGTATTCATTCTCTCTTTTTCTATTTGCTATTTGGGACACTTTTAGCTTTTCAGAAGGGCAATAGAATCAGGAGATGAGGCAATGGTTTTCAAGCCAGAAGGTTTTCTGGCTACCAGAATATCGCAGAAAAGCTGCTATTGCTTCAAATAAGTCTGCTACCAGTTTTTGGCAGTCTCTTTCCAAGAGGTTGGGGAAATGCAACATACACACACACATACACATGCTCAATTTTAGGCTTTAAAGAGGGATTGGAGATGAAAATAACTTGCTGAGGCACTTCCCATGTGTTGAGAAGATCAAGCGCTAATGATGATTCTGGTACATTCGGTGACAGTTGTGTCTGTTGCGTGTATATATGTTTTTAACTGTGAGACCACATGGGAGGCTGTTGATGCAGCCAGGGTGCCTTTGACAGCCGCTGTGAACACATTGGATTCTATCTCCTGGCAAAAAAGAGTCATCCCATTAAAAGCTGTCGATGAAGAGAAAGGAAATATCAAGGGCGCTTGGAAGGGGTGGGGGGAAAGCAGCAGCAGGAGGAGACAGGAGCTGCCTCTGCCAATGTCATTACTGGGAATGAGAAGGAGGTTTTGTATAAATGCACCATGTGTTCCATTAATGGCCGTGGCGAAGAACTGCTTTGCATTGGCTATGCTTGCCCTGCCCAGGAGAAGAATGAGGGAGAAGAGCAAATGCACTCTACTGTGACTCGGATACAGGAGTCTACTTCGGTGGCTGGCTTCAGAGGTGAGCAAAATAATGGCCAGTACAAGATCTTTGGAAAATCAAGTGTCCAATCTGTCTCAGCTTGAACCTCTTATTAAGAACGAACCTTAACTCCATTGGTTGAGAAAGGTATAGTTTACTAGAAGTCAAGTGAATTACACTGGTGCGTAGCCAGAACTGAAAATCGTGTGCCAAAATCCCTTAGTTGCCTCCCATCATTGGCCCCCATGTCCAATCAAATTCAAACAAGAAGTTTTCAGAACAGTTACTTCAGGTGTAAGTATGTGCTGTGGCTCCGTTGTCTGAGCCTGGGCTATCAACAGATGCAGACTCTGAGAGTGAGGGGGAGGAGTTGGCAAGGCCTTCCTCTCCAGGACCCTCCTCTCTGGCAATGCCTCCGGAGGACACCGAAGGCCAAACGATAGGCTCAGAGCCAAGCACGTCCCCGCAGCCACAGGTGGACAGCGATGAGGAAGATAAGTGCTGGCTGGACCCTCGACAGAGGCGCAGGGAGAAGCATGCACAGCAGAGGGGAAGGCGTGCCAGAGATTAGCTGAGTCACTGGACCACACCCCACAGGGTATAAATGTGGGTGTGGTGGCCGGTTCAGTTTGTGACGAGCAAAAACTGGAAATACTCCATGATCTCTGCTTTACTGGACTTTGCCTGCTTTATCGGACTGCATTTGGACTAATCTTTGTTTTCTGTGAGTAAAGTCTGAATTGGCAGCTAGCCACTGGGTTGCTGCCAGCTTTATCATCAAAGAGTTTTGTCGTGTGGCTTATTAACTCCGGGCCATCTGTGTGTGTGTGTGCGTGGTACGGGGACAGAACAGTATGGTATGCAGCAGTGGTGGGATTCAATTTTTTTTACTACCGGTTCTGTGGGCGTGGCGTGGCTTCGTGGGGCTGTGGCTTGGTGAATGTTTACATGTTATTCAGAAACATGTTTTTCTTCTTATCAGTGCCTGATATGAAGGCATTTGGTTCTCTCCCTCATCATAAGGGAACAAAGGAAATACTTTTTCAAAACAGAAAGAGAATTTTGCATACTTGCTATGGAGAAAACCTCCTCTGTCCTGTGGTTCTTGCGTCATCTTTGGTATAATGCTTAGGCTGCCTTAAGCATTATTACGGAAGGGCAGTCCCTTTTAGGAAGTCATCCTCTTTCGAGTTCAACATTGGTCTGTCTGTCTAGCTCTATCTATCATCTATCTATCTATCTATCTATCTATCTATCTATCTATCTATCTATCTATCTATCATCTATCTATTTATCATCTATCTATCATCTATCTATCTATCTATCTATCATATATCTATCTACTATCTATCTATCACTATCATCTATCTATCATCTATCTATATCTATCATCTATGTATCTATGTATCTATGTATCTATCTATCTATCTATCTATCTATCTATCTATCTATCATCTATCATCTATCATCTATCTATCTAACATCCATCTAACTGTCTGTCTGTCTGTCTGTCTGTCTGTCTGTCTGTCTGTCTGTCTATCTATCTATCTATCTATCTATCTATCTATCTATCATCTCCCTCCCTCCCTCCCTCTCTCTCCCTCCCCCCAAATTTGTTTGCTGCCCATCTCATCATCAGATGACTCTGACAGGCTTACAATGTTAACAAGAATTAAACAATACAAAAGCATGTACATGATAAGAATAGAATATTATAAAATACAAATTATCAGCAATAGCTGAAAGATGGGGAGGGAGGGAACAGGATAAGCAAGGGGGGGGAGGTGAGATCTTTATCAACCAACTCCAGCATGACATTCCCTCATTGGAGACCCAAGACAAATGGCAGAGCCAGGTCTTCACGCGTTTGTGAAGTTCAGGAGGATGGGATCCGACTTCACTCTGGAGGGCAAGACATTTCAAAGAGCAGGAGCGATGGCAGAGAAGGCTCTTTTCCAGGACCCCATCAGGTAAAATATCCTGGCTGATGGGACCTTCAATGTGCTTCCTCTGTGCCGGCACAGATGGGGCGGGCCAATCCCAGTGGAATGAGACATATGTCTGAATGTGGTCAATATCTAAAAGGAGGAAGTGATGTTAGGGCAACAAGTGGAACCAATGGGAAGGAGTTAATGCTAGCCCAACATCAGATACACAGTTATGTTCTTTGATACTTTGACCCAAGACTTCCACAGAAGACAGAAGCTGTCTGTGAGTGGTGAGGACACAAAGACCTCTATGAGCACTTATGCTCTCTACAGTTCCTGATTTATCAATAGATTGATTTTTTTAAAGATGGGACTGCTTTTCTATACTTTTATTAAGAATTTGTCATTGATCTACTTTCCTGGGCAAGGGGAGAGAGCAGAGTTTTGAACATGCACTACTTTTCATAGCTTTACTTTTCTTAATTGATTGCTTATCTTTCAAGTTCATATAGCTGCCCATTTCATAAAAAGTAACTCTGGATGGGGGATATTAATATTAATAAAGGAGAATATGTATAGCTTGGGGTTGAAAGGAGGGGTCCTTGATGCTCTCTGAGTTTGGTTGTCTTCTTGCCCACACCAGGTAACATCATCACTAGCACTGATGATGTTACCTAGGTTGGGTGATGAAACATGGGACAATAGTTTTTACATCCTTCCTCTTTCTATATTGATCATTTTATTATGATCCTTATTAATAAGGCAGTGCAAAAGTACCAAAGTGGGGAAAAAAATCCCTTCTGACCAGTGGTGAAATGTAAAATTTATTACTATCGGTTCTGTGGGTGTGGCTTGGTTGGCGGGGGGTAATGTGACTGGGTGGGCGTGGCCAACTTTTTTTTTTAACTTTTAAAAGCATTTTTTCTACAACTTCTTCGAAGAGGTTATAAAAAAAAGCTTTTAAAAGGCTCTGACGATCCCAGCTGAGTTGCCTGATCATCAGAGGCTTTTGTTTTCTTTTAAAAGCATTTTTTTTTTTTGCTTTTAAAAGAAAAAATGAAAAAAAGGACTAGGGGAGACATGATAGCAGTGTTCCAATATCTCAGCGGTTGCCACAAAGAAGAGGGAGTCAAGTTATTCTTCAAAGCACCTGAGGATAGAACAAGAAGCAAAGGGTGGAAACTAATCAAGGAGAGAAGCAACTTAGAACTAAGGAGAAATTTCCTGACAGTTAGAACAATTAATAAGTGGAACAACTTGCCTGCAGAAGTTGTGAATGCTCCAACACTGGAAATTTTTAAGAAGATGTTGGATAACCATTTATCTGAAGAGGTGTAGGGTTTCCTGCCTGGGCAGGGGGTTGGATTAGAAGACCTCCAAGGTCCCTTCCAACTCTTGTTATTCTATTTCTATTTTTTCAGCTGAAGAAAAAATGCTTTTAAAAGTAAAACAAAAAGCCTCTGATGATCGCATGGCTCAGCTGGGCATGGGGGGGGGGGCAGGGATTTTTGCTACCGGTTCTCCAAACCGGCCACCATCGCTACCAGATCGGGCGATCTGGTCCGAACCGGGAGCATTTCACCCCTGCTTCTGACCATATATTGTGACTGGCTGGTGTGCATTTTGCTTAGAATTTTATTCAAGGTGCATGCACTTGATCGAACCCCATTAAAGGTGATGTTGATATGACTGTAAGCAGGGTTGGGTTATGAGGCCGTCTTGAAAAACTTTCCTGATTTACAGAAGCAAATTGAGCATCGTCTACAGCACTGCACAAAAAGAGGCTGATTACATTTATGCATATGCTTATACCAACATAGACTTTTTTTTCCTTGCCAGCACATATGATAATGTGGAGAGAGATGGGGAATATAAATTGCATACGATTTATTTAACGTAGATATTCCTTTAATTAAACCGCTATTTGGTAGGGTTGGAAAGCACGCCATTGTCATCGAAAGAAAGAAAACAGGTCAATGCCAAATTCACCAAGTACGTGTAGGACAGTGGTCCCCAACCTTTTTATCGCCGCGGACCAATCAGCCTTTGATAATTTTACCGTGGCCCGCTGAGCGCGCGCAGGGGTGGGGGCTTTGGGCCACACGTGCGTACCTGCGCGGGCCTCTCTTCCCTGAAGCCTTTGCGCAAGGCCCAGGAGCTTTTGCGCACGGCCCAGGAGCCTTTGCGCTGCAGCGTTCATGTCCCCCGGCCGCTGCGCGGCCCGGTGCCAGGTACTCCACGGCCCGGCACCGGTCCGCGGACCGGGGGTTGGGGACCACTGGTGTAGGACACACACGTGACTAATTTACCAAGATCTAGTAACACTGACTTTAGCCTCAGATGAAATAGTTGTGGGAACACTAAAATTTATGGATATTGATGACTGATTATCCCCTTGGTACTTCATAAGACTTTTCTTTTGCCTTGCAAATGAGAGGCAAAAGTATTAGCTGCAAATCTTGACTAAATGCACATGGGTAATTTGCAAACCTCCAGGCATGCCAATACCTGTTCTGCTTACTTGCATGTAAATTGATACACAGGAGGGTAAAGGATACTCTCTCCGGATAAAGAATCTGTTGGCTCATTAAAAAGGGGTGATGCAACAGTACTTCCAAGTTACATTGTGCAGGGCAGCTCCTGTCTTTCAAAACGAATAAGCAGTTTAAAGGTAAATGTAAAGGTTCCCTTTGCACATATGTGCTAGTTGTTCCCGACTCTAGAGGGCGGTGCTCATCTCTGTTTCAAAGCCGAAGAGCCAGCGCTGTCCAAAGACGTCTCTGTGGTCATGTGGCATTACAAGCAAAATGACTAAATGCCAAAGGCCTTCCCACCAAAGGTGGTCCCTATTTTTCTACTTACATTTTTTTTATGTGCTTTCGAACTGCTAGGTTGGCAGTAATGGGAGCTCACCCCATAACGCGGGATGACAAGTAATGGGAGCTCACCCCATAACGCGGCATTAAGGATTTGAACCATTTAACTGCTGACCTTTCGATCGACAAGCTCAGCGTCCTAGCCACTGAGCCACCACGTCCCTTATAAGCAGTTGAACTGCAGTTAAAGGAGCCTGAGTGGCGTAGGAGGCTAATGCCTCCTAAGGCAGCATTTAACATCCAGCTGCCTGCAATTACTGCGAGTTCAATTCTTACCAGGCTCAAGGTCGACTCAGCCTTCCATCCTTTGTAAGCTGCCCTGAGTCTCCGGAGAAGGGCAGCATATAAATCAAATTTTTTAAAAAATACATGTGTCCAGTTATAAGCCCACACTCAACCTGAAGTTGACCTTGCTGAGGCCATTCTGAGACTTCAGTGTTGCCGCACTGGAGCTGAGGGATAGGGAGGGGGGAACATTTAATGTGTTTTTAAATTGTTTTTAAAGTTTATATGGGTACTTGTTTTATCTTTGGCTGTGCACCGCCCTGAGTCCTTCGGGAGAAGGGCGGTATAAAAATTAGATTAAATAAATAAATAAATAGATAGATAGATAGATAGATAGATAGATAGATAGATAGATGATAGATAGATAGATAGATAGATAGATAGATAGATAGATAGATAGATAGATAGAGATAGCTCGGGTTTTGTAGCCAAAAAAAAAAAATACTTTCTCTTGGGAACCAAGGACATTCTCACACCAGGTCAGAGAGAGGAGGAATGATGTTACCTGGCAACCGGATGGCACCTTGATTGGACCATGTGACTGATTGGAGAAGGGGAGAAACTTTTAATTAGGTGAAAACCACGGGAACATTCAGAGTCAGTTTTCACCAGCCTGTGCCAATATGATAGGTCCAATAAAACTATTGTGGCAGCCCCTGAGATATTGGAACACTGCTATCATGTCACCCCTAGTCCTTCTTTTCATTAAACTAGACATACCTAATTCCTTCAAGGGTTCTTTCAGATTTTAGTCTCCAGTCCCCTAATCATCTTTGTTGCTTTTCTCTGCACTCTTTGTAGACTCTCAACATCTTTTTTATATTGTGGCGACCAAAATTGGATGCAATATTCCATGTGTGGTCTTACCAAGGTATTATAAAATGATGCTAACACTTCACGTGATCTTGATTCTATCCCTCTGTTAATGCAGCCTAGTTGGTTGGTTTTGTCAGCTGTAGCCCACTGCTGGTCATATTTAAGTGATTGCCTGCTTGGACTCTAAGATCTCTCTTGCAATTACTGCAATTGAGCCAGGTAGCACCTATTCCATACCTGTGCATTTGGTTTTCCTTGCCTAAATTTAGAACCTTGCTTTTCTTGTGCCTAACATCTTGCAGATTGAGAGGGGCACTGATATTTCTCTCCAAGAATGTGTGGGGGAAAGCTATAAAACTGCATCAATTGCTCCCTGTGGAAAGGAAGGATGGCTAAAAACAGGAACAAAGATTCTAATTCCAATAATTATGGCTGTACTTGAAACAAACGTTTAAAAGACCATGAAGGAGATGTTCAATTACAAGCAGAAATGCAAGAAATTAGTTTGGTGACTTCCTATCTGACATCGGCATTACACTCTGCTTAGGATGATTGTAGCCATCAAGTTTATTTTCTTCCACATTTTGTTTTTGGGGTAAATTCTCAACATTTTTCTATCCTACTTATTAACAGATGACCTATATCGCATGTCTTTATTTCTCCTCCTGTCCACTTTCCAGTTTGGTCTAGTCGTTATGGTGCAAAGCTAGAAATTAGAAGACTGTGAGTTCTAGTCCTGCTTTAGGCATGAAAGTCCGCTGGGTAACTTGAAGCCAGTTGTCAGTTTTGGAAGACAATTTTCTTTTTTGCTTCTTAACTGACACATATTTTAGCTGGGGAAGTTGGGAGGGGGTTGTTGTTGTAGCAGTAGAAAGTTAATCGTAACAACATTCTGTATTCAAGGACTTTTGCCTGCGTCTGATGGAGACTGCCTGAAGATTGTATCCAGTTGAGTTTGGAGAGTTGATTGGACAATGTGATGAACTTGTGGGTGTGGGGCAGGGCTGTGAACTGTCAGCTGGGTGTGGAAAACCTGGAAGCTTTCAGATTCGGGTTTTCCCAGATGTGCCAACATGACATCTCTAATAAATTGGAACTTTGAGGAACCTCAAACCTCAGAGCTTTATTTCGTTGGGGGTGTTACTTGGAACCCTAATACCAGTTTCTTTCTCTCAGCCCACAATGTCAGGTTCTGGTGACAAGCCAATCAGTAATTCCTTTTGCAACCAATGGATTAACACTCCATTGATCAGAATGAATGAATGAATGAATGAATGAATGAATGAATGAATGAGGATCCTGCACTTGCAGGAAAATTCTAGGAAGAAAAAAAATCTCCTATCCTCTTGCCCCATATTAGAATTTACCATCACCATTATCAAAACTGGCTATATATAAACAACCAGAAAATAACACTTTCCCCTGCACTGATGAAGTTACCTAGGCTGGTAGTGAAATGTCTGCGGGAAGACCAACCAAACTCAGAGAACATCAAGAACACAACAGTTCTATCCTGAGCTACATAGATTACCTGCAGTTGAATGTATCTACCCACTACTGTCCCTTTGTGGTTAGTATGACCATCATGAGGTGCTAAAAGTCAGTCACACCTCTAACAGAATATCCTTCCAGTCAGTGGTGGGATCCTGACAGTTTAACAACCGGTTCTGTGATCACGTGTTTTGCATGCTGCACAATTTTAACAAAACTAATCTTCCATGTTACTTCTGGGGAGTAACACAACTGAGGTGCGGCAATCCGTTCTCCTGTGTGAATTAGCTGAGAGGATAAAGGTAAGTAAAGCACAGGGGTGGAGGGGGTAGGTGGGCCCACCTGATTGTTGGAGTGAACCGGTTCGCTCCCAGCTGATCGTTGGAGCTACCAGTTCGCCCGAACCATTCCAAACCGGCTGAATCCCAACCCTGCTTCTAGTGTAATTATCAGAAATAGTTGGCCTAGATTCTTGATATATGAAACATAAATAGCAGGTTATATCCTAAAATAAAATCAACAGTTTTCAAAATGAGTCCATCCAGAATGAAATCTCCAGACCAGTGGTAGGTTGCCCCTGGTTCAGACCGGTTCTATAGAACTGGTAGTAAAACCGATGGAAGGCTTCGCCCACTGACCCTGATGTCATCAGAAGTGATCTGCGCATGCACAGAAGCAAGGCGCGTGCACGAGCGAAGCATGCACAAGTGTGTAATCCCGTTGCGAACCGGTAGTAAAGGTAAGTAGAACCCACCCCTGCTCCAAACCCAAGGAAAATACCCAGAAAATTCTTATCCTGCCCATGTGGCATCAAAGACTCTGCTTGTTTTGCATTAGTGCCTCTTTCTTGCTCCACTCAGACTCCTCCTTTTCTGGATCACCAAAAATTTGCCCAGCCAAAGTACCCCCTTCTTTTCCCTCTCTCTCTCTCTTTGCCCCCTTTGTCTATGTAATCTCTATGTTTGGATTAATGTGCATTAAATAATTGTGATCATAAACTCACTTGCAGAAAATGCAAAAGGTCACAAAGATATTCTGGGAATATCAAAACAAATTGCATTTCCAACAGCTGGCATTTTGAGTTCTTTTATTGTAGCCATGGCCTGACGAAATAGGAGGGATAAAAGTTGCTGAAAAGAAGAAGACAAATGGAGGGTGCGAAGAATATCACTTTGTATTGCTTTCCCATGTGTTATTGTTTGACAGTCCTTGGAGGGACTTCATGTAATTCTAGAACTTAATTTAGCAAAAAGGGGTGCAGCGGCTCAGTGGCTAAGATGCTCAGCTTGTTGATTGAAAGGTTGGCAGTTCAATGGTTCAAATCCCTAGTGCCGCGTAATTGGGTGAGCTCCCATTACTTGTCCCAGCTTCTGCCAACCTAGCAGTTCAAAAGCACGTTAAAAAAAAGGCAAGTAGAAAAATGGGGACCATCTCTGGTGGGAAGGTAACAGCATTCCGTGTGCCTTTGGCATTGAGTCATGCCGGCCACATGACCACGGAGACATCTTCGGACAGCACTGGCTCTTCAGCTTTGAAACAGAGATGAGCACCATCCCCTAGAGTTGGGAACGACTTGCACATATGTGCAAGGGGGAACCAATTTAGCACTAGCAATATCACTTAGACTTATATACTGCTTCGCAGTGCTTTACAGCCCTCTCTAAGCGGTTTACAAAGTCAGCCTATTGCCCCCAACAATCTGGGTTCTCATTTTACCCACCTCGGAAGGATGGAAGGCTGAGTCAACCTTGAGCCTAGTGAGATTCGAACTGTCAAACTGTAGGCAGCTGGCAGTGAGCAGAAGTAGCCTGCAGTACTGCATTCTAACCACTGCACCACCGCGATTCCTTGCTCCAAGAAGATCAAGGGCCTTCCTGGTGACAACTAGTAGGTCACAGGTAGTCCTCAATTTATGACAATTCATTTAATGACCATTTGAAGTTACAATGGCATTGAAAAAAAAAGACCTATGATCATTTTTCACACTTATGGCCATTGCAGCATCCCCATGTCAAGTAATCAGAATTTGGATGTTTGGCAACTGGCTCGTATGTATGATGATTGCAATGTCCTGGAGTCATGTGATCACATTTTGCGATCTTCTAACAAGCAACACCAATGGGGAAGCTAGATTCACTTAACAACCATGTTACTAATTGAACAACTGCAATAATTCACTTAACAACTGTGGCAAGAAAGGTCCTAAAGTGGAGCAAAACTCACTAAACAACTGCCTCCCTTAGCAACAGAAATTTTGGCTCCATGGTGGCCATAAATCAAGGACTACCTGTAATTGTTTTCCTGTTTCTCATTTCTGTAAGGATTTCTTTTCTGTAAATAAACCAGGTGTGATTCATTATTTTTTATTCTGTATATTTTGGGTGCAAATATTTCATTGAGCTTTGTACGTGTACTGATGCAATTTCACCCAACATGCATTTTCTTTTTTTTTTGCTTGCAGTTTTACTTAGTTTACAGTTTGGTAAACCCATTTGCCTCATACAAGGCAATTTTGTACAGACAATGCCCTGAAACAAGGGTGTCAAACTCGATTTCATTGAGCCGCATCAGGGTTGTGTTTGACCTCGGAGGGCTGGGGTGGGCATGGCCAGCTCGACGTCACTCATGTCAGGGGCGCCTGCCAACGAAAAGGGATTCCCGAGCTCCATTTCCAGCTGTGACAGCCTCCTGCAAAAACGGAGCTTGGGAGGACCACGTGCAGCCCTCACAACCTCCGTTTCTGGCTTGACGGCCTCCTGGAACCCTTTGCCAGTGAAAACAGAGCTCAGGAGGACTATGTGCAGCCCTCGCGAGCTCCATTTCCGGCTGTGATGGCCTCCTGCAGTCCTCCTGCTACCCTCCCAAGCTCCGTTTTCAATGGCAGAGGCACTGTGGACCGGTCCTTCGCTGTTTCCAGGGCGGCCCCCCAGGCCAGATTTAAGCACCCCATGGGCCGAATCTGGCTCTTGGGCCTTGAGTTTGACTCCCCTGCCCCTAAAAGTTAAATGTTTAAAAGATTGATAAATGGAAGCGCAAAATTCAGAGAACCTCAAATTTCAAACAACAATTTAGCCATTTGTGTATTGGTTCATTTTTTTTGAAATAAAAAAATTCCCTCATTCCTAATCTGGAAGATCACAAGTTCCCTAGCCTTGATGTAAGAGGATCAGAATGCGTTTCAGCCATTGCAACAATAAAAATACTGAATGTTTACCAACGAAAGTCAATTCAGAAAAGGGTCACTCCTCATTTTCTTTGCCTCTCTCACACACATTCATGTTCTCAGGGGTGGGCTTCAAAAATTTTAGCAAGGGGTTTTCTGCCCGGTTGCTGGATGGGCGTGGCCAAGGTGGGCATGGCCTAGTCAGCCTCCTGCACCATGGTGGGGGGGGCGTTTTTGCCCTCCCTGGACTCTGGAAGCTTTCCTCGAACCTCTGGGAGATGAAAACAGCCTCCCCAGGCTCCGGAGGCCCTCTGGAGGCCAGTAATAGGCCTGTTTCTGGCCTTCCCGAACATCCGGTAGGCTCATTTTTCGCCCTCCCCAAGCTTCCGCACATGCCCTGCACTTACCTGCATCCAAAACGGGCCATGTGGAGGCTCCTAGGAGATTCCTGGGAGGGGCAGGGCAGGGTGGGCGGGGCCAGCCAGGAGTGGGATTTGGGGGTTCTCCGAACTGCACAGAATCTTAGCTAGAGGTTCTCCCGAACCCCTGCGAACCCCCAGCAGCCCACCCCTGCATGTTCTTGCCATTGGTGTTGTGTTTCTTGTTACTCACTGGAAACAGTCTCACGTCCTTCAAAACATTCACTCTGCTGGTGCTCGTGGTTATTGTTATTATTGCAGTGTTGCCACTGTGCCTTTTGAAACACACACACACACACACACACACACACACACCTTCCTTGTCTCCCTTTTGTCTAGCTCTTCATCCTTGAAACAGCTGTGAAGGCTCTCAATTAAGCATCAGGATATCAGATGAACTGAAGTTCTCCTTCTCCAGAACAAAGGGAGCAGTTTGTTATGTCCAAGATGAAACATCTCCGGGGAAAAAAGGACAGGAGACATGCAAAAATAAAATAAAAATGCAAATCTCACTCCATCTCTTCAAAAGCAAAGCAAGCACTAAGCAGAAAAGCCAGACAGCTGAAAGCATCAGGTTTCTGAGACTGAAAGACCCATAAGAGGATGCCTGAGTTAGGAGGAGAAATCTGTCAGTTGCAGGAATTCTCTGTTTCCCATTTTTATGTATCTGTCAAACTCGGTTCATCACACCTCAGTAGTTTCTTTTTAAAGTTTCCACTAAAATGGGTCAATACTAGTGCACACTTCTTCCAACATACAGTGGGATTTAGTGGGGTTTTGTTTTGGGTTTTTTGATGTTTTGCCCACTGCGGAAAGGTTTTTTTGCCAATTATATCCCCTAATACAGTGTCGTTTTCAACATTCTTTCAGAGAAGATTTAATTGTAGATTTATTTATTCCAATAGAAGAGAACATGGGTTTATTTATTTCACAGGCTTTCATGCTGCTTCAACTGGAATGCATCAAGGCATTTTTGTATATATATTTTCTTAATATACTTTTTTTTTAAAAAATGGTGAACTGCAAATTTGCAGATACGGATATGTTGGCTGATAGCCAAGACTTTGCTCATGTACTTCTTCAAAAGCAAGAAAACCGCAGCCAGAACCAACTTATACATGAATTATTCACTGGATCAGTAATTTCACATATAATTTGCCAGTGATCAAGTAACGAAACATATGAAAGAACAAAAAATGAAAAGAGCAAGCTGAAGATTCTAAAACGTGGCCAGATTGCATTTCCTGTTCTGATTATTGATTAATGGTAATTGACCACAACTGGAGGATGACAATATTCAAAGTGCCATAGATTTTCCCAAACCTGCTGTGGGGCCATATCAAATGCAACTGATGATATGATATAGGCTACCCAGCAATGATTTTCTAAAAATAAATGTAATTGCTTATGCAATTTGGTGTAGTGATAATTTGTCTGGGTAAATTGCAGCGTTGATAACATCAAATAATATTAGACATCAAGAACTTTTTTTTTTCCTTTCAGGCAAAAAATATTTTCTTAGAAATCTAAGAGAAAATTAAGAGTTTGAGATGATGCCAACTTATCTCTTAGATCAGGGCTGTCAAACTCCTGACCCATGGGCTCGATGCGTCAGGCGCTGGCCACGCCCACACTCAGTTTAGCGAAGGGGGGAAAGTCCCAATATGTCACGTGATGCTGCCGTGACGACGTGAGTTTGACAACCCCTGTCTTAGATCACAGGAAGGAATCTATGGTCCTTCAAATGCTTCTATACTATGACCCATCCTGCATGGCCAATGAGAGAAAGTTGCAGATGTAAACCAGGAAAAATTTGAAGGTGTCTTCTCTCTTCAATGGGTTGGAAATAGATTGTGGACATGCAAATTAAGCCCCATTTAGAACAGAAGCGCTCTTAGGTTCCACCAAGGATTTTCCAGAAGGACAAGCAAGCAGATTATTGTTTAAGCTCCCTTGACAATGTCCTACATCCTTTCCAAACTTATGTGATTTGGAAATCTAGAACCAGGGATGGGCTGCTGGAGGTTCTCAGGGGTTCGGGAGATCCCCTAGCTAAGATTCTGTGCGATTCGGAGAACCCCCAAATTCCATTCCTGGCTGGCCTCACCCACCTCACCCTGCCCCACCACTCCCAGGAGTCCTCAGGCAGCCTATTTTGGATGCAGGTAAGTGCAGGGTGCGCGCAGAGGCTCGGGGAGGGTGAAAAATGGGCCTACCGGAAGTTTGGGAAGACCAGAAATGGGCCCTCCAGAAGGCCTTCAGAGCCTGGGGAGGCCGTTTTCGTCCTCCTGGAGGATTGAGAAAAGCCTCTGGAGCCCAGGGAGGGCAAAAACATGCCCCTGCCCCACTGTGGTGCAGGAGGCCAACTAGGCCACGCCCACCATGGCCACACCCACCCATCAACCAGACAGATAACCCCTTGCTAAAATTTTTGAAGCCCATCCCTGTCTAGAACTCAGCTGCTTATATGAAGGCTACAGTACTTCTAGCCTTAGCAAGACACACAGATTACTTGCCAAATGAAAAAATAAGAGGAATCAGTGAGCTGACACATACAGTCTTTATCTTCCTTCACTGCAAGGACCATGGTGCTTTCCCTGAGAAAATAGCTGAAGAACAATAAGCTCATTCTGATTGCACTCAGAAAATGTTGTTAAGTAAATGAGAGGTGTCATTCTCCACCTCTTACCACACATTAAAATGCACTAAATAAGCGCCATTCAGGTTTCACTTGCCCCATTTCAAACCAGAATAATGTTTCTAAGTATTGATTGTTGGTGTAAGATTAACTAGAGTCTATAAGGAACAGCTGGTCAAAGGATTGGAGTGATGCTAATGTTCTCAATATTTCAAATGGATTATTTGACAATTTGTTCTAAATATAGTTCTCTACCAAACACAGTACCTTTGATGGCCTCCCCATGGGTTAGACCACAAAACTCAGGGGTGAAATCCGGCAGGTTCTGACAGGTTCTGGAGAACCGGTAGTGGAAATTTTGAGCAGTTCGGAGAACCGGCAGCGGAAATTTTGAGTAGTTCGGAGAACCGGCAAATACCACCTCTGGCTGGCCCCAGAGTGGGGTAGGAATGGAGATTTTGCAATATCCTTCCCCTGGAGTGGGGAGGGAATGGGGATTTTGCAGTATCCTTCCTCTGGAGTGGGGTGGGAATGGAGATTTGGCAGTATCCTTCCCCTGCCACGCCCACCAAGCCATGCCCACCAGGCCACACCACCCCCACTAAGCCACACCACACCCATTGGATTTCACCACTGACAAAACCTAGCCAGCTTACATACTAATTCCTAGCCAACATAGATACCTGAAGGACTCAACATTGGGATAGGTCTGAAGGCCTCTAGGAGCTGCCGTCCATGCATATAGAGAGCAACAGATGAGGGGAGGCTAATTTGATTGCTATATAAACTCTCCAACCTCAAAATTATTCTAGATTCTCCCACTCTTCTTTATAATTAGTCTGATGGAGAATACATTTCTTTTTTGATTATTCCAAAGACCATTTCAGGGCTGGAATCCTAACATATCCTATTAGATTGCCACTTTCAATCTCAGTTGGTGGAGGTAGATGGAATTCATCACTGCCACTTTCTCTCAATCTCAGCTTCTCCATTTTAACCCAATTACAGTGACCTATCTTGTTGGATTTGTGAGGGCCAACACAACCACAATTTTGGCGCACTTTGCGAAATAAAACCATCCGTGCCCATATCCCTGCTCAGATAGTGGGCAGGAAAGCAGTCTCTGGGTATGAGCTTCAGGGAAGGGCGCATCTTCCATTCTTTAAAGTTATAGAACATAAAAAGAGTAATTCCCCCCACCATTTGTATCCATTTATATCAGCTTTATGCCCTGCCATTCTTGATATGCTGCCTAGAGTCACATCCGATGAGATGGGCAGCCATCATTTATTTATTTAACAAATAAATAAATAAATGCAGAGACCATCTTTTCGGATTTTCTCCACATTTGGTGCTGGTGGGATGCTCTATTTTGGCTCCCATTCTACTTCTTGCTAGGTAAACTTATAAAACAAGAGTGTCAAAATGGCGGCCCATGGGCTGGATGTTTCACAGATAGGCCAAGCCCACCCCAGCTCCGCGACTGGGGAAAACATCATGTGATGGCAACGGGACGTGGCGAGTTTGACACCCGTGTTATGGAAGAATACAGGTACAATTAGTCTTCAACTTATAACACAATTGAGCCCTGAATTAGAACTTAAATAGAATAAGTACTGTCACATTGAATGTACACTAATCGGCATACATTAAAATGAAATTTCATCGCATGCAGCTCTCAAAGGGTCACCACCTCCAATAGACACTACATAAGCATGACAAAATAAATAAACAAATTGCTAAGCAAGACAGTTGTTTTGTGAGATTTATTTGTTTGTTTGTTTATTTATTTATTTATTTATTTATTTATTTATTTATTTATTTATTTATTTATTTATTGGTTCGATTTATATGCCGCCCTTCTCCGGAGACTCAGGGCGGCTTACAATGCGTTAAGCAATAGCCTTCATACTTTTGTATATACCTGCTTAGTAGGGCTAAGCAGTGAGATGCAGTGGCTCAATGGCTAAGAGGTTGAGCTTGATGATCAAAAAGTTGGCAGTTCAGTTCAGCGGTTCGAATCCCTAGTACCGCGTAATGGGGTGAGCTCCCGTTACTTGTCCCAGCTTCTGCCAACCTAGCAGCTCAAAAGTAAAAAATGCAAGTAGAAAAATAGGGACCACCTTTAGTGGGAAGGTAACAGCATTCCATGCACCTTTGGCATTGAGTCATGCTGGCCACATGGCCACAGAGACTTCTTTGGACAGCGCTGGCTCTTCGGCTTTGAAATGGAGTTGAGCACCTCCCCCTGGAGTCGGGAACAACTAGCACATATGTGCCAGGGCAGTGGTGAAATCCAAATTTTTTTACTACCGGTTCTGTCGGTGTGGCTTGTTGGGCATGGTGTGGCTTGGTGAGCGTGGCAGGAGAAGGATACTGCAAAATCTCCATTCCCACCCCACTCCTGGGGGAAGGATATTGCAAAATCTCCATTCCCACCCCACTCTGGGGTCAGCCAGAGGTGGCATTTGCCAGTTCTCCGAACTGCTCAAAATTTTCGCAACTGATTCTCCATCACTGTATTTCACCCCTGTGCGAGGGGAACCTTTATCTTTACCTTTCATGTCGTTTCTCAGCACTATTGTTAGGTGAATTACTGTAGTTCTTAAATTAGCAATCTGGTTGTGAAATGAATCTCGCTTCCCCATTGATTTTGCTTTTCAGAATGTTGCAAAAAGTGATCACGTGATCCTGGGACCCTGTAACCCTCAGAAATACATGCCAATTGCCAAGCCTTTGAATTTTCATCACGTGACTGCAATAGTCATGAAGTGTGAAAAGCGAGACATGTAAGTCACTTTTTTTTTCAGTGCCATTGTAATTTCAGATGGTCACTAGTATGGTTTTAAGTCAAGGACTACCTGTAACGTAGCAACTGTTTGAAGTTATGACAGATACACGATTGCATCTGGGGCACCTGACAATCAACTCACATTTACTTCCTGGTTTCCAGCAAAAAAGAGCCATTGGGGAAAAACCATGGTTAAAAACAACCATGTTTGCTTAACAACTGCTATAAAGAAGTCATAAACCAGGTGTAGTCATGTAGTGACCTGCTTAATGACCGCAGTGATTTATGAGCATGCTAACTTACAGTTGTAAGCAGGGGTGGGTTCTAAATTTTTTTACTACCGGTTCCGTGGGCGTGGCTTATTTTGTGGGTGTGGCTTGTAGGTCATGTGACTAGGTGGGCGTGGCTAGCTGGTCAGAGTCATTTCTGGAAGGTCCTCGCACTTACGACCCGACTCATTTGTTTGCTTTTAACACTGATCAGCTGTAGGACGGCCCTTTGAAGCCCCGCGGCAAGAGTTTAAACAGTTTTTTTCCCTCTAGTCATCAGCTGGGACTCAGGAGGCAGCAATAGATTGGGGGTGGGACCAAATAAAAGGTAAGAATAACGTGGGTGGGGTGGGTGGGAGAACCGGTTCAGTGACATCATATCGTCACTGCTACCGGCTCGGCCAAACCGGACCGAACCGGGAGGAACCCACCACTGGTTGTAAGTCAAGGACTAGCCCTAAGTAGTGAAAGGATCCATGATTATCAGGATTTATTCCTTTGGGCAAGATCAAGTTAGAGAACAAAGAGAAGTGTCAAATGAAAGAAATCCGGAGTCTAGGAAGTACAAATGAATATAGGTTTTTTATTTTTTTTTACCACTCTGTAATTCCTTTATTTGGAGTGGCAGGGGTGTTGGGGCGACTGAATGAGGTTGAGCATTTACTGGCCAGATGCCTTTCTTGACATCTATGCAGTGTACGCAGCAGATATTTTCTCTTTATGCCCTAATTGAATCTGTCACTGCCGAGGATTGAACTCTCAACCTTCCGAGTGGGAGGCAAGTGTCTTTACCTCTAGGCCACCACACCGCTCACAAATGCATGTTAGTGCTCTCTACAAGAATCTGAACTACTAATGGTCAAATGCAAATTGGCGGTGGATAAGAGTCAATGGAATTCAAGTGACTTGGATTTCCTATGGGTACGAAGGGACTCCAAATTGATAACACATTTGACTCCTCCCTCAGTCTCCACCTAGTTATCTCCTACAAGCAGCTTTTAGGGATGCTAAGCAGCAGCGCTCCCACCTGAGGGTCTACATCTAAATGCTAGTCTTAGTAAATGATGAATTACACACCACTGTCCCACTGAAAATACACCTGTGTGCCTCACCAACCCTATGTTGACTTAAGCCCGGGATTGATAGAATGCCAGTGTGATTCTATCAGAATCCCAGACGGGCATTTGAGTCCAACAAATGGCAAATTGGAACACAGAGTCGGAAACACTGGGGCACAGATCATTTCATTAAAGAGAGATTGTGGGTCTC
This sequence comes from Pituophis catenifer annectens, assembly GCF_029215685.1. Lineage (NCBI taxonomy): Eukaryota > Metazoa > Chordata > Lepidosauria > Squamata > Colubridae > Pituophis > Pituophis catenifer. The sequence goes on from NW_027256889.1 coordinate 11,852,653, forward strand.
TGGAGCCTCTCTGTGCCGTTTCTTCCTCCAAATCCTTGATGCAAATGAACCTGAAATTCCCAAAGGAACTGCCATCTTCCCTGCTCTCCTCCAATCACCTCCCCATCCTCAAACAAAAGTCCTGTGACACACATACATGCAAGCACACATACGCACACACACACAGAGAGAGAGCGTGTTACTTTGGAAAGAAGTTACCATAGTTACTGGCTGCTCACAGCAGCAGTCAGAACTCATTAAAATGATTTGACTGGCTATTCTGTAATCAATGCATGTGGACAGGAAGAGTGCCCTAATCGTACACCCGCAATTGACCAAGAACCTGTCCTTCCTTCAACAGTTGCCCAAGTGTTGGCAGTACCTGTTACCTGTGCACAGGGCCATATGGGCACCTGTCCCCCTTTCTTTCTTGAGAGTTAGTAAAAATAAGAACAGGACTTCCAGATAAGACAGGCAAATGATATCCTAGAGCAGTGATGGCGAACCTTTTCAGCACCAGGTGCCCAAACTGGAACACGTATGCACACTTCAGAGCCCTGGAAACTCGAAAACCAGCTTATCTTCTGGTTTCTAGCAAGTGCATGCATGCCAGCCAGCTGGTTTTTGGATGCACTGGAGTCCTGGAAACCCAAAGACCAGCTGGCTGGTGCACATTTGCGTGCCGGTGACCTAGTCTTCCAGTTTCCGGGGCACACATGGGCACTGGCCAGCTGGGCTTTCCGTGTGCCGGAGTGCCGGAAACCAGAAGACGAGGTGGCCGGGGCACACATGCGTACTAGCCAGCTGATCTTCGGGTTTCTGGTGCTCCGGCACGCTTGAAGATCAGCTGGCAACAGCACCTGTGCCCACAGAGAGGGCTCTGCATGCCACCTCTGGCATGCGTGCCATAAGTTCGCCATCACAGTCCTAGAGTGTAGGATACGGCAGCATCTCCTAGCACCTTTTAGATATGTTGTTTGAGTAGAAACCCAAGCAAGATATTAACAAACTATCAACATCCTTCTGGGAAACCTGGGAGGAGGGAGGGTGTTTTTTTCTGAAAAAAGCAACTGGATTTTCTTGCTGTTCTCTTTGAAAACATTTCACTTCTCATCCAAGGAGCTTCTTCAATTCAGAACAGTTCCAAGGGAGTCCAGATATGATCTTGTAAATGACCCTCACTCTGTCAAGGACCTTGGAGTACTCATTTCTAAAGTTCTAAGTACCCGAGCCTACTGTAACAACATTGCCAAAAAGGTATTAAGAGTTGTTAATCTAATCTTGCATAGCTTCTTCTCTGGTAATGTTATACTACTAACTAGAGCATACAAAACATTTCCTAGACCAATTCTTGAATACAGCTCATCTGTCTGGAACCTGCACTGCATATCGGACATTAATACAATCGAGAGAGTCCAGAGATATTTTACGAGAAGAGTCCTCCATTCCTCTAACCGCAATAAAATACCTTATGTCATCAGACTCCAAATTTTGGGCTTAGACAACTTAGAACTATGCCGACTTCAGTCTGACCTAAGCGTAGTACATAAAATTATCTGCAATGTCCTTCCTGTACTTCAGCGTCAACCACAATAATACACGAGCAAATGATAGATACAAACTCAAGGTAAACCGTTCCAAACTAGATTGCAGAAAATATGACTTCAGTAACAGAGTGGTCAATGCCTGGAATGCCCTACCTGACTCTGTTGTTTCTTCCCCAAACCCCCAAAACTTTAACCTTAAACTGTCTACTGTTGAGCTCACCCCATTCCTAAGAGGTCTGTAAGGGGCGTGCATAAGAGCCCCATCGTGTCTACCGTCTCTGTCCTAATATTCCTTTTTTACTCTTATTCTTTTCATGTATTCAAATTATGTTTATACTTTTACCTGTTATCTTATATATGCTTGACAAATAAAAGTATGATTATGATTATGATTATGAAGAGCAGGGCCTCCCTTCCTGAACTCGGCAAGACTCGGAAAGACTGCAACATGGTTTGAGCACTGCATGTTGCAAGGGACACAAATGTTGTCTTTTGCTAATCTGAGTTTAGCATATTAGGTGAACCCAGCCTTAAAGAGTATCGATCCAAGGAAAAGCTCATAAAATGAATGTCTTAATAAGCATAAGAGCGTGATAGCAGAATAAACGCGATTCTCTGAAAATTAAAGTTGTGCAAGGAATAGCATTTGGTAGCCTTTGCCTCTCTATGCCCCCCACCCCTCACTCCTTTCTTAGGCAGCCAAGTCCAGTTCCACATGGCAGAAAATGTCAGTTTTTAAATTCCCACTTTCCTCCAACCTTCCTGCCAATCTCTTTTGGGCTCCAAAAGAGCCTTGATCTTGATTCTCCTGCTGAGCTAACGGACTAAAGACAATCATTTACTTCCCATTTACCAATGATTTATTTCATTAAAAATAACTTTGGGAATGCTTTTGTAATTTTTGTAATTTTTAAGAAGAAGGGAAGCAGCACTTTGGGCTAATTTCAGCTCCCCTACAGAGGCATTTTTAAAGTTCCATAATAAGCACTTAGGAACCTGGTGGTTATTTCTGTCCTTTGAGACGTTTGAGAAGCTGATGGGTTTAACTGGCTGCTGACAAGCTGACTGAACGCCCAGGTACAGGTGAAAGCCCATTACAGGTCATTGTGTTTTCAATTGAAAAGAACCACTTTGGAATATCCCAAAGGGGCTTTTCCAAAAGATAACTGGGCTTTCTTGGGGTTTTTTTCTTCTTTGAAAACGCTTTGCTTTTCATCTGGGAATCTTCTTCAGTTCACTTCAGTTTAGTTCAGTTCATTCCTCCATTCAGAACTGAAGAAGCTTCTTGGATGAGAAGCAAAACATTTTCAAAGAAGAAGAAGAAAAAAACCCAACAAGGTCCAATTGCCTTTTGGAAAACCACCGAACGCCATCACTCTGCTAAACAAATAATTCCCTAAACGCTGTCAAACTATTCACTAAGCCTGCACTACAATTACTCTTCTCATCATTCCCATCACCCATCTCCTTCCACTTATGACTGTATGACTGTAACCTTGTCGCTGGTATCCTTACAATTTATATTGACTGTTTCCTAATATGATTTGATTGCTTATTTGTTCCCTTTGACTATCATTAAATGTAGTACCTTGTGATTCTTGATGAACGTATCTTTTCTTTTATGTACATTGAGAGCGTATGCACCAAGACAAATTCCTTGTGTGTCCAATCACACTTGGCTAATAAAGAATCCTATCCTATCCTATCCTATCCTATCCTATCCTATCCTATCCTATCCTATCCTATCCTATCCTATCCTATCCTATCCTATTCACCTTTGGGACAACCATAACCTGTATGATTCAGAATTCCCATAGACACTTTGGAATTTTGACCATTAGCATCTAAAGACGCCTCAACCAAGGAGCCTCTTTCATAATCTAATTCCTAAGCCATATTTACATCCAATTGTTCTAGGAAGAAAATAGTCAAACCATTTTGACAACTTCCCTGATCATCTTCAGTGATCAGGAATTCCAGGCAGATCATTCCATCTTCACTAGCCTGGTGGGACTCTATACTAGTAATAGCAATAGCACTTAGTCTTATATACCATTTCATAGTGCTTTACAGCCCTCTCTAAGTGGTTTACAGAGTCAGCCTGTTGCCCCCAACAATGTGGCTCCTCATTTTACCCACCCTCGGAAGGATGGAAGGCTGAGTCAACCTTGAACCTTGGTGGGATTCAATCCGCCAAACTGCTGGTAGCCGGTGACCAGCAGAAGTAGCACTCTAACCACTGCGCCACCGTGGCTCATACAAGCTACAGAGAATGGGAAGACACTTGTCTCCTTGACCAATGAGGATATGGCCTTGCATGGTTCCTTCCATAATTCCTGAAATCATTTCTAATGATAAAGTCCACATGGACCAAATTTTGATGATCTTTAGGAAAGCTCTGAAAAACTGATGCTTTAAGCAGGCTGGGCAATTTGTGAACCTGTTTTTTTTTAGTTTGACTGATGTTTTTATTTGTGATTATAGTTTCCCCTAATGTGAGCTATTAAAGTCGATATGGTTATTATTGATTTTTTTTCTTCCTCTCCCTTTGTTTTTAAAATGTATATATCACATGGTTGATATAGTATATGGTATTGATTATATGATGGTTTAGAGTTGGCAGGGCAATTGAGATGGCTTATAAATTGATTAAATAAATAACAATAACAATTTTGCCCTTATCATCATGGTAGCGCTATGAAATTAAACAAGGCTGCCCAGACAAAACCTTTATATTTCAGCTTGAATTCAGTAGAGAAAGTTAAGGGACACACTTCGAAAGAGTGCACATTAAAAAAAAAGCAAGGTAATTACTCCAGAATCCTGAGACGGAGATGTAAAAATAGCAACTAGAAAACAAGCTTTTTCTTGAAAAATCATCTTTTTGGAGTCTGTGGAGATTTTCAGTCATCCAGGTCATAGTTGTCTCAAAAGTGCTTTTTCAAAAGGCAACTGGACCTATTTTTTCCTTGAGGAAGAAGGAAAAAAAACAGTCCACTTTTTTCTTTCTCAGTGAATTTTTTTTTCTCCTCAAGGAAAAACCAGTCCAGTTGCCTTTTGAAAAAGTGTTTTTAAGATCTTTTTGGGGTCCTTAGACGTTTGCTCCAATATCATGCAAATCACAATGCAACTCACTTGTACAATATGCTGAGCTAAGACAAAATAGATATGGATAGTCCATGATTATGTCATTATGTGTGATAACTAGAGAATTGTAGGAACTCAGCCCTTGTCTTAGTATGTTGTGTGAATCAGGACATTGTATTAAGCCTTTTTATGATTTGTTCTTTCTTTCTTTATCCTTTATTGGCCAAGTGTGATTGGACACACAAGGAATTTGTCTTTGGTGCATATGCTCTCAGTGTACATAAAAAGACAAGATACATTTGTCAAGAATCATAAGGTACAACACTTAATGATAGTCATAGGGTACAAATAAGCAATCAAATCATACTAGGAAACAATCAATATAAATCATAAGGATACAAGCAACAAAGTTACAGTCATGCAGTCATAAGTGGGAGGAGATGGCTGATAGGAATGATGAGAAGATTAATAGTAATAGTAATGCAGACTTAGTGAATAGCTTGACAGTGTTGAGGGAATTATTTATTTAGCAGAGTGATGGCATTCAGGAAAAAACTGTTCTTGTGTCTAGTTGTTCTGGTGTGCAGTGCTCTATAGCATTGTTTTGAGGGTAGGAGTTGAAACAATTTATGTCCAGGGTGAGAGGGGTCTGTAAATATTTTCACAGCCCTCTTTTTGACTCGTGCAGTATACAGGTCCTCAATGGTAGGCAGGTTGGTAGCAATTGTTTTTTTCTGCAGTTCTAATGATCGTCTGAAGTCTGTGTCTGTCTTGTTGGGTTGCAGAACCAAACCAGACAGTTATAGAGGTGCAGATGACAGACTCAATAATTCCTCTGTAGAACTGGATCAGCAGCTCCTTGGGCAGTTTGAGCTTCCTGTGTTGGCGCAGGAAGACATTCTTTGTTGTCCTTTTTTGATGACAAAGTTCGGACAAAGTATGTTACATGACACGGTCTAGGTTTTAGCAACCCAGATGTAAGCTTTACTGTGTTGTGTGCACCTAGGTTAAATGCAGAAAATGGTCATTTCCTTTTCCCCTTTCTCCCTTCTTGTGCCTATTTACATTGTAAACCATATGAGACCTAGACTGATCTTGCCCTTTCCTTCTAATGGAATGGAATGAGAGTAACCAGAGCATCTGTGAAAAGGAAGCATGAGTACCAATGCAAAAGTTGAATTAATAAAGCAATAAAATAATCCTGGAAACAAATGAATCCATTGAGTCTCCTGAATTTTCTGCTTAAAGGCAGAGATCTGAATGAAAATATCCCAGACAGGTAGCTGCCCAGGTTCTGGCTGAACACATTCAATAATGGGGAAGCCACCACCCCAGTTACTTAATCAAATGCCTATGGAGATTCTCAGTCATCCAGGTCATGATTGTCCCAAAGGTGCTTTTTCAAGAAGCAACTGGACTTCCTGGTTTTTCTTTGAAGACATTTCACTTCTCATCCAAGAAGCTTCTTCAGCTCTTCTTCAGAAGCTTCTTGGATGAGAAGAGAAACATCTTTAAAGAAAAAAAAAACAGAAATCCCACTTGCCTCTTGAAAAAGCACCTTTGGGTCACTTAATCAAAATTTGTGCAATGCATTTGTGCATTTTATTTATAACTTACGACAATGATTCACCACTTCAATCCCCTTTCTTGGCTCATTCTCTTGTTCTTTGCTGTGGTTGTTCAGTTGCCAAGTGGTGTCCGACTCTTCATGATTCCATGAACTATTATTATTATTATTTATTGGATTTATATGCCGCCCTCTCTCCGAAGGACTCAGGGTGGCTTACATCAAACGAAACAATCCCAATAAATACAAATTAAAACACACTAAAACAGACTAAAAACCAATTTAAAACAGTAGACCCCATCAGTCCCGGCTAGGGCGTTTAAACAGCCAGGTCTTAAGCTCACGGCGGAAGGTACGAAGGTCGGGGGCCAGCCGAAGATCCACGGGAAGTTGATTCCAAAGGGTGGGAGTGGCCACAGAGAAGGCTCTACCCCTGGGGGTCGCCAGCCGACATTGTCTAGCCGACGGCACCCTGAGTAGGCCCTCTCTGTGGGAACGCACCGGGCGATGGGAAGTCGATGCTGGTTGCAGATGGTTCAATAGATATCCTGGGCCTAAGCCATGAAGGGCTTTATAGGTTAACACCAGCACCTTGAATCTCACCCGGAGGGCAACCGGCAACCAATGCAAGTCGCGCAGGAGAGGTGTAACATGGGAGTATCGGGATCCTCCCATTACAACCCACACGGCTGCATTCTGCACCAGCTGAAGCCTCCGAGTGGTCTTCAAGGGCAGCCCCAGGTAGAGAGCATTGCAGTAGTCTATCCGGGAGATGACTAACGCATGCGTGACTGTGCATAGGGCATCACGGTCCAAATATGGGACTATAGCATGCCTGGCGCCCCCATGTCTTCCAGGAGGAAGTTTGGGAGTTTGCACAAATTCATATTCATTGTGTCAATCTCTACGCTCAGCCTAATCCCCCTTGCAGGATTATTGTGGGTTGTAAATGTTGCTCTGAGAGTGAGGTTGGACAGTGGAGGAGAGCTAAGAAATCAACAAGTTAGGAAGAAAAGGTACATTGTGTGAGGTCCAGCTATTTCATGCAGTCAAAGCAGTAGCTCATCAGAATATAACTACGCCGATATTTATAGCACAGGCTCCAGAATAGTTGATAGCTCAACCTGTTCTAAATGATGAACAGCTGCTACTTTTCTTTTTTTGTATTGGGGGGATGGGTTGTTTTTCCATCAGGTGTGCTCCTTCAAAAACAAAACAACACAGCTTTCACTTCGCAAAATGTTCTTTGTCTCCAGATAAAATCTTAAACTTGGTATATTCAAGCCCATGGATTCCTCAGCTTTCTCTTTGAAACAGATTAACAGAGTTGGAAGGGATCTTGCAGGTCATTGAGTCCAACCCCCTGCCCAAGCAGGAGACCCTCCATCTGCCTCTACCTAGGATCGAACTCACAACCTCCTGATTGTGAGGCAAGAGCTCCACCTCTAGGCCACCTTGGCTTTGTGTTGCTCAGGTCACAAAGCTTTGGATCTTCTGCGTTTTTCCCATTGCAAACATCCTAATCTGGGGTTCTGGGTCATTGGTTTGGAGTTCCAATTTGAGGGGGGGAGTTAGATACAACTTGTTTGTTAGGTGTGGCTGATGACATCTCCATATTTTAATGAAACACTACCGAAGGATCAAAGCTGCTGTGATTGATATTTTGTCGTGGAATTTTTACCAATGCAATGACATGACAAGGCTACATGAAGAAAATACCACATAGACACACACGTATATGTAGGGAAACAATTATCACTTATTTGTGGGTATGCCCTTTTGTATTCAACGGCTCGGTGATATTTGGGTTGTTTTTCTGCCTCCGTTTCTTTTCTTTAGGCAAAAATGGGAAATTGTTGTTGTTGTTAGTTGCGAGTCATGTCCCACCCATCGTGACCCCATGGACAACGTTCCTTCAGGCCTTCCTGTTCTCTACCATCCCCCGGAGACCATTTAAGCTCACGCCAACTGCTTCAGTGACTCCATCCAGCCACTTCGTTCTCTGCTGTCCCCTTCTTCTTTTGCCCTCAGTCTTTCCCAGCATTAGGCTCTTCTCCAGTGAGTCCTTCCTTCTCGTTAGGTGGTCAAAGTATTTGAGTTTCATCTTCAGGATCTGGCCTTCTAAAGAACAGTCAAGGTTGATCTCCTCTAGGACTGACCAATTTGATCGCCTTGCAGTCCAAGGGACTCGCAGGAGTCTTCTCCAGCACCATAGTTCAAAGGCCTCAATTCTTTGGCGCTCAGCCTTTCTTATGGTCCAACTTTCACAGCCATACGTTGCAACTGGGAAAACCATAGCCTGGACTATACGCACTTTTGTTGGCAGGATGATGTCTCTGCTTTTTAGTTTGTTGTCTAGATTTGCCATAGCTTGGGAAATCTCTATTCAAGCCTTGAAACTTGGAAAAAGAGGCACAAGTCTTGCAATGTCTTTGAGGTTAGCACATTTATTATGGCATAACCATTCAGGCATGGTCGTCCACTTCCTCAGGAGTACAAAGGCTGCCCTAAGTTATAAATACACAAATGTGAACAGTCAGGCAGGGATGGCAAATATAGAGAAATGGGTTGGGGAAATGAAATATCAGCGCAAACTCTTTGTTATTTTTCAATGCATCTGACCATCTACAACTCTCCAAATTCATATAAAAAGGGAGATTGTATGCCTTGTTAAGAGTTAATAATCTGCCATTTCCTTTCCTTTTGTTGCCAGTTGGCATACATTCTTTAGTAGCCAAAGTAGCTTTATTGGTTGATTTTGCCTTCCACCTACTGGGCACTTAAAGAAATAACAAGTACATCATTTTTTTAAACATGGGAAAAATAAAAATAAATGTGGATTAAATTTATCTTTAATTCACAAAACCTATTATAAGGGGTGCCTATATGCTATAGGCACCCCTTATATGCATAAAAGCCTATAGATGGGTATAGTTCCTCTGTTTCCCAAGTAATCTGAACTAAGGTAGATTACTAACTACCCTAATTAAAGGATCAGGATTAAGGATAGATGAGAATTTTTGTTCAAGACATCTTCTGATGAAAAAGTGTTAAAACCCACAAAGGAACATGGTATTTGAGGTTCTTCAAATATAGAAAAAGATGTCAAGGGCAGGTATTCTATCTCACTAAAGTGGATAGGAAAAAATGGAATTGATAGGTATACCATACACACAAAGAGGGGAAAAATGGATTACAACTTTAGCAGTTCAAATGTTCATGTGTATGCCTAGGAACCTGATCTAAATCAGAGGTGCAAAATCTGGAATCCTATGTGGTTCTCCAAAGTCTTAGATAAAGTCTTAGATAAACCTATTCAGAAGTCTTGGACAGAATAAAGGTAAAGGTAAAGGTTCCCCTTGCACATATGTGCTAGTCATTCTCGACTCTAGAGGTTGCTGCTCATCTCCCTTTCAAAGCCGAAGAGCCAGCGCTGTCCGAAGACATCTCCATGGTTATGTGGCCGGCATGACTAAACGCCAAAGGCGCATGGAATGCTGTTACCTTCCCACCAAAGGTGGTCCCTATTTTTCTACTCACATTTTTTATCTGCTTTCGAACTGCTAGGTTGGCAAAACCTGGGACAAGTAACGGGAGCTCACCCCGTTACGTGGCACTAGGGATTCGAACCTTTGAACTTCCGACCTTTCGATCGACAAGCTCAGCGTCTTAGCCACTGAGCCACCACATCATATAAATTACAATATTGTAATTTAAATTATAAATAAATTTATAATTTGATTGAATGGAAAACAGAGTCATCGTATTTATTAGCGATGGTCTGTTTTAACAATATTTGAAGGTTAATGAAATAGACGGGTCCTGATCTCTCCCACAACTTTGTAGGGTGCAACTGTTGGCCCTTGTCTCCAAAATCAATTTGGTGCACCCTTGTTTTGAGCCTTCTCCAGCATCCGTAAAAAAAAATTCTGAATAGAAGCATTGAAAATTCTGTGCAAGGAACAAAAAGCATGGGCAAGCAATCCAATATAGGTCCCAATATCACTTGTCTGGTGTGTAGAACTCACTTCCCTTCCTCCTTCCTAAAAGAGAGACAGAGACCACTGCTTGGCATCTTTGCTTAATCTTAATTTTGCAAGGTCAAAAACATAATAAATAACATAGAGAGTGGTGCACTCATCCACTCTCCTTAATCTTTCTCTGTTGTTCTTGTCTTGATTTTTTTTTTTTTTGGCAACTACCCAACTGGTGCATATGAAATATTGAGCTGGACCTTACCAAGTCAAGAATGAAGCATGCCTCTTAGAGAAGGCCTGTTCCTCATCTCAATCTCATTCTGCGCTGCTGGCTGGGGGATTCTGGGAGTTGAAGTCCACCCATCTTCAAGTTACCAGGGTTGAGAAACACTGCTCTAAGCATTTTTATTCACCCAGTCTTGTTATCTTCAAAACCCCCATTTGCAGAAAATTCCCTGATTGTCCTCCAAACACTGAGATCTTCACCAAAAGAAACCACTAGTAATCAACGGAAGAACATCAATCTCTAGCCAACCCTGTTGGAAGAAATATCCATCTGGTTCAGTTCCAAGCCGGGATAAAGACACTGGAAACATGGAGGCTGATTGGAAAGAGAGTCTAATGGTGAATATATATATTCTCTTGGGCTTTGCACTTGAGCTTCCTGTTCCTGTGCAAGAACGTGTATTCTATTGGCTGCTATCAGACTCCCATGGGGCCATGTGGTGTCATGTTTGTCTGAGCTCCCAGGTTTGATTGAGGCTTGGAGGGTAATGATGTAATGAAGAGGCTTGTGTTCCAAAAGGGTGTTGGACAATTCCTATTGTATGTTAATGGCTTTGTCCTCGTTTGGATCTTGAGTGAGGGCTAATCCCTTCACCCTGGAGCTGAAGATCTTTTGTCTTGTAGGTAGGCTGGCCCAGTCCTGCTGGGGCTATTAACAAAGATGGGGGCTGCTTTCCAAGAGTATGTTTCTCCTTTAGGGAAATATAATATTCTGCCGTTTTAATATTTCTCAAAATATTTAGAATAGAATAGAATAATGGAGTTGGAAGGGAACTTAGAGATCTTCTAGTCCAACCCCCTGCTTAGGCAGGAAACACTACACCACTTCAGACAAAATGTTATCCAACATCTTTTTAAAAACTTCCAGTGTTGGAGCATTCACAACTTCTGGAGGCAAGTTGTTCCACTGATTAATTGTTCTCACTGTCAGGAAATTTCTCCTTAGTTCTAAGTTGCTTCTCTCCTTGATTAGTTTCCACCCATTGCTTCTTGTCCTATCCTCAGGTGCTTTGGAGAAGAGCTTGACTCCCTCTTCTTTGTGGCAGCCCCTGAGATATCGGAACACTGCTATCATGTCTCCCCTAGTCCTTCTTTTCATCAAACTAGATATACCCAGTTCCTGCAACCGTTCTTCATATGTATCCAGTCTCCTAGTCATCTTGGTTGCTCTTCTCTGCACTCTTTCTAGAGTCTCCACATCTTTTTTACACCGTGGTGACCTGAATGCAGTATTCCAAGTGTGGCTTTACCAAGGCATTATAAAAGTGGTATTAACACTTCACATGTTTCATTCATTTCATTCTTCTAGGAGAGGGGTGGGTGCTAACTTTATACAATCCAATCCTCCAGCTTCTTCCTGTCCTGTTTAATTGCAAAGGGACATTTGAACAATAACTTTGTTATTTGTGCAAAATAACTCCTATTCCACAACCAAGGAAAACGATAACGAAAGAGCAGCATAGCACTTTGGCACTTAATTTGCTGTAGGAAGTAAGAAGTAGCATCGGAGGCAGGTGGGGTAAGAAATTTCACCAAGGGAACACCACCCTCTATTAAGTTCCTGCATATCAGCCTACAAATCTTGCCTTCCCAGGAATTCCCTTTGCACAGCGAAGCTTAATTGGTTCAGTAGCCAAAGACAAACAATGGTATGTGAACACAGAGGCATGCCACCAATCTGGACGCAGCACAAAGCAGCTGCATGGAAACTCCCTAAGCTAAGAATGTGCTCACTCATCTAAATGACAGATGTCCAAAGTGGATGCCAAAAGAGTTCACTAGGAATTCATCTCTATTATTAAACACCTTTGTGCCTAGTAATTGCTCCACTGTCCTTGAATTTAAGGTACTTGCAAGCCCCGTTTTTTTTTTTTTTTAATGGCCAATGGGAGACAGAACGCACCTTTTCACGATCATTTCCCAACACAGATCTATGGGAAATTGTGCTGTTTTTATAGGGCGCTTTGCTGCCAAATGTTATGTCGTGATCGTAGGTCTTTCCGTCCAAAATAAGTCTGTGGGGGTTCCATCTGGCCTTTGGACAGTTGGTTGCACACTCTAGTGTAACACAACAAAGAAAGCATGCAAACATCTCTGTTTTCCAGCCCTGAAGAGAGAAAAATGCTCTTAGCTTGTAGATTGTTGTTGTTAAATTCACTCCAAATCATGAGGCAGGAATACAGCAGAATTTGCTTCGGTGGCTTTGTTCCTAAGCAAGTTTAGTTGCAAATAAATGTTCTTTTGAAGCGGCGAGCATAATTTTTAAATCAAGATGAAATGGAAGCCTCTAGAACCACTTCAACATCCATCCCGCACAATGAAATTAAGTACTCCACTTAGTAATAACAATGAGGTTTGCTATTGCTTATTTCATGTTTTTAGATATTTACTTGGTCTCCCTTAGATAGTCCCGCTGCTGTGCCCATATTTTCTATTGTTGTGTAAACTGCAGTTAAATGGCTCTAGTCTCTCTGTTTCTTAATCAGTCATTTAGGTATTTCCAACTTTTTTTTTTGACCTTTTTTTTTTTTAATTTGATTTATATGCCACCCTTCTCCGGAGACTCAGGGTGTCTTACAATGTGTTAAGCAATAGCCTTCGTACTTTTTGTATATTTATACAAAGTCAGCTTATCAGACCCTGATGAACATTATCTCACTAGGATTCTCTACAAGTAATGATTGTGTTCTTGTAAGGTCCCGCATGTGTCATCACCAATGGCAACTAAGCAGAGGTGAGTTCTACTTACCTTTACTACTGGTTCACATCATGCCAGCGCTTCTGCACATACGCAGATCACTTCTGATGATGTCTGGGTCAGTGGGCGGAGCCTCCCAATGGTTTTACTACCATTTCTATAGAACCGGTCCGAACCGAGGGCAACCCACCACTGCATCTAAGCCCCCCATTTTTCCATGATTGCCTTTAATTTTTTCCAGTCATTGAATCCTTTGTGGGATGGAGTCTGGGCAACTGAATGGAGCAAGCAGAGTGTTTTAATGGCCAGATGCCCTTCCTGTCACCAATGCAGAGTTTTGTTCAGCAGATATATTCTCATTGCGCCCAGAGAGAGAAATATCTGCCTCTACCTAGGATCGAAATCACAGTTTCCTGATTGTGAGGCGAGAGCTCCACCTCTAGGCCACTGCACCACTCCATTGGATCTGCTCCAATGTCACCTGCAAATATGTAGGCTGTAGCTTCCTTATCACAGTTTCCAGTGAGCAACCTGGTTTGACTTCATCTAGATTATATGATTGGTTTGTCTGGAGGTCCAATGTATACCCAACAAGTTTGTCCAGTGTTGCAGTCCAGATAGAGGCATCTGTTCTTCTTCATTCGGCTTTTCTTTTATAAATTGTCTGTTACGACTGACAAAGCCATGCTAATCAAATCTTGATAATTCAAGGTTGATTTAGCTTTCCATGCTTCCAAGGTCGGTAAAATGAGGACCCAGATTATTGGGGGCAATATGCTGACCCTGTAAACCACTTAGAGAGGGCTGTAAAAGCACTGTGAAACAGTATATAAGTCTAAGGGCTATTGCTATTACACCCATGTTTTAGGGGTTATGCATATTCAATATTCATGTTTGAGCCTGAGTGGCGTAGGAGGCTAATGCCTCCTACCAAGGCAGCATTTAACATCCAGCTGCCTGCAATTACTGCGAGTTCAATTCTCACTAGGCTCAAGGTCGACTCAGCCTTCCATCTTTTCTAAGGTGGGTAAAACGAGGACCCGGTTTGTGGGGGTTTGTATAAAATATACAAAAGTATGAAGGCTATTGCTTAACGCATTGTAAGCTGCCCTGAGTCTCCGGAGAAGGGCGGCATATAAAAATTAAAAAAAAAAAAGTCAAGACAAGAAACTCCAGATAAACAATTAGGCAAGACAAAATTAGCTCAGACCAACACCTAGGACAGTGATGGCTAACCTTTTTGCCATCATGTGCCAAAAGTGGGGGGAGCACGGGGAGGTCGCCCACGTGTGTGCCCACACCCATAATTCAATGTGCCCCACCACCACGCACGCCCCCCCCCCCGCTTTTAGCACTTGATGGCACGGTGGGCCTGGTAGGTCCGTTTTTCACCCTCCCCAGGCTCCAGAGGCTTTCTAGGAGCATGGGGAGGGCGAAAACAGCCTTCTCCACCCCCAACCCCCCGAGGCCCTCCAGAGGCTGGAAACAGCCCATTTCCCAACTTCCGGTGGGACCGGAAGGCCCAAAAATCAGCTGACTGGCGCATGCATGCGTGCTGGAGCTGAGCTACAGCAACGCTCGCATGCCCACTGATATGGCTCGGTGTGCCACCTGTGGCACCCGTGCCATAGGTTCACCATGACGGACCTAGGATTTGCATTTCCCCTTTTGCCTATAGAGCCAGCCATGACCCCTACATGACCCCATCGGAATCCAGAAGGTATAAAACCCGCCCACTCTCAACTCCATTTTGTCAGCTGTCCCAGAATCATATGCTGCTGGCGGTTCTGCTTCATCAATAAACCAACTTTCTTTCCAATCAGCCTCCATTTTATTCCCAGTTTCAAACTAGATCTGGATTTTTTTTCTTCCAACACAGTTAAGGGGTTGATTTGGTACTAGGGGGAGTCAGGGGTGGGTTCTAAATTTTTTTACTACCGGTTCTATGGGCGTGGCTTATTTTGTGGGTGTGGCTTAGTGGTCATGTGACAATTCTTTAGGATTTAGCAGAGGTACTGGTCTACCAGGCTTTTAACTGCTTGCAGAGCTATACCAGTCTACCGATTTGTTCTTGGAGTGTTCTGGTGTACCCATTTGTTTTTGGAGGCACCGGTCTATTCATCTGTTTTTGGAGGCACCGGTCTACCACCACCCTGCCTTTTAACACTGATCAGCTGTAGGGCGGCCCTTTGAAGCCCTGCGGCAAGAGTTTAAACAGTTTTTTTTTTCCTTCTAGCTGATCAGCTGGGACTCGGGAGGCAGTGAATAGATTGGGGGTGGGGCCAAATAAAAGGTAAGAATAATGTGGGGGGTGGGGTGGGAGGCCCCACCTCCTGAACAAAGACAACCAGTTCGGTGACATCATATTGTCACCGTTATCGGCTTGGCCGACTGGGCCGAACCAGAAGGAACCCACCCCTGGGGGGAATCAGATGCGAGACCAGTCTCTGAGGATTAGGAAAATTTACTAGATACATATGCAATATAATTTCACAAGCAGATCAGTTTTTCACCTTGAAGATCTGTCCAGAAGATGGCACTGTAAGCTAGTTTACTTTTCTAAAATATCCTGCTTTAAATCATTTGCACCCAGAAAGTGCACATGAAGAGATTGGCATGCCTGTGTGGGTGCACGTGCACTCATGTATATATAATTCCAACCATTACGTACTCCTCGTTCTAAATAGCATTGCAGATGAAATTACAAATAAATACAACTGAAGCTTAATCTTGCAAGTCTACAAATCTTAACCTGCATCCCCTTAAGATCAGTGGTAAAGAGCATGATTTGAAGGGGGAAAAAAATCCCAGACAGCCCGTAGATTAAAACATAGAGAGCTCATGCCAATCAATCAGTGTCTGTAAATTCAGAATTACCTGAACCAAAATGCTAATGGCACACAACAACTTTAAGACTGTCTAGCTAATTCAATTTTTATAGTTCTGTTAGAAGAAATATCCTTCTGGGTTCAGCTCCAAGTGGGGAAAAAGCCACTGGAAACCTGGAGACTGCTTGGAAAGATGGTTTAATGGTGGACAAGATCACATGGTTTGAGTTCCTGAACAGAAAAAAAGGGTTAGATACAGCGAGTCCTCGGGTTTTATGCCCTCTCTGGCTTTGAACTACCTGGGCCCCCGAAAGAGTATCCTAATTGGTTGTCAGACTCCCAGGGGTGGGGGTCTTAGCTAGCCTTGCTGGCTGATGTAATCTTCCCAGATGCCATGTGGTGGGTTTCTGTTGCTAGATGGGTACTATTGTGTTAGTTTCTGTTGCTAGATGGGTGCTATTGTGTTGCAGATGATGGTCCATTGACAAAGATAGAGTTTCTGCCTCTGGCCCATTGACAAAGGGTGGGGGCAGGAAGATGGGAGCTGCTTCATCTTTAAAACATGCTTCTCCATTTCTCATCCAGGGAAACATAATATTCTGCCTTTTTAATATTTCCTAAAATATTTCATTCTTCTAGAAAAGGGGTGGGTGCTAACTTCCTATAGTTCCAAGGACTTCAAATTGCCCACCATTCGAGTGGAATGCTTGCAGACAGAAAGATATTTCCTAATATTGTTCGGGGGGGGGGGTGTTGGTTTTTTTTTTTTTTGCTGTTGTTCCTCCATGCTAAATCCCAAAACGTAAATAACACACAACAGCAGAAGCCAAACAAAATCATTGTTAGATCCAAATAATTCTCCTGCTGCCTTGCACATTCTCAATTAAAAGTTAACCTGAATTAATCACTTCCAGTCTGAAAGACAAAAGACAGCTTGCAGGCAGTGATTTTGTGCAATGGTGTAAGTTTAAAAGAAAGCATGCTTTTTAAAAGAAGAAAAGAAACAAAATTGAAGTGCAGTGATCCAATAATGAGGCTGTAATTAATTCTTCAGAAGGGAAACAATTACCCTTTCAGTTCTAAATAGATGATTAGAAAAGGTCAGTAATTTGCAAAACAATAAAGGGAATCGGTGGGAGGGGTAGGGGGGAAATAAAAAGTTGTTTGCTGAAAATTTTTCAGTTTTGGGGTTCTTGGAGAACCATTTCAATTACTTTTTTTCCAGCCGAGATATCAGAACTTGCATTACATTAAATTAATTTCAGGGACAATTTAGAATTTCTTTTGAATTTCTCTCAGGGATATTTTCACTTTAGGTAAAGGTAAAGATTCCCCTTGCACATATATGCTAGTCGTTCCCGACTCTAGAGGGCGGTGCTCATCTCCGTTTCAAAGCCGAAGAGCCAGTTCTGTCCGAAGACGTCTCCGCGGTCATGTGGCCAGCATGACTCAATGCCAAAGGCGCTCGGAACTCTGTTACCTTCCCACCAAAGGTGGTTCCTATTTTTCTACTTGCATTTTTTACGTGCTTTCAAACTGCTAGGTTGGCAGAAGCTGGGACAAGTTACGGGAGCTCACCCCCGTTACGTGGCACTAGGGATTCGAACCACTGAACTTCCGACCTTTCGATCGACAAGCTCAGCATCTTAGCCACTGAGCCATCGCGTCCCATATTTTCACTTTAAGAAGTTGCTAAAGGAGCAATGGGTAGAATCTTTGTTTTGCTATGGGAAAACAATTCCTTATTCTGCAGCCTCTCAGCTGCATGGGGCCATCAGTTTGTAAAATAAGTCTCTTTTTTTCATTGCCGTTGTAACTTCAAACAATCACTAAATGAACAGTTTTAAGTCAAGGACTACCTGTACCTGTATTTCTCCCCCACCAAACACTCTTGAAGTCTTTTTTTTTTTTTTTACCCATTATGATGTCAACAGGGTCTTTTGAGGCCTTCCCCGAACTATCCTACTCATAAAACACACACATACCCGTAATGCTGCATGTTGTTTTGAAATACACACACACAAAAATGTTTGGCCTGTAAATATTGAGTGAAGTCTTTAAAATATTTAATAGACGATCTAATCTCAGCATTGCACTTTCTGTGTTTACATGAATAAACACATCCAGTAAACTGCACCACTAGCAAGTGAAGTTGGATGTGAGAGCATGGGTCTTGTCTAGCTGGTTTGATTCAGTCTGGGAAAACTGGTTGTTAGATTTTTTTTTTATCATTATTATTGTTATTATTTTTATTGCTCTGCCTGGGTTTCTCCCTGGGGAACAGAGCAGAACCTGTTGGTGCAGTCTGGAGCGCCAAAGCACTGCAGCCTTTCTACGTCTTGCAGAAGGAGAACAATGAGAGTCCCACGCGCTGGACGGCTTGGAGCTATGCTAAATTATGCTAAAATAATCAAGGCAAACAGAAAAAAAGAATAATTTCATTTCTCCGATCCTTTTGACCTTACAGACATTTTCCTACCTGAAGCCTGCATGGTTTTCTTTTGTTTCTTTATTATTTATCTATATTTATTCATATTTGGCCACGCATCACAAAGTGACTCTGTTCAAAAGCATGTATCTGTGACTGCCAATCATTAAACGTGGAAAAGGAAAGAGTACAGAGCAGTTTTCCTTCCTCTTTCCTTCCTTCCTTCCTTCCTTCCTTCCTTCCTTCCTTCCTTCCTTCCTTCTTCCTTCCTTCCTTCCTCCTTCCTTCCTTCCTTCCTTCTTCCTTCCTTCCTTCCTTCCTTCCTCCTTCCTTCCTTCCTTCTCCCTTTCTTCCTCCTTCCTTCCTTCCTTCCGTCCTCCTTCCTTCCTTCCTTCCTCCTTCCTTCCTTCCTTCCTCCCTCCTTCCTTCCTTCTTCCTTCCTTCCTCCCTCCTTCCCTCCCTCTTTCTTTCTTTCTTTCTTTCTTTCTTTCTTTCTTTCTTTCTTTCTTTCTTTCTGTTTTCCACCTACTCTTTGTTCTGTTTCTTTTCTTTCCTGTCATGGTGATAAAAAAGATTCTAAACTAGCTAAGCCTTTTGATCTACAGGTAGCCTTAGACTTACAACCATCTCTTTAGTGACCGTTCAAAGTTACAATGGCACTGAAAAAAGTGACTTACAGCCGTTTTTCATGGCCGTTGCAGCATCCGCATGCTCACACAATCAAAATTCAGACACTTGGCAACTGGCATGTATTTATGACGGTTGCAATGTCACATGATCCCCTTTTGCAACCTGCCCCAGTAAGCAAAGACAATGGGAAAGCCAGATTCACTTAACAATCATGTTACTAACTGAACAACTACAGTGATTCACTTAACAACTGTGGCATAAAGGGCATAAAATGAGGCAAATTCACTTAACAGTTGTCTTGCTTAACAACAGAAATTTTGGGCTGAATTGTGGTCATAAGTCGAGGACTAGCTATACACGTATACTCCAAAGGACTGTCTGCTCTTCCATTTCATATGCTGATGTATTTTGTTGAAATTCATCACGTATTGTTGAAGAAATTTTGGACAGTTAGGGGGTTTTCCAGGTATATCTTTAACACGATGCCAACGCCCTCTGAGTTTTAACGCCAATAAAGAATGAAGCAATTGCAACGTAAAACAATATAGAGGAAGTAGTTAAGGTTAAGCAATTTACAATAAGGGATGGAACACGCCGAGAATAGACTCAGATGAGGATTAAAATTGTTACCACACCCACCAAGCCACACCCACAGAACCGGTAGTAAAAAATTTTGAAACCCACCACTGATTTTATTATAGGTTTTAGTTGTTATTTATTATTTTATACTAGAATTCTTAAGTCTATATACACTGAGTGCTTTTATTTGTTCTGGTCTAAGACTGTAATAATAAATTATATTGTATTGTAATGATTAATTTTACTATTTTTATTTGTATTAGAATGTATGACACCCAGGTACCACACTGTTCACGCATGGATTTGATATGTTTGTAAAAAAATTTTTAAAACATTTAAAAAAAAATAATTGGGTACCACTGCTTTATGATGTTTCTTCTTGGGATGATAAAGAATGGGAGAAGCCAGAAAAGGCTGGAGTTACTAGGAAGCAAATTTTACAATGACTTATAGAACATTTACCTGTGTATCAAATAAAATGCACTCCTAAAAGATGCTGAGTTTGGCAGCATCTTTTCTGACTCACTGGTGCAATAGGACTGGGTGTTTTGTTAATATGATTTATTGGGTTAGGGATTTTCTGTCTTCACTGTGAGTTGTATTGTGTTGGGGGTGGGGTGCACTGAGGGAGCTTAACCAATCTCATTGTGCATATGTTGTGCACTGACAATAAAGATTTGAAATGAATTGAGTATTTCACAGAGGATGAATGGGGAATGAAAATAGATATGCATTTTTTCTATTAATCACCTGTGTGACTTTAGTCAGTCAAGGACTGTGGAATGAATAGATTGTTCCTCTGGTGTTAAATGGGCAAGCTGGTATGACTAGATATGATTTGAGACATGCAATAGTATCATATTATCATAATATCTAGCCTACAAAAATCTGAATGACCCACTAGATGGCAGAAAAGACTAGGTCAATCTGTACCTTTTTCTGTCATCTGAGTGTCAGACCAATTTTGGCAATCAAACTACAGTAGCCTTAGTTATATGAGCCCCATCCTTTCCCCAGCCAAGAGTAAAACTGACAACCCTAGCTTAGAAGTACAAGAATCTATTATTGCTTTAATACATCTATCAATATTCAACTGGGGGAGGGGACAATATACTGTATATGTGTGTGTTTTTGTCTGTTCTTTTTTATGCACAATGTTTTTAAAGAGCCCTGGGGGTGGCACAGTGGTTAGAATGCAGTATTGCAGGCTAATTCTGCCGACTGCCAGTAGTTTGATCCTGACTGGCTCGAGCCTTCCATCCTTCCAAGGTCAGTAAAATGAGGACCCAGATTGTTGGGGTCAATATGCTGACTCTGTAAATCGCTTCGTTTTTATCCCAGAGCTATAATTGCACTCAACAATGAACTAAAGGGCCACCATCAGAGAGCTGTTGGACACTATTACTTGGTCTGTTGTGTGGATGCTTGGGTGGTTTAGGGGTGGGGAATTGTGGTGGGTGGAAGTGTGTTTGGGGATTGTTACGTGTGTTGGTCCTACTTTGGGTGTTAAGTGAATTTCGTTGTATGGGTATACTGTGTATATACGTACAATGACAATAAATTTATTTATTTATTTATTTATTTAGAGAGGGCTGTAAAGCACTGTGAAGCGGTATGTAAGTCTAAGTGCTATTGTTATTGCTACACACCTCTAGAAGGTACCAGGTTGAAAAAGGATGAATGTCCTTTTAGACATGGCAGGGCACACCTCTGGTAGCATTTGATGGGATATTTTTTTTCCCTAATGGAATATACCCCTGTTATAAGGTCTCCTGCTTGAGCAGGGAGTTGGATTAAAAGAACTCCAAAGTCCCTTCCAACTCTGTTCTCCTATGAGCCATAGTGGCACAGGGGTTAGAGTGCAGTATGCAGGCTACTTGTGCTGACTGCCGGCTGCCTGCAATTTGGCAGTTCGAATCTCACCAGGCTCAAGGTTGACTCAGCTTTCCATCCTTCCGAGACTGTAAAATGAGGAGCCAGATTGTTGGGAGCCATAGGCTGACTCTGTAAATCACTTAGAGAGGTTTACACTTAATGCACTGTGAAGCGGTATATAAGTCTAAGTGCCGTTGCTGCTGCTAAAATGCTTTGTCTACTCAAATGAGAATAATGGTATAAAGATATAGGTTAGATTGATAATGCGAGAAATTAGAGAATTTGTAAAGATGAATATGAGACGAAGCACAAAAGATTTGTAACTGACTGACACACTACTTGTAGTTGGAATGGATGATGGATGTTTTTATGCTTTGTTTAAAAATAAAAAAAAACTTTTTTTTAAAAAAAATAAAATGCTTTGTCTACTTTTGTTTGGTTTTGGCATTTTTTCTTTTTTTTTTCTTTTTGAAGTTTGTATTTTAATAAAATAAAAATTGATGATCAAAAAATATGGAAATAAATGGCAAAAAGCTAAATAAGTTTGATCTAAGACAGCTATAAGTGAATTAAAAGTCCAGAAAGATGAAACTTTTACTATAAGATGGTGGAAATACTTATATTAAATAAAAAGCTTTTCATGAGGAACAAAACTGGTACAGAAGTCTGACCCTTGAGCTACTTCGGTGTTATCAATAACCTAGATCTTTCAGCTATTTCTGTTCCTTACTTCTGCTGTATATATATATATATATATAATGAGGAACTGGTGCAGTTGTGAAATTTTATACACTCCCAATGTCTGCCCTCCCCTTCCATTTTTATTAGCTTATGTAAATGTTGTCCTCTTCCATGATTGCAGACTTCATCTTAAGGCATTTCAAACTTTACTAAGATAAAGGGCTTGCTGAAAGTTTTATTCATTTGTCCGGTGTAAGCCTGTGTGTGTGAAAGATTAACCATTTTAAAGGGTAGGGCAGGTAAGTGGCAATATAAAAAGAAAAGGCTATGGGTACGGGTTGGGGAGGACCATCAATCCACAACTGCTTGAGGTTCCTCAAAGTGAAACGTACTAACAAAATGTCTTACTTCTTTGACTGAAGACTTGTCCAACATATCCTCAATTCTGACTACATTATTTTAGAATTTCAAAGCAATTACCCTCTTGGTTCTAGTGCAATGCCAGAATCGGCTTTCCCTAAAGTTTACTTCATGTCTACAGAATACAGAATAATAGAGTTGAAAGGGACCTTGGAGGTTGTTTAATCCAATCCCCTGCTCAAGAAGGAGACCCTATACCACTCCAGATAAGTGGCTGTCCAGTCTCTTCTTAAAAACCTCCAGTGATGAAGCACCCATAACTAACCCTGTTCCACTGGTTAATTGTTTTCATTGTTATGAAGTTTCTCCTTAATTCCAGGTTGCTTCTCTCCTTGATTTGTTTCCATCCATTGTGTCTTGCCTTGCCTTCTGGTGATTTGGAAAATAGGTTGACCGACACCTCTTCTTTCTGTCGCTATGGTTCTGACACACACCTACTTCACCAGTGCTCCATCCCACCTCATCATGTCAAAACCTGGACTTCAGGGTTTGACAGGCGGCTCCCCTTACCAGGGCCGGACCTGGAAGACAGTAAGCAGAGTCAGTGAGTTATCACATTATCACACTTAACTGAATGGATAACATCATCCCCATCATGGCCCAAAGAGGTAGCAAGCTTTAAAATGTTTCAGCTGCTGTCCCTTTAATGTGCCGTTGTTGGAAAACTGTACAGCCTGAACTTCTGAGCATCTCGCAGAGTTCCTCCAGTGTACGTTTTGCTCTTGTGTCACTTTACCAGGAGCTGATTCCTAAAATTATGTAGCCCATTTGCATACAAATGTAGTGGCCTTTCTGATCATCTACCGGTTACAACGGTTTTTGATCTCCTTCCCTCCAGTGCTCAAGGCTTCTGCTTGATCTGCATATTGAAGTGAATATGCAGATCACTTCATATTGAAGTGAATTTGTCTCATTTGCAATTCCAAAACTAATATGCAGATTTGCAAAGCAATTTACATTCCATTGACCTGCAAGCTTTGTGTTAAGGTGA
Source organism: Pituophis catenifer annectens (assembly GCF_029215685.1). Classification (NCBI taxonomy): domain Eukaryota; kingdom Metazoa; phylum Chordata; class Lepidosauria; order Squamata; family Colubridae; genus Pituophis; species Pituophis catenifer. The sequence goes on from NW_027256889.1 coordinate 11,876,225, forward strand.
GTAAAGTAGTTTTATTTTCTTAGGCATGCCAAAATTCATTCGCGAGAAGGAAGTGCACACAAAAGTATACTTTAGCAAGCCTAGGTTGAGTGTAAATTAAAATTTCAAAAACAGCCAAGTGGGATCAGACGTAGGCTTATCTAATACAGGGAGTCATTGTCTTACAATCATAACTGAGTCCAAAATTTCCGTTGCTAAGAGAGAGACAGTTGTTGAGTCAGTTTTGCCCCATTTTACAACCTTTCTTGCCACAGTTCTTAAATGAATCACCGCAGTTGTTAAATTAGCAACACAGTTGTAAAATTAATCTGGCTTCCCCATTTACTTTGCTTGTCAGAAGGTCACCAAACAGCAATAGCACTTAGACTTATATACCGCTTCACAGTGCTTTACAGCCCTCTCTAAGCAGTTTACAGAGTCAGCCTATTGTCCCCAACAATTTGGGTCCTCATTTTACCCATCTCAGAAGGATGGAAGGCTGAGTCAACCTTGAGCCTGATGGGATTTGAACTGCCAAATTGCAGGCAGCCGGCAGTCAGCAGAAGTAGCCTGCAGTACTGCACTCTAACCACTGTGCCACCATGGCTCATAGTTGGTGACATGACCTTGGCACACTGCAACCCTCACAAATATGAACCAGTTGCCAAGCATCCTAATTGTGTGAAAGTGTGAAAAATGGTCATGTCACTTTTTTTTCAATGCCATTGTAACTTTGAATGATCACTAAACAAAGGGCTGTTAAATTGAGGACTACTGTACATAGAGGCCACTCAATGCTTATGGAAAATCCATAAATGGAAGATATGAAGAACAGGATTTTGCTGCTTCTTTTCCACATCTAAAATAACAGGTGAGTAATATTGAAGTCTGTGTATCCAGCCTAATCCAATTCATTAACCTAATTTGGGTGATATTTTTAGATAATCAATCCAAAATGATTGTACACGCTGACGATTAGACACTCGCAAGAATGTTGGCTGAATTATGTTCAGTCTCCTTGGCTTGCTTCATTAATTCCCAAAGAATTGACATGCACACACACACAACTCTTCTAAGGGGGACAATTTCTGGAGAATTTCAAACTATTAAAGAATTTCTCCTTCTTTTGGAGAAACATGGAGAAACCATCCATCCAATTTCTCCCCTCCCCCCCAATTCTGAAAAGCAGGGGTGAGATTCTACCAGTTCGGACCGGTTCAGGTGATCCGGTAGTTCTGACAATTAGCTGGGAGTGAACCAGTTCGCCCCGATGTTCAGATGGGTCCACCCGCCTGCCCGCACTATTTTCCGACCTTTATCTTCTCAGCTGATTCACACGGTAGAGCAGATTGCCGTGCGAATCATCTGTGTTACTCCTCTGAAGAAACCAGGAAGTGAAGATTTCTTGAAACTGTGCACTCGCACGCAAATCGCACAATCACTGAACCGGTTGTTAAACTGAGAGGATCCCACCTGAAACACTGAAAAGGTTGTTAGAACTCAGCTCTAGTTTGACCTAACTTGTTGATTTGGAATCCTGGAGATATTGGGATAACTCTATGAAAAATAAAGTTGGTGCTGCTTCATGAGAGTAGAAGACTGATGGGATGAGGACAAGATCTGTTCTACAAGAAGTCCATGCTGTGCAATTGTGCACAGTAGCATCCATTCCTCAGTAAAAAATGTATAATGATATGCAACTAGAACAAAGATACTCTACTCAAGCCACTTTGGAATAGAAGTAGTGAAGTTCAAGAGCTCGATTTAAATGAAATATTTGGTTTGCAGGATGTAACCTAGCTTATCCTGGACACTCCTAGCATGGGCAAGGAGCTCACTGAAACCAAAACAGCTCCACTCCCTTCCTTCCTGTTGAGTTTGTTCAATGCTATAGCTCTTCTAGAAATTTCCACAGCAGAGAATAGACTGGTTGTAAATCATGAGAGCCATGACATGTGAAGTGTGTCGAGTTGCAAAAGGTTTTGCAACTTAAACATCAGGTGGTGCAAATAAACATCAGGAATTTTTGATGCCGATTCCCTTGCTTGTATAATTCATATACTATGCTTCTCTGACAATATGTACCAGCCTTTTGATACTAAGGGACGTTTAGAGGCCTTCTAACCAGCTCTTTAGGGATAACCAAGTTGATATTCTTACGTTAGTTATTCAATCCATGGGAGTGGATCAAAGTTTGTGCCTTCATTTTAAAAAAAAAAAAATAACGCCAATCAATATTTCTTTTTTTTTAATTTTAAAAACAAACTTTATTAAACATATAAAAGCAAAATAATATACCATGTGTACACAAAACACATATATATCAATATAAACAACACTACATAAAAAGAAAAAGTGACTTTAGTCACATATCTGTTATCTTATTGACGATGCATTTTTTTAAAAAAAATTGTTATCATTCAGAATTTTGCATTTGCCCTCATTTCTCCGAGTTATCCAATCATACCATCTATTCCATACTATACAATATTTTGAGTTTGCCTTATCTTTCAATTTGAATGTTAATTTATCCATTTCAACACAATTATAGATTTTTTGAATTATCAGTTGGTCTGTTGGCAGTTGATCAGTTTTCCAAAATTGAGCTAGCGCCAATCTGGCTGCAGTGACTATATGTAGTATTAAATACTTTATTTCTTTCTTATAATTTTCTTCAATCATCCCTAGTAAAAAAATTTCTGGTTTGAGTTCTATTTTTTCCAATGTTATTTCTATTAGTCAAATCCTTATTTTTCCCCAATACTTCCTAATTTTTGGGCAAAGCCACCAGACATGGAAAAAAGTGCCTGTTTGCATTTCCAGCAAGTTGGCCTTAAATTCAAATACATTTTTGCTAATCTTGAAGGGGCCAGATACCATCTATACCACATTTTATACTGGTTCTCTTTATAAGCCATTGATTTTGTCATAATATAATCAATATTTCTATGGAGATTCTCAGTCATCCAGATCATGGTTGTCCCAAAGGTGCTTTTTCAAAAGGCAACTGGACTTTCTGATTTTTCTTCAGCTTCTTGGATGAGAAGCAAAACGTCTTCAAAGAAAATCCAGTTGCCCCTTGAAAAAACACCAGTACCAATTTTTCTCTAATTTTTTTTCCCTGAATCACCTATGTTGTACAGGCTCACTAAGAGTACTCTATCATTTCTTTCTTTTGGCTTTGCTTTGTTTTCGTTTTTATACTACATCCGGAACATAGTCCATATAAAAGATAACATAAAGGTAATCTCTCTGGAAAGTTTTTGAGTGAACATCCCCTTAATGAGCACCTGTAAAAGAAGTGTACTTGAGAACTGGTGTTTTATGAGTGTAAAGGTCTAGATCCTTTTATGTCCTGGTTTATCAATGTACACTACCAAGTATGCATATATTTTTTTTTTACATATCATTCAAAGCAATCTTGACGTAAATACGCACACAACTGCATAACAAGGCTGGGGGAAGTAATGAAAACAAAGGATACTTTCTAATAGAGTTGGCCTCTGATAGCTTTTCAGACAAAAGACTTATTCTCTGGAGAATTGAATTCACATTAGAGGATTACCCTAATACTAAGGTATTCTTATTGTGTGTGTGTGTGTGTGTGTGTGTGTGTGTGTGTGTGTCTGCTTGTCTCTGTTGCAATAGGTAACACGCTTCCTTCTAGCCTTTGCTTATCAAAGTAATTGGAATGAATTCTGTGTGCTCTGCAAAAAGTTCCCCTATTGTTCATTCCCAGGTCCAATATAAACAGAGACTTGGCAAAACTCTTTGAACCCCAAACAATGATGGCCGCCTTTGAAGTCTTCCCCAGCGCTTGCTTTCCCTTATTGCCATTCATGTTCATGTTATGCAGTTTCTTTTCCCTTTTCCTGGCTGACCCTGTTCCTGCCACTTCAAGTTTGGAATTCCTGCCCCTTGTATTCAGCAAATCACAATGAAAAGAATTTCATACCTTTTTATTTTGACTTGCAAGAACTTCCTCCTCGCATCTGTTTACAGAACTGGCTCCCCGAAGAGGGCATTGCCGGAGGTCACAGTGGAAGCAACTGGCTGGTTGGGTTTCAGTTCAATCCACGGAATACTGACTTTCTAATTTTACTAACAGTTCTCCCATCTTCATCTCTTTTAATTTTATTTATTTATTTATTGGTTCGATTTGCACCCTTCTCCGGAGACTCAGGGCGGCTTACAATGCGTTAAGCAATAGCCTTCATACTTTTGTATAAACCTGCTTAGTAGGGCTTTCGGCCCCCCCAAGCGGTGTTCTTTTTTATACAAAGTCAACTTACTGCCCCCACAAACCAGGTCCTCATTTTACCTATCTCGGAAGGATGGAAGGATAAGTCAACCTGGAGCCTGATGAGATTTGAACTTGCAGTAATTGCAGGCAGCTGGTGTTACTTAACAGCACTTTAGTCTGCTGTGCCACCAAGGCTCTTAATCTGAGACATTCCTTTGGGAATCCTTCTTTACACAACTCTCTTCTTTGCTGACCAGGCTAGAAGACATCTTCAAACAGGCTTTCCAACCTGGCCTTTCCACAGCATGGAATTATTTTGAAGAGAATTGGTCTAGCAAATGTTTTGTATGCTCTGGTTAGTAGTGTGATATTACCGGAGAAGAAGCTACGCAAGATTAGGTTTACAACCCTTAATGCCTTTTTGGCGATGTTGTTACAGTGGGCTTTGGCACTTAAGATCATTAGATACGAGTACTCCAAGGTCCTTGACAGGGTGAGGGTCATCTACAAGGTTGTGTCCACTCAGCTTGTGTTTTGTGTTGTGATTCTTTTTGCCAATGTGTAAGACAAGAGCATTTGTTGGTTGAGATTTGGAGTTGCCAATTGTTTGACCATTCCGACACAAAGTCAATGTCTTTTTCCTCTATTTGCATCATAAATAAATAAATAAATAAATAAATAAATAAATAAATAAATAAATAATAAAATGCTACTCAGGCACAACGATGGCTTCAAAAGGTCCATTGTCTTTCCTTCCTTCTGCTGAAGAGAGCATGTTTTTTTTTTCTTTTGAGTCCAACTTTGTTCAGCTTTGCTGAGATCCTATGCCAGTTCTAAGCCTATTGCGTCATCTCCAAAATTGTGTTTCAGTAAGCAATAGCATTTGTTAGGTCTCTTCATTCCTATTCATCCTCTCAGGACCTGCATCCATATCCTTTTCTAACAAATGGTTGCAGGAGCCATGGTGGCACAATGGTTGAAATGCACTTTTGCAGACTTACCCTGTCCACTGCCAGGAGTTCAATCCTGAATTCATCCTTCCATCCTTTGGAGGTCGATAAAATGAAGACCCAAATTGTTGGGGCCAACATGCTGACTCTGTAAATTGCTGAGAGAGGGCTGTAAAAGCACTGTGAAACAGTATCTAAGTCTAAGTGCTATTGCTAAGTGCAATTGCTATTCCGTAGTCTATCTCAGGCATAGTAGTTCTACAGCCCATATTTCCATTGCCCCCGGAATTGTAAACAATTCATAAGTACTACAGTTGAGTGGATTGCAGTCTGAAGAGCTGTTTATGAAGGTTAGATGATGTCTATTAATTCTCCTCTAACTCTGCTTTTCTTAACACGTTGCTCTTTAAATGATTGATCATCATTTAGGAATGGTTGGTAGAAGCTGTAGTCCCCTAAATCTGGAGGATTCCATGATGAGAAAGCTGTTCTTCAGGGGTGAAATCCAGCAGGTTCTGACAGGTTCTGGAGAACCGGTAGTGGACATTTTGAGTAGTTCGGAAAACCGGCAAATACCACCTCTGGCAGGCCCCAGAGTGGGGTGAGAATGGAGATTTTGCAGTATCCTTCCCCAGGAGTGGAGTGGGAATGGAGATTTTGCAGTATCCTTCCCCTGCCACGCCCACCAAGCCACGCCCACAGAACCGATAGTAAAAAAATTTGGATTTCACCACTGCTGTTCTTGATAGACTTGTAAAGCAGAGGTGGGTTTCAGCAGGTTCTGAACCAGTTCTGGAGAACCGGTAGCGAAGATTTTGATTAGTTCAGAGAACCGGTAAATACCACCTCTGACTGGCCCCACCCCCCATCTATTCTCTGCTTCCCAAGTCCCAGCTGATCAGGGGGAAATGGGGATTTTGCAGTATCCTTCCCTTGGATTGGGGAAGGAATGGAGATTTTACAGTATCCTTCCCCTGGAGTGAAGTGGGACTGGAGATTTTACAGTATCCTTCCCCTGCCAAACCCACCAAGCCATGCCCACCAAGCCACACCCACAGAACCAGTAGTACAAAATTTTGAAACCCACCACTGTTGTAAAGAGTGTAGGATGTGGTATATCTGTCAGATTATTTATCTATGATTTTAATAATGTACATCAGGGGTGTCAAACTCAAGGCCCACCGACCAGATCCATCTTGTGGGTTGCTTAGATCTGGTCCTTGGGGCCACTCTGGAAACAGAGAAGGACCGGCCCCCGATGCTTCTGCCAGCTCCATTTTCGCTGGCAGAGTGCTCGGGCCACCACAGGCACCCTGACACTAATGATGTCGAGCTGGCCACACCCACACTGCCCATGCCCCCCCAGCCCCCCAAGGTCAAACACAACCCTGATGCGGCCCTCAATGAAATTGGGTTCGACACCCCTGTTGTACATGGTTTATTTTATGGATAGGGTTATTTATTATTGCTTACAGAAGGAAGGTGCTCATGTAATTGTGATTTTTAATTTTGGGGCCAAATTTATATATATTTTAATGTTTTTTAATATTTGTATTTCATGTTCTTAATTCTGGCTGTACAACGCCCTGAGTCCTCAGGGAGAAGGGTGGTATATAAATTGGAAATAAAGAAAAGAAAAAAATAAATGTAATGCTTCTGACAGCATCAGAATCAGCATCAGTTAGGCAGTCAGGAATTGGCAACATACAAATAAAATAAATGTTGTTGTTGTTGTTAGTTGTGAAGTCGTGTCCGATCCATCGTGACCCCATGGACAACGTTCCTCCAGGCCTTCCTGTCCTCTACCATCCTCTGGAATCCATTTAAGCTCCTGCTTCAGTGACTCCATCCAGCCACCTCGTTCTCTGTCGTCCCCTTCTTCTTTTGCCCTCAGTCTTTCTCAGCATTAGGCTCTTCTCCAGGGAGTCCTTCCTTCTCATTAGGTGGCCAAAGTACAGTATTTGAGTTTCCTCTTCAGGATCTGGCCTTCTAAAGAGCAGTCAGGGTTGATCTCCTCTAGGACTGACTGGTTTGATCACCTTGCAGTCCAAGGGACTCGCAGGAGTCTTCTCCAGCACCATAGTTCAAAGGCCTCAATTCTTTGGCGCTCAGCCTTTCTTGTGGTCCAACTTTCACAGCCATACATTGCAACTGGGAAAACCATAGCCTTGACTCTATGCACTTTTGTTGGTAGGGTGCTTTTTAATAAACTATCTAGATTTGCCATAGCTTTCCTCTCCAGGAGCAAGCGTCTTTTAATTTCTTGGCTGCAGTCCCCATCTGCAATGATCTTCGAGCCCAAGAAAATAAAATCTGTCACTATGTCCATTTCTTTTCCATCTATCTGCCAGGAATTGAGAGGGCCGGATGCCATGATCTTAGTTTTCTTAATGTTTCTTAGTTTTGTTAATGTTAATGTTAATGTTAATGTTAATGTTAATGTTAATGTTAATGTTAATGTTAATGTTAATGTTAATGTTAATGTTAATGTTAAGCCAACTTTTGCACTCTCCTTCTTCACCCACATCAAGAGGCTCTTTAGTTCCTCTTCACTTTCTGCCATTAGAGTGGTATCATCTGCATATCTGAGGTTGTTGATATTTCTCCCGGCAATCTTAATTCCAACTTTTGATTTATCTAGCACCGCCTTTCTCATGATGTGCTCTGCATATAAGTTAAATAGGCAGGGTGACAGTATACAGCCTTGCTGGACTCCTTTCCCAATTTTGAACCAATCAGTGGTTCCATGTCCAGTTCTCACTGTTGCTTCTTGACCCTCATATAGGTTTCCCATCTCTTTAAGAACTTGCCACAATTTGTTGTTGTTAGAGAAAATTTATTTCTCTATAGCTGTGCCTATTAATGGCTTCTGAAATGTACAAATACATAAGCCAATCAGAGGGCAGCTAATATGTTTGGATCTCCCCTAACTGTCACAGTTAGCAGTATAAAAGGAGATTCTTAACAGAAACCCTTGCTCTTCACCTTCCTCTTCAGTTTACTCTTCTGTCTAGTATTGTATTGTCTTCTAGGATCTTCTGTTAGATAACTGTGAGCAGTTTGGAAGTCCGTTAGAAGAGCAGTTCTGTGGTATATAATAATATTTCTTCTGAGGAAGAATAGTCATAGATTACATAGTTTAGAGAGAATAGATAGATAGATAGATAGATAGATAGATAGATAGATAGATGATAGATAGATAGATAGATAGATAGATAGATAGATAGATAGATAGATAACAGTATAATGTATCATAGTTACTAAGTTCCGTTTATTAATTGAATAGATATTGTTATGTTTTTATTATGTAAATAAAAACATTTACTGTTAACTAATTAAAGGCTCATTTGTTAAAGTAGAAATTCATAGAGACAAAGGTTCACGGTTCATTGATTTTATTAACCTCCAAACAGTTGTGATCCACACAAAGGCTTTAGCATAGTCAATGAAGCAGAAGTAGATGTTTTTCTGGAACTCCTAGCTTTCTCCATGATCCAGCATATGTTGGCAATTTGATCTCTAGTTCCTCTGCCTCTTTGAAATCCTGCCTGTACTTCTGGTAGTTCTCGATCCACATATAAAATAAATAAAGATTGCAAATCTCCTTGGATATGATTACCCGAGACACCTGGCTTTAACCACTGGTTAGCCCTCCTCTCAGAATGGTGAGCATAATTCTTTGCCCACCTTTCTGTTGCCAGATCATCTGTGTGGATCTGAGAAAAATTTCAGTATACATAATGGGGATGGTAAACTCTTTGGTCAAGACGCCACTTAAAAAGCTAATCTCACCTTTTGAGCTAATTGGCAATGATCCCTCTGTCAACTAGAGTTTCCAACTCTGCCTCAGATCACGTCCCGTCTGTTTGGACATATTTGTGGTTTTTTGATAACATAAATCAAACAGGTTGTCGTGTTACTTTCTTCCTTATTCGTATAGAATTGTTTTGTAACAAGCCAAGACTATTTCCCTGCTCCCCTCTATGAATAAAAAAAGGACAACATTCAAACAAAAACAAGTATTATTTTTGGTTTCAGTGAGAAAGTGTTACATAAATATATGAGTAGAGTGAATGCAGAATAACAGAGTTGGAAGGGATCTTGGAATCTTCTAGTCCAACAACCTATTCAAGTAGGAGACCCTCTACCAGTGATGGCTAACCTTTTTGCCATTACGTGCCAAAAGCAGGGGGAGTGTGGGGGTCTCTCTCTCTCTCAGGTGCCCACACCCATAATTCTATGCTCCCCGCCCCTGTGCTTGTGTGCACGATCCCCCCCAGCTTCCCCCGCTTTTGGCACGCTTTTGGCACGCAATGGCATGGTGGGCCTGGTAGGACCATTTTTCATCCTACCCAGGCTCCAGAGCCTTTTTAAAAAGCTTCTGCCGATCAGGCAACTCAGCTTGGATCGTCAGAGGCATTTAAAAGAAAAAAAAGGGGTTTTAGTAAATTCTACTTTCTAGAACAGCCACCCTGAGCTTCCGGAAATGTGCCTCCTTTCAAATATTCAACATGGACAAGGCTGAATCTAGAAAGGACAGACAAAATGAGGCCAGAGGAAATTACTGTAAATCATTGATTGTAAAATGTCAACATCTAGCTGGTTGAGTTCTCTTTCGTTATTCCTCTGATTTCTACATGGTCTTTCTTTCTGCTTATGAAAGAAAATGCTGATCTCCTTCTCTGAGAAAAGAGCTGTACATCACTCTCCAAGTGATGGAGACAGAAACTCAGATATTACATTTGTCACCAGAATATATTGGAATGATATATATGATCCTTTAAGATCTCAGATCACAAAGATATAGGTATTATGTCATGCTCAATGTAACTGAAAAAGGAGCAATGCAGTGGCCTAGAGGTGGAGCTCTCATCTCACAATCAGGAGGCTGTGAGTTTGATCCTAGGTAGAGGCAGATATTTCTCTCTCTGGGCACACTGAGAATATATTTGCTGAACAAAACTCCGCATTGGCGACAGGGAAGGCATCTGGCCAGTAAACAGTCAGCTCCATTCAGTTGCCCTGATTCCACCCCGCAAGGGATTATGGGATTGTTAAAAGAAGATGATGAATGTAACTGAAAACCCAATGTCATGATGAGTGGTTCTGAAGAATGAGAATGTGCATATTATTGGGGTTTTGAAGAATTTGGGTAGGGGAAAGACCCAGTTTCCTATCCTTGCTCTCACTATTATTTTCCCTCAGCAGTTACTACTACTGACAAAAACTAGGCCTATCGGCACTTATTTTTAGATGGGGATTTGTTTTCCTAAGTCTCTAAAACAAGGATTTGTTTTCAGAAAATTCTCCCAACTGAGATTCTACAGCTTAGGGTGATGTCATATTGTATATATGCCTTGTATAATTATCACACAAATACCGCTTTTTATAAAGTTTCTGTGAAGAAAGTTTGCATTGTCCTTTGTTGCTAACGTGGCTTGTGAAACAGTGGAATATACAAGTACGCATTCTGTATGTATGTTTATATGTTCAGTCCTCCAAGTTCTTGGAGCAAATGAGAACAACAAAGATTTATCATTGTTTTTAATAAGATACCTGGTTGAACATTATCTTGAGTTTTATAGTTCTGGTACATTCGTGAGTGAAGTCCATTTCTTTACAAGCAAAAAGCCCATTCATGGTATTTGCCAGTTCTCCAAACTAGTTAGTACCATACTCATGGTCAATGCTTCTTGTCCAAACTACCTCAGAGGGTTGATATCAACAAAATCATTTATGGCACTACTTTATCATGTCAGCGTATGTGTGTGTGTGTGTGTGTGTGTGTGTGTGTGTGTGTATGTTGCAGTGCAAATACTTCTCTAAGTATGAAATTCAAGAGTGAGTGCCAACAGGAAGCAAATTCATCTACGTCAACCTTCTTGAATGCCATGTCAGTTGGGAATTCTAGGATTTGGATTTATAATGGTAGGGTTGGGCGAATAAACACCGTCTCATTTGGGGCCAAAGTGAAATCAAAGGGGCTGTCACCCTGATATGTAGGAAAAAGGGTTTCTTTAATATGATGGTTATACATAAAATAATTCCAGTCTTTTGAATAAAATATTGAGCTTTTTTGACAGAACATCATTTTATCCTAGTTTTGCCATTCCGTTGTTGCTTTAGGCCATATGTTTCTTTGTAAACCGCTAGGATTCCTCTGGTTGTTATGTATTTGGTTACTCCTGTGTTTGTACTGTGATATATGTTAATCTGAATTTCCTCATTCTTTCTGCTGTATATTTACCCCTAGAGAAAAGGAGAGATTCGTTCAATTAATGTTTGTAATGCAAATTCAGTTGTCTGTCTTGTGTTTTTGTAGCCTACACATACAGTAGATCAAAATGAACTATGCAACAAAATAGGGTCATTTCAATGTCTTTGATAGAACTTCATTTTTAACCAAATAAAACATGATGTAGAAAAATCTCCTAAATTAGGAAAGCTTATGCACAGAAAAACATAAATGATCCGAATAGATAAACATGAGAACAACTTCTTCTTCTTGTGCCATATCCATCATGGGACGTTGGCGATCATGGTGGCGATCCTATTTTTATCAACAGCTGCACGAAAAAGTGCTGCTGAGTTTTGACCAAACCAGTCCCTTCGATTTTGAAGCCACGATGTTCTTCTTCTGCCTGGATCTCATTTGCCTTCAATATTTCCTTGGAGGATTAAGTGAAGGATAGTGTATTTTTCTGGATGTCGCATCACATGTCCAAAATATTCTAACTTTTGCTTTGTTATGGTTTTGATGATTTCTCTTGGCTTTCCCAGGCGGTGTTGTGACCAAGGCCCAAATAATGATTACCAAACACAATTCAGTCCTCAACAAACTTATTTTATTAAAACAGCTGAGAATTAATTCATTCTCAGCTTAGTCCAAAACAAAATTCTTATTAATCAGTCCGTCGGCCTTATCACCAACCTTTGATATCTTTGGCAACCTGCCAAAGGCTTTTCTTGGCAAAAACCCCACAAAGTTCAAGAGACGCTGACAAGAAGCACGGGAATCAACATTGCTTTTATACAAAGAACCCAACAGTTCTTTGCTGCTCTTTTAAGCCTTATGGGAGGGGCCAATCATCTTCTGGCCTTACTCCCAAGTCGTCCTTTTTGCTTCAGCTGCTCTTGCCTTCTGACAGCTCTTCACATGCGTGCACTAGAAACAGGCTCCTCCTGTTCCTCTGCCTCTCTGCTATCCGCCTTTGGAGGCTCTGGAGTCTGTGCAGTGCTTCCAGATAGCCCTGGCTCCTCTGATGCAGAGCCCTCATCCGGGCCTTCCCCTGACTCCAGGACTGGTCCATTGTCCTCCCCAGCCTCCTCACTGTCTGACTCCACTGCCAGGTCTGCAGGCTGCTGGCGGACCACAACAGGTGGTTTATCAACTACTACACAAGCTTGAAAAATAAAAGAGGTTTTAGATATAGGCTGAAATGGACTGGAATGAAGGCTGAGGAATTGAAAGATTAAACCACAGCTAAATCTTATCTTGTGTCTAAGTCAATGCAGTCTGGTTGAGCTCCCAGCTTCCGCCAACCTAGCAGTTCAAAAGCACGTAAAAAATGCAAGTAGAAAAACAGGGACCACCTTTGGTGGGAAGGGAACAGCGTTCCGGGTGCCTTTGGCATTTAGTCATACCGGCCACATGACTACAGAGACGTCTTTGGACAGCGCTGGCTCTTCGGCTTTGGAACGGAGATGAGCACCGTCCCCTAGAGTCAGGAATGACTAGCATATATGTGCGAGGGGAACCTTTACCTTTAATATATCACGCGGTCTCAGGAAGATTGTGAAAATGAGATTTACTTTTTTAAAAAAACCCAACAATATAGAATGCAACCATGATCTTACAACATGGGATGTACAACAGCTCTGCATTTCCCCAGCAAAGTTCATCATTGAAGCCTTGCTATAAAAAAAAAAAAAAATCTACAGAATCATGGATGATATTCATGACAAGGATCAACCAAGCAATGAGGCATACATATCTTTTTCCAGCTTAAAATCAAACAAGTTAAACCTCTTAACTCTCTCCTTGTATTGGTGCAATGGAATTTTGCTGCCCCTCAGGCTGAGAAGCTTGCCAAGCTACTACTAACAATTACTGTTCAAGAGTTCAGGCAGTCCATTAAAAATAATTGGTGGAAAGAGGCTCGGTAAATTAAAAGAAGTTGACAGATCCACCAGGCAGTTTCAGGGGGACCGTCAGAAGCAAAGCAGGCAGAATTGTTAATATAGTTTTAGTCCAGGAACTGGCTGTTTCTAAGAATGCTTAAGGGGCTTGGAGTTTGGTCTATGAAAAAAAAAATTCCTGGATGTATGAAATTCATTTTCATGCTGATCACCTGTTTGTCTCTTTGTAAAGCAGAGTGTATGAAAGTATATTTTTGAGGTTTGATGACTAATAACACCACTTTTTTGGGGGGGAGTTTCAAGAGTATCATATTCCACTGCTGGAATGGCCTGGGAATAGTCCAGACCTTAACCCAATTAAAAATCTATGGAGCCAGCTAAAGAAACTTGTTAGTCAGAAGCAACCAGTGGTGGGTTTCAAAATTTTTTACTACCGGTTCTGTGGGCATGGCTTGGTGGGCATGGCATGGCTTGGTGGGTGTGGCAGGGGAAGGATACTCCATTCCCACCCCACTCCAGGGGAAGGTTACTGCAAAATCCCCATTTCCTCCAAATCAGCTGGGACTTGGGAGGCAGAGAATAGATGGGGGTGGGGCCAGTCAGAATTTTTACTACCGGTTCTCCAAACTACTTAAAATTTCCGCTACCGGTTCTCCAGAACTGGTCCGAACCTGCTGAAACCCACCTCTGGAAGCGACCCAGCAATAAAACCCAGTTAATAGAAGCAATCATTCAATCTTGGTTTCATATGATAACAGCTGCAGAACTCAAAAACTTGGTTCACTCCATGGAAGATTTATTCATTTATTCATTTCTGAACTAGATCTCAGCCTTCCTCAAAGGAAGAGATGCTCCCCCTAACTATCCTTCACTTTCACTTTACACAACTAGAAAGACTTTAAGGCAAACCTCTCATGAACGGGATTTATATCCTGCCTATCTATCAGAAGATGGGGACACAGTGGTTAAGTGGCTAAGACGCTGAGCTTGTCAATCGAAAGGTCAGCAGTTCAGCGGTTCGAATCCCTAGCGCCGCATAACAGGGTGAGCTCCCGTTACTTGTCCCAGCTTCTGCCAACCTAGCAGTTCAAAAGCACATAAAAAAGTAAAAAAAATAGGGACCACCTTTGGTGGGAAGGTAACAGCATTCTGTGCACCTTTGGCATTTAGTCATGTCGGTCACATGACCACGGAGATGTCTTCGGACAGCACTGGCTCTTTGGCTTTGAAACGGAGATGAGCACCGCCCCCTAGAGTCGGGGATGACTAGCACATATATGCGAGGGGAACCTTTACCTTTTACCTTTCTATCTATCAGAAAGAGCATTCTAATCTTTGCTTGATGGATTACTATTAATTGCCACTAGACTCAGGAGAAACAAAATGTTTATTAAAGAACAATTAAAGCCCAGGACGTACCTATATAATAGTATGGGAGAATGGGAGAATGAACGGGAAGAGATTCTGTGTAGGGAACAATCAGATAAAATGAGGTGGGGAGCCTGTAGCTGCCTATTGGGCAGAGAAAGCAACTTAGAAAGGATCCAGTGGGAGATTTGTACATTCAGACTTTCGAAATTCTGCCTTGCAATAAAAAAGTTGAATTAGCTCATCTGACCTATTTCCTGTCTGGTCTACCTGGTAAGGCTGGCAATACTTTACATTCCTGAACCAACAACAATATGAACAAGGGAGGGGGTCCATTTTTATCACCAGAAAAACCACTCCTAAGGTCTGGCAAATACTGTGTGGCTGAGGGTGTGAATTGCAGATACAGCTATAGATCAATATAGGTGAAAGGGAAGCAGTACGCTCCCTCCCATATGGGGGTAGACCAGGTGCTTCGATAGAAAAACACTTTACACACACACACACACACACACACACACACACTATAAGGGACGTGGTGGCTCAGTGGCTAAGACGCTGAGCTTGTTGATCGAAAGGTCGGCAGTTCAGTGGTTCAAATCCCTAGTGCCGCATAACGGGGTGAGCTCCCGTTATTTGTCCCAGCTTCTGCCAACCTAGCAGTTCGAAAGCACGTAAAAAATGTAAAAAAAGAAAATGTAAAAAAAATGTAAAAAATATAAACGCTAAATGTCCCCTTGAACAAGCTCAGCATCTTAGCCACTGAGCTACCACATCCCTACAAGAATCTCCATAGACATCCTTCAATCTAGATGAGAAGAGCCACTGTTAGAGAAGGCAAAAATGGGGTGAAGTTATGAATAGACTGATCTGATGGAAGGCCCCTTCTAGTGCTCTAAAAGCCTTATTTCTACTGTCTAGACATTGCTTTTATGCTAACTGAATTCCTCAGTTGCCACACCTGTCATGCCAGTGGAATGCATTGTAATCTGTGGACTCTATGGGTTCAAGCCCTTTCTCTAATCTATGCTGTCTAATCATCATAACCATAAGTTTATTGTCTTTCTCTTTCATGTAAAAAGTCCATAAGGGGCTTCCAGTCAACAATAAATATAGATATTGTCTTTTATCTGAACAAACAAGTCAAATTAATCATTTCATCAGTGTCCTTTATCTTCACCAACCCTTCCTCCAATGTGGGTGGTATCAAATCCTCCCGTCTTTGTGCCTACAATATAAAAACAAAAAAGTTCCATGACTTTTTTTACAACAGTTTGCCCACCGATCTCAAAAGAAAAACCTCTGGTTTCATTTGTATATTAATCTTTACAATCCTCTGATTGTAGAGTAGAGTAGAGTAGGGTAGGGTAGGGTAGGGTAGGGTAGGATAGGATAGGATAGGATAGGATAGGATAGGATAGGATAGGACAGGACAGGACAGGACAGGACAGGACAGGACAGGACAGGACAGGACAGGACAGGACAGGACAGGACAGGACAGGACAGGACAGGACAGGACAGGACAGGACAGAACAGAACAGAACAGAATAGAATAATAGAGTTGGAAGGGACCTTGGAGGTCTTCTAGTCCAATCCCCTGCTTAAGCAGAAAACCCTACACCACTTCAGAGAAATGGTTATCCAACATCTTCTTAAAAATTTCCAGTGTTGGAGCATTCACAACATCTGGAGGCAAGTTGTTTCACTGATTAATTGTTCTAACTGCCAGGAAATTTCTCCTTAGTTCTAGGTTGCTTCTCTCCTTGATTAGTTTCCACCCAATGCTTCTTGTCCTGCCCTCAGGTGCTTTGGAGAGTAGCTTGACTTCCTCTTCTTTGTGGCAGCCCCTGAGATGTTGAAATACTGCTATCATATCTCCCCTAGTCCTTCTTTTCATTAAACTAGACATACCTAGTTCCTGCAACCGTTCTTCATATGTTTTAGCCTCCGGTCCCCTAATCATCTTTGTTGCTCTTCTCTGCACTCTTTCTAAAGTCTCAACATCTTTTTTACATCGTGGCAACCAAAACTGAATGCAGTATTCCAAGTGTGGCCTTATCAAGGCATTATAAAGTGGTATTAATACTTCACGTGATCTTGATTCTATCCCTCTGTTTATGCAGAATTTGAATTCAGAATTTTCTAGCTTTTTTTTTTAACCACAACGTGATAAAATGTCCCTTCTTGTTGTTCACATTTCCAACCTAAGTATCTTTACACATTCCAGACAATTTCTCACTTTGCAAACAATGTAGACACTATTACCAAGTGCCTATGTGATGAGATAATAAAGTGGTTATTTAGAAGTTTGGTATTGGGCTGAGGAACAAAGCCCAGGGATGAAAAAGGAAAATGCTTGTCGCAAGGACATTTCCTTTAGGGTTTATTTTCATATTCATAGATAACCAGTTGATGACCACAAGGAAAAGTGGCTGTGCTGGTTGATAATTGATCCCAACCTGTAACAGATATCCATGTTCAGATGCACCCAATTCATCTCTGGGCAAGCCATTAAAATGTAGTCCAGAGTAACAAATATGTTACTAGTTATGTACAAAGCTAGAAATTGGCATAGGATGCAGTATTTTGATGCTACAACATTAATGCCAAGTCTCCTCACCCTGGAAACTTTCATAAAACTACCGCCTAGCATCATTAGTTCTTGCTATGAAGAGTAGATGCGCAAGAGGGCGAAAGGGCCCATGCAAGTGTCTCTTGGCTTCATAGCATTGCCATGAGCTCCAATTAGCTCTACCAACATCACACTACCTGTAGAGATGCATTTAGTCTTATGTGCTCAGCCTTAAATGTCATGGAGTTCTATTAAGGTCCATTGCAAAGGAAGTGTGACTGCAGATTTGATGTGAATTAATTGGACTATAGCTTAATTATAAAGCGGAGAGATTGCTGATATTGAGCTTTACGGTATTTTACTTGAGAAAAGATAGTTAAGGAAAGGGATAATAACTGAAGGAAAGTCATGTAGAAGAAAGCCAAGGTCTGTTCTATATTATCTTAGAGGGCAGGATTGGAAAATAATGGCCTTAAGTGACAGAAAGAAAGATTATAGTTGAGTTTTGAGAAAAGCCCTCGCGATAAGGGCAATTCAGCAATGGAAGAAATAATCAAGCATAATAAATGACTTTCCCTTCAGCAGGTATGTTCCAAATAGGCTGATAGCAAGGGTGGGTTCTACTTACCTTTACTACCGGTTCGCATCGTGCTCGCACGATGCGCAGATCACTTATGATGACATCCGGGTCAGTGGGCGGAGCCTCCCATCAGGTTTACTACCGGTTCTATAGAACAGGTCTGAACTGGGGGCAACCCACCACTGGCTGGTAGACATCAGTCTCTGGATGCCTTAATTTCAGAGATTTGGATTTGATGGCCTATTTCATCCCTCTCAACTCTTATACAATTGCACAAAAAAACCGAATCTGACTATTGGATTAAACCTTTTCCAAGATTTGCACAATACTTTCAATCATAAAGTCACCAAATCATCAGGCTTCATACATTATGCTAACCCACGATGGTTAATTTTGACTAAGGTTACATGCTATACAGATGCAGTCTCTAGGTTTATAACTATTGTTGTTTCGATGAATGCCTATCAAATCAGGGAAGGATGATGATATAAAATAAGCATCATATGAACATGACGATATAGATTGGTGTTTGGATGTTCTCACAACCTGGTCATTACAGGTGCTTTTTCAAGAGGCAACTGGACTTTCTTTATTTTTCCTTGAAGACATTTCGCTTCTCAACCAAGAATCTTCTTCAGTTCATCATCATGAAGTGCATACCTCCAGCACAGCTTTGTGGCAGCCATGACCTGGATGACTGAGAATAGCAATAGCAATAGTACTTAGACTTATATACCACTTCACGGTGCTTTACAGCACTCTCTGAGTGGTTTTACACAGTCAGCATATTGTGCTCAACAATTTGGAGTCCTCATTTTACCAACCTTGGAAGGATGGAAGGCTGAGTCAATCGTGAGCCGGTGAGAATCGAACTGCCAAACTGCAGGCAGCCGGCAGTCAGCAGAAGTAGCCTGCAGTATTGTATTCTAACCACTGTGCCACCATGAAGAATCTCCATAGTGATTACATTTCATTCATATGCTCATTACATTTTTTTAACCTTTTATTACAATCTGCTGGTCTGAAAAAATGCCATCAGACTCCCGATTTGGGGCCATCATATAACAAGTTTCAAAAAACATGCCAGGCCCAAACTAATGCCTCACTTGGCATCCTATTCATACAACAACATGCTAAGACAGGAGTTTGAGTTATACAACATGTTGGAACCCATACATATAAAATAAACCAGTCTGGTGTGAATTTTCTGCTTATTTCCTCCTGCCCTGAGTCTGCTACCTAACCCCTATTTAACTGAAATTGTACTTCTCCGACTATTTCCATTGGCTCTAATCCTGATCCCTGAAAAGAGAGACGGAGAGACAGAGAGGAGGATAAAGTCAGATGGAAGAATATTTCAATATTTCATTCCAAAAGAGGGCGGTGTTGCAATGTTTAAGGTTTAAGGTTTATTTGGATTTATATAGCACCCTTCTCCAGAAGGACTCAGGGCGGTGAACAGCCAAAGATAAAACACATACAATATAAAGTTTAAAAAACAATTTAAAACATATTAAACAAATTTGGCCCATACTAATTAAAACACCCCTTATTTTAAAAGCAAATTAAAATTAAGCAATTAAAAAGAGTTAGGCCAGGCCAGCTTGTTGGAATAAAAAAGTCTTGAGGGCATGGCGGAAAGTGAGTAAATCCGGGATCCTCCGTATCTCTGGGGGAAGCTCGTTCCAAAGGGCAGGTGCACCCACAGAGAAGGCTCTCCCCCTGGGGGCCGCCAGCCGACACTGTTTGACCGACGGCACCCTGAGGAGCCCCTCTCTGTGGGAGCGTACTGACCGGTGAGAGGCTACCGGTGGCAGAACGCAGTCTCGTAATTACCCAGGTCCTAAGCCATGGAGCGCTCTAAAGGTGGTAACCAATACCTTGAAGCGCACCCAGAAGACCACCGGGAACCAGTGCAGCTCGCGCAGGAGAGGTGTTACATGGGAGTGCCATGTCACTCCCATAACCACCCGCGTGGCCACATTCTGGACCAGTTGGAGCCTCTGGGTGCTCCTCAAGGGGAGCCCCATGTAGAGAGCATTACAGTAGTCCAGGCGGGAAGTGACGAGGGCATGAGTGACTGTGCATAAGGATTAGTGACAAACTAACCAGGATGGGCATTGCATAAAGCTGAATTATCTATAGACCTCCCATGATGTGGATTTACATTTCACTAGAAAGGGATAGAGTGCAAAAAAAAAAAAAAAATCAGAATAAGCCCGGTAGCAGTTTTCCCAATCAACACTTTTTTTAATTAAAAGGCATAAACTTTTGTGACCTGCAGCAATTAACTGATAAGATAAGGTAAAGGTTCCCCTTGCGCATATATGCTAGTCGTTCCTGACTCTAGGGGGCGGTGCTCATCTCCCTTTCAAAGCCGAAGAGCCAGTGCTGTCAGAAGACGTCTCCGTGGTCATGTGGCTGGCATGACTCAATGCCAAAGGCGCACAGAACGCTGTTACTTTCCCACCAAAGGTGGTCCCTATTTTTTTTATGTGCTTTCGAACTGCTAGGTTGACAGAAGCTGGGACAAGTAACGGGAGCTCACCCTGTTACGCGGCACTAGGGATTCGAACTGCTGAACTGCCGACCTTTCGATCGACAAGCTCAGTGTCTTTGCCACTGAGCCACCATGTCCCTCTAACTGATAAGTTACTTGTATTCTATCTCATAAGTAACCTGTATCTGCAAACCCAAGCTATCTTCCCCTCTCTTTTTTCCATCTCACCCCAATTAAATCTTTCATCAGTTTAGCCACTCTGTGCCACCGAGGAAGTGAGCTTAGCTGTCAAAATCTATTAGTTGTAAAGGATGCTACCAGATTCCTCCAGATTTGGTGCTACTGTCATCTAGCACGGTTCTCCTTCTGCAGTGTCCCTAAGGAGGTGCCTGGTTATCTTTCTCTCTCTTGATCTTGCTCAGTTAATGCTGTAAAGAGCGCTAGTAATTTTGCAAAAGGCTTGCTTACATTTACTTCCAACCAGGGGTGGGCTTCAAAAATTTTAGCAAGGGGTTCTCTGCCCGGTTGCTGGGTGGGAGTGGCCATGGTGGGTGTGGCCTAGTCGGCCTCTTGCACCAAAGTGGGGGGGGCTTTTTTTGCCCTCCCTGGCCTCCAGAGGTTTTCCTCAAACCTCTGGGAGGGCGAAAATGGCCTCCCCAGGCTCCAGAGGCCCTCTGGAGGCTGGAAACAGGCCCGTTTTTGGCCTGCTCGAACCTCCAGTAGGCTCATTTTTCACTCTCCCTGAGCATCCACATGACTTGCACTTACCTGGGCCATGTGGGGACTCCTGGCAGGGGAGGGATGGGTCCAGCCAGGAGCGGGATTTAGGGATTCTCCGAACTGCACAGAATCTTAGCTAGAGGTTCTCCCGAACCCCTGCGAACCCCCTGCTTCCAACATTTGATGGCAAAAAGCAGTCGGTTTTATACATGCTTCAATAGCAAAGAGAAGTTGTGAATGAATTGAAATAAGAGAACTCTATTTATTCACTTGATTTATAATCCATCTCTCTTGAAAAGCAGTAAGCTTTTCCCCCCAGAATTTAGGAATTCTCTTAATGGCAGTACATCTGAGGAGTGATAGAATAGGAAAAAATGAAAGGCATAAAATGCAGGACACATTATCCAATAAAGCACCTTTTTGAATATAACCTGAAGGGTTAGGAAAATTCATATATGCATGTTGGAAGAAATATCCATCTGGTTCAGTTCCAAGCCGGGAGAAAGACATTTAATGGTGAAGCAGAACCACCAAGCTCATGGTTCTGGGCAACTCTCAACATGGAGTTGAGAGAAGGGTATTTATACCCTCTCTTGGGCTTTGCATTTGAACTTCCTGTTCCTGTTTTTTTTTTTTTTTTTAATTGATTTATATGCCGCCCTTCTCCGGAGACTCAGGGCGGCTTACAATGCGCTAAGCAATTCTGTGCAAGAATATGTATTCTATGGGGGGGGGGGGAGGAATGGGAAAATTTGTATTTGTAAAACTTTTTCAATAAAAAAAAAGAAAAAAAAGAATATGTATTCTATTGGCTGTTGTGGGGGGATGGGGGGTCATAGCTAACTTTGTAGGTTGTCTGAGTTCCAGGTTTGGTTGACGTTTGCTGGGTGATGCAATGTCCCAGATGATTGTGCCATGTGGTGAGCTCTGCTGCCAGATGGGTTAATTCTATTATGTCCTGTAGGGTCATGTCTTAATGCCATCATCCTGGAGCTGGAGGTCTTTTGCCTTGTAGATAGGCTGGCCCAGTCTTTCTTAATGGGCACCCAATATCTGTTGGGGGCAGGGAGTTGCTCTCAGCTTTCCACCCAGGGAAGAGTTTGCATTCCTCGGTCCCTGAACGGATTCACTTCAAGATTTTGCTACTTTTCCATTTGTTTGTACTTGCACAAATGTACTTCCTTGTATTTGCACGAATGTACTTCCCCCAGCTTTTGATAGATCACTTTTATGACAGGCACATTGGGAGTGTTAAAAACAACACAGAACAACTTTTGCTTAATTGTCACTTCTCTGTCTCTCTCAGAGAACCTTAGATTTTCTTTGTGTTAAAATCATGCCAAAGCTATTTTACATGCCTTTATTGCTGAAAGTCAAATGGCACAGGACGGGATGAGTCTGCACTTGCAGGTAGGCCTACTCCCAGGAGACCTGACTTCATGTAAACAGCACTAAAAACAGAATTTAGAAAAGTGAGAATTATGGCTTGTGACCACATTTTTTTTTAAATTTGATTTATATGCCGCCCTTCTCCGGAGACTCAGAGCGGCTTACAATGCGTTAAGCAATAGCCTTCATACTTTTGTATATTTATACAAAGTCAGCTTATTGCCCCCACAAACTGGGTCCTCATTTAACCTGCCTTAGAAAGGATGGAAGGCTGAGTCAACCTTGAGCCTGGTAAGATTCAAACCTGCAGAAATTGCAGGCAGCTGTGTTAATAACAGGGTGCATTAAACCACTGTACTACCAAGGCTCCTTTTTGGATCACATACCCTTGCACTTAAATCTGTTTTAAAAGGAATGGAATTTGCACCCATCTGTGAGACAGGGAAGACAGAGAGGAAGGAGAAAAAGAAATTTTTGCAGTGCTGATTGGAGAGGGGGGGGGGGGTGAGAGAGAGAGAGATTAGCAACTTCTAACTCCTTATGGAAGGGACGCGGTGGCTCAGTGGCTAAGATGCTGAACTTGTCGGCAGTTCAGCGGTTCGAATCCCTAGCGCCGCGTAACAGGGTGAGCTCCCATTACTTGTCCCAGCTTCTGCCAACCTAGCAGTTCGAAAGCAGGTAAAAAATGCAAGTAGAAAAATAGGGACCACCTTTGGTGGGAAGGTAACAGCATTCCGTGTGCCTTTGGCGTTTAGTCATGCCAGCCACATGATCATGGAGACGTCCTCGGACAGCGCTGGCTCTTTGGCTTTGAAACAGAGATGAGCATCGCCCCCTAGAGTCAGGAACGACTAGTACATATGTGCAAGGGGAACCTTTTAACTCCTTATGGACTTTTCGCTGAAAGAAAAAAATGAATGTGATTTACGTGGTTTGACAACTGAAAATGATAGATTATGGAAAGGAAAATATGTTGTAACCTTAGAGAGAGGGGGCAAAATATGAATGTATCTGTAACTACCATTAAGAAAATTGGAAATTGCTTCTTTGTTAATTTTCTTTTTTTATATACCTTTCTTCATCTATTTACTACTTTACTTTCTTTACTCTCTTTTCAAAATTTATATTGTTTTTATTCTTTTCCAAAAATCTTTAGTAAAGATTATATATCCACTATTGGAATCTTATACATCTACTGATGTCTATTGTAGAGGATTTCATCAATTCCAGATTCCCTTGTTTCATCCATTTATGTTCCAAGGGTCCACTTATCGACCGATTGTCCTGATTTCTCAACTTCTGATGTGGACCTTCTTAATCTGAGCAGCATCCAAGCCAACATGACAATGTCACTCTCACATCTGAGGTAGGCAGCTGAAGCATAGGGGGTCTTTGCCCAAGAACCCCAAGAGTAAAGTAGGAGCCCTGGTGGTGCAGTGGTTAGAGTGTAGTATTGCATGCTAACTGCCTTCCACAGCTATGAGTTCAATTCTGACAGGCTCAAAGTTGACTCAGCCTTCCATCCTTCCAAGGTCAGTGTTCTGTCCCCCTTCCTCACACAGGCAAATGTAATACCAAGCATGCCTGCTAATAATTTATTAGGAAAACAGATTAGAATTCTTGGCAGACCAAGGTTTTGGCAGCAAACTGCTGAATGCCTGCCAAAACCGTTTTCACTCCCATAAAGCAGAAGGGGACTTATCTTCAATCCATTCCAGGAGCAACAAATTATCCATGAGACAAGAGTTTAGTCAATGTTCAGTCCAAAATATATCGAAGCCGAATTTCAGAGATCACGATGTGACTATCAGGGTTTAACTTTGTCCGTCACAAAGCCTGAAGAGCAATCCCACCCACTTTTATTCCTGGTGGGGCATGGCTCCATGACTCAGCTCAATCTCTGGCCCTCCCACACCTCTTCCGTTGCTGCGCACGCTTCTCCCTCTGACGCTGCCTGGGGTCAAGCCAGGATTTATCATCCTCGCTCCCTATCAATTGGTACTCCAATATGCCTTCCTCCTGGCACATCCCAGGCTGTTCCTCCTGGCCTTCAGATGGAACTTGAGGCATTGCCAGAAAGGAGGGTCCTGGAGAGGGAGGCCTTGTCAGTTCCTCCCCATCACCTTCTGAGTCCTCTTCCTCTGTTAGGACAGGCTCGGGAGTCGGGGTCACAACAGTCAGTAAAATGAGGACCCAGATTGTTGGGGGCAATATGCTGACTCTGTAAACCACTTAGAAAGGGCTCTAAAAGCAATATAAAGTGGTGTACTACTCAAAATGCTATTGCTATTGCTACCACCTGGGATTTGAACCCCAGTCTCCCATCTCAAAGGATGACACTCTGATCATATGTTATCCAGTCACTCCATGGAATATTTTATAGCAACAGAGAGAGATTTTTGGATACTTACTATCTCCAGTTGATTTGTCACACATATCCATCCCCATTATTAACAGGTGATTAAATAGCAATAGCACTTAGACTTATATACTGCTTCACAGTGCTTTACAGCCCTCTCTACATGGTTTACAGAGTCAGCATATTTTCCCCAACAATCTGGGTCCTCATTCTACCCACCTCGGAAGGATGGGAGCAGAGGTGGGTTTCAGCAGGTTCTGACCAGTTCTGGAGAACCGATAGCGGAAATTTTGAGTAGTTCGGAGAACCGGTAGAAAAAATTCTGACTGGCCCCACCCCCATCTATTCTCTGCCTCCCAAGTTCCAGCTGATCAGGAGGAAATGGGGATTTTGCAGTATCCTTCCCCCGGAGTGGG
This sequence comes from Pituophis catenifer annectens, assembly GCF_029215685.1. Lineage (NCBI taxonomy): Eukaryota > Metazoa > Chordata > Lepidosauria > Squamata > Colubridae > Pituophis > Pituophis catenifer. The sequence goes on from NW_027256889.1 coordinate 11,901,440, forward strand.
GTGGGAATGGAGATTTTACAGTCTCCTTCCCCTGCTATGCCCACCAAGCCATGCTCACCAAGCCATGCCACGCCCACCAAGCCACACCCACAGAACCGATAGTAAAAAAAAATTGAAACCCACCACTGGATGGGAGGCTGAGTCAACCTTGAGCCTGGTGAGATTTGAACTGCCAAATTGCAGGCAGCCAGCAGGCAGCAGAAGTAGCCTGCAATACTGCACTCTAACCACTGCGCCACCACAGCTCTTACATTAAATATGATTAAATATTAACATTAAATAATATCATGTTCCCTCAAATGACTTATTTCCTTTCAGGACAAAGCAGAGCACAGTCTCACCCAATTTCACAATGTGTTTCCAAAAACTCTCTTCTCCACCCTTTGGCAAATAACGGTTACTGATTTATGCGCCCGAATGATGAAGGGGAAATTCCCACAAATTTCCAATCATTACGAAGATTTAGCTAAGGTGCACTTCCGGCTCAATATGATAATGATTTACGGGTGTTGGAAATGAAGGAATGTAACATACCTTTCCTTCTTTAATCATCTTATTATCATCCAATCTTCTCAAACAACAATCGACTTCTCTCTATTTGGAGGTGAAGGAGAGAAATCCAGTATCTACCTTGGTTGTCCCACCTAAGCAGTATAATGAACTTTCTTAGGAAATACTTTCTATTTTCTGTGTGCCAAAATATATTTAAATGTTTTACCTGAAACTGGGTTGTTGTCTGGAAGTTAGATGCAAAAACGAACAATAAACAAATATTTTTCATTTAAAAATACTAGCTTCCTCAAACATATGCATATGTATCCACAACTCCACTTTTCCCTGGAACTACTATAAAAGGTAAAAGTTTCCCTGTCAGTCATATCCGACTCTAAGGCATGTTGCTCACCGCTGTTTCTTGGCTGACGGAGCCAGCATTGTCGGAAGATGCTTCTGTGGTCATGTGGCCAGCATGACTATATGCCAAAGGCACACAGAACAATGTTACCTTCCTATCAAAGTGGTACCTATTTATCTACTTGCACTTGCATGCTTTCGCACTGCTAGGTTGAGAAAGGAGCTGGAGCAAATAACAGGAGCTCATCCTGTTGCATGGGTCTCAAACCCAGGCTGTTAGCTCTCTAGCTGACAAGCTCAGCATCTTTAACTGCTGAGCCATCGTGCCCCTACTATATCAGGGTGTGTATATGTGTGTGTGTGTGTGTGTGTATCAGGATGAAAATTAAGGTAGAAATCTGTCCTGGTCTCTATGTCTTTTTCTAGAGCAGGTAACATTTTTTTTTTAAATTTGATTTATATGCCGCCCTTCTCCGGAGATTCAGGGCGGCTTACAATGTGTTAAGCAATAGCCTTCATACTTGTATATATTTTATACAAAGTCAGCTTATTGCCCCCACAAACTGGGTCCTCAATTTACCCACCTTAGAAAGGATGGAAGGCTGAGTCGACCTTGAGCCTGGTGAGAATTGAACTCGCAGTAATTGCAGGCAGCTGGATGTTAAATGCTGCCTTAGGAGGCATTAGCCTCCTACGCCACTTGTTCTCCATTTGGGAACAATACTAAAAGAGAGATAGCAGCTAAATTACATCCCTTGCTGAACGTACATGTGCAAGATGGGTAGGAATGGTAGATTTTCTGAATCTGAATTATGAAGACCATCAATCTCTCCCAAATCCTGTTATGCTCCCCCTTGTGACTTTCATAAGTCGAGATTCTCCAGCTTTCGGGGGGTGGGGAGTGGAGATGGCCTTGCAATCTAATGGGCAAGCAATAATGAGGTTTTGGTGTTATTTTCCTATTCTGAAATTAGAACTCTTCCTCCGGGCAAAAGAGAAATAGATCAGCAATATCATGGTGCCATTGGATTTCCTCCCCTAAACTCACCCTCGACTGATCTCAGTGTATTTACAGGACTAACGGATGTTAGACTCCTACTAGCTATTGTGAACCAATTACCACTATTAAGTATATCTTTAACCAAAAGACAAACACTCTCTTAATGCTCAATCAATAGAGGGCAGATGATGGTAGAATAAATCAATGCAGAATCCAGCAGACTGGGAAAAATATTCAGCTACCTACAGTAGTGGCCAAAATTGTGGAAACCTTTTGGGAAAAGTGTATTTTCTAAAACTAGCTGATAACACCACTTCTTTTGCTGGTGTAGTATCATAAAATTATAGATCAATGGAAAGATAGTTGAATCAAGAATGTAATGCAATAACTTTTATGAAGGATTTGCTATTAGAATAGCAGTTACAGTATAAAGAAGAAAAGTGAAACACGTAGAAAAAATGAGACATACAAACATTATCACCATAGAAAAAACGAGGTATACAAAAATTATCACCATGTCAGTTAATACTTAGTTGGGTAACCTTTAGCATGAATTACGGCCTTACAACGTCTTCTCATGGAGTGAACCAAGTCTTTGAGTTCTGCAGCTGTTATCATGTGAATCCAAGATTGAATGATTGCTTCTATTAACTGGGTTTTATTGCCGGGTTGCTTCTGACTAACAAGTTTCTTTAGTCGGCTCCATAGATTTTCAATTGGGTTAAGATCTGGGCTCTTCCCAGGCCATTCCAGCAGTGGAATATGATTATCTTGAAATTCCAAAAAAAGTGGTGTTATTAGCCATCAAACCTCAAAAATAGACTTTTCCCAAAAGGTTTCCACAATTTTGGCCACAACTGTATTAATGTAGAGGCAATGAAGGTCATGGCATGGTCCATGGAAGAAGAACAAGGATCATCTGGATGCGATCCTGGCTCCACATGAAATGTTGAAGGGGGGAGTTTCCCAGGTGAGTAGGCACATCTGGATGTGATTTGGTCTAAGACAATGAAAACTCATTTCAACCCTATTTTGGAATCCAAGGCCCATATTTGGCCTCTCAGTGACCTCACGTTCCCCTAAACGCGCAACGTCTGAACAAAACATTAGCAGTGTCAGGAGAAAAGCCACACCTGATTCAATTAAATGTTAATTGCAATTAAATTAGAATTGAGTTTAAAAAACAATGTGTCTCTACTTAATCTAGCTAATACGATTGCTTCCTATGTGTTTAATAATTCCTCCCTCTTGCCCCATTAAAATATTATTTGGTTACAGCTTTTGGGGCAGCTGCAGATGCCACTTCAAACAGCACAACTGGAATTTGTATGTAGATGTCAAGTATTGCCAAGAACATAGAGATATGTGAGGGATAGGCAAACCTCGCTCAGGTGTAGCTCAAGTAATCTAATGGATTTGGATTAATTTGCCCAGATGTTGAGCACTCGAATTATGTCAGATCATCCAATTAATTCTGAATCACTAAATTAATTCATGTACATCAGTTTGGTTTGGTTTGGTTTGGCTTGGCTTGGCTTGGCTTGGTATACAGGGCAGACACAGATTTCAACAGATAGTTAGGAATGCAGAAAAAACAATTGCAACCAGCCTGCCTTCCATAGAGGACCTGTAGAGGACCAAGGGGCAGAAAAAGGGCTGAGAAAATATCTACAGATCCCTCAAATCCTGGATTTAAACCATTTCAATTCCTCCCCTTGGGATGGTGCTACAGGGCATTAGGTATCAAAACAACTAGACACAGAGACAATTTTCCCACCATGCCATCATTCTGCTGAACATCTAATTCCCACAGTATTATGTCTTATGTGTAAGCATATTTACTCATATAGTAAATTGCGGCCCTTTCTTGATCGGGATTCCCTGTGCACAGTCACTCATGCCCTCGTCACCTCTCGCCTTGACTACTGCAATGCTTTCTACATGGGGCTCCCCTTGAGGAGCACCCGGAGGCTCCAACGGGTCCAGAATGCAGCAGCGCGGGTAGTGATGGGAGCAGCATGGCGCTCCCATGTAACACCGCTCCTGCGCGAGCTGCACTGGCTCCCGGTGGTCTTCCGGGTGCACTTCAAGGTGTTGGTCATCACCTTTAAAGCGCTCCATGGCATAGAGCCTAGCTATCTTTGAGACCGCCTGCTGCTACTGATGACCTCCCATCAACCTGTGCGCTCCCACAGAGAGGACCTCCTCAGAGTGCCATCAGCCAAACAATGTAGGCTGGTGACTCCCAGGGGGAGGGCCTTCTCTGTGGGGGCACCTACCCTCTGGAATCAGTTGCTCCCAGAGATAAGGAGAATCCAAGACCTCAGTGCCTTCCGCCGTGCCCTTAAAACCCATTTTTTCCAGCAAGCCGGGCTGGTTTAAGAAGAAATTTTTAAATGTTTTAATTGGTTTGTGATTTTTAATTTTTGGGCCAAATTTATATATATTTTAATTGTTTTTTAATATTTGTATTTCATGTTCTTAATTCTGGCTGTATACTGCCCTGAGTCCTCAGGGAGAAGGGCGGTATATAAATTGGAAATAAAATAAAAATAAATAAATAAATAAATAAGTATGTCTGTATTACTATTATCCTTTTTATCTTTTTTACTACCTTTTTTTATTGGTATCCTTATTTTGATTATTATTACTTTGTTGTTTTTGTATGTATGCTGAGAATTTATGCACTGGAGACAAACTTCTTGTGTGTTTAATCATACTTGGCCAACTAAAGTATTGTATTGTATTGTATTGTATTGTATTGTATTGTATTGTATTGTATTGTATTGTATTGTATTGTATTGTATTGTATTGTATGTATTCTATTCTATTCTTATCCCATCCCATCCCATCATATCCTATCTTAGATGCACCTCTATAACTGTCTGGTTTGGTTCTGCAACCCAACAAGACAGACACAGACTTCAGAGGATAATTAGAACTGCAGAAAAAACAATGGCTACCAACCTGTCTTCCACTGAGGACCTGTATACTGCACGAGCCAAAAAGAGGGCTGTGAAAATATTTACAGACCCACTTGCATCCTGGACATAAACTATTTCAACTCCTACCCTCAAAATGACACTATAGAGCACTGCACACGAGAACAACTACACACAAGAACATTTTTTTCCCGAACGCCATCACTCTGCTAAACAAATAATTTCCTCAACACTGTCAAACTATTTACTAAGTCTGCACTACTATTAATCTTCTCATCTTCTCATCATTCCCATCACCCATCTCCTCCCACCTATGACTGTATGACTGTAACCTTGTTGCTGGTATCCTTACGATTTATATTGATATTGTTTCCTGATTGCTTATTTGTAACCTATGACTATCATTAAGTGTTGTACCTTATGATTCTTGATGAATCTTTTATTTTATGTACACTGAGAGCACATGCACCAAGACAAATTCTATTCTATTCTATTCTATTCTATTCTATTCTATTCTATTCTATTCTATTCTATTCTATTCTATTCTATTCTATTCTATTCTATTCTAATCTATTTTGACGTTTTAATCAAAATCATTGGAAAGCAGATTCAGTTCAGAGATTTAGTCAAATCTCCAGACTGAATCTTTCTCTGCCCAAGTATTAACTTCTAAATTTTCCAAAAGATTGAGCTGCCAGCTATTCACATCAAAAGGCATTTCTTACAAAAGATTGCTCCCCTGCATCTCATAAACTTACTCCATAGCTGCAACATTATATTACGTGCTGTTCTTTCTACTGAATTGACTCTGATCCAACAGCACTCACCTAGGCCTGGCTGACTGATGAAACATAACATCCGACTCACATACTTTAGATTTTTCAGTAGCTGCCTGGAGCACACTAAGCTGCAGGGGGTACCCGATTTGGCTACGTGCTCCCACAGAAGGAAGTTTTCTGCACAGTTCTGACACGCTATGAGTTTTCTGTCTACCTAGTTTTCTTAGGAAAGTAATGGAGGTATTTTAACATAACTTGTCGTATTAAGCATTTGCCCTTGTTTTGCCCTTTGGGAGATCAACCCTGACTGCTCTTTAGAAGGCCAGATCCTAAAGATGAAACTCAAATACTTTGGCCACCTAATGAGAAGGAAGGACTCACTGGAGAAGAGCCTAATGTTGGGAAAGACTGAGGGCAAAAGAAGAAGGGAACGGCAGAGAACGAGGTGGCTGGATGGAGTCACTGAAGCAGTCTCTGTGAGCTTAAATGGACTGTGGGGGATGGTAGAGGACAGGAAGGCCTGGAGGAACGTTGTCCATGGGTTGGACACGACTTCGCAACTAACAGCAACAACAACAAAGACCATTGTATTTTCCATATTATTAAATAGCAACACTATCTACATATGTCTTTGAGATAAGGCATTTATAGATAACCTGGAGGGAGCATTGTGAGACGGTAGACTATGTTTACAGTATTGGACAGTCACCAAAGAGGTCCAGGTTCAAATTTTGACTAACTAATAAATCTCATTTGTCACATTCTTTCTCGCCATCTAGCCAACCTAACCTCTGAGGCAAAATAGGCCACCTTTGTTATTTATCTTCCAGAATCAATGATGTTGAGGTAGCTGTCCTTCCAGAAGGCTCAAAAGCTTCCACTATTACTTAGGGCCATTACTCAACTCTTCTCGAAATCTGAAAGTCAGAGATTAATCTAAACCAGGAATCAGCATTCAATAGTTTTGATTCCGGAAGCCAAATTGATTGATGATCTCTACTCTCTTAAAATTTTTCTTCAAGCATCAAACTGGTGGATTTTTTTATTTTTTTAAAAAATGCTTTTTACAGTTAACTATTTTCTAGGGCAGGGTTGGACAATAAGTTGTCCACTATATATAGATGAGAATTGCATTATTATCTACCTATGGTTTTTTATATATATATAATTTTATGTATGATTTTTTTTCTTTAACATCCATAAGATGAACAGTGTATTATCTGGGTCAATATACTTTGCATACAATTCTGATAATGATATTACCATTTAAAAAATGCATAGTTGTAATTTTTCAACTTCTCACATTTGTGTATACATAGTCATTATAAGGTGTCTAAGTAAACATAATACTATTTTCCCAATTTCTACTTTCTACTTCTTTTTTCTAACACTTAATAAAAAAACCACCATGTTAAAAAAATATTCTATATCTATCCATCACCTCTTGCCCTGTTTTGAATTTCAAGTCTTGTTAACTTTATCTTATCCACCTACGTTTTGAGATGCTAATTCTTCAATTCAAGACTTTTAAAACCCTGAAATTAGAATACAATCCCACCTAAAATATTTTCTCCTTGAACCAGTTGTTATTAAAGGCCTGAACCTCACTGAGTAAGGCCATGAAACATTTGATTTCTGTTTTAAAACTGAAAGGCTTCTACACCTCAAACAAGAGCTGGGACAAAGATGGTAGGTCTATTTAGAGCAGTGTTTCTCAACCTTGGCCGCTGGACAATGTGTGGACTTCAATTCCCAGAATTCCCCAGCCAGCAGAGGAATTCTGGGAGTTGAAGTCCACACATCGTCTAGCAGCCAAGGTTGAGAAACACTGATTTAGAGTTTGGACAAACTCGTCCAAAGTTATTTGCCTTCGAGGGATCTGTCCATGGTCCTACAAATTGCACCATGATAATCCTATGCATGAAGTTATCTAAAATGGTTAAAGCTAAATTGAACTTTCCATAGTATTGAGACAGCTATCTCCTGAATCTACTGTTAATAACTTCTATTTTTTTGTAACTAACTGTGAGCTTTGTCTTTCCTAAGATGATCTCACAAATAATTCTGAAGTTCCCATCATTCTAACCAATGTCACTCTCCAGTCATCATGTTAAAAAATAAAAGTAAACATTCATTAGCATTTTGTTCAGTCGAGCACCACTAGATCAAACTGGGTAATCTTTCTCCTCCTCCAACTCAGTGAGAATGAGATAATGAACTTCTGTGTCTGCAATTCGTATTCTCGGGATTGGTCACTCGGTTGAGGTATAGCAATAGCACTAGCACTTAGACTTATATAATGCTTCACAGTGCTTTTACAGCCCCCTCTAAGCAGTTTACAGAGTCAGTGTATTGCCCCCAACAATCTGGGTCCTCATTTTACCCACCTCAGAAGGATGGAAGGCTGAGTCAACCTTGAGCCTAGTGAGATTCGATCTGTCAAATTGCAGGCAGCTGGAAGGCAGCAGAAGTAGCTTTCAGGACTGTACTCTAACCACTGTGCCACCGTGCTCATCAATAGGCAATTTGGTGCCCTCTAGATTTTGGGGGCTCCTTTCCATTGAAATGTATGAGCTGATGGAAATCCTACATATCTTGTGAGCACCACATTGTCTATCCCTGGTCTAGCATGGTGGGTGTCAGCTTTGGAAGCCATATTAGCACCGGAAGCTTCCAGGCTGCCACCTTCTTGTGTGTGGAAAAGTAGGAGGGGGGATTTAGTAGAGGGAATGTAGTTAGACAAAATAGCATTCCTTTTTTTGGTCAAGGCCATGACAGTTCTGCATTTGGAGAAGGAGTGGTTGGAGCAGGGGCGAGATGTTTGGACCAGACCGGATCGGCCGATCTGTTAGTGATGGAGGCGGGTAGTTTGGTATCAAAAATCCCTGCTTGTTGCAGGGGCCATTTTGGGTGAAGTGCAGCTGCTTTTACACTGTGCGTGAGTCAGTTGGTGTTGTGTTGTGTTGTGTTATATGTGTATAAAGTGTGAAAGTTGGTTTTAGGTACCTCTTATTGTTTTGTGTACATTGTTTATTATTTTTATTATTTATTATTATTGGCCACACCCACCCAGTCACCTGACCACCAAGCCATGCCCACCAATTAAGCCATGCCCACAGAACCGGTAGGGAAAAATTTTAGATTTCACCCCTGGGTTGGAGTGATGTCTCGAGATGGGACGGATGGTGGTTGGACCTTGTGATGGACTGATGGGTGCAGGGGATGGATTTGGGGGTTTTGATTTACTGAGGGAAAATCCGGAACACTCAGATTCGGGTTTTCCCAGATGTGCCGGTATACCTGCTCTAATAAATGGAACGTTAAGAAAATGCTCGTCTCACAGTTTTTAATTGGAGTTGGGTTTTTCTGGAACACTTACTGTGGGTATGAGTTTAATAAAGGCCTCTGCAAGGTACATGCAGCCTATTTTCGTGCCAGGCTGGAAATGAAAAATGTGGGCACTACAAGCCCGTGGAAACTTTCTGTGATCTGCCTACTGATAAGCATGTTTCCATCTCCTTTCTTCTTCAAAATAGTCATTATCTGCCAAATCAAAAATCACTCAAGCACTGCTCAATAAAGCATAAGTGTTTGAAGCAAAAGGCAGGTACAGCCAATACAAACAACCCGTCAAGATCCAGCTGCCCATCAAAAGAGGGAAATTGGATCTATTGGCAACAATTAAAATAATTTTACATTAGAAAATCGCAAATGGCATTTCTGTCCTGCAACTCAACTATTAATGCTGCTTTAGCTCGGTATTTGAGGCATTCATTCAGCAAACAATTGTGGAGAGCAGACATTGAGATCCTGCATTTTTGTACAATAGAGAGGGAATTCTGCATATATATTGTCATTCTGATATATACATACAGTCTCCATTTTCACCCATCTAATTCCCTTCACCCATTTGAATTTCTTTTAGGTTTTTGGAATTGAAATATGAAATTCAATGGTGAAAAAAGTAAGGTTCTAAATTTAGGCAAGAAAAACAAAATGCACAGGTACAGTATATGTGGGACCTTGCTCAATAGTAGCAACTGTGAGAGGGATCTTGGAGTCCTAGTGGATAATCATTTAGATATGAGCCAGCAGTGTGCAGCAGCAGCTGCCAAAAAAGCCAACGCAGTTCTGGGCTGCATAAAGAGAGGGATAGAATCAAGATCACATGAAGCGTTAATACCACTTTATAATACCTTGGTAAGGCCACACTTGGAATACTGCATCCAGTTTTGGGTGCCACGATGTAAAAAAGATGTGGAGACTCTAGAAAGAGTACAAAGATGATGAGGGGATTGGCGGCTAAAACATATGAAGAATGGTTGCAGGAACTGGGTATGTCTAGCTTAATGAAAAGAAGGACTGGGGAGACATGATAGCAGTGTTCGAATATCTCAGGGGCTGCCACAAAGAAGAGGGAGACAAGCTATTCTCCAAAGCACCTGAAGGCAGCACAAGAAGCAATGGGTGGAAACTAATCAAGGAGAGAAGCAACTTAGAACTAAGGAGAAATTTCCTGACAGTTAGAACAATTAATCAGTGGAACCATTTGCCTCCAGAAGTTGTGAATGCTCCAGCACTGGAAGTTAGTTAGATAACCATTTGTCTGAAGTGGTGTAGGATTTCCTGCCTAAGCAGGGGGTTGGACTAAAAGACCTCCAAAGTTCCTTCCAACTCTGTTATTTTATTCTATTCTATATGGTAAGCACTTACTGTTTTGTTTTGGTTTTGCATTTAGATATCACAAAGGTATTGAACAAGCTTACTATATAATGTCCCTCAAAGCTTACTTCAATTACTTTCCGGTTCTCCACTTCAAATCATTCTGTAGCTTCCTACTGAGAGTTTGTTTCACAGGCTTTGGTGTGGGCAGGGGATCATTTCCAAAAAGAGCCTAAGTAGTAGTCAAAGTATTCCAAGCAAGTGCTTCACATGCTTCAAATTCACTTCTGTCTAACATTTCTTTGCAATGCTTTCATCTGCATTGCAGGAACAACAGGAAACAAAGTGGCATGCATGACTTGGCTCCATGTAGACAAAATAATGGTGTCCCCTGTTCTTCAACTCTATTGAGTTCAGGTCTAAAGAGTTGAAGCTTCATCTTCCAGAATATTTTTTCCCAGTCTCGGTTCTAGATCAGTCTGGAAGTTGTGATAAACCATAATCAATGATAAAGTTCAGTACAGGAAGGTTTTAGCTGTGGAGGACAGCTATCACATGCCCTTCAGCAAAGAATTGTCCTCTTCTTCCAAGTACTTCCAATAACTTCTGATGAGATGCAAATGTAGTGATGAAGGAAAAAAGAGACACTTGCCAAATCTCCAGAATCAGCCCTGGAGATTGAAGAGTGATGTCACAGTGAATCACATGTTTGGTTATGATCAAGCATAGTATGATGGGTGTGGAAAGTGTTGCCCATTTTTAATGCAGAGGGTCTTAAATTCATTCTGCTGGCACTACTGTAATGCTCTCTGCATGGGTCTCCCCTTGAGGAGCACCTGGAGGCTCCAACTGGTCCAGAATGCGGCTGCACGGGTGATTACGGGAGCGACAGGGCGCTCCCATATAACAACTCTCCTGCGCGAGCTGCACTGGCTCCCGGTGGTCTTCCGGGTGCGCTTCAAGGTGTTGGTTCTCACCTTAAAGAAGCACCTTAAGGAGCACCTTAAAGAGCTCCATGGCTTAGGGCCAGGGTATTTATGAGACTGCCTTCTGCTACCAATAACCTCCCACCGGCCAATACGCTCTCACAGAGAGGGCCTCCTCAGGATGCCGTCAATCAAGCAATGTCGGCTGGCGGCCCCCAGGGGGAGAGCCTTCTCTGTAGGGACACCCGCCCTCTGGAATGAGCTTCCTCCCAGAATACGACTGATCCCGGATCTCCGCACTTTCCGTAAGGCCCTGAAGACGTTTTTATTTCAGCAAGCCGGCCTAGCCTAATTTTTTATGGGTTAGTTTTTAATTGTATAGCTTTGGGGTTTTAAATTGGGGGCCGATTGATTTAATTTATTTTAGCTATCTTAACTTTTATATTGTATGTATTTTAATTTCGGCTGTTCACCGCCCTGAGTCCCTAGGGGGAGAAGGGCGGTATATAAATTCAAATATAAATAAATAAATAAAATAAATTAATGTAGGAAAGTCAGGGTTGGTGGTGGCAATGGTAATGAAAATGTTGAAGATAGGTTCTCTATTTAAATAAGATCTAAATGTACAATAAATGTAGACCTAAATCTACATTGTTGTTGTTGTTAGTTGTGAAGTTGTGTCCGACCCATCATGACCCCATGGACAACGTTCCTCCAGGCCTTCCTGTCCTCTACCATCCCCCAGAGACCATTTAAGCTCACACCAACTGCTTCAGTGACTCCATCCAGCCACCTCGTTCTCTGTTGTCCCCTTCTTCTTTTGCCCTCCATCTTTCCCAGCATTAGGCTCTTCTCCAGTGAGTCCTTCCTTCTCATTAGGTGGCCAAAGTACTTGAGTTTCATCTTCAGGATCTGGCCTTCTAAAGGGCAGTTGGGATTGATCTCCTCTGGGACTGACCGATTTGATCGCCTTGCAGTCCAAGGGACTTGTAGGAGTCTTCTCCAAAGGTGGGATATAAATAAATAAATAATTCCGATGAAAATTTGTCCCTTCTTATTGCCTTTGTGACACTTGGTAAGTTGAATAGAGACAAGGCAGAGTCTCACAATGATTCATAATACAAAATGCCAGAAACACTTGAAACCCACCAATTAATTCCATCTGCAGTTCTAGGAAGGAAATAAATTAAGAGTGCCCAAATTCCCCTTTAATCTAATATTAGAAATCAAACATACTTGAGCAACCATTCCCGATATCTTGACGTTCAGACAGAATAAATATATTGTTATGACATGCAGTTTTGCTGGTTGTACAGAATAGATTATAGAAAAGAGGAGAGTTATGTTGTAAGAGGTAAACTTATAATTGGACTTGTTACTGCTGTAAAGAAAATCCTAAACTACAGCCTTATATTGATTTTTTTTTCCCTTTCTTTTCTGTTTTTCCTTTCTTTTCTTTTCTTTTCTTTTCTTTTTTTTGTGCACATTTTGTTTTCTCTTTGCTTTCTTTTTCTTGCTTTCTCTTGCTTTATATTGGCTTGCATTAGATTTTATTTTAAAAAAAATCTTTAATAAAATTATTATATAACATAGCAGCAGGGTATAAGATGCAGGCAGGAGCAGCATACAATGAATGGTACAGCCAGCAGCTGGCACATCTGGGGTGTGGGCGAGACCCTCCCAAGTCCAGATGAGAGATTCCACAGAAGGCCTTGGCGAATACTAGGGCTAAAATCTTATGGTTCTTCTAGATCCAGACAGGCTGGTACTGGCCAATCATTCAGACATTGTGGTAATTGTGGTGGAATGTAGTCAGAGTCATGAGAGGGAGGGGCTCTTTCCCAGAGAGTAAAGAGACAGTGGAGCTTGGAATTTTTGGTATGCAATAAGAAGGCACATATGGGCAAAAAAGCAATTCACAGAGTATATCTAAGAGTTATGCAGATTGTTGCTTTAGTCTGGCAAGATTCCTGTCTATAGGCAAATAATAATAATAATACCTGTAATCGCTCACAAGTTTCCTGCACAACCCTGGCTATGATTTCTTTATTGCATAATACATTGATGTTACTGAAGTACAGTCAAATCACTATTTGGTTGTGTGACTAGAGCCAGGTCTATCCAGTCTGATGAAACAGTTGCAGGAACTGGGTATGTCTAGTTTAATGGGGGGGGGAAAGGACTAGGGGTGACATGATAGCAGTCTTCCAATATCTCAGGGCTTGCCACAAAGAAGAGGGAGTCAAGCTATTCTCCAAAGCACTTGAGGATAGAACAAGACGCAATGGGTGGAAACTAATCAAGGAGAGAAGCAACTTAGAACTAAGGAGAAATTTCCTGACAGTTAGAATAATTAATAAGTGGAACAACTTGCCTGCAGAAGTTGTGAATGCTCCAACACTGGAAGTTTTTAAGAAGAGGTTGGATAACCATTTGTCTGAAGTGGTGTAGGGTTTCCTGCCTAAGCAGGGGGTTGGACTAGAAGACCTCCAAGGTCCCTTCCAACTTATTCTATTCTATTCTATTCTATTCTATTCTATTCTATTCTATTCTATTCTATTCTAAAAGAGTTTCCTTTTGGAATTTCTTCCAGTTCTATAAATTCTTATCAATTTATATATAAAATTATGCATAATGTTATGAATTTATATAAGATAATGGCAAAAGGGAGATGGGATATGGGTCTGTCTTCCGTTGTATCATGATGTTACCTAATTTGAGTAATGAAATGTCTGCACGAAAACAGCCAAGCTCAGAGTCTACCAAAGACCCCTCATTTCAACCCTGAGCTACAAATATTCCCCTTTATTGTATCATTCTGTAGTCTGTAGTCTCCCAGGTTTCTTTCAATCATAGATTTGAGAGGGCTGTTGACCCCATCAAATCCAGCCCCTTGATCAGAGCAGAAATCCAAATCAAAGCTTCCCTGACAGATGGCTGTCTATCCTGAGCTTTAACATGTAAAGAGGAGCTGCTATCTCTCACAGTAATTGGTTCTACAATAAATGACCTCATTGTTAGAAAGCAGAACTTCTTAACCTACAGCTGGAATTGGCTTCTTCTAAATCAAATCTGTTCTGTGACCTGCCCTCAGAAATGACAGGGAACAGATCTCAACCTTCTTCTGGGTGACATCCTTTTAGGCATTTGAAGATTGATATTGTACACTACCATATCCTTTCCAGAGCAGAGGCATTTCAATGTGATGTCATGGGCTTTTCTAGATTAGGGGTCTCCAAACTTGGCAACTTTAAGACTTGTGAACTTCAACTTTTAGAATTCTTTAGCCATCCAGGCCTGGGCAGCCAGGGATATGAAACAGGAAAACAAGACAAACAGGAGCAAAATTAAAATAAATGTTAAATGCCACCAAGGGAAGTTGCTGAAGATGCTGAAGACTAGATAGACTGGACTGGACTGGACTAGACTGGATGAGAAGAGAAGAGAAGAGAAGAGAAGAGAAGAGAAGAGAAGAGAAGAGAAGAGAAGAGAAGAGAAGAGAAGAGAAGAGAAGAGAAGAGAAGAGAAGAGAAGAGAAGAGAAGAGAAGAGAAGAGAATCTGGAAGGGACCTTGGAGGTCTTCTAATCTCCTGCTCAATCAGAAGAACCTATACTATTTCAGATAAGTGACTGTCTACGTAGCCCTGTGATGGCGAACCTATGCACACGTACCAGAGGTGGCACGTAGAGCGTCTCTGCTGGCACATCACCATTGTCCAAGGTCAGAGCTCCGTGGCGTTTCTTTCTTGAGCTTCTATTTCCCTGCAAATGACAAAACTGAAGCTCACGAACGGAGAAGATCTTAACTCTTGCCACGCTGCCAGTGTTAGGATGCCCTGCCTCCCACCGGCCAGCTGGTCTTCGGGTCTCTGCTGTGCATGTGCACATCTGCACATGCGCACATTTGCATGTGCACGCACCATTTAGTTTGGGCATGCGTGCACACAGTTTGGGCACTCGGTATCTAAAAGGTTCACCATCACTGGTCTAGTCTCTTCTTAAAAACCTCCAGCGATGGAGCACCCACAATTTCTGAAGGCAAGCTGTTCCACGGGTTAATTGTCCTCACTGTTAGGAAGTTTCTCCTTAATTCCAGGTTGCTTCTCTCTTTGGTTAATTTCCATCCATTGTTTCTTGTCCTGACCTCTGGTGCTTTGGAAAATAAGCTGACCCTCTCTTCTTTGTGGCATCTCCTCAAATACTGGAATACTGCTATCATGTCACCCCTAATTCTTCTTTTCTTTAGACTAGCCAAACCCAAAACCTGCAGTCTTTTAGTCTCCAGGCTTTTGATCATCTTAGTTGCTCTTCTCTGAACTTTTTCCAAAGTCTCAACATCTTCTTTTGTAATATGGTGAGCAAAATTGGTTGCAGTATTCCAGGTGTGATCTTACTAAGATTTTATAAAGCGGTACTAACACTTCTTGTCATCTTGATTCTATGCCTCTGTTCATGCAACCCAGGATTGTATTAGCTTTTTTTGGCTGCTATTGCACACTGCTGGCTCATATTCAAGCAATCATCCACTAGGACTCCAAAGTCCCTCTCACAGTTACTGTTTTTGAGCCAGGTCTTGCCTAATCTGTACTTACCGTATTTTTTGGAGTATAAAACGCACCTTTGTCCTCCAAAAAAGAGGGTAAAAATCTGGGTGCGTCTTATACTCTGAATGTAGCCCTGCCCCAGCTTCTCAAACCGAGGTTTCATAGGCTGAAAAAAGCATCAGAAATGAAGCTTTATCTGAAGCTCTGTTTCAGATGCTTTCAGAGGCAGAATTTTTTTTCCCCTGAAACTGGAGTTTCAGAAGTTTCAGAGGCAGAAAAAAATAAAACAAAACAAAACCCTAACCCTAACCCATGCACACCCAGTCACATTACCCCACCACCAACAAGCCACGCCCACAGAACCGGTAGTAACAAATTTTACATTTCACCACTGTGGCAGAGTTAGCCTGGAATACAGCATTTTAACCACTGAGAGGGAGGGAGGGAGGGAGGGAGGGAGGGAAGGAAAGGAAAGGAAAGGAAAGGAAAGGAAAGGAAAGGAAAGGAAAGGAAAGGAAAGGAAAGGAAAGGAAAGGAAAGGAAAGGAAAGGAAAGGAAAGGGAAGGGAAGGGAAGGGAAGGGAAGGGAAGGAAAGGAAAGGAAAGGAAAGGAAAGGAAAGGAAAGGAAAGGAAAGGAAAGGAAAGGAAAGGAAAGGAAAGGAAAGGAAAGAAGGAAGGAAAATAGCAATATGATTTAGACTTATATACCGATTCACAGTGCTTTACAGCCCTCTCTAAGAAGTTTACAGAGTCAGCATATTGCCACCAACAATCTGGGTCCTCAGTTACCCAACTCAGAAGGATGGAAGGCTGAGTTAACCTTGAGCCTGGTGAGATTCGATCTGCCAAACTACTGGTAGCTGGTGATCAGCAGAAGTAGCCTGCAGTACTGCACTCTAACCTCTGCGTCACCATGGCTCATTCATCTAGCAGTGAAATAAGTTCAAAAGCCCTAAAGAGATGAAATAATTTTTAAGGCATCATGAGATTACACAGTACAACATTTTTGGAAGCTTGGAGAACAGATCCCAGCCCAAATCTTAATCTAAATCTAAACAATAATTCTGCCTTAGTCAAAGCATGAAGGTGGAATGAGATGGTTGAAAAAAAATGCCCAAATCTAGTGTAAGAGTTGCCAAAATGAATAGAAGGTGTGGCACTTCGCGATTACCTCTGCAGCAGGAAAAGGCCATGAACTACAATTGAAGACTTCTCACAGACAGCCAAGCTGAGATTTTTTCCTATAAAATTTCTGAATCGGTCTCACAGTGGGTATTGTTTTATTTTGCTGAGGATGCTTCTGTACATACAGACGTCTGGGGAGATTCTCAGTCATCCAGGTCATAGTTGTGTCAAAGGTGCTTTTTCAAAAGGCAACTGGGTTGTTTTTTTTCCTTGAGAAAGACATTTCCCTTTCATCCAAGAAACTTCATCGGTTCTGGCAGCATGATGGGGGTGATGGAAGGATTAGTTTGGACAGGGTTGGGGAGGAGGGGGGTTGGAAGAGTCATGCAGTATTTCTTTGCAGTCATCTGGTCGTTAGTATTCTCCCTGAGAGTTCTTGAGGCCACTCGGAGGTCTCAAGAACTCTCTATAAATTGTATAGGATTTCCTGCTTGAGCAGGGGGTTGGAGTAGAAGATCTCCAAGGTCCCTTCCAACTCTGTTATTCCTACCCTGACCATCTCACCTAAATAACTCTCAGCAGTTTATTTTCTGAAAAACTCAGATTTTTCTTTTATATTTTAATACTCATACGCATTATTTATTTGCTATGCTAGGTGCATCCTTTACCTAACACAACCATCCATATAAATAATTTCTCTATGAACAAAGCCAACAAATCTAAACTGAGCCAGGCTAAGATTCGATATTGGGATAAAACTCAAATATTAGAAATCCAAATCTTTGGTTAAGACAGAAGTGCCTCTTCCGTGCCAAGGTGCTGAATTGACAAACGGTATTTGACGTAGGTACAGAATTGTAAAAGGGCAAACTGACCCTAAACAGATACATCTGGTGTTTAATGTTTATTGCACCCCAAATGTCATGTAGATTTCAGAGAGAAAATACTGTTTCCCTTACTGTCCTCTTTACTGCTTGTGAGGCGTCTTCTAGCCTCTTATCTCCTTTTGTTATGTCTTGAGCTCCGGAGCTGAAAGCCTGAGCCTGTGGGAACAGGGCTGTTATGTCTTTCCTAGAGATAGATTAAAGGGTAGCTTCTACGTGTGAAATGCATCACTCTCTGTAATACTTTTGTCTTTAAACTGTATAAATACATGGCCAGAAGAAGCCATCGGCGTTCAGACTTTTTCGTGGTCTTCGGACTGTTTGAACCTTGCGCAAATAAAAACTCTTTCCTGCACTGAAGAGCTTGTCCTAGTCCGTCATTTTTCCTGCAACAAAACAGTGGTGGGATTCAATTTTTTTTTACTACCGGTTCTGTGGGTGTGGCTTGGTGGGCGTGGCAGGGGAAAGATACTGTAAAATCTCCATTCCCTCCCCCCTCCAGGGGAAGGTTACTGCAAAATCCCCATTTCCTCCCGATCAGCTGAGACTCGGGAGGCAGAGAATAGATGGGAGTGGGGCCAGTCAGAGGTGGTATTTACCGGTTCTCTAAACTACTCAGAATTTCCGCTACCGGTTCGCCAAAACAGGTCAGAACCTTCTGAATACCACCTCTGAGTCTAAAATACTTGTGTATTAGGATGCATTTTATTCATTTATTTATTGGTTCGATGTATATGCCGCCCTTCTCTGGAGACTCAGGGCAGCTATTTCTAGCAATATCTGTTTAGCATGAAGTGTCTTAAGTTCCTTTTTCTTTTCCTGTTTCCTTCTCTCTCATACACACACACACACACACACACACACACACACACACACACACAATCTCTTATCAAAGTTTACAAATCCCAGGACTTTATATTTAAAGATTTTGAAATCTTCTTTCAAGGTTACTTTGCCATGCTTATGAAATTCTTATCTTGGAGAGCTAAAATAAGTTTGCCAATCTTCATACCGCATGAGTGTGCCTTCCCTCTGTTTAGAAATTTCTTGACTATTATAGTACCCTCTGCACAGAGTGTTCAGGACTAAATCCAAAGATATTAAGCAAGCAACAACATCAAAACAACACTCAAAATGCTTGCTGATTGTTAGTCTGGCCTCCTACGCTTCAGAGCCCAAGAAGAGTCAAGTTGCCCTTTTTCACCATTGTTCTGCTGTTGTTGTGTATCTGAACACACATGTACACATACACAAAGAAAGAAAGGTCATAAAAAGGAAACAAATACCCCTTGCCTGCATGGAGGGATGTCAAAAGGCAGCGAAATGTTACCATCGGGGCTGGACCAAGCTTTCGAAAGACTGAAAAAATTTCTATGAATCATAAGGTGATTCAAAGCAAAGACCGCTTCTCATCTTTGTTTTTCTTTTTTCTCTTTTCAGGTAAGGATGTGCCAGAAGTTGATTCTTCCCCTGAGAAACAAACTCCTGTTTTTTCCACTTCATTCTTTGAGCTAAAGAATGTCTTTTGAATTTCTCTTAAGGTTGTTTTGAAATTGATTGTAAGAGGTGAAGAAGGACACTACCGCCTGTTAATCGTATTGTTTTTGTTCCAGAACTTTCCATTGCTCTTATAATTCCTCAGGTGACCAGTTTTCCTAATGTGTAAAAAAGAAAGAAAAAAAAGAGGGGGGTAGTTCCCCTTACTATGTTCCTTGATATTCAGATGAAGCATGGGAAGTTAGGAAGGCCGCAGAGATAATAGATTTTTTAAAAACCCAACACTAGCACTATCTTCAACAGATGGAGTCACTTTGATGAACGTACAATGGCCTTCTTCAAATCCTGCCGTTACATATTTGTATGTCAATGCCTGATACAAATACACAGCTTTTTATTTTATTTTATTTTATTTTATTTTATTTTATTTTATTTTATTTTATTTTATTTTATTTTATTTTATTATTTTATTCTATTCTATTCTATTCTATTCTATTTATTTTATTATATTTTATAATTTGTCAAATTATATTATAATTTGTATAATTTTACAAATTTGTAAAATATATTTGTCAGAAATGAAAACAGGAATAATATAAAAATACAAAGATACATATGCACGCCCCCTTTATGGACCTCTTAAGTATAAAGTGAGGTCCATGGAGGTCAATTTGTGACTAAAACTGTGAAAATTTGTAGCTGAGACAACTGAATTAGGTAGAGCACTCCAGACTTTGACAACTCTATTACAAAAATTGTGTTTTTTACAGTCAAGTTTAGAACGATTTACATTGAGTTTAAAACGTTGTTCGTGCACGTATTATTGCAATTAAAACAGAAAACATAGTAGTAGAAAACATTACTACGTACAATTTTGTATGCAATACCTAAGTCTGACCACAAGCGACACAGTTCCAAGTTATCCAAACCATGAATTTCATGCCTAGTAGCATAGGGAATTCTATTACGTACAACACTTTTGTGATGAGATCACCAGACACATGTCAAGATTTGTCCTCTTCTCCTGGATCCCCCACCCCACATTTTAAACTAAGCAAGCATGGCATACTGTACAGGAGAAGCCAGTAGCTTTGTTTCTGATCAGATTATGTTGGGTAAACCAGTGGTGAAATCCAATTCTTTTTACTATCGGTTCTGTGGGCATGGCTTGGTGGGTGTGGTGTGGCTTGGTGGGCATGGCAGGAGAAGGATACTGCAAAATCTCTATTCCCACCCCACTCCACGGGAAGGATACTACAAAATCCCCATTTCCTCCCCACTCCTGGGGGAAGGATACTGCAAAATCTCCATTCCCACCCCACACTTAGGCCAGCCAGAGGTGGTATTCGCCGGTTTTCCAAACTACTCAAAATTTCCGCTACCAGTTCTCTGAACTGCTTCAAATTTCCACTACCGGTTCTCCAGAACCTGTCAGAACCTGCTGGATTTCACCCCTGGGGTAAACCCATTCTTCTTCTTCCATGTCTAAACTGCTAGAATGAAGCCACCTTCTTGGTTTTGTCATTGGCCAAAAATAAGCCATTATCATGTATCCGTTTCTTATCAGGTATATGTTGGTAGTAGCCAACATACCAGCAGATGGGCTGGGATCTCTGTCTCTTCACAGTCACATAGCTTCTCATTATCCACTAAGAGTTTCCACTTGGTTTTACATTTAGGCACTCCAACCCTCAACCTATTCAGGATCCTCCAAGTAGTATAAGGGAAGTTGGATCCTTCAGCCATATAACAATAGCAATAGCACTTAGACTTATATACCACTTCACAGTGCTTTACAGCCCTCTCTAAGCAGTTTACAGAATCAGCCTATTACCCCCAACAATCTGGGTCCTCATTTTACCCACCTCAGAAGGATGGAAGGCTGAGTCAATCTTGAGCCAACGAGATTCGAACTGCCAAATTGCAGTCAGCCAGCAGTCAGCAGAAGTAGCCTGCAGAACTGCACTCTAACCACTGTGCCACCATGGCTCATATCCTCCTCTAATGTTATTCCTTGCTGAATTATCTCCTTCCTCTATCTTTTAATTCAATTTTGTTTTCTTTACCCTCAACAATGTTTCTTCTTGCCACAAAGCTTTTCCTAGATCTTGGGGCATATGTCCATAC
This sequence comes from Pituophis catenifer annectens, assembly GCF_029215685.1. NCBI lineage: Eukaryota > Metazoa > Chordata > Lepidosauria > Squamata > Colubridae > Pituophis > Pituophis catenifer. Next base: position 11,922,778 of record NW_027256889.1, read on the forward strand.
CTTGCATACCTTCCTTGGTAGCCAACGAATTACACATTGTAAGCAGGCAAAGTTGTACACTAAATAGAGACTCCCGGTAATTATTTCAAAGATCTATTGAATAACACTTGACTGTGTGACTTCCTTCATCATTCTTGCTACTTCATTCAGCTTCATAAGATTCCAAACCAATCTCTACCATCAACACCTGCTTCTTATTTTCTGCTTGCTCATCAGTAGTTACGACTGAAATAATATACACTGAGGAAACACAGATTATTTGCTTGAGTTGCTCCCCCCCAAGAACTGCCAAAGAGACCAAGTTGGAAGGAAGCATATGATCTAAGTAGGCATCAATGCAGTATTTTCTTGGAAAGTCTATCGCGCCATAAAGAGGAGTTGGAAAACTTGGCTTTGATTCTAATTGGTTGGAATTTCCTCCAAAATTCCATTACTCTGGTATTTTAGAGGTGGGGGCAAGAAAGTCCACTGAAATCTATCACTCACATATAGTCACCGTAAAAGGCAAAGTTCTTTAAAGCAGTTATCAGTGTGTGAAGCAGTGGACTGTGGAAACACAACCTTCCTTGTTTAGTCTCAGCAAATATGTAGTTAGAAAACACCACTATTTCGCTTTGGAATTTGTGGTAAGCAAATAAGAATGTGTGGAAAGACCTCAGCCTTCTGACGGCCTAAGATTTCTCCCTGTGGTAGCAAACTTTCCATCCCAGTTCCTGTTCAGGCCACATTGTTGCACAAACCAAGAATTTCTTGCACAGGGTGCAGTTTAATTTATTTCTTATAGAACTTAGATTGTTTAAACCTAAAATATTAGTAAAGGGCAACCAACTATGTCTTGAGCAATGTAGCACATTCTGGATTTATAGAAAATTATTTAGGTACCACTTTTTGGCTCAGTGGCGCTGAGCTTGTCGATCGAAAGGTTGACAGTTCAGCAGGTTTGAATCCCTAGTGCCGCGTAACAGGGTGAGCTCCCATTACTTATCCCAGCTTCTGCCAACCTAGCAGTTCAAAAGCCTGTAAAAAATGCAAGTAGAAAAATAGAGATCACCCTTGGTGGGAAGGTAATAGTGTTCTGTGCACCTTTGGCATTTAGTCATGCTGGCCACATGACCATGGAGATGTCTTCAGAGAGCGCTGGCTCTTCAGCTTTGAAACGGAGATGAGCATTGCCCCTTAGAGTCAGGAACGACTAGGACATATGTGCGAGGCAGGGGTGGGTTCTACTTACCTTTACTACTGGTTCGCAATGGGAGCATGCGTGCGCATGCGCAGAAGCTTCTGCACATGCGCAGATCACCCATGATGATGTAGTGGCAGGTGGGCGGAGTCTTCCACCAGTTTTACTACCGGTTGTATAGAACCGGACCAAACCAGGAGCAACCCACCATTGGTGCAAGGGGAACCTTTACCTTTACCTTTCAATCTTTTGATCTAGTTTATCTAGTTTCTCTGTTTTCCTCCAGTTTCTCTGTTGTTCCTCTCAATGGATTCCCTTCATTGATCATACTATACTGTGTTGGTAGAAAGCATTCATCATCAGAATAGGGGTGAATGATTTTCCAGTGACCTTCAAAACTGGCTCACCATACAAAGGTTCTCATCCATTGTCCCTTCCATTTAGAGAAAAACCTTTGGACTCATGACAGTCCTTTGTTAATTGAAGAAAAAGGGAGTCTGGGCTGTTTCTTTATCCCTCCTGCAATTTTCTGCTTCCCATCTACCCACTCTGGACACCCAGGACTGTTTCCCCTTCCAAAGCAACATATGCCCACCCCTGGTCTATTGCACCAGTAATATTCGGGCATAATTATTGTAATTATTCTCCCATTAGTCAATAGAACGTAATGTAACAGTACTTTTACAATTAGGAAGTTATTTCAGGTTATGAAAGATAAGCTCTGGTTATGTTAAGAAAAACAGTGAAGGCAATACATGGATAATACATGGGCTGCTGGGGGTTCACAGTGGTTCAGGAGAACCTCTATTTAATATTCTGTGCAGTTCGGAGAACCCACAAATCCCAGTCCTGGCTGGCCTCACCCACCCTGCCCCGCTCCTCCCAGGAGTTCCCACACAGCCCATTTTGGATGCAGATAAATTCAGGGCACACAGACTCAGGGAGGACAAAAAATAGGCCTAACAGAAATTTGAAAAGGCCAGAAACAGGCCCGTTTCTGGCCTCCAGACGGTCTCCGGAGCCTAGGGAGGCCGTTTTTTACCCTCCTGGAGGCTCGAGGAAAGCCTCCGGAGCCTGGAGAGGGCAAAAACACCCCCACCATGGTGCAGGAGGCCGACTAGGCCATGCCCACCATGGCCACGCCCACCCAGCAATCGGGTAGAGAACTCTTTGCTAAAATTTTTGAAACCCACCCCCTGCATGGAACCATGGGAAGAAATCAATGTACAATTTCTCCCTGACACTTCCTTTACTGTAGTGGGGGATAACATTTTAATCTTATTTTGCCTTATGGTTTTCTACAGTTTAAATACAGCTAGTCCTCAACTTGCAACCGTTTGTTTAGTGTTAAGCTCAGCTATGGAAATTTTGGGCTCAATTGCAATCATAAATTGAGGACCACCTGTACTGTTAGGTCAATTACAAAAGTCAAGAAGGTTCAATAGTTCAAGAATGAACTACCATTAAAAGATTAGAAGCATTAATAACACCGATGGTTAATAGCTAATGAAAGTGTTTAAATGTAGGTGTGCGTTGCCTTCACTGTTTTTCTTAACATAACCAGAGCTTATCTTTCATAACCTGAAATAACTTCCTAATTGTAAAAGTACTGTTACATTACGTTCTATTGACTAATGGGAGAATAATTACAATAATTATGCCCGAATATTACTGGTGCAATAGACTAGGGGTGGGCACCTGTGGCCCTTTTACAACCTGTGGACTTCAACTCCCAGAATTCCTGAGACAGCCAAGCTGTCTCAGGAATTCTGGGAGTTGAAGTCTACAGGTTGTAAAAGGGCCACAGATGTCTACAGGTTGTAAAAGGGCCACAGTTGCCCACCCCTGCAATAGACCATTGCTCAAAATAAGGGGGTTGGAAATATTGTGAACTCTATTTCCTTAAAATTTCTACAGTCTACAGGTTGTAAAAGGGCCACAGTTGCCCACCCCTGCAATAGACCATTGCTCAAAATAAGGGGGTTGGAAATATTGTGAACTCTATTTCCTTAAAATTTCTCTCATCTTCTGGACTTCATACAATATGGGCATCCTTTCCATTCACCTTTACCCCCTAAAGCTGTAGAGCCCTTCACACAAGTAAAGTAAAGCATCACACGAAGTAAAGCATCTTCAAAAAAAAAACCAATGGGAGAGAAGCAAACTTTTGAGTCTTAAGCACGACAATGGAAAATCAGCAAAATTCTCCTTGGGCAGGGATAATATGCTTTGAAGAAAACATTCTCACCGGGCAGGAAAGCCCTGAATTCTTTGCATGGCATGGCTAATGTGTCACTGTCTGAGATCAAGATTACCGCTAGGGAAAGGAAAGGAAAGATAGCAAATGAATTCAATTGCTGGCTGGTCCTTATAAACAGCTGTTTCAGGGCAATAACAGGCAGGACTGCCACAAAAGAAATAATTTAGGCAGTGGTGGGTTTCTCGTTATGTTACTACCAGTTTGCCGCGCACATGCGTGCTCGCTTCATGCGCGCACACAGCTGGTTCACACACACGCCCGGCCTTCCGTGCATGCGCTTTGCTCACGTGCGCGCCTTCCCCGCATGCACCCGGCCTCAAAAACATGCCTAAATAGGATGGCAGAGCCGGCGGTGGCGGGGGGGAGGGGGCGGCCCATCCGCAATTTCCACTACCGGTTCGGCCAAACCTATCCGAACCAGCTGAATACCACCTCTGAACTTAGGGGTTCCTTAGAGTTAAGGCCTCACACTTTGCAAAAAATGTGTTCTATCCAGTGGTGGGTTTTAAAAATTAACTGTTTACTACCAGTTCTGTGGGCGTGGCTTGATGAGTGTAGCATGGCTTGGTGGGCGTGGCTTGGTGGGTGTGGCAGGGGAAGGATACTGTAAAATCTCCATTCCCTCCCCACTCCAGGGGAAGGTTACTGCAAAATCCCCATTTCCTCCCGATCAGCTGGGACTTGGGAGGCAGAGAATAGATGGGGATGGGGCCAGTCAGAATTGTTACTCCCGGTTCTCCAAACTACTCAAAATTTCTGCTACCGGTTTTCCAGAACCTGTCAGAACCTGCTGGATTTCACCCCTGATTTCACTGCATTTTTTATTAATACTAACATGCAAATATATGTTTAATTTTATCAACCATTTACATTTTTATTCTTGTGAGTAGTTGTCATAGGGGCCCTAATACACTGCTTTGCCCAGGTCCCATAATGCTGTTTAAGACAGCCCTGCTACCTACTGCCTTCTTTGAAGATACTTCGGTCCTTAAACAAAGTGACAATTTTTTTAAAATTAGTTTTTAAAAAAAGTTAGCAGGAAGTTAGGCAAGATGAGCCACAAGAATTACGCTGGGAGAGGGGATTTTGGCAATGCACATAGCTTTGCTAGCATGCTAATCAGACCTTGGTGGGGTAGAGATGGACATAGCTGAAATTCTTGCTGCATTACAAGATGCCTAGAAATAGCTTGATGACTCACTGGACATAATCAGTTTGTTGAGGTCATTTATAAGATATGCTGCAACCAGCAAGTGGATCTCCACTCTCCACATTTTCCTCTTCTATTCTTCGCTCCACATTTTATTTTTAGCCAATAGAGAGTTTGCATGGTTTACTCCTTGTCTATCCGGTTCTGTTTCCTCATTGATTTGTGGTTTTTAAAATCCTCTTCAAAAAAAACAATCCCCCCAATGAAAACGCTTACTTAAAACTGTTTTGGAATGCGGGTTTTGTAAATAGATGAAGCATTTTAAAATCAGAACTCTGTAGGCAATTGTGAAAATATACGACTTGCAATAAACATTTGGAACATCACTAGATTCAGAGGTGTGAAATCTGAAATGTAGCTTTTTCAGTTTATCCATCACTTATGACCCTCCTGGAATGGGAATGTTCTGATCCAGCTCCCCAAATATGACAAACCCTCTGACGTGAACTCAAAAGATTCCTTTATTAGGAATGCTGGCAGCCCCAGCAAAAAGTTTCTCTCACAGGCTAACAAGTCCATACAGCCAGAAGATGAATAGTTGTCTGCCACATCTATTCATCTCCACCTCCTGCCTTTTCTCCTCAGAGCTACGGTGGGGCCTCACTAGCAGCAGTGGCTCTTCTTTCCCCAGGATTGGCCCATAGATTTCCACTGCTCTCCTCTCCTCTCCTCTGCCTTCTGTGCATCCGCGCATGAGGCACTGGACCCAGCTGTTCCTCCTCTTCCTCATCAGCCACCTCCAGACCTGGGGGCTATTGACTCTCCATCTGAGGGCTGATGGATGGCCCAGCCCAGGCTTCGCCTCTCTCTCTCTTCCTCTCTCCCTCTCCCTCCCTCCCTCCCTCCCTCCCTCTCTCTCTCTTTTTCTCTCTCTCTCTCTCTCTCTCCCAGCTCAATTCCCTCTTCCTATTGCAATGCACTCCATATTGTGCTGCTCTTGAAGAGCACCCAATTGGTCCAGAATACAATGGCTCAATAGTAAGCCTCTTCCATTGAGTTGGCTTCTGGGTGCAATTCAATATGATGGGTATCACCTTCAAGCCCTTCATGATGCAAGACCTGGTTCTCTTCTCCCTATATAATCTGCTTGCCCAATAATATCAAGTCCCTTATCTCATGGACTGCTATTTGTAAGATCTTGGGAAGCACCTCTCCTTTGCAATAGCTTATTCCTAGACATCTGAATTGTCCTTGCCGGCTATTTGAAAGTCCATAAAAACACCATAAGTTCATCTGGTCATTAAGAACCACTGCCTCCTCTACTGAGGAATGGTATTTGAATTTTGGGCAATGGATTGTCCTGTTCTTGGCTTTTACATTCCCCATCCCACCAATGAATTGGTGAATTAGGACTGTAACTTGTCTTGGTTATTTTTAATAGCAATAGCACTTAGACTTATATACCGTTTCATAGTACTTTACACCCTTCTCTAAGTGGTTTACAGAGTCAGCATATTTCTCCCAATAATCTGGGTCCTCATTTTATCAACCTTGGAAGGATGGAAGACAGAGTCAACCTTGAGCCCCATCTGGATTGTTAATCGACACAGATTGTCAACACTTGAATTAGTCTTTTTGGGGCAAAGGAGCACGAAAGAAGCATAGGACAATATGGCAAACTTAGGAGGCTTATATGTCATGTATAAATGCATTGTAATGTATTTCATTGTACATTCAGTGCTTTATTCAGTGGTGGGTTTCACTTATTTTTACAATCGGTTCACCCCGCGCATGCATGCTTGCTTCACTCTTGCGCGCACCTTCTGCGCATGCACCCAGCCTCAAAAATGTGGCTAAATAGGATGGCATAGTGCCAGGGTGGAAGGGGGCGGGTTCGGGCCAGCCCACCCACGATCTCTACTACCAGTTCGTCTGAATTGATCCGAACCGGCTGAATACCACCTCTGGCTTTATTGTATTAAAATAATTCACAGGGAAATTTTTTAATAATATTACAAAACTTCAAGTTCATTAGTCATGATAATATCCAAAGGCCTAGACATTTTATTTTAAGGACAATGATGCCTGGTCAACTGATTGCTGGTCCAACTGTTTCTATCCATTATTTTTTAAAGTCATAAAAAAATGATGATAATATTGCTCAAAAGTTGCTTTCCTATCCTTTGTTTAAAAAATGTCATCCACGTGTTAATACGATACCACCTGACAATAATCCTATGCTAAAAATAAATTTCTGTATGTATCTTTCTTCTTTTCTCAACCATAAGTAGATTTTAAAGCCACTAAGACACAACACTGTACAAGCACATCACAAACACAAATCACATCTAAATGATCAACCAATCCAAGCAACAGAAGATCAATTATTTAGTCTGCTTCGAATACAAAGCTGCTTTTGGGCAGAAAGAATTCAAAACAATAATTTCAACCTATAATATTATTTCTCTTTTTATAGCAATAGCAATAGCACTTAAACTTATATAGTGCTTCACAGTGCTTTACAGCCCTTTCTAAGAGGTTTGCAGAGTCAACATATTGCCCCCCTCATTTTACCGATCTCGGAAGGATGGAAGGCTGAGTCAACCTTAAGCCTGGTGAGATTTGATCTGCCAAACTGCTGGCAGCTGGTGATCAGCAGAAGTAGCCTGTAGTACTGCACTCTAACCACTGCGCCACAGCAGCTCTCTTTTATATAAATCTGTGTCATTTCTATGTCTCAAGAGAAGGAAATAAATCTGAGCAATTATCAAATATGCATTTCCTGGAAGTTTCCAAGAGTCTGCAATTCAGAATCCATATACAAAAAAGCATAAATTATCAGAGGTTGTTTTAAAATATTTATCCAATAGAGAAATGTGTGCGGTGTGCATGCACACACTCCAAACACTTAGGAGAGTTTAAGTCACATAACAACGTAGAAATCAGTCAAAATGGACTTGCGTATAAGCAAAATTGACCTGGATTTGTCCATTGCTAGAAGATGACATTTTCTTACTGTGAATCATGACCTGATGTTAACCATCCAAACTGAATTAACCAAAGTCCAATATTTTTTAATGTATCTCCCCCCTAAAATCACCTAAAATACATCCACTGTTAGAGGATATTTCATGAATGCTCCACCTGCCCATTATAACTGGGGAAACCATAATAACCACCTGAAAAATTGGCAAAAATATTTAAAGATAAATCAGCTAAATGTTGGAAATGTCATCAGACACCAGGATCGTATTATCATACGTGGTGGACATGACCAGAAGTGAAAAATTATTGGATTAAAATTAAAACATGGTTAGAAGAAATGATACAACAACATATAGATTTAAAACCTGAACTGTTCCTATTGGGTATCTTACTAGAGAAATTTAGTAAAGAAAATACATATTTGATTATACATGTGTGTGTATATATATATACACATACATACACATACATACATACATTATACTGCATAATATATATACATTATACTGCAGCGAGGATAGTATTTGCGCAAAGATGGAAAGCAGAGAAAATCCCTACAGAGGGAGAAGTAATTAAGAAAATATTGCATGGTGCAGAAATGAATAGATTGACTTTGACAGTTAAAGAAAGAGAGGAATCGGAATACTTTAAGATATGGGGGCAATTTTATCATTGGTCAGAGAAGAGATATATATAGGATAATGTAATGAGTGAAGAAGAAAGAAGAGAAAGAAGATAGATAAATGTATTAATAGAAAAGTAAGAAATGTGGGCGAAAAGTTATAATAAATGAAATGATAATATTAAGATACGATAAATAGTGGAGGAGTAGGAAGAAGACACAAAAGATGTACTCAGATGATACACTGAATGATTGATTATGTATTGTATGCTTGTCTATAAAATAAAAAAAACTTTTATATAAAATGAATTCTTTCATGGAGAAAGCAATATTTTGACAGTTAGAATAAAAAAAAACAACAATCCCCTCCCCGGATAATAGTAATTGTGCAATAAGGCACCAACACACCAATATGAAGACATAAAGAATGAAAAGATATTGAATAGAACAGTCAGCAAGAAATGGTTTGGCTGCAAATATAGCAGATCAAAAGCTCTTCCTTCCCTCTTCCACTCATTAAATAAAGTCTTCCTAAAATATACAGTTTTAATCTCCAGTTGATTGAAAAGATGCAATCTTATCTTCAGCGCTGCCTTAGATTGTATATATGCACAAGTGTGGGGATCGATAGTGTTTCACTTCTCAAGAAATGCCTTTGCCCCAATGTTTGATAACAACTGCTTAATCACCTTGAACCAAACAAATCAGAACTTATAGTCTCTGCTATCTTTCTATGACTCATAGCTCCATGCCCCAAATATCCATTGTAGGTCTGGTTGGTTTACTTCCTGAATTTGTCAAGTGTCATTTTATTATCCTCTATTCCTAGTACTTATCAACTGCAGTTTTTTTTTTTTTATTATTTACCAGTTGGTTGATTGGAATTAGCAAACACAGTATCTCTGATAAGCCTAACAAATAAAACAAGTCTGTTGTAGTAAATAAAGAGCTGGTCAGGTAACCAGGAGACTGTGAATTCTAGTCCCACCTTAGGCATGAAACCTGGCTGGGTAAACTTGGGCCAATCACCAGGAGACTGTGAATTCTAGTCCCGCCTTAGGCATGAAAGCCGGCTGGATGACTTTGAGCAAGTCATCCCCACTCAGCCTAACTCACCTCCCAGGATTGTAGTTGGGAAAAACAGAAGGAAGAATGAGCATTAGATATGTTGCCATCTGGAGTTAGCTATAAATTAATAAACGAGGAATGAACATGAAACAAATAAATAAAATCAGTTGGATGAATATATGATGCCCTCTCTGACACCATTTGCAGTAAAATGAACCAGTTCATTCAGCGAACCAGTATAGAAATGCCAAGGAAGCCAGAAATAGCCACAGACAAACTAGACATACCCAGTTCCTGCAACTGTTCTTTATATGTTTTAACCTCCAGTCCCCTAATCATCTTTGTTGCTCTTCTCTGCACTCTTTCTAGAGTCTCCACATCCTTTTTACATCGTGGTGACTAAAACTGAATGCAGTATTCCAAGGGTGGCCTTACCAAGGCATTATAAAGTGGTATTAACACTTCAGGTGATCTTGATTCTATCCCTTTCTTTATGCAGCCTAGAACTGTGTTGGCTTTTTTGGCAGCTGCTGCACACTCCTGGCTCATATTTAAATGATTATCCACTAGGACTCCAAGATCCCTCTCTCAGTTACTACTATTGAGCAAGGTACCACATATACGGTACCTGTGCATTTTGTTTTTCTTGCCTAAATGTAGAACCTTACTTTTTTCACCATTGAAGTTCAAGTTTGTCAAGATCCTTCTGTATCTTAAGCCTATCTTCTGGACTGTTGGCTATTCCTGCCAGCTTGGTGTCATCTGCAAATTTGATGAGTTCCCCATCTATTCCCACGTTCAAGTCATTGATGAAGATGTTAAAGAGTACTGGGCCTAAAACAGAGCCTTGGGGTATTCCACTGCATACTCCCCTCCATGTAGATCAGTGTTTCTATTTTATCTAATAGTTCTATTTTATCTATGGTCTGCTTTATCAAATGCCTTACTGAAATCCAAGTAAATTATATCAACAGTATTCCTCTGGTCCACTAATTTTGTCACTTTGTCAAAGAATGCAATAAGATTAGTCTGGCATGATGTGTTTTTGAGAAACCCATGTTCGTTTTTGGATATCACTCATATTATTATCTCCCTGGGATTCAGTTTCAGGTTGTTGTTTTTTTATCACTCTGTGATGCTGTTTCATGAGTAATAAACACTGGTTTATTATTCAACATTTTATTTGCTCACACTTTCTCGCCATCCCATCAGGCCTGAGCCAAGGAATAAAGAAAGGAGAGAACAAAGTAGTAGATCTATCCAGATCACAACTGAGTTCTCTGACCAGAAGCAATCATTTCTCCCAGGTTTCAGCAGGAGAAGCTAGGGACAGTACCTGGGGATTTTTGATATGTGTAAACTATGCTAAAATGAACCTTGGCATCTGTCTTTAACAACAGTTTAAGGATAAGAGTTCAATAGTAATCCTGTTCAAGCATTAGCCTTCTAGCTATTATATGTACACCCCTAAGAAACATGTGCTGCACATTGCAAACTTGGAGAGAATATTATCTAGAATGCACACGGGGAACATGTCATACCAATCAAAAAAACACTTTACAGCTGCATCTTTGTCTGTCTCAGCCTTCCCAGGTAGACTAGAGAGGACAGATAACCAGATGAGATAATTTTTTTGCTCCTGGGCAGCTTTTTTTCTGACCGCGGAATCACGCGTTTTCTTCCTCGGGCAGCAAAAACACTCGATTTTTAAAAACAGCTAATAATAATATTTTTAGACATGGAATTCCACCCCAAATCACATTCTAGCATCCGTTATTACATTTGAGAAAAAAATTTTTTTTCCTCCTGGGCAGCTTTTTTTCTGACCTCGGCATCACGCATTTTCTTCCTCGGGCAGCAAAAACACTCGATTTTTAAAAACAGCTAATAATAATATTTTTAGACATGGAATTCCACCCCGAATCACATTCTAGCATCCGTTATTACATTTGAGAAAAAAAATTTTTTTGCTCCTGGGCAGCTTTTTTTCTGACCGCGGCATCACGCGTTTTCTTCCTCGGGCAGCAAAAATACTCGATTTTTAAAAACAGCTAATAATAATATTTTTAGACATGGAATTCCACCCCGAATCACATTCTAGCATCCGTTATTACATTTGAGAAAAAAAAATTTTTTGCTCCTGGGCAGCTTTTTTTCTGACTGCGGCATCACGAGTTTTCTTCCTCGGGCAGCAAAAACACTCGATTTTTAAAAACAGCTAATAATAATATTTTTAGACATGGAATTCCACCCCGAATCACATTCTAGCATCCGTTATTACATTTGAGGAAAAAAAATTTTTTGCTCCTGGGCAGCTTTTTTTCTGACCGCGGCATCACGCGTTTTCTTCCTCGGGCAGCAAAAACACTCGATTTTTAAAAACAGCTAATAATAATATTTTTAGACATGGAATTCCACCCCGAATCACATTCTAGCATCCGTTATTACATTTGAGAAAAAAAAATTTTTGCTCCTCGGCAGCTTTTTTTCTGACCGCGGCATCACGCGTTTTCTTCCTTGGGCCGCAAAAACACTCGATTTTTAAAAACAGCTAATAATAATATTTTTAAACATGGAATTCCACCCCGAATCACATTCTAGCATCCGTTATTACATTTGAGAAAAAAAAATTTTTTTGCTCCTGGGCAGCTTTTTTTCTGACCGCGGCATCATGCGTTTTCTTCCTCGGGCAGCAAAAACACTCGATTTTTAAAAACAGCTAATAATAATATTTTTAGCCATGGAATTCCACCCCGAATCACATTCTAGCATCCGTTATTACATTTGAGAAAAAAAAATATTTTTGCTCCTGGGCAGCTTTTTTTCTGACCGCGGCATCACGCGTTTTCTTCCTCGGGCAGCAAAAACACTCGATTTTTAAAAACAGCTAATAATAATATTTTTAGACATGGAATTCCACCCCGAATCACATTCTAGCATCCGTTATTACATTTGAGAAAAAAAAATTTTTTTGCTCCTGTGCAGCTTTTTTTCTGACCGCGGCATCACGCGTTTTCTTCCTCGGGCAGCAAAAACACTCGATTTTTAAAAACAGCTAATAATAATATTTTTAGACATGGAATTCCACCCCGAATCACATTCTAGCATCTATTATTACATTTGAGAAAAAAAAAATTTTTTGCTCCTGGGCAGCTTTTTTTCTGACCGCCGCATCACGCGTTTTCTTCCTCGGGCAGCAAAAACACTCGATTTTTAAAAACAGCTAATAATAATATTTTTAGACATGGAATTCCACCCCGAATCACATTCTAGCATCCGTTATTACATTTGAGAAAAAAAAATTTTTTTGCTCCTGGGTAGCTTTTTTTCTGACCGCGGCATCACGCGTTTTCTTCCTCGGGCCGCAAAAACACTCGATTTTTAAAAACAGCTAATAATAATATTTTTAGACATGGAATTCCACCCCGAATCCCATTCTAGCATCCGTTATTACATTTGAGAAAAAAAAATTTTTTTGCTCCTGGGCAGCTTTTTTTCTGACCCCGGCATCACGCGTTTTCTTCCTCGGGCAGCAAAAACACTCGATTTTTAAAAACAGCTAATAATAATATGTTTAGACATGGAATTCCACCCCGAATCACATTCTACCATCCGTTATTACATTTGAGAAAAAAAAAATTTTTTGCTCCTGGGCAGCTTTTTTTCTGACCGCGGCATCACGCGTTTTCTTCCTCGGGCAGCAAAAACACTCGATTTTTAAAAACAGCTAATAATAATATTTTTAGACATGGAATTCCACCCCGAATCACATTCTAGCATCCGTTATTATATTTGAGAAAAAAAAATTTTTTTGCTCCTGGGCAGCTTTTTTTCTGACCGCGGCATCACGCGTTTTCTTCCTCGGGCAGCAAAAACACTCGATTTTTAAAAACAGCTAATAATAAAATTTTTAGACATGGAATTCCACCCCGAATCACATTCTAGTATCCGTTATTACATTTGAGAAAAAAATTTTTTTGCTCCTGGGCAACTTTTTTTCTGACCGCGGCATCACGCGTTTTCTTCCTTGGGCCGCAAAAACACTCGATTTTTAAAAACAGCTAATAATAATATTTTTAAACATGGAATTCCACCCCGAATCACATTCTAGCATCCGTTATTACATTTGAGAAAAAAAAAATTTTTTGCTCCTGGGCAGCTTTTTTTCTGACCGCGGCATCACGCGTTTTCTTCCTCGGGCAGCAAAAACACTCGATTTTTAAAAACAGCTAATAATAATATTTTTAGACATGGAATTCCACCCCGAATCACATTCTAGCATCCGTTATTACATTTGAGAAAAAAAAATTTTTTTGCTCCTGGGCAGCTTTTTTTCTGACCGCGGCATCACGCGTTTTCTTCCTTGGGCAGCAAAAACACTCGATTTTTAAAAACAGCTAATAATAATATTTTTAGACATGGAATTCCATCCCGAATCACATTCTAGCATCCGTTATTACATTTGAGAAAAAAAAAATTTTTTGCTCCTGGGCAGCTTTTTTTCTGACCGCGGCATCACGCGTTTTCTTCCTCGGGCAGCAAAAACACTCGATTTTTAAAAACAGCTAATAATAATATTTTTAGACATGGAATTCCACCCCGAATCACATTCTAGCATCCATTATTACATTTGAGAAAAAAAAATTTTTTTGCTCCTGGGCAGCTTTTTTTCTGACCGCGGCATCATGCGTTTTCTTCCTCGGGCAGCAAAAACACTCGATTTTTAAAAACAGCTAATAATAATATTTTTAGACATGGAATTCCACCCCGAATCATATTCTAGCATCCGTTATTATATTTGAGAAAAAAAAATTTTTTTGCTCCTGGGCAGCTTTTTTTCTGACCGCGGCATCACGCGTTTTCTTCCTTGGGCCGCAAAAACACTCGATTTTTAAAAACAGCTAATAATAATATTTTTAGACATGGAATTCCACCCCGAATCACATTCTAGTATCCGTTATTACATTTGAGAAAAAAATTTTTTTGCTCCTGGGCAACTTTTTTTCTGACCGCGGCATCACGCGTTTTCTTCCTTGGGCCGCAAAAACACTCGATTTTTAAAAACAGCTAATAATAATATTTTTAAACATGGAATTCCACCCCGAATCACATTCTAGCATCCGTTATTACATTTGAGAAAAAAAAATTTTTTTGCTCCTGGGTAGCTTTTTTTCTGACCGCGGCATCACGCGTTTTCTTCCTCGGGCAGCAAAAACACTCGATTTTTAAAAACAGCTAATAATAATATTTTTAGACATGGAATTCCACCCCGAATCACATTCTAGCATCTATTATTACATTTGAGAAAAAAAATTTTTTTTGCTCCTGGGCAGCTTTTTTTCTGACCGCCGCATCACGCGTTTTCTTCCTCGGGCAGCAAAAACACTCGATTTTTAAAAACAGCTAATAATAATATTTTTAGACATGGAATTCCACCCCGAATCACATTCTAGCATCCGTTATTACATTTGAGAAAAAAAATTTTTTTGCTCCTGGGCAGCTTTTTTTCTGACCGCGGCATCACGCGTTTTCTTCCTCGGGCAGCAAAAACACTCGATTTTTAAAAACAGCTAATAATAATATTTTTAGACATGGAATTCCACCCCGAATCACATTCTAGCATCCGTTATTACATTTGAGAAAAAAAAATTTTTTTGCTCCTGGGCAGCTTTTTTTCTGACCGCGGCATCACGCGTTTTCTTCCTCGGGCAGCAAAAACACTCGATTTTTAAAAACAGCTAATAATAATATTTTTAGACATGGAATTCCACCCCGAATCACATTCTAGCATCCGTTATTACATTTGAGAAAAAAAAATTTTTTTGCTCCTGGGCAGCTTTTTTTCTGACCGCGGCATCACGCGTTTTCTTCCTCGGGCAGCAAAAACACTCGATTTTTAAAAACAGCTAATAATAATATTTTTAGACATGGAATTCCATCCCGAATCACATTCTAGCATCCGTTATTACATTTGAGAAAAAAAAATTTTTTTGCTCCTGGGCAGCTTTTTTTCTGACCGCGGCATCACGCGTTTTCTTCCTCGGGCAGCAAAAACACTCGATTTTTAAAAACAGCTAATAATAATATTTTTAGACATGGAATTCCACCACGAATCACATTCTAGCATCCGTTATTACATTTGAGAAAAAAAAATTTTTTTGCTCCTGGGCAGCTTTTTTTCTGACCGCGGCATCACGCGTTTTCTTCCTCGGGCAGCAAAAACACTCGATTTTTAAAAACAGCTAATAATAATATTTTTAGACATGGAATTCCACCCCGAATCACATTCTAGCATCCATTATTACATTTGAGAAAAAAAAAATTTTTTGCTCCTGGGCAGCTTTTTTTCTGACCGCGGCATCATGCGTTTTCTTCCTCGGGCAGCAAAAACACTCGATTTTTAAAAACAGCTAATAATAATATTTTTAGCCATGGAATTCCACCCCGAATCACATTCTAGCATCCGTTATTACATTTGAGAAAAAAAAATATTTTTGCTCCTGGGCAGCTTTTTTTCTGACCGCGGCATCACGCGTTTTCTTCCTCGGGCAGCAAAAACACTCGATTTTTAAAAACAGCTAATAATAATATTTTTAGACATGGAATTCCACCCCGAATCACATTCTAGCATCCGTTATTACATTTGAGAAAAAAAAATTTTTTTGCTCCTGGGCAGCTTTTTTTCTGACCGCCGCATCACGCGTTTTCTTCCTCGGGCAGCAAAAACACTCGATTTTTAAAAACAGCTAATAATAATATTTTTAGACATGGAATTCCACCCCGAATCACATTCTAGCATCCGTTATTACATTTGAGAAAAAAAAATTTTTTTGCTCCTGTGCAGCTTTTTTTCTGACCGCGGCATCACGCGTTTTCTTCCTCGGGCAGCAAAAACACTCGATTTTTAAAAACAGCTAATAATAATATTTTTAGACATGGAATTCCACCCCGAATCACATTCTAGCATCCGTTATTACATTTGAGAAAAAAAAATTTTTTTGCTCCTGTGCAGCTTTTTTTCTGACCGCGGCATCACGCGTTTTCTTCCTGGGGCAGCAAAAACACTCGATTTTTAAAAACAGCTAATAATAATATTTTTAGACATGGAATTCCACCCCGAATCACATTCTAGCATCTATTATTACATTTGAGAAAAAAAAATTTTTTTGCTCCTGGGCAGCTTTTTTTCTGACCGCCGCATCACGCGTTTTCTTCCTCGGGCAGCAAAAACACTCGATTTTTAAAAACAGCTAATAATAATATTTTTAGACATGGAATTCCACCCCGAATCACATTCTAGCATCCGTTATTACATTTGAGAAAAAAAAATTTTTTTGCTCCTGGGCAGCTTTTTTTCTGACCGCGGCATCACGCGTTTTCTTCCTCGGCAGCAAAAACACTCGATTTTTAAAAACAGCTAATAATAATATTTTTAGACATGGAATTCCACCCCGAATCACATTCTAGCATCCGTTATTACATTTGAGAAAAAAAAATTTTTTTGCTCCTGTGCAGCTTTTTTTCTGACCGCGGCATCACGCGTTTTCTTCCTCGGGCAGCAAAAACACTCGATTTTTAAAAACAGCTAATAATAATATTTTTAGACATGAAATTCCACCCCGAATCACATTCTAGCATCTATTATTACATTTGAGAAAAAAAAATTTTTTTGCTCCTGGGCAGCTTTTTTTCTGACCGCCGCATCACGCGTTTTCTTCCTCGGGCAGCAAAAACACTCGATTTTTAAAAACAGCTAATAATAATATTTTTAGACATGGAATTCCACCCCGAATCACATTCTAGCATCCGTTATTACATTTGAGAAAAAAAAATTTTTTTGCTCCTGGGCAGCTTTTTTTCTGACCGCGGCATCACGCGTTTTCTTCCTCGGGCAGCAAAAACACTCGATTTTTAAAAACAGCTAATAATAATATTTTTAGACATGGAATTCCATCCCGAATCACATTCTAGCATCCGTTATTACATTTGAGAAAAAAAAAATTTTTTGCTCCTGGGCAGCTTTTTTTCTGACCGCGGCATCACGCGTTTTCTTCCTCGGGCAGCAAAAACACTCGATTTTTAAAAACAGCTAATAATAATATTTTTAGACATGGAATTCCACCCCGAATCACATTCTAGCATCCGTTATTACATTTGAGAAAAAAAATTTTTTTTGCTCCTGGGCAGCTTTTTTTCTGACCGCGGCATCACGCGTTTTCTTCCTCGGGCAGCAAAAACACTCGATTTTTAAAAACAGCTAATAATAATATTTTTAGACATGGAATTCCACCCCGAATCACATTCTAGCATCCGTTATTACATTTGAGAAAAAAAAATTTTTTTGCTCCTGGGCAGCTTTTTTTCTGACCGCGGCATCACGCGTTTTCTTCCTCGGGCAGCAAAAACACTCGATTTTTAAAAACGGCTAATAATAATATTTTTAGACATGGAATTCCACCCCGAATCACATTCTAGCATCCATTATTACATTTGAGAAAAAAAATTTTTTTTGCTCCTGGGCAGCTTTTTTTCTGACCGCCGCATCACACGTTTTCTTCCTCGGGCAGCAAAAACACTCGATTTTTAAAAACAGCTAATAATAATATTTTTAGACATGCAATTCCACCCCGAATCACATTCTAGCATCCGTTATTACATTTGAGAAAAAAAATTTTTTTGCTCCTGGGCAGCTTTTTTTCTGACCGCGGCATCACGCGTTTTCTTCCTCGGGCAGCAAAAACACTCGATTTTTAAAAACAGCTAATAATAATATTTTTAGACATGGAATTCCACCCCGAATCACATTCTAGCATCCGTTATTACATTTGAGAAAAAAAATTTTTTTGCTCCTGGGCAGCTTTTTTTCTGACCGCGGCATCACGCGTTTTCTTCCTCGGGCAGCAAAAACACTCGATTTTTAAAAACAGCTAATAATAATATTTTTAGACATGGAATTCCACCCCGAATCACATTCTAGCATCCGTTATTACATTTGAGAAAAAAAAATTTTTTTGCTCCTGGGCAGCTTTTTTTCTGACCGCCGCATCACGCGTTTTCTTCCTCGGGCAGCAAAAACACTCGATTTTTAAAAACAGCTAATAATAATATTTTTAGACATGGAATTCCACCCCGAATCACATTCTAGCATCCGTTATTACATTTGAGAAAAAAAAAATTTTTTGCTCCTGGGCAGCTTTTTTTCTGACCGCGGCATCACGCGTTTTCTTCCTCGGACAGCAAAAACACTCGATTTTTAAAAACAGCTAATAATAATATTTTTAGACATGGAATTCCACCCCGAATCACATTCTAGCATCCGTTATTACATTTGAGAAAAAAAAATTTTTTTGCTCCTGGGCAGCTTTTTTTCTGACCGCGGCATCACGCGTTTTCTTCCTCGGGCAGCAAAAACACTCGATTTTTAAAAACAGCTAATAATAATATTTTTAGACATGGAATTCCATCCCGAATCACATTCTAGCATCCGTTATTACATTTGAGAAAAAAAAATTTTTTTGCTCCTGGGCAGCTTTTTTTCTGACCGCGGCATCACGCGTTTTCTTCCTCGGGCAGCAAAAACACTCGATTTTTAAAAACAGCTAATAATAATATTTTTAGACATGGAATTCCACCCCGAATCACATTCTAGCATCCGTTATTACATTTGAGAAAAAAAATTTTTTTGCTCCTGGGCAGCTTTTTTTCTGACCGCGGCATCACGCGTTTTCTTCCTCGGGCAGCAAAAACACTCGATTTTTAAAAACAGCTAATAATAATATTTTTAGACATGGAATTCCACCCCGAATCACATTCTAGCATCCGTTATTACATTTGAGAAAAAAAAATTTTTTTGCTCCTGGGCAGCTTTTTTTCTGACCGCCGCATCACGCGTTTTCTTCCTCGGGCAGCAAAAACACTCGATTTTTAAAAACAGCTAATAATAATATTTTTAGACATGGAATTCCACCCCGAATCACATTCTAGCATCCGTTATTACATTTGAGAAAAAAAATTTTTTTGCTCCTGGGCAGCTTTTTTTCTGACCGCGGCATCACGCGTTTTCTTCCTCGGGCAGCAAAAACACTCGATTTTTAAAAACAGCTAATAATAATATTTTTAGACATGGAATTCCACCCCGAATCACATTCTAGCATCCGTTATTACATTTGAGAAAAAAAAATTTTTTTGCTCCTGGGCAGCTTTTTTTCTGACCGCCGCATCACGCGTTTTCTTCCTCGGGCAGCAAAAACACTCGATTGTTAAAAACAGCTAATAATAATATTTTTAGACATGGAATTCCACCCCGAATCACATTCTAGCATCCGTTATTACATTTGAGAAAAAAAAAATTTTTTGCTCCTGGGCAGCTTTTTTTCTGACCGCGGCATCACGCGTTTTCTTCCTCGGGCAGCAAAAACACTCGATTTTTAAAAACAGCTAATAATAATATTTTTAGACATGGAATTCCACCCCGAATCACATTCTAGCATCCGTTATTACATTTGAGAAAAAAAAATTTTTTTGCTCCTGGGCAGCTTTTTTTCTGACCGCGGCATCACGCGTTTTCTTCCTCGGGCAGCAAAAACACTCGATTTTTAAAAACAGCTAATAATAATATTTTTAGACATGGAATTCCATCCCAAATCACATTCTAGCATCCGTTATTACATTTGAGAAAAAAAAATTTTTTTGCTCCTGGGCAGCTTTTTTTCTGACCGCGGCATCACGCGTTTTCTTCCTCGGGCAGCAAAAACACTCGATTTTTAAAAACAGCTAATAATAATATTTTTAGACATGCAATTCCACCCCGAATCACATTCTAGCATCCGTTATTACATTTGAGAAAAAAAATTTTTTTGCTCCTGGGCAGCTTTTTTTCTGACCGCGGCATCACGCGTTTTCTTCCTCGGGCAGCAAAAACACTCGATTTTTAAAAACAGCTAATAATAATATTTTTAGACATGGAATTCCACCCCGAATCACATTCTAGCATCCGTTATTACATTTGAGAAAAAAAATTTTTTTGCTCCTGGGCAGCTTTTTTTCTGACCGCGGCATCACGCGTTTTCTTCCTCGGGCAGCAAAAACACTCGATTTTTAAAAACAGCTAATAATAATATTTTTAGACATGGAATTCCACCCCGAATCACATTCTAGCATCCGTTATTACATTTGAGAAAAAAAAATTTTTTTGCTCCTGGGCAGCTTTTTTTCTGACCGCCGCATCACGCGTTTTCTTCCTCGGGCAGCAAAAACACTCGATTTTTAAAAACAGCTAATAATAATATTTTTAGACATGGAATTCCACCCCGAATCACATTCTAGCATCCGTTATTACATTTGAGAAAAAAAAAATTTTTTGCTCCTGGGCAGCTTTTTTTCTGACCGCGGCATCACGCGTTTTCTTCCTCGGACAGCAAAAACACTCGATTTTTAAAAACAGCTAATAATAATATTTTTAGACATGGAATTCCACCCCGAATCACATTCTAGCATCCGTTATTACATTTGAGAAAAAAAAATTTTTTTGCTCCTGGGCAGCTTTTTTTCTGACCGCGGCATCACGCGTTTTCTTCCTCGGGCAGCAAAAACACTCGATTTTTAAAAACAGCTAATAATAATATTTTTAGACATGGAATTCCATCCCGAATCACATTCTAGCATCCGTTATTACATTTGAGAAAAAAAAATTTTTTTGCTCCTGGGCAGCTTTTTTTCTGACCGCGGCATCACGCGTTTTCTTCCTCGGGCAGCAAAAACACTCGATTTTTAAAAACAGCTAATAATAATATTTTTAGACATGGAATTCCACCCCGAATCACATTCTAGCATCCGTTATTACATTTGAGAAAAAAAATTTTTTTGCTCCTGGGCAGCTTTTTTTCTGACCGCGGCATCACGCGTTTTCTTCCTCGGGCAGCAAAAACACTCGATTTTTAAAAACAGCTAATAATAATATTTTTAGACATGGAATTCCACCCCGAATCACATTCTAGCATCCGTTATTACATTTGAGAAAAAAAAATTTTTTTGCTCCTGGGCAGCTTTTTTTCTGACCGCCGCATCACGCGTTTTCTTCCTCGGGCAGCAAAAACACTCGATTTTTAAAAACAGCTAATAATAATATTTTTAGACATGGAATTCCACCCCGAATCACATTCTAGCATCCGTTATTACATTTGAGAAAAAAAATTTTTTTGCTCCTGGGCAGCTTTTTTTCTGACCGCGGCATCACGCGTTTTCTTCCTCGGGCAGCAAAAACACTCGATTTTTAAAAACAGCTAATAATAATATTTTTAGACATGGAATTCCACCCCGAATCACATTCTAGCATCCGTTATTACATTTGAGAAAAAAAAATTTTTTTGCTCCTGGGCAGCTTTTTTTCTGACCGCCGCATCACGCGTTTTCTTCCTCGGGCAGCAAAAACACTCGATTGTTAAAAACAGCTAATAATAATATTTTTAGACATGGAATTCCACCCCGAATCACATTCTAGCATCCGTTATTACATTTGAGAAAAAAAAAATTTTTTGCTCCTGGGCAGCTTTTTTTCTGACCGCGGCATCACGCGTTTTCTTCCTCGGGCAGCAAAAACACTCGATTTTTAAAAACAGCTAATAATAATATTTTTAGACATGGAATTCCACCCCGAATCACATTCTAGCATCCGTTATTACATTTGAGAAAAAAAAATTTTTTTGCTCCTGGGCAGCTTTTTTTCTGACCGCGGCATCACGCGTTTTCTTCCTCGGGCAGCAAAAACACTCGATTTTTAAAAACAGCTAATAATAATATTTTTAGACATGGAATTCCATCCCAAATCACATTCTAGCATCCGTTATTACATTTGAGAAAAAAAAATTTTTTTGCTCCTGGGCAGCTTTTTTTCTGACCGCGGCATCACGCGTTTTCTTCCTCGGGCAGCAAAAACACTCGATTTTTAAAAACAGCTAATAATAATATTTTTAGACATGGAATTCCACCCCGAATCACATTCTAGCATCCGTTATTACATTTGAGAAAAAAAATTTTTTTTGCTCCTGGGCAGCTTTTTTTCTGACCGCGGCATCACGCGTTTTCTTCCTCGGGCAGCAAAAACACTCGATTTTTAAAAACAGCTAATAATAATATTTTTAGACATGGAATTCCACCCCGAATCACATTCTAGCATCCGTTATTACATTTGAGAAAAAAAATTTTTTTTGCTCCTGGGCAGCTTTTTTTCTGACCGCGGCGTCACGCGTTTTCTTCCTCGGGCAGCAAAAACACTCGATTTTTAAAAACAGCTAATAATAATATTTTTAGACATGGAATTCCACCCCGAATCACATTCTAGCATCCGTTATTACATTTGAGAAAAAAAAATTTTTTTGCTCCTGGGCAGCTTTTTTTCTGACCGCGGCATCACGCGTTTTCTTCCTCGGGCAGCAAAAACACTCGATTTTTAAAAACGGCTAATAATAATATTTTTAGACATGGAATTCCACCCCGAATCACATTCTAGCATCCATTATTACATTTGAGAAAAAAAATTTTTTTTGCTCCTGGGCAGCTTTTTTTCTGACCGCCGCATCACACGTTTTCTTCCTCGGGCAGCAAAAACACTCGATTTTTAAAAACAGCTAATAATAATATTTTTAGACATGCAATTCCACCCCGAATCACATTCTAGCATCCGTTATTACATTTGAGAAAAAAAAATTTTTTTGCTCCTGGGCAGCTTTTTTTCTGACCGCGGCATCACGCGTTTTCTTCCTCGGGCAGCAAAAACACTCGATTTTTAAAAACAGCTAATAATAATATTTTTAGACATGGAATTCCACCCCGAATCACATTCTAGCATCCGTTATTACATTTGAGAAAAAAAAATTTTTTTGCTCCTGGGCAGCTTTTTTTCTGACCGCGGCATCACGCGTTTTCTTCCTCGGGCAGCAAAAACACTCGATTTTTAAAAACAGCTAATAATAATATTTTTAGACATGGAATTCCATCCCGAATCACATTCTAGCATCCGTTATTACATTTGACAAAAAAAAAATTTTTTGCTCCTGGGCAGCTTTTTTTCTGACCGCGGCATCACGCGTTTTCTTCCTCGGGCAGCAAAAACACTCGATTTTTAAAAACGGCTAATAATAATATTTTTAGACATGGAATTCCACCCCGAATCACATTCTAGCATCCATTATTACATTTGAGAAAAAAAATTTTTTTTGCTCCTGGGCAGCTTTTTTTCTGACCGCCGCATCACACGTTTTCTTCCTCGGGCAGCAAAAACACTCGATTTTTAAAAACAGCTAATAATAATATTTTTAGACATGGAATTCCACCCCGAATCACATTCTAGCATCCGTTATTACATTTGAGAAAAAAAATTTTTTTGCTCCTGGGCAGCTTTTTTTCTGACCGCGGCATCACACGTTTTCTTCCTCGGGCAGCAAAAACACTCGATTTTTAAAAACAGCTAATAATAATATTTTTAGACATGGAATTCCACCCCGAATCACATTCTAGCATCCGTTATTACATTTGAGAAAAAAAAAATTTTTTGCTCCTGTGCAGCTTTTTTTCTGAGTGCGGCATCACGCGTTTTCTTCCTCGGGCAGCAAAAACACTCGATTTTTAAAAACAGCTAATAATAATATTTTTAGACATGGAATTCCACCCCGAATCACATTCTAGCATCCGTTATTACATTTGAGAAAAAAAAATTTTTTTGCTCCTGGGCAGCTTTTTTTCTGACCGCGGCATCACGCGTTTTCTTCCTCGGGCAGCAAAAACACTCGATTTTTAAAAACAGCTAATAATAATATTTTTAGACATGGAATTCCATCCCGAATCACATTCTAGCATCCGTTATTACATTTGAGAAAAAAAAATTTTTTTGCTCCTGGGCAGCTTTTTTTCTGACCGCGGCATCACGCGTTTTCTTCCTCGGGCAGCAAAAACACTCGATTTTTAAAAACAGCTAATAATAATATTTTTAGACATGGAATTCCACCCCGAATCACATTCTAGCATCCGTTATTACATTTGAGAAAAAAATTTTTTTTTGCTCCTGGGCAGCTTTTTTTCTGACCGCGGCATCACGCGTTTTCTTCCTCGGGCAGCAAAAACACTCGATTTTTAAAAACAGCTAATAATAATATTTTTAGACATGGAATTCCACCCCGAATCACATTCTAGCATCCGTTATTACATTTGAGAAAAAAAAATTTTTTTTGCTCCTGGGCAGCTTTTTTTCTGACCGCGGCATCACGCGTTTTCTTCCTCGGGCAGCAAAAACACTCGATTTTTAAAAACGGCTAATAATAATATTTTTAGACATGGAATTCCACCCCGAATCACATTCTAGCATCCATTATTACATTTGAGAAAAAAAAATTTTTTTGCTCCTGGGCAGCTTTTTTTCTGACCGCCGCATCACATGTTTTCTTCCTCGGGCAGCAAAAACACTCGATTTTTAAAAACAGCTAATAATAATATTTTTAGACATGCAATTCCACCCTGAATCACATTCTAGCATCCGTTATTACATTTGAGAAAAAAAAAATTTTTTGCTCCTGGGCAGCTTTTTTTCTGACCGCGGCATCACGCGTTTTCTTCCTCGGGCAGCAAAAACACTCGATTTTTAAAAACAGCTAATAATAATATTTTTAGACATGGAATTCCACCCCGAATCACATTCTAGCATCCGTTATTTCATTTGAGAAAAAAAATTTTTTTGCTCCTGGGCAGCTTTTTTTCTGACCGCGGCATCACGCGTTTTCTTCCTCGGGCAGCAAAAACACTCGATTTTTAAAAACAGCTAATAATAATATTTTTAGACATGGAATTCCACCCCGAATCACATTCTAGCATCCGTTATTACATTTGAGAAAAAAAAATTTTTTTGCTCCTGGGCAGCTTTTTTTCTGACCGCGGCATCACGCGTTTTCTTCCTCGGGCAGCAAAAACACTCGATTTTTAAAAACAGCTAATAATAATATTTTTAGACATGGAATTCCACCCCGAATCACATTCTAGCATCCGTTATTACATTTGAGAAAAAAAATTTTTTTGCTCCTGGGCAGCTTTTTTTCTGACCGCGGCATCACGCGTTTTCTTCCTCGGGCAGCAAAAACACTCGATTTTTAAAAACAGCTAATAATAATATTTTTAGACATGGAATTCCACCCCGAATCACATTCTAGCATCCATTATTACATTTGAGAAAAAAAAATTTTTTTGCTCCTCGGCAGCTTTTTTTCTGACCGCGGCATCACGCGTTTTCTTCCTCGGGCAGCAAAAACACTCGATTTTTAAAAACAGCTAATAATAATATTTTTAGACATGGAATTCCATCCCGAATCACATTCTAGCATCCGTTATTACATTTGAGAAAAAAAAATTTTTTTGCTCCTGGGCAGCTTTTTTTCTGACCGCGGCATCACGCGTTTTCTTCCTCGGGCAGCAAAAACACTCGATTTTTAAAAACAGCTAATAATAATATTTTTATACATGGAATTCCACCCCGAATCACATTCTAGCATCCGTTATTACATTTGAGAAAAAAAATTTTTTTTGCTCCTGGGCAGCTTTTTTTCTGACCGCGGCATCACGCGTTTTCTTCCTCGGGCAGCAAAAACACTCGATTTTTAAAAACAGCTAATAATAATATTTTTAGACATGGAATTCCACCCCGAATCACATTCTAGCATCCGTTATTACATTTGAGAAAAAAAAATTTTTTTGCTCCTGGGCAGCTTTTTTTCTGACCGCGGCATCACGCGTTTTCTTCCTCGGGCAGCAAAAACACTCGATTTTTAAAAACAGCTAATAATAATATTTTTAGACATGGAATTCCACCCCGAATCACATTCTAGCATCCGTTATTACATTTGAGAAAAAAAAATTTTTTTGCTCCTGGGCAGCTTTTTTTCTGACCGCGGCATCACGCGTTTTCTTCCTCGGGCAGCAAAAACACTCGATTTTTAAAAACAGCTAATAATAATATTTTTAGACATGGAATTCCACCCCGAATCACATTCTAGTATCCGTTATTACATTTGAGAAAAAAATTTTTTTGCTCCTGGGCAACTTTTTTTCTGACCGCGGCATCACGCGTTTTCTTCCTTGGGCCGCAAAAACACTCGATTTTTAAAAACAGCTAATAATAATATTTTTAAACATGGAATTCCACCCCGAATCACATTCTAGCATCCGTTATTACATTTGAGAAAAAAAAAATTTTTTGCTCCTGGGTAGCTTTTTTTCTGACCGCGGCATCACGCGTTTTCTTCCTCGGGCAGCAAAAACACTCGATTTTTAAAAACAGCTAATAATAACATTTTTAGACATGGAATTCCACCCCGAATCACATTCTAGCATCTATTATTACATTTGAGAAAAAAAATTTTTTTTGCTCCTGGGCAGCTTTTTTTCTGACCGCCGCATCACGCGTTTTCTTCCTCGGGCAGCAAAAACACTCGATTTTTAAAAACAGCTAATAATAATATTTTTAGACATGGAATTCCACCCCGAATCACATTCTAGCATCCGTTATTACATTTGAGAAAAAAAAATTTTTTTGCTCCTGGGCAGCTTTTTTTCTGACCGCGGCATCACGCGTTTTCTTCCTCGGGCAGCAAAAACACTCGATTTTTAAAAACAGCTAATAATAATATTTTTAGACATGGAATTCCACCCCGAATCACATTCTAGCATCCGTTATTACATTTGAGAAAAAAAAATTTTTTTGCTCCTGGGCAGCTTTTTTTCTGACCGCGGCATCACGCGTTTTCTTCCTCGGGCAGCAAAAACACTCGATTTTTAAAAACAGCTAATAATAATATTTTTAGACATGGAATTCCACCCCGAATCACATTCTAGCATCCGTTATTACATTTGAGAAAAAAAAATTTTTTTGCTCCTGGGCAGCTTTTTTTCTGACCGCGGCATCACGCGTTTTCTTCCTCGGGCAGCAAAAACACTCGATTTTTAAAAACAGCTAATAATAATATTTTTAGACATGGAATTCCATCCCGAATCACATTCTAGCATCCGTTATTACATTTGAGAAAAAAAAATTTTTTTGCTCCTGGGCAGCTTTTTTTCTGACCGCGGCATCACGCGTTTTCTTCCTCGGGCAGCAAAAACACTCGATTTTTAAAAACAGCTAATAATAATATTTTTAGACATGGAATTCCACCCCGAATCACATTCTAGCATCCGTTATTACATTTGAGAAAAAAAATTTTTTTGCTCCTGGGCAGCTTTTTTTCTGACCGCGGCATCACGCGTTTTCTTCCTCGGGCAGCAAAAACACTCGATTTTTAAAAACAGCTAATAATAATATTTTTAGACATGGAATTCCACCCCGAATCACATTCTAGCATCCGTTATTACATTTGAGAAAAAAAATTTTTTTGCTCCTGGGCAGCTTTTTTTCTGACCGCGGCATCACGCGTTTTCTTCCTCGGGCAGCAAAAACACTCGATTTTTAAAAACAGCTAATAATAATATTTTTAGACATGGAATTCCACCCCGAATCACATTCTAGCATCCATTATTACATTTGAGAAAAAAAAATTTTTTTGCTCCTGGGCAGCTTTTTTTCTGACCGCGGCATCACGCGTTTTCTTCCTCGGGAAGCAAAAACACTCGATTTTTAAAAACAGCTAATAATAATATTTTTAGACATGGAATTCCACCCCGAATCACATTCTAGCATCCGTTATTACATTTGAGAAAAAAAAAATTTTTTGCTCCTGGGCAGCTTTTTTTCTGACCGCGGCATCACGCGTTTTCTTCCTCGGGCAGCAAAAACACTCGATTTTTAAAAACAGCTAATAATAATATTTTTAGACATGGAATTCCACCCCGAATCACATTCTAGCATCCGTTATTACATTTGAGAAAAAAAAATTTTTTTGCTCCTGGGCAGCTTTTTTTCTGACCGCGGCATCACGCGTTTTCTTCCTCGGGCAGCAAAAACACTCGATTTTTAAAAACAGCTAATAATAATATTTTTAGACATGGAATTCCATCCCGAATCACATTCTAGCATCCGTTATTACATTTGAGAAAAAAAAATTTTTTTGCTCCTGGGCAGCTTTTTTTCTGACCGCGGCATCACGCGTTTTCTTCCTCGGGCAGCAAAAACACTCGATTTTTAAAAACAGCTAATAATAATATTTTTAGACATGGAATTCCACCCCGAATCACATTCTAGCATCCGTTATTACATTTGAGAAAAAAAATTTTTTTTGCTCCTGGGCAGCTTTTTTTCTGACCGCGGCATCACGCGTTTTCTTCCTCGGGCAGCAAAAACACTCGATTTTTAAAAACAGCTAATAATAATATTTTTAGACATGGAATTCCACCCCGAATCACATTCTAGCATCCGTTATTACATTTGAGAAAAAAAAATTTTTTTGCTCCTGGGCAGCTTTTTTTCTGACCGCGGCATCACGCGTTTTCTTCCTCGGGCAGCAAAAACACTCGATTTTTAAAAACAGCTAATAATAATATTTTTAGACATGGAATTCCACCCCGAATCACATTCTAGCATCCATTATTACATTTGAGAAAAAAAATTTTTTTTGCTCCTGGGCAGCTTTTTTTCTGACCGCCGCATCACACGTTTTCTTCCTCGGGCAGCAAAAACACTCGATTTTTAAAAACAGCTAATAATAATATTTTTAGACATGGAATTCCACCCCGAATCACATTCTAGCATCCGTTATTACATTTGAGAAAAAAAATTTTTTTGCTCCTGGGCAGCTTTTTTTCTGACCCCGGCATCACGCGTTTTCTTCCTCGGGCAGCAAAAACACTCGATTTTTAAAAACAGCTAATAATAATATTTTTAGACATGGAATTCCACCCCGAATCACATTCTAGCATCCGTTATTACATTTGAGAAAAAAAAAATTTTTTGCTCCTGTGCAGCTTTTTTTCTGACCGCGGCATCACGCGTTTTCTTCCTCGGGCAGCAAAAACACTCGATTTTTAAAAACAGCTAATAATAATATTTTTAGACATGGAATTCCACCCCGAATCACATTCTAGCATCTATTATTACATTTGAGAAAAAAAATTTTTTTTGCTCCTGGGGAGCTTTTTTTCTGACCGCCGCATCACGCGTTTTCTTCCTCGGGCAGCAAAAACACTCGATTTTTAAAAACAGCTAATAATAATATTTTTAGACATGGAATTCCACCCCGAATCACATTCTAGCATCCGTTATTACATTTGAGAAAAAAAAATTTTTTTGCTCCTGGGCAGCTTTTTTTCTGACCGCGGCATCACGCGTTTTCTTCCTCGGGCAGCAAAAACACTCGATTTTTAAAAACAGCTAATAATAATATTTTTAGACATGGAATTCCATCCCGAATCACATTCTAGCATCCGTTATTACATTTGAGAAAAAAAAATTTTTTTGCTCCTGGGCAGCTTTTTTTCTGACCGCGGCATCACGCGTTTTCTTCCTCGGGCAGCAAAAACACTCGATTTTTAAAAACAGCTAATAATAATATTTTTAGACATGGAATTCCACCCCGAATCACATTCTAGCATCCGTTATTACATTTGAGAAAAAAAATTTTTTTTGCTCCTGGGCAGCTTTTTTTCTGACCGCGGCATCACGCGTTTTCTTCCTCGGGCAGCAAAAACACTCGATTTTTAAAAACAGCTAATAATAATATTTTTAGACATGGAATTCCACCCCGAATCACATTCTAGCATCCGTTATTACATTTGAGAAAAAAAAATTTTTTTGCTCCTGGGCAGCTTTTTTTCTGACCGCGGCATCACGCGTTTTCTTCCTCGGGCAGCAAAAACACTCGATTTTTAAAAACAGCTAATAATAATATTTTTAGACATGGAATTCCACCCCGAATCACATTCTAGCATCCATTATTACATTTGAGAAAAAAAATTTTTTTTGCTCCTGGGCAGCTTTTTTTCTGACCGCCGCATCACACGTTTTCTTCCTCGGGCAGCAAAAACACTCGATTTTTAAAAACAGCTAATAATAATATTTTTAGACATGGAATTCCACCCCGAATCACATTCTAGCATCCGTTATTACATTTGAGAAAAAAAATTTTTTTGCTCCTGGGCAGCTTTTTTTCTGACCCCGGCATCACGCGTTTTCTTCCTCGGGCAGCAAAAACACTCGATTTTTAAAAACAGCTAATAATAATATTTTTAGACATGGAATTCCACCCCGAATCACATTCTAGCATCCGTTATTACATTTGAGAAAAAAAAAATTTTTTGCTCCTGTGCAGCTTTTTTTCTGACCGCGGCATCACGCGTTTTCTTCCTCGGGCAGCAAAAACACTCGATTTTTAAAAACAGCTAATAATAATATTTTTAGACATGGAATTCCACCCCGAATCACATTCTAGCATCTATTATTACATTTGAGAAAAAAAATTTTTTTTGCTCCTGGGGAGCTTTTTTTCTGACCGCCGCATCACGCGTTTTCTTCCTCGGGCAGCAAAAACACTCGATTTTTAAAAACAGCTAATAATAATATTTTTAGACATGGAATTCCACCCCGAATCACATTCTAGCATCCGTTATTACATTTGAGAAAAAAAAATTTTTTTGCTCCTGGGCAGCTTTTTTTCTGACCGCGGCATCACGCGTTTTCTTCCTCGGGCAGCAAAAACACTCGATTTTTAAAAACAGCTAATAATAATATTTTTAGACATGGAATTCCATCCCGAATCACATTCTAGCATCCGTTATTACATTTGAGAAAAAAAAATTTTTTTGCTCCTGGGCAGCTTTTTTTCTGACCGCGGCATCACGCGTTTTCTTCCTCGGGCAGCAAAAACACTCGATTTTTAAAAACAGCTAATAATAATATTTTTAGACATGGAATTCCACCCCGA
This sequence comes from Pituophis catenifer annectens, assembly GCF_029215685.1. Taxonomy (NCBI): domain Eukaryota; kingdom Metazoa; phylum Chordata; class Lepidosauria; order Squamata; family Colubridae; genus Pituophis; species Pituophis catenifer. Next base: position 11,953,930 of record NW_027256889.1, read on the forward strand.
ATCACATTCTAGCATCCGTTATTACATTTGAGAAAAAAAATTTTTTTTGCTCCTGGGCAGCTTTTTTTCTGACCGCGGCATCACGCGTTTTCTTCCTCGGGCAGCAAAAACACTCGATTTTTAAAAACAGCTAATAATAATATTTTTAGACATGGAATTCCACCCCGAATCACATTCTAGCATCCGTTATTACATTTGAGAAAAAAAAATTTTTTTGCTCCTGGGCAGCTTTTTTTCTGACCGCGGCATCACGCGTTTTCTTCCTCGGGCAGCAAAAACACTCGATTTTTAAAAACGGCTAATAATAATATTTTTAGACATGGAATTCCATCCCGAATCACATTCTAGCATCCGTTATTACATTTGAGAAAAAAAAATTTTTTTGCTCCTGGGCAGCTTTTTTTCTGACCGCGGCATCACGCGTTTTCTTCCTCGGGCAGCAAAAACACTCGATTTTTAAAAACAGCTAATAATAATATTTTTAGACATGCAATTCCACCCCGAATCACATTCTAGCATCCGTTATTACATTTGAGAAAAAAAAATTTTTTTGCTCCTGGGCAGCTTTTTTTCTGACCGCGGCATCACGCGTTTTCTTCCTCGGGCAGCAAAAACACTCGATTTTTAAAAACAGCTAATAATAATATTTTTAGACATGGAATTCCACCCCGAATCACATTCTAGCATCCGTTATTTCATTTGAGAAAAAAAATTTTTTTGCTCCTGGGCAGCTTTTTTTCTGACCGCGGCATCACGCGTTTTCTTCCTCGGGCAGCAAAAACACTCGATTTTTAAAAACAGCTAATAATAATATTTTTAGACATGGAATTCCACCCCGAATCACATTCTAGCATCCGTTATTACATTTGAGAAAAAAAAATTTTTTTGCTCCTGGGCAGCTTTTTTTCTGACCGCGGCATCACGCGTTTTCTTCCTCGGGCAGCAAAAACACTCGATTTTTAAAAACAGCTAATAATAATATTTTTAGACATGGAATTCCACCCCGAATCACATTCTAGCATCCGTTATTACATTTGAGAAAAAAAAATTTTTTGCTCCTGGGCAGCTTTTTTTCTGACCGCGGCATCACGCGTTTTCTTCCTCGGGCAGCAAAAACACTCGATTTTTAAAAACAGCTAATAATAATATTTTTAGACATGGAATTCCACCCCGAATCACATTCTAGCATCCATTATTACATTTGAGAAAAAAAAATTTTTTTGCTCCTGGGCAGCTTTTTTTCTGACCGCGGCATCACGCGTTTTCTTCCTCGGGCAGCAAAAACACTCGATTTTTAAAAACAGCTAATAATAATATTTTTAGACATGGAATTCCACCCCGAATCACATTCTAGCATCCGTTATTACATTTGAGAAAAAAAATTTTTTTTGCTCCTGGGCAGCTTTTTTTCTGACCGCGGCATCACGCGTTTTCTTCCTCGGGCAGCAAAAACACTCGATTTTTAAAAACAGCTAATAATAATATTTTTAGACATGGAATTCCACCCCGAATCACATTCTAGCATCCGTTATTACATTTGAGAAAAAAAATTTTTTTTGCTCCTGGGCAGCTTTTTTTCTGACCGCGGCATCACGCGTTTTCTTCCTCGGGCAGCAAAAACACTCGATTTTTAAAAACAGCTAATAATAATATTTTTAGACATGGAATTCCACCCCGAATCACATTCTAGCATCCGTTATTACATTTGAGAAAAAAAAATTTTTTTGCTCCTGGGCAGCTTTTTTTCTGACCGCGGCATCACGCGTTTTCTTCCTCGGGCAGCAAAAACACTCGATTTTTAAAAACAGCTAATAATAATATTTTTAGACATGGAATTCCACCCCGAATCACATTCTAGCATCCGTTATTACATTTGAGAAAAAAAAATTTTTTTGCTCCTGGGCAGCTTTTTTTCTGACCGCGGCATCACGCGTTTTCTTCCTCGGGCAGCAAAAACACTCGATTTTTAAAAACAGCTAATAATAATATTTTTAGACATGGAATTCCACCCCGAATCACATTCTAGCATCTATTATTACATTTGAGAAAAAAAAATTTTTTTGCTCCTGGGCAGCTTTTTTTCTGACCGCCGCATCACGCGTTTTCTTCCTCGGGCAGCAAAAACACTCGATTTTTAAAAACAGCTAATAATAATATTTTTAGACATGGAATTCCACCCCGAATCACATTCTAGCATCCGTTATTACATTTGAGAAAAAAAAAATTTTTTTGCTCCTGGGCAGCTTTTTTTCTGACCGCGGCATCACGCGTTTTCTTCCTCGGGCAGCAAAAACACTCGATTTTTAAAAACAGCTAATAATAATATTTTTAGACATGGAATTCCACCCCGAATCACATTCTAGCATCTATTATTACATTTGAGAAAAAAAAAATTTTTTGCTCCTGGGCAGCTTTTTTTCTGACCGCCGCATCACGCGTTTTCTTCCTCGGGCAGCAAAAACACTCGATTTTTAAAAACAGCTAATAATAATATTTTTAGACATGGAATTCCACCCCGAATCACATTCTAGCATCCGTTATTACATTTGAGAAAAAAAAATTTTTTTGCTCCTGGGCAGCTTTTTTTCTGACCGCGGCATCACGCGTTTTCTTCCTCGGGCAGCAAAAACACTCGATTTTTAAAAACAGCTAATAATAATATTTTTAGACATGGAATTCCACCCCGAATCACATTCTAGCATCCGTTATTACATTTGAGAAAAAAAAATTTTTTTGCTCCTGGGCAGCTTTTTTTCTGACCGCGGCATCACGCGTTTTCTTCCTCGGGCAGCAAAAACACTCGATTTTTAAAAACAGCTAATAATAATATTTTTAGACATGGAATTCCACCCCGAATCACATTCTAGCATCCGTTATTATATTTGAGAAAAAAAAATTTTTTTGCTCCTGGGCAGCTTTTTTTCTGACCGCGGCATCACGCGTTTTCTTCCTCGGGCAGCAAAAACACTCGATTTTTAAAAACAGCTAATAATAAAATTTTTAGACATGGAATTCCACCCCGAATCACATTCTAGTATCCGTTATTACATTTGAGAAAAAAATTTTTTTGCTCCTGGGCAACTTTTTTTCTGACCGCGGCATCACGCGTTTTCTTCCTTGGGCCGCAAAAACACTCGATTTTTAAAAACAGCTAATAATAATATTTTAAAACATGGAATTCCACCCCGAATCACATTCTAGCATCCGTTATTACATTTGAGAAAAAAAAATTTTTTTGCTCCTGGGTAGCTTTTTTTCTGACCGCGGCATCACGCGTTTTCTTCCTCGGGCAGCAAAAACACTCGATTTTTAAAAACAGCTAATAATAATATTTTTAGACATGGAATTCCACCCCGAATCACATTCTAGCATCTATTATTACATTTGAGAAAAAAAATTTTTTTTGCTCCTGGGCAGCTTTTTTTCTGACCGCCGCATCACGCGTTTTCTTCCTCGGGCAGCAAAAACACTCGATTTTTAAAAACAGCTAATAATAATATTTTTAGACATGGAATTCCACCCCGAATCACATTCTAGCATCCGTTATTACATTTGAGAAAAAAAAATTTTTTTGCTCCTGGGCAGCTTTTTTTCTGACCGCGGCATCACGCGTTTTCTTCCTCGGGCAGCAAAAACACTCGATTTTTAAAAACAGCTAATAATAATATTTTTAGACATGGAATTCCACCCCGAATCACATTCTAGCATCCGTTATTACATTTGAGAAAAAAAAAATTTTTTGCTCCTGGGCAGCTTTTTTTCTGACCGCGGCATCACGCGTTTTCTTCCTCGGGCAGCAAAAACACTCGATTTTTAAAAACAGCTAATAATAATATTTTTAGACATGGAATTCCACCCCGAATCACATTCTAGCATCCGTTATTACATTTGAGAAAAAAAAATTTTTTTGCTCCTGGGCAGCTTTTTTTCTGACCGCGGCATCACGCGTTTTCTTCCTCGGGCAGCAAAAACACTCGATTTTTAAAAACAGCTAATAATAATATTTTTAGACATGGAATTCCATCCCGAATCACATTCTAGCATCCGTTATTACATTTGAGAAAAAAAAATTTTTTTGCTCCTGGGCAGCTTTTTTTCTGACCGCGGCATCACGCGTTTTCTTCCTCGGGCAGCAAAAACACTCGATTTTTAAAAACAGCTAATAATAATATTTTTAGACATGGAATTCCACCACGAATCACATTCTAGCATCCGTTATTACATTTGAGAAAAAAAAATTTTTTTGCTCCTGGGCAGCTTTTTTTCTGACCGCGGCATCACGCGTTTTCTTCCTCGGGCAGCAAAAACACTCGATTTTTAAAAACAGCTAATAATAATATTTTTAGACATGGAATTCCACCCCGAATCACATTCTAGCATCCATTATTACATTTGAGAAAAAAAAATTTTTTTGCTCCTGGGCAGCTTTTTTTCTGACCGCGGCATCATGCGTTTTCTTCCTCGGGCAGCAAAAACACTCGATTTTTAAAAACAGCTAATAATAATATTTTTAGCCATGGAATTCCACCCCGAATCACATTCTAGCATCCGTTATTACATTTGAGAAAAAAAAATATTTTTGCTCCTGGGCAGCTTTTTTTCTGACCGCGGCATCACGCGTTTTCTTCCTCGGGCAGCAAAAACACTCGATTTTTAAAAACAGCTAATAATAATATTTTTAGACATGGAATTCCACCCCGAATCACATTCTAGCATCCGTTATTACATTTGAGAAAAAAAATTTTTTTGCTCCTGTGCAGCTTTTTTTCTGACCGCGGCATCACGCGTTTTCTTCCTCGGGCAGCAAAAACACTCGATTTTTAAAAACAGCTAATAATAATATTTTTAGACATGGAATTCCACCCCGAATCACATTCTAGCATCTATTATTACATTTGAGAAAAAAAAATTTTTTTGCTCCTGGGCAGCTTTTTTTCTGACCGCCGCATCACGCGTTTTCTTCCTCGGGCAGCAAAAACACTCGATTTTTAAAAACAGCTAATAATAATATTTTTAGACATGGAATTCCACCCCGAATCACATTCTAGCATCCGTTATTACATTTGAGAAAAAAAAATTTTTTTGCTCCTGTGCAGCTTTTTTTCTGACCGCGGCATCACGCGTTTTCTTCCTCGGGCAGCAAAAACACTCGATTTTTAAAAACAGCTAATAATAATATTTTTAGACATGGAATTCCACCCCGAATCACATTCTAGCATCCGTTATTACATTTGAGAAAAAAAAATTTTTTTGCTCCTGTGCAGCTTTTTTTCTGACCGCGGCATCACGCGTTTTCTTCCTCGGGCAGCAAAAACACTCGATTTTTAAAAACAGCTAATAATAATATTTTTAGACATGGAATTCCACCCCGAATCACATTCTAGCATCTATTATTACATTTGAGAAAAAAAAATTTTTTTGCTCCTGGGCAGCTTTTTTTCTGACCGCCGCATCACGCGTTTTCTTCCTCGGGCAGCAAAAACACTCGATTTTTAAAAACAGCTAATAATAATATTTTTAGACATGGAATTCCACCCCGAATCACATTCTAGCATCCGTTATTACATTTGAGAAAAAAAAATTTTTTTGCTCCTGTGCAGCTTTTTTTCTGACCGCGGCATCACGCGTTTTCTTCCTCGGGCAGCAAAAACACTCGATTTTTAAAAACAGCTAATAATAATATTTTTAGACATGGAATTCCACCCCGAATCACATTCTAGCATCTATTATTACATTTGAGAAAAAAAAATTTTTTTGCTCCTGGGCAGCTTTTTTTCTGACCGCCGCATCACGCGTTTTCTTCCTCGGGCAGCAAAAACACTCGATTTTTAAAAACAGCTAATAATAATATTTTTAGACATGGAATTCCACCCCGAATCACATTCTAGCATCCGTTATTACATTTGAGAAAAAAAAATTTTTTTGCTCCTGGGCAGCTTTTTTTCTGACCGCGGCATCACGCGTTTTCTTCCTCGGGCAGCAAAAACACTCGATTTTTAAAAACAGCTAATAATAATATTTTTAGACATGGAATTCCACCCCGAATCACATTCTAGCATCCGTTATTACATTTGAGAAAAAAAAAATTTTTTGCTCCTGGGCAGCTTTTTTTCTGACCGCGGCATCACGCGTTTTCTTCCTCGGGCAGCAAAAACACTCGATTTTTAAAAACAGCTAATAATAATATTTTTAGACATGGAATTCCACCCCGAATCACATTCTAGCATCCGTTATTACATTTGAGAAAAAAAAATTTTTTTGCTCCTGGGCAGCTTTTTTTCTGACCGCGGCATCACGCGTTTTCTTCCTCGGGCAGCAAAAACACTCGATTTTTAAAAACAGCTAATAATAATATTTTTAGACATGGAATTCCATCCCGAATCACATTCTAGCATCCGTTATTACATTTGAGAAAAAAAAAATTTTTTGCTCCTGGGCAGCTTTTTTTCTGACCGCGGCATCACGCGTTTTCTTCCTCGGGCAGCAAAAACACTCGATTTTTAAAAACAGCTAATAATAATATTTTTAGACATGGAATTCCACCCCGAATCACATTCTAGCATCCGTTATTACATTTGAGAAAAAAAAATTTTTTTGCTCCTGTGCAGCTTTTTTTCTGACCGCGGCATCACGCGTTTTCTTCCTCGGGCAGCAAAAACACTCGATTTTTAAAAACAGCTAATAATAATATTTTTAGACATGGAATTCCACCCCGAATCACATTCTAGCATCTATTATTACATTTGAGAAAAAAAAATTTTTTTGCTCCTGGGCAGCTTTTTTTCTGACCGCCGCATCACGCGTTTTCTTCCTCGGGCAGCAAAAACACTCGATTTTTAAAAACAGCTAATAATAATATTTTTAGACATGGAATTCCACCCCGAATCACATTCTAGCATCCATTATTACATTTGAGAAAAAAAAATTTTTTTGCTCCTGTGCAGCTTTTTTTCTGACCGCGGCATCACGCGTTTTCTTCCTCGGGCAGCAAAAACACTCGATTTTTAAAAACAGCTAATAATAATATTTTTAGACATGGAATTCCACCCCGAATCACATTCTAGCATCTATTATTACATTTGAGAAAAAAAAATTTTTTTGCTCCTGGGCAGCTTTTTTTCTGACCGCCGCATCACGCGTTTTCTTCCTCGGGCAGCAAAAACACTCGATTTTTAAAAACAGCTAATAATAATATTTTTAGACATGGAATTCCACCCCGAATCACATTCTAGCATCCGTTATTACATTTGAGAAAAAAAAATTTTTTTGCTCCTGGGCAGCTTTTTTTCTGACCGCGGCATCACGCGTTTTCTTCCTCGGGCAGCAAAAACACTCGATTTTTAAAAACAGCTAATAATAATATTTTTAGACATGGAATTCCACCCCGAATCACATTCTAGCATCCGTTATTACATTTGAGAAAAAAAAATTTTTTTGCTCCTGGGCAGCTTTTTTTCTGACCGCGGCATCACGCGTTTTCTTCCTCGGGCAGCAAAAACACTCGATTTTTAAAAACAGCTAATAATAATATTTTTAGACATGGAATTCCATCCCGAATCACATTCTAGCATCCGTTATTACATTTGAGAAAAAAAAAATTTTTTGCTCCTGGGCAGCTTTTTTTCTGACCGCGGCATCACGCGTTTTCTTCCTCGGGCAGCAAAAACACTCGATTTTTAAAAACAGCTAATAATAATATTTTTAGACATGGAATTCCACCCCGAATCACATTCTAGCATCCGTTATTACATTTGAGAAAAAAAATTTTTTTTGCTCCTGGGCAGCTTTTTTTCTGACCACGGCATCACGCGTTTTCTTCCTCGGGCAGCAAAAACACTCGATTTTTAAAAACAGCTAATAATAATATTTTTAGACATGGAATTCCACCCCGAATCACATTCTAGCATCCGTTATTACATTTGAGAAAAAAAAATTTTTTTGCTCCTGGGCAGCTTTTTTTCTGACCGCGGCATCACGCGTTTTCTTCCTCGGGCAGCAAAAACACTCGATTTTTAAAAACGGCTAATAATAATATTTTTAGACATGGAATTCCACCCCGAATCACATTCTAGCATCCATTATTACATTTGAGAAAAAAAATTTTTTTTGCTCCTGGGCAGCTTTTTTTCTGACCGCCGCATCACACGTTTTCTTCCTCGGGCAGCAAAAACACTCGATTTTTAAAAACGGCTAATAATAATATTTTTAGACATGGAATTCCACCCCGAATCACATTCTAGCATCCATTATTACATTTGAGAAAAAAAATTTTTTTTGCTCCTGGGCAGCTTTTTTTCTGACCGCCGCATCACACGTTTTCTTCCTCGGGCAGCAAAAACACTCGATTTTTAAAAACAGCTAATAATAATATTTTTAGACATGCAATTCCACCCCGAATCACATTCTAGCATCCGTTATTACATTTGAGAAAAAAAATTTTTTTGCTCCTGGGCAGCTTTTTTTCTGACCGCGGCATCACGCGTTTTCTTCCTCGGGCAGCAAAAACACTCGATTTTTAAAAACAGCTAATAATAATATTTTTAGACATGGAATTCCACCCCGAATCACATTCTAGCATCTATTATTACATTTGAGAAAAAAAAATTTTTTTGCTCCTGGGCAGCTTTTTTTCTGACCGCCGCATCACGCGTTTTCTTCCTCGGGCAGCAAAAACACTCGATTTTTAAAAACAGCTAATAATAATATTTTTAGACATGGAATTCCACCCCGAATCACATTCTAGCATCCGTTATTACATTTGAGAAAAAAAAATTTTTTTGCTCCTGGGCAGCTTTTTTTCTGACCGCGGCATCACGCGTTTTCTTCCTCGGCAGCAAAAACACTCGATTTTTAAAAACAGCTAATAATAATATTTTTAGACATGGAATTCCACCCCGAATCACATTCTAGCATCCGTTATTACATTTGAGAAAAAAAAATTTTTTTGCTCCTGTGCAGCTTTTTTTCTGACCGCGGCATCACGCGTTTTCTTCCTCGGGCAGCAAAAACACTCGATTTTTAAAAACAGCTAATAATAATATTTTTAGACATGGAATTCCACCCCGAATCACATTCTAGCATCTATTATTACATTTGAGAAAAAAAAATTTTTTTGCTCCTGGGCAGCTTTTTTTCTGACCGCCGCATCACGCGTTTTCTTCCTCGGGCAGCAAAAACACTCGATTTTTAAAAACAGCTAATAATAATATTTTTAGACATGGAATTCCACCCCGAATCACATTCTAGCATCCGTTATTACATTTGAGAAAAAAAAATTTTTTTGCTCCTGGGCAGCTTTTTTTCTGACCGCGGCATCACGCGTTTTCTTCCTCGGGCAGCAAAAACACTCGATTTTTAAAAACAGCTAATAATAATATTTTTAGACATGGAATTCCACCCCGAATCACATTCTAGCATCCGTTATTACATTTGAGAAAAAAAAAATTTTTTGCTCCTGGGCAGCTTTTTTTCTGACCGCGGCATCACGCGTTTTCTTCCTCGGGCAGCAAAAACACTCGATTTTTAAAAACAGCTAATAATAATATTTTTAGACATGGAATTCCACCCCGAATCACATTCTAGCATCCGTTATTACATTTGAGAAAAAAAATTTTTTTTGCTCCTGGGCAGCTTTTTTTCTGACCACGGCATCACGCGTTTTCTTCCTCGGGCAGCAAAAACACTCGATTTTTAAAAACAGCTAATAATAATATTTTTAGACATGGAATTCCACCCCGAATCACATTCTAGCATCCGTTATTACATTTGAGAAAAAAAAAAATTTTTTGCTCCTGGGCAGCTTTTTTTCTGACCGCGGCATCACGCGTTTTCTTCCTCGGGCAGCAAAAACACTCGATTTTTAAAAACGGCTAATAATAATATTTTTAGACATGGAATTCCACCCCGAATCACATTCTAGCATCCATTATTACATTTGAGAAAAAAAATTTTTTTTGCTCCTGGGCAGCTTTTTTTCTGACCGCCGCATCACACGTTTTCTTCCTCGGGCAGCAAAAACACTCGATTTTTAAAAACAGCTAATAATAATATTTTTAGACATGGAATTCCACCCCGAATCACATTCTAGCATCCATTATTACATTTGAGAAAAAAAATTTTTTTTGCTCCTGGGCAGCTTTTTTTCTGACCGCCGCATCACACGTTTTCTTCCTCGGGCAGCAAAAACACTCGATTTTTAAAAACAGCTAATAATAATATTTTTAGACATGCAATTCCACCCCGAATCACATTCTAGCATCTATTATTACATTTGAGAAAAAAAAATTTTTTTGCTCCTGGGCAGCTTTTTTTCTGACCGCCGCATCACGCGTTTTCTTCCTCGGGCAGCAAAAACACTCGATTTTTAAAAACAGCTAATAATAATATTTTTAGACATGGAATTCCACCCCGAATCACATTCTAGCATCCGTTATTACATTTGAGAAAAAAAAATTTTTTTGCTCCTGGGCAGCTTTTTTTCTGACCGCGGCATCACGCGTTTTCTTCCTCGGGCAGCAAAAACACTCGATTTTTAAAAACAGCTAATAATAATATTTTTAGACATGGAATTCCACCCCGAATCACATTCTAGCATCCGTTATTACATTTGAGAAAAAAAAAATTTTTTGCTCCTGGGCAGCTTTTTTTCTGACCGCGGCATCACGCGTTTTCTTCCTCGGGCAGCAAAAACACTCGATTTTTAAAAACAGCTAATAATAATATTTTTAGACATGGAATTCCACCCCGAATCACATTCTAGCATCCGTTATTACATTTGAGAAAAAAAATTTTTTTTGCTCCTGGGCAGCTTTTTTTCTGACCACGGCATCACGCGTTTTCTTCCTCGGGCAGCAAAAACACTCGATTTTTAAAAACAGCTAATAATAATATTTTTAGACATGGAATTCCACCCCGAATCACATTCTAGCATCCATTATTACATTTGAGAAAAAAAATTTTTTTTGCTCCTGGGCAGCTTTTTTTCTGACCGCCGCATCACACGTTTTCTTCCTCGGGCAGCAAAAACACTCGATTTTTAAAAACAGCTAATAATAATATTTTTAGACATGCAATTCCACCCCGAATCACATTCTAGCATCCGTTATTACATTTGAGAAAAAAAATTTTTTTGCTCCTGGGCAGCTTTTTTTCTGACCGCGGCATCACGCGTTTTCTTCCTCGGGCAGCAAAAACACTCGATTTTTAAAAACAGCTAATAATAATATTTTTAGACATGGAATTCCACCCCGAATCACATTCTAGCATCTATTATTACATTTGAGAAAAAAAAATTTTTTTGCTCCTGGGCAGCTTTTTTTCTGACCGCGGCATCACGCGTTTTCTTCCTCGGCAGCAAAAACACTCGATTTTTAAAAACAGCTAATAATAATATTTTTAGACATGGAATTCCACCCCGAATCACATTCTAGCATCCGTTATTACATTTGAGAAAAAAAAATTTTTTTGCTCCTGTGCAGCTTTTTTTCTGACCGCGGCATCACGCGTTTTCTTCCTCGGGCAGCAAAAACACTCGATTTTTAAAAACAGCTAATAATAATATTTTTAGACATGGAATTCCACCCCGAATCACATTCTAGCATCTATTATTACATTTGAGAAAAAAAAATTTTTTTGCTCCTGGGCAGCTTTTTTTCTGACCGCCGCATCACGCGTTTTCTTCCTCGGGCAGCAAAAACACTCGATTTTTAAAAACAGCTAATAATAATATTTTTAGACATGGAATTCCACCCCGAATCACATTCTAGCATCCGTTATTACATTTGAGAAAAAAAAAATTTTTTTGCTCCTGGGCAGCTTTTTTTCTGACCGCGGCATCACGCGTTTTCTTCCTCGGGCAGCAAAAACACTCGATTTTTAAAAACAGCTAATAATAATATTTTTAGACATGGAATTCCACCCCGAATCACATTCTAGCATCCGTTATTACATTTGAGAAAAAAAAAATTTTTTGCTCCTGGGCAGCTTTTTTTCTGACCGCGGCATCACGCGTTTTCTTCCTCGGGCAGCAAAAACACTCGATTTTTAAAAACAGCTAATAATAATATTTTTAGACATGGAATTCCACCCCGAATCACATTCTAGCATCCGTTATTACATTTGAGAAAAAAAATTTTTTTTGCTCCTGGGCAGCTTTTTTTCTGACCACGGCATCACGCGTTTTCTTCCTCGGGCAGCAAAAACACTCGATTTTTAAAAACAGCTAATAATAATATTTTTAGACATGGAATTCCACCCCGAATCACATTCTAGCATCCGTTATTACATTTGAGAAAAAAAAAATTTTTTGCTCCTGGGCAGCTTTTTTTCTGACCGCGGCATCACGCGTTTTCTTCCTCGGGCAGCAAAAACACTCGATTTTTAAAAACAGCTAATAATAATATTTTTAGACATGCAATTCCACCCCGAATCACATTCTAGCATCCGTTATTACATTTGAGAAAAAAAATTTTTTTGCTCCTGGGCAGCTTTTTTTCTGACCGCGGCATCACGCGTTTTCTTCCTCGGGCAGCAAAAACACTCGATTTTTAAAAACAGCTAATAATAATATTTTTAGACATGGAATTCCACCCCGAATCACATTCTAGCATCCATTATTACATTTGAGAAAAAAAATTTTTTTTGCTCCTGGGCAGCTTTTTTTCTGACCGCCGCATCACACGTTTTCTTCCTCGGGCAGCAAAAACACTCGATTTTTAAAAACAGCTAATAATAATATTTTTAGACATGCAATTCCACCCCGAATCACATTCTAGCATCCGTTATTACATTTGAGAAAAAAAATTTTTTTGCTCCTGGGCAGCTTTTTTTCTGACCGCGGCATCACGCGTTTTCTTCCTCGGGCAGCAAAAACACTCGATTTTTAAAAACGGCTAATAATAATATTTTTAGACATGGAATTCCACCCCGAATCACATTCTAGCATCCATTATTACATTTGAGAAAAAAAATTTTTTTTGCTCCTGGGCAGCTTTTTTTCTGACCGCCGCATCACACGTTTTCTTCCTCGGGCAGCAAAAACACTCGATTTTTAAAAACAGCTAATAATAATATTTTTAGACATGCAATTCCACCCCGAATCACATTCTAGCATCCGTTATTACATTTGAGAAAAAAAATTTTTTTGCTCCTGGGCAGCTTTTTTTCTGACCGCGGCATCACGCGTTTTCTTCCTCGGGCAGCAAAAACACTCGATTTTTAAAAACAGCTAATAATAATATTTTTAGACATGGAATTCCACCCCGAATCACATTCTAGCATCCGTTATTACATTTGAGAAAAAAAATTTTTTTGCTCCTGGGCAGCTTTTTTTCTGACCGCGGCATCACGCGTTTTCTTCCTCGGGCAGCAAAAACACTCGATTTTTAAAAACAGCTAATAATAATATTTTTAGACATGGAATTCCACCCCGAATCACATTCTAGCATCCGTTATTACATTTGAGAAAAAAAATTTTTTTTGCTCCTGGGCAGCTTTTTTTCTGACCGCTGCATCACGCGTTTTCTTCCTCGGGCAGCAAAAACACTCGATTTTTAAAAACAGCTAATAATAATATTTTTAGACATGGAATTCCACCCCGAATCACATTCTAGCATCCATTATTACATTTGAGAAAAAAAATTTTTTTTGCTCCTGGGCAGCTTTTTTTCTGACCGCCGCATCACACGTTTTCTTCCTCGGGCAGCAAAAACACTCGATTTTTAAAAACAGCTAATAATAATATTTTTAGACATGCAATTCCACCCCGAATCACATTCTAGCATCCGTTATTACATTTGAGAAAAAAAATTTTTTTGCTCCTGGGCAGCTTTTTTTCTGACCGCGGCATCACGCGTTTTCTTCCTCGGGCAGCAAAAACACTCGATTTTTAAAAACAGCTAATAATAATATTTTTAGACATGGAATTCCACCCCGAATCACATTCTAGCATCCGTTATTACATTTGAGAAAAAAAATTTTTTTGCTCCTGGGCAGCTTTTTTTCTGACCGCGGCATCACGCGTTTTCTTCCTCGGGCAGCAAAAACACTCGATTTTTAAAAACAGCTAATAATAATATTTTTAGACATGGAATTCCACCCCGAATCACATTCTAGCATCCGTTATTACATTTGAGAAAAAAAAATTTTTTTGCTCCTGGGCAGCTTTTTTTCTGACCGCGGCATCACGCGTTTTCTTCCTCGGGCAGCAAAAACACTCGATTTTTAAAAACAGCTAATAATAATATTTTTAGACATGGAATTCCACCCCGAATCACATTCTAGCATCCGTTATTACATTTGAGAAAAAAAAAATTTTTTGCTCCTGGGCAGCTTTTTTTCTGACCGCGGCATTACGCGTTTTCTTCCTCGGGCAGCAAAAACACTCGATTTTTAAAAACAGCTAATAATAATATTTTTAGACATGGAATTCCACCCCGAATCACATTCTAGCATCCGTTATTACATTTGAGAAAAAAAATTTTTTTTGCTCCTGGGCAGCTTTTTTTCTGACCGCGGCATCACGCGTTTTCTTCCTCGGGCAGCAAAAACACTCGATTTTTAAAAACAGCTAATAATAATATTTTTAGACATGGAATTCCACCCCGAATCACATTCTAGCATCCGTTATTACATTTGAGAAAAAAAAATTTTTTTGCTCCTGGGCAGCTTTTTTTCTGACCGCGGCATCACGCGTTTTCTTCCTCGGGCAGCAAAAACACTCGATTTTTAAAAACAGCTAATAATAATATTTTTAGACATGGAATTCCACCCCGAATCACATTCTAGCATCCGTTATTACATTTGAGAAAAAAAATTTTTTTTGCTCCTGGGCAGCTTTTTTTCTGACCGCGGCATCACGCGTTTTCTTCCTCGGGCAGCAAAAACACTCGATTTTTAAAAACAGCTAATAATAATATTTTTAGACATGGAATTCCACCCCGAATCACATTCTAGCATCCGTTATTACATTTGAGAAAAAAAAATTTTTTTGCTCCTGGGCAGCTTTTTTTCTGACCGCGGCATCACGCGTTTTCTTCCTCGGGCAGCAAAAACAGTCGATTTTTAAAAACGGCTAATAATAATATTTTTAGACATGGAATTCCACCCCGAATCACATTCTAGCATCCATTATTACATTTGAGAAAAAAAATTTTTTTTGCTCCTGGGCAGCTTTTTTTTCTGACCGCCGCATCACATGTTTTCTTCCTCGGGCAGCAAAAAACACTCGATTTTTAAAAACAGCTAATAATAATATTTTTAGACATGCAATTCCACCCTGAATCACATTCTAGCATCCGTTATTACATTTGAGAAAAAAAAATTTTTTTGCTCCTGGGCAGCTTTTTTTCTGACCGCGGCATCACGCGTTTTCTTCCTCGGGCAGCAAAAACACTCGATTTTTAAAAACAGCTAATAATAATATTTTTAGACATGGAATTCCACCCCGAATCACATTCTAGCATCCGTTATTTCATTTGAGAAAAAAAATTTTTTTGCTCCTGGGCAGCTTTTTTTCTGACCGCGGCATCACGCGTTTTCTTCCTCGGGCAGCAAAAACACTCGATTTTTAAAAACAGCTAATAATAATATTTTTAGACATGGAATTCCACCCCGAATCACATTCTAGCATCCGTTATTACATTTGAGAAAAAAAAATTTTTTTGCTCCTGGGCAGCTTTTTTTCTGACCGCGGCATCACGCGTTTTCTTCCTCAGGCAGCAAAAACACTCGATTTTTAAAAACAGCTAATAATAATATTTTTAGACATGGAATTCCACCCCGAATCACATTCTAGCATCCGTTATTACATTTGAGAAAAAAAAATTTTTTGCTCCTGGGCAGCTTTTTTTCTGACCGCGGCATCACGCGTTTTCTTCCTCGGGCAGCAAAAACACTCGATTTTTAAAAACAGCTAATAATAATATTTTTAGACATGGAATTCCACCCCGAATCACATTCTAGCATCCATTATTACATTTGAGAAAAAAAATTTTTTTTGCTCCTGGGCAGCTTTTTTTCTGACCGCCGCATCACGCGTTTTCTTCCTCGGGCAGCAAAAACACTCGATTTTTAAAAACAGCTAATAATAATATTTTTAGACATGGAATTCCACCCCGAATCACATTCTAGCATCCGTTATTACATTTGAGAAAAAAAAATTTTTTGCACCTGGGCAGCTTTTTTTCTGACCGCGGCATCACGCGTTTTCTTCCTCGGGCAGCAAAAACACTCGATTTTTAAAAACAGCAAATAATAATATTTTTAGACATGGAATTCCACCCCGAATCACATTCTAGCATCCGTTATTACATTTGAGAAAAAAAAAATTTTTTGCACCTGGGCAGCTTTTTTTCTGACCGCGGCATCACGCCTTTTCTTCCTCGGGCAGCAAAAACACTCGATTTTTAAAAACAGCAAATAATAATATTTTTAGACATGGAATTCCACCCTGAATCACATTCTAGCATCCATTATTACATTTGAGAAAAAAAAATTTTTTTTGCTCCTGGGCAGCTTTTTTTCTGACCGCGGCATCACGCGTTTTCTTCCTCGGGCAGCAAAAACACTCGATTTTTAAAAACAGCTAATAATAATATTTTTAGACATGGAATTCCACCCCGAATCACATTCTAGCATCCGTTATTACATTTGAGAAAAAAAAAAATTTTTGCTCCTGGGCAGCTTTTTTTCTGACGCATCACGCGTTTTCTTCCTCGGGCAGCAAAAATACTCGATTTTTAAAAACAGCTAATAATAATATTTTTAGACATGGAATTCCACCCCGAATCACATTCTAGCATCTGTTATTACATTTGAGAAAAAAAATTTTTTTTGCACCTGGGCAGCTTTTTTTCTGACCGCGGCATCACGCGTTTTCTTCCTCGGGCCGCAAAAACACTCGATTTTTAAAAACAGCTAATAATAATATTTTTAGACATGGAATTCCACCCCGAATCACATTCTAGCATCCGTTATTACATTTGAGAAAAAAAAATTTTTTTGCTCCTGGGCAGCTTTTTTTCTGACCGCGGCATCACGCATTTTCTTCCTCGGGCAGCAAAAACACTCGATTTTTAAAAACAGCTAATAATAATATTTTTATACATGGAATTCCACCCCGAATCACATTCTAGCATCCGTTATTACATTTGAGAAAAAAAAATTTTTTTGCTCCTGGGCAGCTTTTTTTCTGACCGCGGCATCACGCGTTTTCTTCCTCGGGCCGCAAAAACACTCGATTTTTAAAAACAGCTAATAATAATATTTTTAGACATGGAATTCCACCCCGAATCACATTCTAGCATCCGTTATTACATTTGAGAAAAAAAAAATTTTTTGCACCTGGGCAGCTTTTTTTCTGACCGCGGCATCACGCGTTTTCTTCCTCGGGCAGCAAAAATACTCGATTTTTAAAAACAGCTAATAATAATATTTTTAGACATGGAATTCCACCCCGAATCACATTCTAGCATCTGTTATTACATTTGAGAAAAAAAATTTTTTTTGCACCTGGGCAGCTTTTTTTCTGACCGCGGCATCACGCGTTTTCTTCCTCGGGCCGCAAAAACACTCGATTTTTAAAAACAGCTAATAATAATATTTTTAGACATGGAATTCCACCCCGAATCACATTCTAGCATCCGTTACTACATTTGAGAAAAAAAATTTTTTTTGCTCCTGGGCAGCTTTTTTTCTGACCGCGGCATCACGCGTTTTCTTCCTCGGGCAGCAAAAACACTCGATTTTTAAAAACAGCTAATAATAATATTTTTAGACATGGAATTCCACCCCGAATCACATTCTAGCATCCGTTATTACATTTGAGAAAAAAAAATTTTTTGCACCTGGGCAGCTTTTTTTCTGACCGCGGCATCACGCGTTTTCTTCCTCGGGCAGCAAAAACACTCGATTTTTAAAAACAGCTAATAATAATATTTTTATACATGGAATTCCACCCCGAATCACATTCTAGCATCCGTTATTACATTTGAGAAAAAAAAATTTTTTTGCTCCTGGGCAGCTTTTTTTCTGACCGCGGCATCACGCGTTTTCTTCCTCGGGCCGCAAAAACACTCGATTTTTAAAAACAGCTAATAATAATATTTTTAGACATGGAATTCCACCCCGAATCACATTCTAGCATCCGTTATTACATTTGAGAAAAAAAAAATTTTTTGCACCTGGGCAGCTTTTTTTCTGACCGCGGCATCACGCGTTTTCTTCCTCGGGCAGCAAAAACACTCGATTTTTAAAAACAGCAAATAATAATATTTTTAGACATGGAATTCCACCCCGAATCACATTCTAGCATCCGTTATTACATTTGAGAAAAAAAAAAATTTTTTGCTCCTGGGCAGCTTTTTTTCTGACCGCGGCATCACGCGTTTTCTTCCTCGGGCAGCAAAAACACTCGATTTTTAAAAACAGCTAATAATAATATTTTTAGACATGGAATTCCTCCCCGAATCACATTCTAGCATCCGTTATTACATTTGAGAAAAAAAAAATTTTTGCTCCTGGGCAGCTTTTTTTCTGACCGCGGCATCACGCGTTTTCTTCCTCGGGCAGCAAAAACACTCGATTTTTAAAAACAGCTAATAATAATATTTTTAGACATGGAATTCCACCCCGAATCACATTCTAGCATCCGTTATTACATTTGAGAAAAAAAATTTTTTTTGCTCCTGGGCAGCTTTTTTTCTGACCGCGGCATCACGCGTTTTCTTCCTCGGGCAGCAAAAACACTCGATTTTTAAAAACAGCTAATAATAATATTTTTAGACATGGAATTCCACCCCGAATCACATTCTAGCATCCATTATTACATTTGAGAAAAAAAAATTTTTTTGCTCCTGGGCAGCTTTTTTTCTGACCGCGGCATCACGCGTTTTCTTCCTTGGGCAGCAAAAACACTCGATTTTTAAAAAGAGCTAATAATAATATTTTTAGACATGGAATTCCACCCCGAATCACATTCTAGCATCCGTTATTACATTTGAGAAAAAAAAATTTTTTTGCTCCTGGGCAGCTTTTTTTCTCACCGCGGCATCACGCGTTTTCTTCCTCGGGCAGCAAAAACACTCGATTTTTAAAAACAGCTAATAATAATATTTTTAGACATGGAATTCCACCCCGAATCACATTCTAGCATCCATTATTACATTTGAGAAAAAAAAATTTTTTTGCTCCTGGGCAGGTTTTTTTCTGACCGCGGCATCACGCGTTTTCTTCCTCGGGCAGCAAAAACACTCGATTTTTAAAAACAGCTAATAATAATATTTTTAGACATGGAATTCCACCCCGAATCACATTCTAGCATCCGTTATTACATTTGAGAAAAAAAAATTTTTTTGCTCCTGGGCAGCTTTTTTTCTGACCCATCACGCGTTTTCTTCCTCGGGCAGCAAAAACACTCGATTTTTAAAAACAGCTAATAATAATATTTTTAGACATGGAATTCCACCCCGAATCACATTCTAGCATCCGTTATTACATTTGAGAAAAAAAAATTTTTTTGCTCCTGGGCAGCTTTTTTTCTGACCGCGGCATCACGCGTTTTCTTCCTCGGGCAGCAAAAATACTCGATTTTTAAAAACAGCTAATAATAATATTTTTAGACATGGAATTCCACCCCGAATCACATTCTAGCATCTGTTATTACATTTGAGAAAAAAAATTTTTTTTGCACCTGGGCAGCTTTTTTTCTGACCGCGGCATCACGCGTTTTCTTCCTCGGGCAGCAAAAACACTCGATTTTTAAAAACAGCTAATAATAATATTTTTAGACATGGAATTCCACCCCGAATCACATTCTAGCATCCATTATTACATTTGAGAAAAAAATTTTTTTTTGCTCCTGGGCAGCTTTTTTTCTGACCGCGGCATCACGCGTTTTCTTCCTCGGGCAGCAAAAACACTCGATTTTTAAAAACAGCTAATAATAATATTTTTAGACATGGAATTCCACCCCGAATCACATTCTAGCATCCGTTATTACATTTGAGAAAAAAAAATTTTTTTGCTCCTGGGCAGCTTTTTTTCTGACCGCGGCATCACGCGTTTTCTTCCTCGGGCAGCAAAAACACTCGATTTTTAAAAACAGCTAATAATAATATTTTTAGACATGGAATTCCACCCCGAATCACATTCTAGCATCTATTATTACATTTGAGAAAAAAAATTTTTTTTGCTCCTGGGCAGCTTTTTTTCTGACCGCCGCATCACGCGTTTTCTTCCTCGGGCAGCAAAAACACTCGATTTTTAAAAACAGCTAATAATAATATTTTTAGACATGGAATTCCACCCCGAATCACATTCTAGCATCCGTTATTACATTTGAGAAAAAAAAAATTTTTTGCTCCTGGGCAGCTTTTTTTCTGACCGCGGCATCACGCGTTTTCTTCCTCGGGCAGCAAAAACACTCGATTTTTAAAAACAGCTAATAATAATATTTTTAGACATGGAATTCCACCCCGAATCACATTCTAGCATCCGTTATTACATTTGAGAAAAAAAAATTTTTTTGCTCCTGGGCAGCTTTTTTTCTGACCGGGCATCACGCGTTTTCTTCCTCGGGCAGCAAAAACACTCGATTTTTAAAAACGGCTAATAATAATATTTTTAGACATGGAATTCCACCCCGAATCACATTCTAGCATTCATTATTACATTTGAGAAAAAAAATTTTTTTTGCTCCTGGGCAGCTTTTTTTCTGACCGCGGCATCACGCGTTTTCTTCCTCGGGCAGCAAAAACACTCGATTTTTAAAAACAGCTAATAATAATATTTTTAGACATGGAATTCCACCCCGAATCACATTCTAGCATCCGTTATTACATTTGAGAAAAAAAATTTTTTTGCTCCTGGGCAGCTTTTTTTCTGACCGCGGCATCACGCGTTTTCTTCCTCGGGCAGCAAAAACACTCGATTTTTAAAAACAGCTAATAATAATATTTTTAGACATGCAATTCCACCCCGAATCACATTCTAGCATCCATTATTACATTTGAGAAAAAAAATTTTTTTTGCTCCTGGGCAGCTTTTTTTCTGACCGCGGCATCACGCGTTTTCTTCCTCATGCAGCAAAAACACTCGATTTTTAAAAACAGCTAATAATAATATTTTTAGACATGGAATTCCACCCCGAATCACATTCTAGCATCCGTTATTACATTTGAGAAAAAAAAATTTTTTTGCTCCTGGGCAGCTTTTTTTCTGACCGCGGCATCACGCGTTTTCTTCCTCGGGCAGCAAAAACACTCGATTTTTAAAAACAGCTAATAATAATATTTTTAGACATGGAATTCCACCCCTAATCACATTCTAGCATCTATTATTACATTTGAGAAAAAAAATTTTTTTTGCTCCTGGGCAGCTTTTTTTCTGACCGCCGCATCACGCGTTTTCTTCCTCGGGCAGCAAAAACACTCGATTTTTAAAAACAGCTAATAATAATATTTTTAGACATGGAATTCCACCCCGAATCACATTCTAGCATCCGTTATTACATTTGAGAAAAAAAAATTTTTTTGCTCCTGGGCAGCTTTTTTTCTGACCGCGGCATCACGCGTTTTCTTCCTCGGGCAGCAAAAACACTCGATTTTTAAAAACAGCTAATAATAATATTTTTAGACATGGAATTCCACCCCGAATCACATTCTAGCATCCGTTATTACATTTGAGAAAAAAAAATTTTTTTTCTCCTGGGCAGCTTTTTTTCTGACCGCGGCATCACGCGTTTTCTTCCTCGGGCAGCAAAAACACTCGATTTTTAAAAACAGCTAATAATAATATTTTTAGACATGGAATTCCACCCCGAATCACATTCTAGCATCCGTTATTACATTTGAGAAAAAAAAATTTTTTTGCTCCTGGGCAGCTTTTTTTCTGACCGGGCATCACGCGTTTTCTTCCTCGGGCAGCAAAAACACTCGATTTTTAAAAACGGCTAATAATAATATTTTTAGACATGGAATTCCACCCCGAATCACATTCTAGCATTCATTATTACATTTGAGAAAAAAATTTTTTTTTTGCTCCTGGGCAGCTTTTTTTCTGACCGCGGCATCACGCGTTTTCTTCCTCGGGCAGCAAAAACACTCGATTTTTAAAAACAGCTAATAATAATATTTTTAGACATGGAATTCCACCCCGAATCACATTCTAGCATCCGTTATTACATTTGAGAAAAAAAATTTTTTTGCTCCTGGGCAGCTTTTTTTCTGACCGCGGCATCACGCGTTTTCTTCCTCGGGCAGCAAAAACACTCGATTTTTAAAAACAGCTAATAATAATATTTTTAGACATGCAATTCCACCCCGAATCACATTCTAGCATCCATTATTACATTTGAGAAAAAAAATTTTTTTTGCTCCTGGGCAGCTTTTTTTCTGACCGCGGCATCACGCGTTTTCTTCCTCATGCAGCAAAAACACTCGATTTTTAAAAACAGCTAATAATAATATTTTTAGACATGGAATTCCACCCCGAATCACATTCTAGCATCCGTTATTACATTTGAGAAAAAAAAATTTTTTTGCTCCTGGGCAGCTTTTTTTCTGACCGCGGCATCACGCGTTTTCTTCCTCGGGCAGCAAAAACACTCGATTTTTAAAAACAGCTAATAATAATATTTTTAGACATGGAATTCCACCCCTAATCACATTCTAGCATCTATTATTACATTTGAGAAAAAAAATTTTTTTTGCTCCTGGGCAGCTTTTTTTCTGACCGCCGCATCACGCGTTTTCTTCCTCGGGCAGCAAAAACACTCGATTTTTAAAAACAGCTAATAATAATATTTTTAGACATGGAATTCCACCCCGAATCACATTCTAGCATCCGTTATTACATTTGAGAAAAAAAAATTTTTTTGCTCCTGGGCAGCTTTTTTTCTGACCGCGGCATCACGCGTTTTCTTCCTCGGGCAGCAAAAACACTCGATTTTTAAAAACAGCTAATAATAATATTTTTAGACATGGAATTCCACCCCGAATCACATTCTAGCATCCGTTATTACATTTGAAAAAAAAAAATTTTTTTGCTCCTGGGCAGCTTTTTTTCTGACCGGGCATCACGCGTTTTCTTCCTCGGGCAGCAAAAACACTCGATTTTTAAAAACGGCTAATAATAATATTTTTAGACATGGAATTCCACCCCGAATCACATTCTAGCATTCATTATTACATTTGAGAAAAAAAATTTTTTTTGCTCCTGGGCAGCTTTTTTTCTGACCGCGGCATCACGCGTTTTCTTCCTCGGGCAGCAAAAACACTCGATTTTTAAAAACAGCTAATAATAATATTTTTAGACATGGAATTCCACCCCGAATCACATTCTAGCATCCGTTATTACATTTGAGAAAAAAAATTTTTTTGCTCCTGGGCAGCTTTTTTTCTGACCGCGGCATCACGCGTTTTCTTCCTCGGGCAGCAAAAACACTCGATTTTTAAAAACAGCTAATAATAATATTTTTAGACATGGAATTCCACCCTGAATCACATTCTAGCATCCATTATTACATTTGAGAAAAAAAATTTTTTTTGCTCCTGGGCAGCTTTTTTTCTGACCGCGGCATCACGCGTTTTCTTCCTCGGGCAGCAAAAACACTCGATTTTTAAAAACAGCTAATAATAATATTTTTAGACATGGAATTCCACCCCGAATCACATTCTCGCATCCATTATTACATTTGAGAAAAAAAATTTTTTTGCTCCTGGGCAGCTTTTTTTCTGACCGCGGCATCACGCGTTTTCTTCCTCGGGCAGCAAAAACACTCGATTTTTAAAAACAGCTAATAATAATATTTTTAGACATGGAATTCCACCCCGAATCACATTCTAGCATCCGTTATTACATTTGAGAAAAAAAAATTTTTTTGCTCCTGGGCAGCTTTTTTTCTGACCGCGGCATCACGCGTTTTCTTCCTCGGGCAGCAAAAACATTCGATTTTTAAAAACAGCTAATAATAATATTTTTAGACATGGAATTCCACCCCGAATCACATTCTAGCATCCGTTATGACATTTGAGAAAAAAAATTTTTTTGCTCCTGGGCAGCTTTTTTTCTGACCGCGGCATCACGCGTTTTCTTCCTCGGGCAGCAAAAACACTCGATTTTTAAAAACAGCTAATAATAATATTTTTAGACATGCAATTCCACCCCGAATCACATTCTAGCATCCGTTATTACATTTGAGAAAAAAAATTTTTTTTGCTCCTGGGCAGCTTTTTTTCTGACCGCGGCATCACGCGTTTTCTTCCTCGGGCAGCAAAAACACTCGATTTTTAAAAACAGCTAATAATAATATTTTTAGACATGGAATTCCACCCCGAATCACATTCTAGCATCCGTTATTACATTTGAGAAAAAAAAATTTTTGCACCTGGGCAGCTTTTTTTCTGACCGCGGCATCACGCGTTTTCTTCCTCGGGCAGCAAAAACATTCGATTTTTAAAAACAGCTAATAATAATATTTTTAGACATGGAATTCCACCCCGAATCACATTCTAGCATCCGTTATTACATTTGAGAAAAAAAAATTTTTTTGCTCCTGGGCAGCTTTTTTTCTGACCGCGGCATCACGCGTTTTCTTCCTCGGGCCGCAAAAACACTCGATTTTTAAAAACAGCTAATAATAATATTTTTAGACATGGAATTCCACCCCGAATCACATTCTAGCATCCGTTATTACATTTGAGAAAAAAAAAATTTTTGCTCCTGGGCAGCTTTTTTTCTGACCGCGGCATCACGCGTTTTCTTCCTCGGGCAGCAAAAACACTCGATTTTTAAAAACAGCTAATAATAATATTTTTAGACATGGAATTTCACCCCGAATCACATTCTAGCATCCGTTATTACATTTGAGAAAAAAAATTTTTTTTGCTCCTGGGCAGCTTTTTTTCTGACCGCGGCATCACGCGTTTTCTTCCTCGGGCAGCAAAAACACTCGATTTTTAAAAACAGCTAATAATAATATTTTTGACATGGAATTCCACCCCGAATCACATTCTAGCATCCGTTATTACATTTGAGAAAAAAAATTTTTTTTGCTCCTGGGCAGCTTTTTTTCTGACCGCGGCATCACGCGTTTTCTTCCTCGGGCAGCAAAAACACTCGATTTTTAAAAATAGCTAATAATAATATTTTTAGACATGGAATTCCACCCCGAATCACATTCTAGCATCCGTTATTACATTTGAGAGAAAAAAAATTTTTTGCTCCTGGGCAGCTTTTTTTCTTACCGCGGCATCACGCGTTTTCTTCCTCGGGCAGCAAAAACACTCGATTTTTAAAAACAGCTAATAATAATATTTTTAGACATGGAATTCCACCCCGAATCACATTCTAGCATCCGTTATTACATTTGAGAAAAAAAATTTTTTTGCTCCTGGGCAGCTTTTTTTCTGACCGCGGCATCACGCGTTTTCTTCCTCGGGCAGCAAAAACACTCGATTTTTAAAAACAGCTAATAATAATATTTTTAGACATGGAATTTCACCCCGAATCACATTCTAGCATCCGTTATTACATTTGAGAAAAAAAATTTTTTTTGCTCCTGGGCAGCTTTTTTTCTGACCGCGGCATCACGCGTTTTCTTCCTCGGGCAGCAAAAACACTCGATTTTTAAAAACAGCTAATAATAATATTTTTAGACATGGAATTCCACCCCGAATCACATTCTAGCATCCGTTATTACATTTGAGAAAAAAATTTTTTTTTGCTCCTGGGCAGCTTTTTTTCTGACCGCGGCATCACGCGTTTTCTTCCTCGGGCAGCAAAAACACTCGATTTTTAAAAACAGCT
Source organism: Pituophis catenifer annectens (assembly GCF_029215685.1). Classification (NCBI taxonomy): domain Eukaryota; kingdom Metazoa; phylum Chordata; class Lepidosauria; order Squamata; family Colubridae; genus Pituophis; species Pituophis catenifer. The sequence continues at coordinate 11,979,733 of NW_027256889.1, forward strand.
AATAATAATATTTTTAGACATAGAATTCCACCCCGAATCACATTCTAGCATCCGTTATTACATTTGAGAGAAAAAAAATTTTTTGCTCCTGGGCAGCTTTTTTTTTTACCGCGGCATCACGCGTTTTCTTCCTCGGGCAGCAAAAACACTCGATTTTTAAAAACAGCTAATAATAATATTTTTAGACATGGAATTCCACCCCGAATCACATTCTAGCATCCGTTATTACATTTGAGAAAAAAAATTTTTTTTGCTCCTGGGCAGCTTTTTTTCTGACCGCGGCATCACGCGTTTTCTTCCTCGGGCAGCAAAAACACTCGATTTTTAAAAACAGCTAATAATAATATTTTTAGACATGGAATTCCACCCCGAATCACATTCTAGCATCCGTTATTACATTTGAGAAAAAAAATTTTTTTTGCTCCTGGGCAGCTTTTTTTCTGACCGCGGCATCACGCGTTTTCTTCCTCAGGCAGCAAAAACACTCGATTTTTAAAAACAGCTAATAATAATATTTTTAGACATGCAATTCCACCCCGAATCACATTCTAGCATCCGTTATTACATTTGAGAAAAAAAATTTTTTTTGCTCCTGGGCAGCTTTTTTTCTGACCGCGGTATCACGCGTTTTCTTCCTCGGGCAGCAAAAACACTCGATTTTTAAAAACAGCTAATAATAATATTTTTAGACATGGAATTCCACCCCGAATCACATTCTAGCATCCGTTATTACATTTGAGAAAAAAAATTTTTTGCACCTGGGCAGCTTTTTTTCTGACCGCGGCATCACGCGTTTTCTTCCTCGGGCAGCAAAAACACTCGATTTTTAAAAACAGCTAATAATAATATTTTTAGACATGGAATTCCACCCCGAATCACATTCTAGCATCCGTTATTACATTTGAGAAAAAAAAAATTTTTGCTCCTGGGCAGCTTTTTTTCTGACCGCGGCATCACGCGTTTTCTTCCTCGGGCCGCAAAAACACTCGATTTTTAAAAACAGCTAATAATAATCTTTTTAGACATGGAATTCCACCCCGAATCACATTCTAGCATCCGTTATTACATTTGAGAAAAAAAATTTTTTTTGCTCCTGGGCAGCTTTTTTTCTGACCACGGCATCACGCGTTTTCTTCCTCGGGCAGCAAAAACACTCGATTTTTAAAAACAGCTAATAATAATATTTTTAGACATGGAATTCCACCCCGAATCACATTCTAGCATCCGTTATTACATTTGAGAAAAAAAAAAATTTTTGCTCCTGGGCAGCTTTTTTTCTGACCGCGGCATCACGCGTTTTCTTCCTCGGGCAGCAAAAACACTCGATTTTTAAAAACAGCTAATAATAATATTTTTAGACATGGAATTTCACCCCGAATCACATTCTAGCATCCGTTATTACATTTGAGAAAAAAAATTTTTTTTGCTCCTGGGCAGCTTTTTTTCTGACCGCGGCATCACGCGTTTTCTTCCTCGGGCAGCAAAAACACTCGATTTTTAAAAACAGCTAATAATAATATTTTTAGACATGGAATTCCACCCCGAATCACATTCTAGCATCCGTTATTACATTTGAGAAAAAAAATTTTTTTTGCTCCTGGGCAGCTTTTTTTCTGACCGCGGCATCACGCGTTTTCTTCCTCGGGCAGCAAAAACACTCGATTTTTAAAAACAGCTAATAATAATATTTTTAGACATGGAATTCCACCCCGAATCACATTCTAGCATCCGTTATTACATTTGAGAAAAAAAATTTTTTTTTGCTCCTGGGCAGCTTTTTTTCTGACCGCGGCATCACGCGTTTTCTTCCTCGGGCAGCAAAAACACTCGATTTTTAAAAACAGCTAATAATAATATTTTTAGACATGGAATTCCACCCCGAATCACATTCTAGCATCCGTTATTACATTTGAGAAAAAAAAATTTTTTTGCTCCTGGGCAGCTTTTTTTCTGACCGCGGCATCACGCGTTTTCTTCCTCGGGCAGCAAAAACACTCGATTTTTAAAAACAGCTAATAATAATATTTTTAGACATGGAATTCCACCCCGAATCACATTCTAGCATCCGTTATTACATTTGAGAAAAAAAAATTTTTTTGCTCCTGGGCAGCTTTTTTTCTGACCGCGGCATCACGCGTTTTCTTCCTCGGGCAGCAAAAACACTCGATTTTTAAAAACAGCTAATAATAATATTTTTAGACATGGAATTTCACCCCGAATCACATTCTAGCATCCGTTATTACATTTGAGAAAAAAAAAATTTTTGCTCCTGGGCAGCTTTTTTTCTGACCGCGGCATCACGCGTTTTCTTCCTCGGGCAGCAAAAACACTCGATTTTTAAAAACAGCTAATAATAATATTTTTAGACATGGAATTCCACCCCGAATCACATTCTAGCATCCGTTATTACATTTGAGAAAAAAAAAATTTTTGCTCCTGGGCAGCTTTTTTTCTGACCGCGGCATCACGCGTTTTCTTCCTCGGGCAGCAAAAACACTCGATTTTTAAAAACAGCTAATAATAATATTTTTAGACATGGAATTTCACCCCGAATCACATTCTAGCATCCGTTATTACATTTGAGAAAAAAAATTTTTTTTGCTCCTGGGCAGCTTTTTTTCTGACCGCGGCATCACGCGTTTTCTTCCTCGGGCAGCAAAAACACTCGATTTTTAAAAACAGCTAATAATAATATTTTTAGACATGGAATTCCACCCCGAATCACATTCTAGCATCCGTTATTACATTTGAGAAAAAAAATTTTTTTTGCTCCTGGGCAGCTTTTTTTCTGACCGCGGCATCACGCGTTTTCTTCCTCGGGCAGCAAAAACACTCGATTTTTAAAAACAGCTAATAATAATATTTTTAGACATGGAATTCCACCCCGAATCACATTCTAGCATCCGTTATTACATTTGAGAGAAAAAAAATTTTTTGCTCCTGGGCAGCTTTTTTTCTTACCGCGGCATCACGCGTTTTCTTCCTCGGGCAGCAAAAACACTCGATTTTTAAAAACAGCTAATAATAATATTTTTAGACATGGAATTCCACCCCGAATCACATTCTAGCATCCGTTATTACATTTGAGAAAAAAAAATTTTTTTGCTCCTGGGCAGCTTTTTTTCTGACCCATCACGCGTTTTCTTCCTCGGGCAGCAAAAACACTCGATTTTTAAAAACAGCTAATAATAATATTTTTAGACATGGAATTCCACCCCGAATCACATTCTAGCATCCGTTATTACATTTGAGAAAAAAAAATTTTTTTGCTCCTGGGCAGCTTTTTTTCTGACCGCCGCATCACGCGTTTTCTTCCTCGGGCAGCAAAAACACTCGATTTTTAAAAACAGCTAATAATAATATTTTTAGACATGGAATTCCACCCCGAATCACATTCTAGCATCTGTTATTACATTTGAGAAAAAAAAATTTTTTTGCTCCTGGGCAGCTTTTTTTCTGACCCACCACGCGTTTTCTTCCTCGGGCAGCAAAAACACTCGATTTTTAAAAACAGCTAATAATAATATTTTTAGACATGGAATTCCACCCCGAATCACATTCTAGCATCCGTTATTACATTTGAGAAAAAAAAAATTTTTTGCTCCTGGGCAGCTTTTTTTCTGACCGCGGCATCACGCGTTTTCTTCCTCGGGCAGCAAAAATACTCGATTTTTAAAAACAGCTAATAATAATATTTTTAGACATGGAATTCCACCCCGAATCACATTCTAGCATCTGTTATTACATTTGAGAAAAAAAATTTTTTTTGCACCTGGGCAGCTTTTTTTCTGACCGCGGCATCACGCGTTTTCTTCCTCGGGCAGCAAAAACACTCGATTTTTAAAAACAGCTAATAATAATATTTTTAGACATGGAATTCCACCCCGAATCACATTCTAGCATCCATTATTACATTTGAGAAAAAAATTTTTTTTTGCTCCTGGGCAGCTTTTTTTCTGACCGCCGCATCACGCGTTTTCTTCCTCGGGCAGCAAAAACACTCGATTTTTAAAAACAGCTAATAATAATATTTTTAGACATGGAATTCCACCCCGAATCACATTCTAGCATCCGTTATTACATTTGAGAAAAAAAAATTTTTTTGCTCCTGGGCAGCTTTTTTTCTGACCGCGGCATCACGCGTTTTCTTCCTCGGGCAGCAAAAACACTCGATTTTTAAAAACAGCTAATAATAATATTTTTAGACATGGAATTCCACCCCGAATCACATTCTAGCATCCGTTATTACATTTGAGAAAAAAAAATTTTTTTGCTCCTGGGCAGCTTTTTTTCTGACCGGGCATCACGCGTTTTCTTCCTCGGGCAGCAAAAACACTCGATTTTTAAAAACGGCTAATAATAATATTTTTAGACATGGAATTCCACCCCGAATCACATTCTAGCATTCATTATTACATTTGAGAAAAAAAAATTTTTTTTGCTCCTGGGCAGCTTTTTTTCTGACCGCGGCATCACGCGTTTTCTTCCTCGGGCAGCAAAAACACTCGATTTTTAAAAACAGCTAATAATAATATTTTTAGACATGGAATTCCACCCCGAATCACATTCTAGCATCCGTTATTACATTTGAGAAAAAAAATTTTTTTGCTCCTGGGCAGCTTTTTTTCTGACCGCGGCATCACGCGTTTTCTTCCTCGGGCAGCAAAAACACTCGATTTTTAAAAACAGCTAATAATAATATTTTTAGACATGGAATTCCACCCCGAATCACATTCTAGCATCCGTTATTACATTTGAGAAAAAAAATTTTTTTGCTCCTGGGCAGCTTTTTTTCTGACCGCGGCATCACGCGTTTTCTTCCTCGGGCAGCAAAAACACTCGATTTTTAAAAACAGCTAATAATAATATTTTTAGACATGGAATTCCACCCCGAATCACATTCTAGCATCCGTTATTACATTTGAGAAAAAAAAATTTTTTTGCTCCTGGGCAGCTTTTTTTCTGACCGCGGCATCACGCGTTTTCTTCCTCGGGCAGCAAAAACACTCGATTTTTAAAAACAGCTAATAATAATATTTTTAGACATGGAATTCCACCCCGAATCACATTCTAGCATCTGTTATTACATTTGAGAAAAAAAATTTTTTTTGCACCTGGGCAGCTTTTTTTCTGACCGCGGCATCACGCGTTTTCTTCCTCGGGCAGCAAAAACACTAGATTTTTAAAAACAGCTAATAATAATATTTTTAGACATGGAATTCCACCCCGAATCACATTCTAGCATCCGTTATTACATTTGAGAAAAAAAAATTTTTTTGCTCCTGGGCAGCTTTTTTTCTGACCGCGGCATCACGCGTTTTCTTCCTCGGGCAGCAAAAACACTCGATTTTTAAAAACAGCTAATAATAATATTTTTAGACATGGAATTCCACCCCGAATCACATTCTAGCATCCGTTATTACATTTGAGGAAAAAAAAATTTTTTTGCTCCTGGGCAGCTTTTTTTCTGACCGGGCATCACGCGTTTTCTTCCTCGGGCAGCAAAAACACTCGATTTTTCAAAACGGCTAATAATAATATTTTTAGACATGGAATTCCACCCCGAATCACATTCTAGCATTCATTATTACATTTGAGAAAAAAAATTTTTTTTGCTCCTGGGCAGCTTTTTTTCTGACCGCGGCATCACGCGTTTTCTTCCTCGGGCAGCAAAAACACTCGATTTTTAAAAACAGCTAATAATAATATTTTTAGACATGGAATTCCACCCCGAATCACATTCTAGCATCCGTTATTACATTTGAGAAAAAAAATTTTTTTGCTCCTGGGCAGCTTTTTTTCTGACCGCGGCATCACGCGTTTTCTTCCTCGGGCAGCAAAAACACTCGATTTTTAAAAACAGCTAATAATAATATTTTTAGACATGGAATTCCACCCCGAATCACATTCTAGCATCTATTATTACATTTGAGAAAAAAAATTTTTTTTGCTCCTGGGCAGCTTTTTTTCTGACCGCGGCATCACGCGTTTTCTTCCTCATGCAGCAAAAACACTCGATTTTTAAAAACAGCTAATAATAATATTTTTAGACATGGAATTCCACCCCGAATCACATTCTAGCATCCGTTATTACATTTGAGAAAAAAAAATTTTTTTGCTCCTGGGCAGCTTTTTTTCTGACCGCGGCATCACGCGTTTTCTTCCTCGGGCAGCAAAAACACTCGATTTTTAAAAACAGCTAATAATAATATTTTTAGACATGGAATTCCACCCCGAATCACATTCTAGCATCTGTTATTACATTTGAGAAAAAAAATTTTTTTTTGCTCCTGGGCAGCTTTTTTTCTGACCGCCGCATCACGCGTTTTCTTCCTCGGGCAGCAAAAACACTCGATTTTTAAAAACAGCTAATAATAATATTTTTAGACATGGAATTCCACCCCGAATCACATTCTAGCATCCGTTATTACATTTGAGAAAAAAAAAATTTTTTTGCTCCTGGGCAGCTTTTTTTCTGACCGCGGCATCACGCGTTTTCTTCCTCGGGCAGCAAAAACACTCGATTTTTAAAAACAGCTAATAATAATATTTTTAGACATGGAATTCCACCCCGAATCACATTCTAGCATCCGTTATTACATTTGAGAAAAAAAAATTTTTTTTCTCCTGGGCAGCTTTTTTTCTGACCGCGGCATCACGCGTTTTCTTCCTCGGGCAGCAAAAACACTCGATTTTTAAAAACAGCTAATAATAATATTTTTAGACATGGAATTCCACCCCGAATCACATTCTAGCATCCGTTATTACATTTGAGAAAAAAAAATTTTTTTGCTCCTGGGCAGCTTTTTTTCTGACCGGGCATCACGCGTTTTCTTCCTCGGGCAGCAAAAACACTCGATTTTTAAAAACGGCTAATAATAATATTTTTAGACATGGAATTCCACCCCGAATCACATTCTAGCATTCATTATTACATTTGAGAAAAAAAATTTTTTTTGCTCCTGGGCAGCTTTTTTTCTGACCGCGGCATCACGCGTTTTCTTCCTCGGGCAGCAAAAACACTCGATTTTTAAAAACAGCTAATAATAATATTTTTAGACATGGAATTCCACCCCGAATCACATTCTAGCATCCGTTATTACATTTGAGAAAAAAAATTTTTTTGCTCCTGGGCAGCTTTTTTTCTGACCGCGGCATCACGCGTTTTCTTCCTCGGGCAGCAAAAACACTCGATTTTTAAAAACAGCTAATAATAATATTTTTAGACATGGAATTCCACCCCGAATCACATTCTAGCATCCGTTATTACATTTGAGAAAAAAAAATTTTTTTGCTCCTGGGCAGCTTTTTTTCTGACCGCGGCATCACGCGTTTTCTTCCTCGGGCAGCAAAAACACTCGATTTTTAAAAACAGCTAATAATAATATTTTTAGACATGGAATTCCACCCCGAATCACATTCTAGCATCCGTTATTACATTTGAGAAAAAAAAATTTTTTTGCTCCTGGGCAGCTTTTTTTCTGACCGCGGCATCACGCGTTTTCTTCCTCGGGCAGCAAAAACACTCGATTTTTAAAAACAGCTAATAATAATATTTTTAGACATGGAATTCCACCCCGAATCACATTCTAGCATCCGTTATTACATTTGAGAAAAAAAAAATTTTTTGCTCCTGGGCAGCTTTTTTTCTGACCGCGGCATCACGCGTTTTCTTCCTCGGGCAGCAAAAACACTCGATTTTTAAAAACAGCTAATAATAATATTTTTAGACATGGAATTCCACCCCGAATCACATTCTAGCATCCGTTATTACATTTGAGAAAAAAATTTTTTTTTTGCTCCTGGGCAGCTTTTTTTCTGACCGCGGCATCACGCGTTTTCTTCCTCGGGCAGCAAAAACATTCGATTTTTAAAAACAGCTAATAATAATATTTTTAGACATGGAATTCCACCCCGAATCACATTCTAGCATCCGTTATGACATTTGAGAAAAAAAATTTTTTTGCTCCTGGGCAGCTTTTTTTCTGACCGCGGCATCACGCGTTTTCTTCCTCGGGCAGCAAAAACACTCGATTTTTAAAAACAGCTAATAATAATATTTTTAGACATGGAATTCCACCCCGAATCACATTCTAGCATCTATTATTACATTTGAGAAAAAAAAATTTTTTTGCTCCTGGGCAGCTTTTTTTCTGACCGCCGCATCACGCGTTTTCTTCCTCGGGCAGCAAAAACACTCGATTTTTAAAAACAGCTAATAATAATATTTTTAGACATGGAATTCCACCCCGAATCACATTCTAGCATCCGTTATTACATTTGAGAAAAAAAATTTTTTTTGCTCCTGGGCAGCTTTTTTTCTGACCGCGGCATCACGCGTTTTCTTCCTCGGGCAGCAAAAACACTCGATTTTTAAAAACAGCTAATAATAATATTTTTAGACATGGAATTCCACCCCGAATCACATTCTAGCATCCGTTATTACATTTGAGAAAAAAAATTTTTTTTGCACCTGGGCAGCTTTTTTTCTGACCGCGGCATCACGCGTTTTCTTCCTCGGGCAGCAAAAACACTCGATTTTTAAAAACAGCTAATAATAATATTTTTATACATGGAATTCCACCCCGAATCACATTCTAGCATCCGTTATTACATTTGAGAAAAAAAAATTTTTTTGCTCCTGGGCAGCTTTTTTTCTGACCGCGGCATCACGCGTTTTCTTCCTCGGGCCGCAAAAACACTCGATTTTTAAAAACAGCTAATAATAATATTTTTAGACATGGAATTCCACCCCGAATCACATTCTAGCATCCGTTATTACATTTGAGAAAAAAAAAATTTTTTGCACCTGGGCAGCTTTTTTTCTGACCGCGGCATCACGCGTTTTCTTCCTCGGGCAGCAAAAACACTCGATTTTTAAAAACAGCAAATAATAATATTTTTAGACATGGAATTCCACCCCGAATCACATTCTAGCATCCGTTATTACATTTGAGAAAAAAAAATTTTTTTTGCTCCTGGGCAGCTTTTTTTCTGACCGCGGCATCACGCGTTTTCTTCCTCGGGCAGCAAAAACACTCGATTTTTAAAAACAGCTAATAATAATATTTTTAGACATGGAATTCCACCCCGAATCACATTCTAGCATCCGTTATTACATTTGAGAAAAAAAAAAATTTTGCTCCTGGGCAGCTTTTTTTCTGACCGCGGCATCACGCGTTTTCTTCCTCGGGCAGCAAAAACACTCGATTTTTAAAAACAGCTAATAATAATATTTTTAGACATGGAATTCCACCCCGAATCACATTCTAGCATCCGTTATTACATTTGAGAAAAAAAAATTTTTTTGCTCCTGGGCAGCTTTTTTTCTGACCGCGGCATCACGCGTTTTCTTCCTCGGGCAGCAAAAACACTCGATTTTTAAAAACAGCTAATAATAATATTTTTAGACATGGAATTCCACCCCGAATCACATTCTAGCATCCGTTATTACATTTGAGAAAAAAAAATTTTTTTGCTCCTGGGCAGCTTTTTTTCTGACCGCGGCATCACGCGTTTTCTTCCTCGGGCAGCAAAAATACTCGATTTTTAAAAACAGCTAATAATAATATTTTTAGACATGGAATTCCACCCCGAATCACATTCTAGCATCTGTTATTACATTTGAGAAAAAAAATTTTTTTTGCACCTGGGCAGCTTTTTTTCTGACCGCGGCATCACGCGTTTTCTTCCTCGGGCAGCAAAAACACTCGATTTTTAAAAACAGCTAATAATAATATTTTTAGACATGGAATTCCACCCCGAATCACATTCTAGCATCCGTTATTACATTTGAGAAAAAAATTTTTTTTTGCTCCTGGGCAGCTTTTTTTCTGACCGCGGCATCACGCGTTTTCTCCCTCGGGCAGCAAAAACACTCGATTTTTAAAAACAGCTAATAATAATATTTTTAGACATGGAATTCCACCCCGAATCACATTCTAGCATCCGTTATTACATTTGAGAAAAAAAAATTTTTTTGCTCCTGGGCAGCTTTTTTTCTGACCGCGGCATCACGCGTTTTCTTCCTCGGGCAGCAAAAACACTCGATTTTTAAAAACAGCTAATAATAATATTTTTAGACATGGAATTCCACCCCGAATCACATTCTAGCATCCGTTATTACATTTGAGAAAAAAAAATTTTTTTTGCTCCTGGGCAGCTTTTTTTCTGACCGCCGCATCACGCGTTTTCTTCCTCGGGCAGCAAAAACACTAGATTTTTAAAAACAGCTAATAATAATATTTTTAGACATGGAATTCCACCCCGAATCACATTCTAGCATCCGTTATTACATTTGAGAAAAAAAAATTTTTTTGCTCCTGGGCAGCTTTTTTTCTGACCGCGGCATCACGCGTTTTCTTCCTCGGGCAGCAAAAACACTCGATTTTTAAAAACAGCTAATAATAATATTTTTAGACATGGAATTCCACCCCGAATCACATTCTAGCATCCGTTATTACATTTGAGAAAAAAAAATTTTTTTGCTCCTGGGCAGCTTTTTTTCTGACCGCGGCATCACGCGTTTTCTTCCTCGGGCAGCAAAAACACTCGATTTTTAAAAACAGCTAATAATAATATTTTTAGACATGGAATTCCACCCCGAATCACATTCTAGCATCCGTTATTACATTTGAGAAAAAAAAAATTTTTGCTCCTGGGCAGCTTTTTTTCTGACCGCGGCATCACGCGTTTTCTTCCTCGGGCAGCAAAAATACTCGATTTTTAAAAACAGCTAATAATAATATTTTTAGACATGGAATTCCACCCCGAATCACATTCTAGCATCTGTTATTACATTTGAGAAAAAAAATTTTTTTTACACCTGGGCAGCTTTTTTTCTGACCGCGGCATCACGCGTTTTCTTCCTCGGGCAGCAAAAACACTCGATTTTTAAAAACAGCTAATAATAATATTTTTAGACATGGAATTCCACCCCGAATCACATTCTAGCATCCATTATTACATTTGAGAAAAAAAATTTTTTTTGCTCCTGGGCAGCTTTTTTTCTGACCGCGGCATCACGCGTTTTCTTCCTCGGGCAGCAAAAACATTCGATTTTTAAAAACAGCTAATAATAATATTTTTAGACATGGAATTCCACCCCGAATCACATTCTAGCATCCGTTATTACATTTGAGAAAAAAAAAATTTTTTGCTCCTGGGCAGCTTTTTTTCTGACCGCGGCATCACGCGTTTTCTTCCTCGGGCCGCAAAAACACTCGATTTTTAAAAACAGCTAATAATAATATTTTTAGACATGGAATTCCACCCCGAATCACATTCTAGCATCCGTTATTACATTTGAGAAAAAAAAAATTTTGCTCCTGGGCAGCTTTTTTTCTGACCGCGGCATCACGCGTTTTCTTCCTCGGGCAGCAAAAACACTCGATTTTTAAAAACAGCTAATAATAATATTTTTGACATGGAATTCCACCCCGAATCACATTCTAGCATCCGTTATTACATTTGAGAAAAAAATTTTTTTTTGCTCCTGGGCAGCTTTTTTTCTGACCGCGGCATCACGCGTTTTCTTCCTCGGGCAGCAAAAACACTCGATTTTTAAAAATAGCTAATAATAATATTTTTAGACATGGAATTCCACCCCGAATCACATTCTAGCATCCGTTATTACATTTGAGAGAAAAAAAATTTTTTGCTCCTGGGCAGCTTTTTTTCTTACCGCGGCATCACGCGTTTTCTTCCTCGGGCAGCAAAAACACTCGATTTTTAAAAACAGCTAATAATAATATTTTTAGACATGGAATTCCACCCCGAATCACATTCTAGCATCCGTTATTACATTTGAGAAAAAAAATTTTTTTGCTCCTGGGCAGCTTTTTTTCTGACCGCGGCATCACGCGTTTTCTTCCTCGGGCAGCAAAAACACTCGATTTTTAAAAACAGCTAATAATAATATTTTTAGACATGGAATTCCACCCCGAATCACATTCTAGCATCCGTTATTACATTTGAGAAAAAAAAATTTTTGCTCCTGGGCAGCTTTTTTTCTGACCGCGGCATCACGCGTTTTCTTCCTCGGGCAGCAAAAACACTCGATTTTTAAAAACAGCTAATAATAATATTTTTAGACATGGAATTTCACCCCGAATCACATTCTAGCATCCGTTATTACATTTGAGAAAAAAAATTTTTTTTGCTCCTGGGCAGCTTTTTTTCTGACCGCGGCATCACGCGTTTTCTTCCTCGGGCAGCAAAAACACTCGATTTTTAAAAACAGCTAATAATAATATTTTTAGACATGGAATTCCACCCCGAATCACATTCTAGCATCCGTTATTACATTTGAGAAAAAAATATTTTTTTGCTCCTGGGCAGCTTTTTTTCTGACCGCGGCATCACGCGTTTTCTTCCTCGGGCAGCAAAAACACTCGATTTTTAAAAACAGCTAATAATAATATTTTTAGACATGGAATTCCACCCCGAATCACATTCTAGCATCCGTTATTACATTTGAGAGAAAAAAAATTTTTTGCTCCTGGGCAGCTTTTTTTTTTACCGCGGCATCACGCGTTTTCTTCCTCGGGCAGCAAAAACACTCGATTTTTAAAAACAGCTAATAATAATATTTTTAGACATGGAATTCCACCCCGAATCACATTCTAGCATCCGTTATTACATTTGAGAAAAAAAATTTTTTTTGCTCCTGGGCAGCTTTTTTTCTGACCGCGGCATCACGCGTTTTCTTCCTCGGGCAGCAAAAACACTCGATTTTTAAAAACAGCTAATAATAATATTTTTAGACATGGAATTCCACCCCGAATCACATTCTAGCATCCGTTATTACATTTGAGAAAAAAAATTTTTTTTGCTCCTGGGCAGCTTTTTTTCTGACCGCGGCATCACGCGTTTTCTTCCTCGGGCAGCAAAAACACTCGATTTTTAAAAACAGCTAATAATAATATTTTTAGACATGCAATTCCACCCCGAATCACATTCTAGCATCCGTTATTACATTTGAGAAAAAAAATTTTTTTTGCTCCTGGGCAGCTTTTTTTCTGACCGCGGTATCACGCGTTTTCTTCCTCGGGCAGCAAAAACACTCGATTTTTAAAAACAGCTAATAATAATATTTTTAGACATGGAATTCCACCCCGAATCACATTCTAGCATCCGTTATTACATTTGAGAAAAAAAATTTTTTGCACCTGGGCAGCTTTTTTTCTGACCGCGTCATCACGCGTTTTCTTCCTCGGGCAGCAAAAACACTCGATTTTTAAAAACAGCTAATAATAATATTTTTAGACATGGAATTCCACCCCGAATCACATTCTAGCATCCGTTATTACATTTGAGAAAAAAAAAATTTTTGCTCCTGGGCAGCTTTTTTTCTGACCGCGGCATCACGCGTTTTCTTCCTCGGGCCGCAAAAACACTCGATTTTTAAAAACAGCTAATAATAATATTTTTAGACATGGAATTCCACCCCGAATCACATTCTAGCATCCGTTATTACATTTGAGAGAAAAAAAATTTTTTGCTCCTGGGCAGCTTTTTTTCTTACCGCGGCATCACGCGTTTTCTTCCTCGGGCAGCAAAAACACTCGATTTTTAAAAACAGCTAATAATAATATTTTTAGACATGGAATTCCACCCCGAATCACATTCTAGCATCCGTTATTACATTTGAGAAAAAAAATTTTTTTGCTCCTGGGCAGCTTTTTTTCTGACCGCGGCATCACGCGTTTTCTTCCTCGGGCAGCAAAAACACTCGATTTTTAAAAACAGCTAATAATAATATTTTTAGACATGGAATTCCACCCCGAATCACATTCTAGCATCCGTTATTACATTTGAGAAAAAAAAAATTTTTGCTCCTGGGCAGCTTTTTTTCTGACCGCGGCATCACGCGTTTTCTTCCTCGGGCAGCAAAAACACTCGATTTTTAAAAACAGCTAATAATAATATTTTTAGACATGGAATTTCACCCCGAATCACATTCTAGCATCCGTTATTACATTTGAGAAAAAAAATTTTTTTTGCTCCTGGGCAGCTTTTTTTCTGACCGCGGCATCACGCGTTTTCTTCCTCGGGCAGCAAAAACACTCGATTTTTAAAAACAGCTAATAATAATATTTTTAGACATGGAATTCCACCCCGAATCACATTCTAGCATCCGTTATTACATTTGAGAAAAAAATATTTTTTTGCTCCTGGGCAGCTTTTTTTCTGACCGCGGCATCACGCGTTTTCTTCCTCGGGCAGCAAAAACACTCGATTTTTAAAAACAGCTAATAATAATATTTTTAGACATGGAATTCCACCCCGAATCACATTCTAGCATCCGTTATTACATTTGAGAGAAAAAAAATTTTTTGCTCCTGGGCAGCTTTTTTTTTTACCGCGGCATCACGCGTTTTCTTCCTCGGGCAGCAAAAACACTCGATTTTTAAAAACAGCTAATAATAATATTTTTAGACATGGAATTCCACCCCGAATCACATTCTAGCATCCGTTATTACATTTGAGAAAAAAAATTTTTTTTGCTCCTGGGCAGCTTTTTTTCTGACCGCGGCATCACGCGTTTTCTTCCTCGGGCAGCAAAAACACTCGATTTTTAAAAACAGCTAATAATAATATTTTTAGACATGGAATTCCACCCCGAATCACATTCTAGCATCCGTTATTACATTTGAGAAAAAAAATTTTTTTTGCTCCTGGGCAGCTTTTTTTCTGACCGCGGCATCACGCGTTTTCTTCCTCGGGCAGCAAAAACACTCGATTTTTAAAAACAGCTAATAATAATATTTTTAGACATGGAATTCCACCCCGAATCACATTCTAGCATCCGTTATTACATTTGAGAAAAAAAATTTTTTTTGCTCCTGGGCAGCTTTTTTTCTGACCGCGGTATCACGCGTTTTCTTCCTCGGGCAGCAAAAACACTCGATTTTTAAAAACAGCTAATAATAATATTTTTAGACATGGAATTCCACCCCGAATCACATTCTAGCATCCGTTATTACATTTGAGAAAAAAAATTTTTTGCACCTGGGCAGCTTTTTTTCTGACCGCGTCATCACGCGTTTTCTTCCTCGGGCAGCAAAAACACTCGATTTTTAAAAACAGCTAATAATAATATTTTTAGACATGGAATTCCACCCCGAATCACATTCTAGCATCCGTTATTACATTTGAGAAAAAAAAATTTTTTGCTCCTGGGCAGCTTTTTTTCTGACCGCGGCATCACGCGTTTTCTTCCTCGGGCCGCAAAAACACTCGATTTTTAAAAACAGCTAATAATAATATTTTTAGACATGGAATTCCACCCGAATCACATTCTAGCATCCGTTATTACATTTGAGAAAAAAAATTTTTTTTGCTCCTGGGCAGCTTTTTTTCTGACCACGGCATCACGCGTTTTCTTCCTCGGGCAGCAAAAACACTCGATTTTTAAAAACAGCTAATAATAATATTTTTAGACATGGAATTCCACCCCGAATCACATTCTAGCATCCGTTATTACATTTGAGAAAAAAAAAATTTTTGCGCCTGGGCAGCTTTTTTTCTGACCGCAGCATCACGCGTTTTCTTCCTCGGGCAGCAAAAACACTCGATTTTTAAAAACAGCTAATAATAATATTTTTAGACATGGAATTTCACCCCGAATCACATTCTAGCATCCGTTATTACATTTGAGAAAAAAAATTTTTTTTGCTCCTGGGCAGCTTTTTTTCTGACCGCGGCATCACGCGTTTTCTTCCTCGGGCAGCAAAAACACTCGATTTTTAAAAACAGCTAATAATAATATTTTTAGACATGGAATTCCACCCCGAATCACATTCTAGCATCCGTTATTACATTTGAGAAAAAAAATTTTTTTTGCTCCTGGGCAGCTTTTTTTCTGACCGCGGCATCACGCGTTTTCTTCCTCGGGCAGCAAAAACACTCGATTTTTAAAAACAGCTAATAATAATATTTTTAGACATGGAATTCCACCCCGAATCACATTCTAGCATCCGTTATTACATTTGAGAAAAAAAAATTTTTTTGCTCCTGGGCAGCTTTTTTTCTGACCGCGGCATCACGCGTTTTCTTCCTCGGGCAGCAAAAACACTCGATTTTTAAAAACAGCTAATAATAATATTTTTAGACATGGAATTTCACCCCGAATCACATTCTAGCATCCGTTATTACATTTGAGAAAAAAAAATTTTTTTGCTCCTGGGCAGCTTTTTTTCTGACCGCGGCATCACGCGTTTTCTTCCTCGGGCAGCAAAAACACTCGATTTTTAAAAACAGCTAATAATAATATTTTTAGACATGGAATTCCACCCCGAATCACATTCTAGCATCCGTTATTACATTTGAGAAAAAAAATTTTTTTTGCTCCTGGGCAGCTTTTTTTCTGACCGCGGCATCACGCGTTTTCTTCCTCGGGCAGCAAAAACACTCGATTTTTAAAAACAGCTAATAATAATATTTTTAGACATGGAATTCCACCCCGAATCACATTCTAGCATCCGTTATTACATTTGAGAGAAAAAAAAATTTTTGCTCCTGGGCAGCTTTTTTTCTTACCGCGGCATCACGCGTTTTCTTCCTCGGGCAGCAAAAACACTCGATTTTTAAAAACAGCTAATAATAATATTTTTAGACATGGAATTCCACCCCGAATCACATTCTAGCATCCGTTATTACATTTGAGAAAAAAAATTTTTTTGCTCCTGGGCAGTTTTTTTTCTGACCGCGGCATCACGCGTTTTCTTCCTCGGGTAGCAAAAACACTCGATTTTTAAAAACAGCTAATAATAATATTTTTAGACATGGAATTCCACCCCGAATCACATTCTAGCATCCGTTATTATATTTGAGAAAAAAAATTTTTTTTGCTCCTGGGCAGCTTTTTTTCTGACCGCGGCATCACGCGTTTTCTTCCTCGGGCAGCAAAAACACTCGATTTTTAAAAACAGCTAATAATAATATTTTTAGACATGGAATTCCACCCCGAATCACATTCTAGCATCCGTTATTATATTTGAGAAAAAAAAATTTTTTTGCTCCTGGGCAGCTTTTTTTCTGACCGCGGCATCATGCGTTTTCTTCCTCGGGCAGCAAAAACACTCGATTTTTAAAAACAGCTAATAATAATATTTTTAGACATGGAATTCCACCCCGAATCACATTCTAGCATCCGTTATTACATTTGAGAAAAAAAATTTTTTTTGCTCCTGGGCAGCTTTTTTTCTGACCGCGGCATCACGCGTTTTCTTCCTCGGGCAGCAAAAACACTCGATTTTTAAAAACAGCTAATAATAATATTTTTAGACATGGAATTCCACCCCGAATCACATTCTAGCATCCGTTATTACATTTGAGAAAAAAAAATTTTTTTGCTCCTCGGCAGCTTTTTTTCTGACCGCGGCATCACGCGTTTTCTTCCTCGGGCAGCAAAAACACTCGATTTTTAAAAACAGCTAATAATAATTTTTTTAGACATGGAATTCCACCACGAATCACATTCTAGCATCTGTTATTACATTTGAGAAAAAAAAATTTTTTTGCACCTGGGCAGCTTTTTTTCTGACCGCGGCATCACGCGTTTTCTTCCTCGGGCAGCAAAAACACTCGATTTTTAAAAACAGCTAATAATAATATTTTTAGACATGGAATTCCACCCCGAATCACATTCTTGCATCCGTTATTACATTTGAGAAAAAAAAATTTTTTTGCTCCTGGGCAGCTTTTTTTCTGACCGCGGCATCACGCGTTTTCTTCCTCGGGCAGCAAAAACACTCGATTTTTAAAAACAGCTAATAATAATATTTTTAGACATGGAATTTCACCCCGAATCACATTCTAGCATCCGTTATTACATTTGAGAAAAAAAATTTTTTTTGCTCCTGGGCAGCTTTTTTTCTGACCGCGGCATCACGCGTTTTCTTCCTCGGGCAGGAAAAGCACTCGATTTTTAAAAACAGCTAATTATAAAATTTTTAGACATGGAATTCCACCCCGAATCACATTCTAGCATCCGTTATTACATTTGAGAAAAAAAATTTTTTTTGCTCCTGGGCAGGTTTTTTTCTGACCGCGGCATCACGCGTTTTCTTCCTCGGGCAGCAAAAACACTCGATTTTTAAAAACAGCTAATAATAATATTTTTAGACATGGAATTCCACCCCGAATCACATTCTAGCATCCGTTATTACATTTGAGAAAAAAAAATTTTTTTCCTCCTGGGCAGCTTTTTTTCTGACCGCGGCATCACGCGTTTTCTTCCTCGGGCAGCAAAAACACTCGATTTTTAAAAACAGCTAATAATAATATTTTTAGACATGGAATTCCACCCCGAATCACATTCTAGCATCCGTTATTACATTTGAGAAAAAAAAAATTTTTGCTCCTGGGAAGCTTTTTTTCTGACCGCGGCATCACGCGTTTTCTTCCTCGGGCAGCAAAAACACTCGATTTTTAAAAACAGCTAATAATAATATTTTTAGACATGGAATTTCACCCCGAATCACATTCTAGCATCCGTTATTACATTTGAGAAAAAAAATTTTTTTTGCTCCTGGGCAGCTTTTTTTCTGACCGCGGCATCACGCGTTTTCTTCCTCGGGCAGCAAAAACACTCGATTTTTAAAAACAGCTAATAATAATATTTTTAGACATGGAATTCCACCCCGAATCACATTCTAGCATCCGTTATTACATTTGAGAAAAAAAAATTTTTTTGCTCCTGGGCAACTTTTTTTCTGACCGCGGCATCACGCGTTTTCTTCCTCGGGCAGCAAAAACACTCGATTTTTAAAAACAGCTAATAATAATATTTTTAGACATGGAATTCCACCCCGAATCACAATCTAGCATCCGTTATTACATTTGAGAAAAAAAATTTTTTTTTACTCCTGGGCAGCTTTTTTTCTGACCGCGACATCACGCGTTTTCTTCCTCGGGCAGCAAAAACACTCGATTTTAAAAAACAGCTACTAATAATATTTTTAGACATGGAATTCCACCCCGAATCACATTCTAGCATCCGTTATTACATTTGAGAAAAAAAAATTTTTTGCACCTGGGCAGCTTTTTTTCTGACCGCGGCATCACGCGTTTTCTTCCTCGGGCAGCAAAAACACTCGATTTTTAAAAACAGCTAATAATAATATTTTTAGACATGGAATTCCACCCCGAATCACATTCTAGCATCCGTTATTATATTTGAGAAAAAAAATTTTTTTGCTCCTGGGCAGCTTTTTTTCTGACCGCGGCATCACGCGTTTTCTTCCTCGGGCAGGAAAAACACTCGATTTTTAAAAACAGCTAATAATAAAATTTTTAGACATGGAATTCCACCCCGAATCACATTCTAGCATCCGTTATTACATTTGAGAAAAAAAATTTTTTTTGCTCCTGGGCAGCTTTTTTTCTGACCGCGGCATCACGGGTTTTCTTCCTCGGGCAGCAAAAACACTCGATTTTTAAAAACAGCTAATAATAATATTTTTAGACATGGAATTCCACCCCGAATCACATTCTAGCATCCGTTATTACATTTGAGAAAAAAAATTTTTTTTGCTCCTGGGCAGCTTTTTTTCTGACCGCGGCATCACGCGTTTTCTTCCTCGGGCAGCAAAAACACTCGATTTTTAAAAACAGCTAATAATAATATTTTTAGACATGGAATTCCACCCCGAATCACATTCTAGCATCCGTTATTACATTTGAGAAAAAAAATTTTTTTTGCTCCTGGGCAGCTTTTTTTCTGACCGCGGCATCACGCGTTTTCTTCCTCGGGCAGCAAAAACACTCGATTTTTAAAAACAGCTAATAATAATATTTTTAGACATGGAATTCCACCCCGAATCACATTCTAGCATCCGTTATTACATTTGAGAAAAAAAATTTTTTTTGCTCCTGGGCAGCTTTTTTTCTGACCGCGGCATCACGCGTTTTCTTCCTCGGGCAGGAAAAGCACTCGATTTTTAAAAACAGCTAATTATAAAATTTTTAGACATGGAATTCCACCCCGAATCACATTCTAGCATCCGTTATTACATTTGAGAAAAAAAAATTTTTTTGCTCCTGGGCAGCTTTTTTTCTGACCGCGGCATCACGCGTTTTCTTCCTCGGGCAGCAAAAACACTCGATTTTTAAAAACAGCTAATAATAATATTTTTAGACATGGAATTCCACCCCGAATCACATTCTAGCATCCGTTATTACATTTGAGAAAAAAAATTTTTTTTGCTCCTGGGCAGCTTTTTTTCTGACCGCGGCATCACGCGTTTTCTTCCTCGGGCAGCAAAAACACTCGATTTTTAAAAACAGCTAATAATAATATTTTTAGACATGGAATTCTACCCCGAATCACATTCTAGCATCCGTTATGACATTTGAGAAAAAAAATTTTTTTGCTCCTGGGCAGCTTTTTTTCTGACCGCGGCATCATGCGTTTTCTTCCTCGGGCAGCAAAAACACTCGATTTTTAAAAACAGCTAATAATAATTTTTTTAGACATGGAATTCCACCCCGAATCACATTCTAGCATCCGTTATTACATTTGAGAAAAAAAATTTTTTTTGCACCTGGGCGGCTTTTTTTCTGACCGCGGCATCACGCGTTTTCTTCCTCGGGCAGCAAAAACACTCGATTTTTAAAAACAGCTAATAATAATATTTTTAGACATGCAATTCCACCCCAAATCACATTCTAGCATCCGTTATTACATTTGAGAAAAAAAATTTTTTTTGCTCCTGGGCAGCTTTTTTTCTGACCGCGGCATCACGCGTTTTCTTCCTCGGGCAGCAAAAACACTCGATTTTTAAAAACAGCTAATAATAATATTTTTAGACATGGAATTCCACCCCGAATCACATTCTAGCATCCGTTATTACATTTGAGAAAAAAAATTTTTTGCACCTGGGCAGCTTTTTTTCTGACCGCGGCATCACGCGTTTTCTTCCTCGGGCAGCAAAAACACTCGATTTTTAAAAACAGCTAATAATAATATTTTTAGACATGGAATTCCACCCCGAATCACATTCTAGCATCCGTTATTACATTTGAGAAAAAAAAAATTTTTTGCTCCTGGGCAGCTTTTTTTCTGACCGCGGCATCACGCGTTTTCTTCCTCGGGCCGCAAAAACACTCGATTTATAAAAACAGCTAATAATAATATTTTTAGACATGGAATTCCACCCCGAATCACATTCTAGCATCCGTTATTACATTTGAGAAAAAAAATTTTTTTTGCTCCTGGGCAGCTTTTTTTCTGACCGCGGCATCACGCGTTTTCTTCCTCGGGCAGCAAAAACACTCGATTTTTAAAAACAGCTAATAATAATATTTTTAGACATGGAATTCTACCCCGAATCACATTCTAGCATCCGTTATGACATTTGAGAAAAAAAATTTTTTTGCTCCTGGGCAGCTTTTTTTCTGACCGCGGCATCATGCGTTTTCTTCCTCGGGCAGCAAAAACACTCGATTTTTAAAAACAGCTAATAATAATTTTTTTAGACATGGAATTCCACCCCGAATCACATTCTAGCATCCGTTATTACATTTGAGAAAAAAAATTTTTTTTGCACCTGGGCGGCTTTTTTTCTGACCGCGGCATCACGCGTTTTCTTCCTCGGGCAGCAAAAACACTCGATTTTTAAAAACAGCTAATAATAATATTTTTAGACATGCAATTCCGCCCCAAATCACATTCTAGCATCCGTTATTACATTTGAGAAAAAAAATTTTTTTTGCTCCTGGGCAGCTTTTTTTCTGACCGCGGCATCACGCGTTTTCTTCCTCGGGCAGCAAAAACACTCGATTTTTAAAAACAGCTAATAATAATATTTTTAGACATGGAATTCCACCCCGAATCACATTCTAGCATCCGTTATTACATTTGAGAAAAAAAATTTTTTGCACCTGGGCAGCTTTTTTTCTGACCGCGGCATCACGCGTTTTCTTCCTCGGGCAGCAAAAACACTCGATTTTTAAAAACAGCTAATAATAATATTTTTAGACATGGAATTCCACCCCGAATCACATTCTAGCATCCGTTATTACATTTGAGAAAAAAAAATTTTTTTGCTCCTGGGCAGCTTTTTTTCTGACCGCGGCATCACGCGTTTTCTTCCTCGGGCCGCAAAAACACTCGATTTATAAAAACAGCTAATAATAATATTTTTAGACATGGAATTCCACCCCGAATCACATTCTAGCATCCGTTATTACATTTGAGAAAAAAAATTTTTTTTGCTCCTGGGCAGCTTTTTTTCTGACCGCGGCATCACGCGTTTTCTTCCTCGGGCAGCAAAAACACTCGATTTTTAAAAACAGCTAATAATAATATTTTTAGACATGGAATTCCACCCCGAATCACATTCTAGCATCCGTTATTACATTTGAGAAAAAAAAAATTTTTGCTCCTGGGCAGCTTTTTTTCTGACCGCGGCATCACGCGTTTTCTTCCTCGGGCAGCAAAAACACTCGATTTTTAAAAACAGCTAATAATAATATTTTTAGACATGGAATTTCACCCCGAATCACATTCTAGCATCCGTTATTACATTTGAGAAAAAAATTTTTTTTTGCTCCTGGGCAGCTTTTTTTCTGACCGCGGCATCACGCGTTTTCTTCCTCGGGCAGCAAAAACACTCGATTTTTAAAAACAGCTAATAATAATATTTTTAGACATGGAATTCCACCCCGAATCACATTCTAGCATCCGTTATTACATTTGAGAAAAAAAAATTTTTTTGCTCCTGGGCAGCTTTTTTTCTGACCGCGGCATCACGCGTTTTCTTCCTCGGGCAGCAAAAACACTCGATTTTTAAAAACAGCTAATAATAATATTTTTAGACATGGAATTCCACCCCGAATCACATTCTAGCATCCGTTATTACATTTGAGAAAAAAAAAATTTTTGCTCCTGGGCAGCTTTTTTTCTGACCGCGGCATCACGCGTTTTCTTCCTCGGGCAGCAAAAACACTCGATTTTTAAAAACAGCTAATAATAATATTTTTAGACATGGAATTTCACTCCGAATCACATTCTAGCATCCGTTATTACATTTGAGAAAAAAAAATTTTTTTGCTCCTGGGCAGATTTTTTTCTGACCGCGGCATCACGCGTTTTCTTCCTCGGGCAGCAAAAACACTCGATTTTTAAAAACAGCTAATAATAATATTTTTAGACATGGAATTTCACCCCGAATCACATTCTAGCATCCGTTATTACATTTGAGAAAAAAAATTTTTTTGCTCCTGGGCAGCTTTTTTTCTGACCGCGGCATCACGCGTTTTCTTCCTCGGGCAGCAAAAACACTCGATTTTTAAAAACAGCTAATAATAATATTTTTAGACATGGAATTTCACCCCGAATCACATTCTAGCATCCGTTATTACATTTGAGAAAAAAAATTTTTTTGCTCCTGTGCAGCTTTTTTTCTGACCGCGGCATCACGCGTTTTCTTCCTCGGGCAGCAAAAACACTCGATTTTTAAAAACAGCTAATAATAATATTTTTAGACATGGAATTCCACCCCGAATCACATTCTAGCATCCGTTATTATATTTGAGAAAAAAAATTTTTTTTGCTCCTGGGCAGCTTTTTTTCTGACCGCGGCATCACGCGTTTTCTTCCTCGGGCAGCAAAAACACTCGATTTTTAAAAACAGCTAATAATAATATTTTTAGACATGGAATTCCACCCCGAATCACATTCTAGCATCCGTTATTATATTTGAGAAAAAAAATTTTTTTTGCTCCTGGGCAGCTTTTTTTCTGACCGCGGCATCACGCGTTTTCTTCCTCGGGCAGCAAAAACACTCGATTTTTAAAAACAGCTAATAATAATTTTTTTAGACATGGAATTCCACCCCGAATCACATTCTAGCATCTGTTATTACATTTGAGAAAAAAATTTTTTTTTGCACCTGGGCAGCTTTTTTTCTGACCGCGGCATCACGCGTTTTCTTCCTCGGGCAGCAAAAACACTCGATTTTTAAAAACAGCTAATAATAATATTTTTAGACATGGAATTCCACCCCGAATCACATTCTAGCATCCGTTATTACATTTGAGAAAAAAAATTTTTTTTGCTCCTGGGCAGCTTTTTTTCTGACCGCGGCATCACGCGTTTTCTTCCTCGGGCAGCAAAAACACTCGATTTTTAAAAACAGCTAATAATAATATTTTTAGACATGGAATTCCACCCCGAATCACATTCTAGCATCCGTTATTACATTTGAGAAAAAAAATTTTTTTTGCTCCTGGGCAGCTTTTTTTCTGACCGCGGCATCACGCGTTTTCTTCCTCGGGCAGGAAAAGCACTCGATTTTTAAAAACAGCTAATTATAAAATTTTTAGACATGGAATTCCACCCCGAATCACATTCTAGCATCCGTTATTACATTTGAGAAAAAAAATTTTTTTTGCTCCTGGGCAGCTTTTTTTCTGACCGCGGCATCACGCGTTTTCTTCCTCGGGCAGCAAAAACACTCGATTTTTAAAAACAGCTAATAATAATATTTTTAGACATGGAATTCCACCCCGAATCACATTCTAGCATCCGTTATTACATTTGAGAAAAAAAATTTTTTTTGCTCCTGGGCAGCTTTTTTTCTGACCGCGGCATCACGCGTTTTCTTCCTCGGGCAGCAAAAACACTCGATTTTTAAAAACAGCTAATAATAATATTTTTAGACATGGAATTCTACCCCGAATCACATTCTAGCATCCGTTATGACATTTGAGAAAAAAAATTTTTTTGCTCCTGGGCAGCTTTTTTTCTGACCGCGGCATCATGCGTTTTCTTCCTCGGGCAGCAAAAACACTCGATTTTTAAAAACAGCTAATAATAATTTTTTTAGACATGGAATTCCACCCCGAATCACATTCTAGCATCCGTTATTACATTTGAGAAAAAAAATTTTTTTTGCACCTGGGCGGCTTTTTTTCTGACCGCGGCATCACGCGTTTTCTTCCTCGGGCAGCAAAAACACTCGATTTTTAAAAACAGCTAATAATAATATTTTTAGACATGCAATTCCACCCCAAATCACATTCTAGCATCCGTTATTACATTTGAGAAAAAAAAATTTTTTTGCTCCTGGGCAGCTTTTTTTCTGACCGCGGCATCACGCGTTTTCTTCCTCGGGCAGCAAAAACACTCGATTTTTAAAAACAGCTAATAATAATATTTTTAGACATGGAATTCCACCCCGAATCACATTCTAGCATCCGTTATTACATTTGAGAAAAAAAATTTTTTGCACCTGGGCAGCTTTTTTTCTGACCGCGGCATCACGCGTTTTCTTCCTCGGGCAGCAAAAACACTCGATTTTTAAAAACAGCTAATAATAATATTTTTAGACATGGAATTCCACCCCGAATCACATTCTAGCATCCGTTATTACATTTGAGAAAAAAAATTTTTTTTGCTCCTGGGCAGCTTTTTTTCTGACCGCGGCATCACGCGTTTTCTTCCTCGGGCCGCAAAAACACTCGATTTATAAAAACAGCTAATAATAATATTTTTAGACATGGAATTCCACCCCGAATCACATTCTAGCATCCGTTATTACATTTGAGAAAAAAAATTTTTTTTGCTCCTGGGCAGCTTTTTTTCTGACCGCGGCATCACGCGTTTTCTTCCTCGGGCAGCAAAAACACTCGATTTTTAAAAACAGCTAATAATAATATTTTTAGACATGGAATTCTACCCCGAATCACATTCTAGCATCCGTTATGACATTTGAGAAAAAAAATTTTTTTGCTCCTGGGCAGCTTTTTTTCTGACCGCGGCATCATGCGTTTTCTTCCTCGGGCAGCAAAAACACTCGATTTTTAAAAACAGCTAATAATAATATTTTTAGACATGGAATTCCACCCCGAATCACATTCTAGCATCCGTTATTACATTTGAGAAAAAAAATTTTTTGCACCTGGGCAGCTTTTTTTCTGACCGCGGCATCACGCGTTTTCTTCCTCGGGCAGCAAAAACACTCGATTTTTAAAAACAGCTAATAATAATATTTTTAGACATGGAATTCCACCCCGAATCACATTCTAGCATCCGTTATTACATTTGAGAAAAAAAAATTTTTTTGCTCCTGGGCAGCTTTTTTTCTGACCGCGGCATCACGCGTTTTCTTCCTCGGGCCGCAAAAACACTCGATTTATAAAAACAGCTAATAATAATATTTTTAGACATGGAATTCCACCCCGAATCACATTCTAGCATCCGTTATTACATTTGAGAAAAAAAATTTTTTTTGCTCCTGGGCAGCTTTTTTTCTGACCGCGGCATCACGCGTTTTCTTCCTCGGGCAGCAAAAACACTCGATTTTTAAAAACAGCTAATAATAATATTTTTAGACATGGAATTCCACCCCGAATCACATTCTAGCATCCGTTATTACATTTGAGAAAAAAAATTTTTTTTGCTCCTGGGCAGCTTTTTTTCTGACCGCGGCATCACGCGTTTTCTTCCTCGGGCAGGAAAAGCACTCGATTTTTAAAAACAGCTAATTATAAAATTTTTAGACATGGAATTCCACCCCGAATCACATTCTAGCATCCGTTATTACATTTGAGAAAAAAAATTTTTTTTGCTCCTGGGCAGCTTTTTTTCTGACCGCGGCATCACGCGTTTTCTTCCTCGGGCAGCAAAAACACTCGATTTTTAAAAACAGCTAATAATAATATTTTTAGACATGGAATTCCACCCCGAATCACATTCTAGCATCCGTTATTACATTTGAGAAAAAAAATTTTTTTTGCTCCTGGGCAGCTTTTTTTCTGACCGCGGCATCACGCGTTTTCTTCCTCGGGCAGCAAAAACACTCGATTTTTAAAAACAGCTAATAATAATATTTTTAGACATGGAATTCTACCCCGAATCACATTCTAGCATCCGTTATGACATTTGAGAAAAAAAATTTTTTTGCTCCTGGGCAGCTTTTTTTCTGACCGCGGCATCATGCGTTTTCTTCCTCGGGCAGCAAAAACACTCGATTTTTAAAAACAGCTAATAATAATTTTTTTAGACATGGAATTCCACCCCGAATCACATTCTAGCATCCGTTATTACATTTGAGAAAAAAAATTTTTTTTGCACCTGGGCGGCTTTTTTTCTGACCGCGGCATCACGCGTTTTCTTCCTCGGGCAGCAAAAACACTCGATTTTTAAAAACAGCTAATAATAATATTTTTAGACATGCAATTCCACCCCAAATCACATTCTAGCATCCGTTATTACATTTGAGAAAAAAAAATTTTTTTGCTCCTGGGCAGCTTTTTTTCTGACCGCGGCATCACGCGTTTTCTTCCTCGGGCAGCAAAAACACTCGATTTTTAAAAACAGCTAATAATAATATTTTTAGACATGGAATTCCACCCCGAATCACATTCTAGCATCCGTTATTACATTTGAGAAAAAAAATTTTTTGCACCTGGGCAGCTTTTTTTCTGACCGCGGCATCACGCGTTTTCTTCCTCGGGCAGCAAAAACACTCGATTTTTAAAAACAGCTAATAATAATATTTTTAGACATGGAATTCCACCCCGAATCACATTCTAGCATCCGTTATTACATTTGAGAAAAAAAAATTTTTTTGCTCCTGGGCAGCTTTTTTTCTGACCGCGGCATCACGCGTTTTCTTCCTCGGGCCGCAAAAACACTCGATTTATAAAAACAGCTAATAATAATATTTTTAGACATGGAATTCCACCCCGAATCACATTCTAGCATCCGTTATTACATTTGAGAAAAAAAATTTTTTTTGCTCCTGGGCAGCTTTTTTTCTGACCGCGGCATCACGCGTTTTCTTCCTCGGGCAGCAAAAACACTCGATTTTTAAAAACAGCTAATAATAATATTTTTAGAAATGGAATTCTACCCCGAATCACATTCTAGCATCCGTTATGACATTTGAGAAAAAAAATTTTTTTGCTCCTGGGCAGCTTTTTTTCTGACCGCGGCATCATGCGTTTTCTTCCTCGGGCAGCAAAAACACTCGATTTTTAAAAACAGCTAATAATAATTTTTTTAGACATGGAATTCCACCCCGAATCACATTCTAGCATCCGTTATTACATTTGAGAAAAAAAATTTTTTTTGCACCTGGGCGGCTTTTTTTCTGACCGCGGCATCACGCGTTTTCTTCCTCGGGCAGCAAAAACACTCGATTTTTAAAAACAGCTAATAATAATATTTTTAGACATGCAATTCCACCCCAAATCACATTCTAGCATCCGTTATTACATTTGAGAAAAAAAATTTTTTTTGCTCCTGGGCAGCTTTTTTTCTGACCGCGGCATCACGCGTTTTCTTCCTCGGGCAGCAAAAACACTCGATTTTTAAAAACAGCTAATAATAATATTTTTAGACATGGAATTCCACCCCGAATCACATTCTAGCATCCGTTATTACATTTGAGAAAAAAAATTTTTTGCACCTGGGCAGCTTTTTTTCTGACCGCGGCATCACGCGTTTTCTTCCTCGGGCAGCAAAAACACTCGATTTTTAAAAACAGCTAATAATAATATTTTTAGACATGGAATTCCACCCCGAATCACATTCTAGCATCCGTTATTACATTTGAGAAAAAAAAATTTTTTTGCTCCTGGGCAGCTTTTTTTCTGACCGCGGCATCACGCGTTTTCTTCCTCGGGCCGCAAAAACACTCGATTTATAAAAACAGCTAATAATAATATTTTTAGACATGGAATTCCACCCCGAATCACATTCTAGCATCCGTTATTACATTTGAGAAAAAAAATTTTTTTTGCTCCTGGGCAGCTTTTTTTCTGACCGCGGCATCACGCGTTTTCTTCCTCGGGCAGCAAAAACACTCGATTTTTAAAAACAGCTAATAATAATATTTTTAGACATGCAATTCCACCCCAAATCACATTCTAGCATCCGTTATTACATTTGAGAAAAAAAAATTTTTTTGTTCCTGGGCAGCTTTTTTTCTGACCGCGGCATCACGCGTTTTCTTCCTCGGGCAGCAAAAACACTCGATTTTTAAAAACAGCTAATAATAATATTTTTAGACATGGAATTCCACCCCGAATCACATTCTAGCATCCGTTATTACATTTGAGAAAAAAAATTTTTTGCACCTGGGCAGCTTTTTTTCTGACCGCGGCATCACGCGTTTTCTTCCTCGGGCAGCAAAAACACTCGATTTTTAAAAACAGCTAATAATAATATTTTTAGACATGGAATTCCACCCCGAATCACATTCTAGCATCCGTTATTACATTTGAGAAAAAAAAATTTTTTTGCTCCTGGGCAGCTTTTTTTCTGACCGCGGCATCACGCGTTTTCTTCCTCGGGCCGCAAAAACACTCGATTTATAAAAACAGCTAATAATAATATTTTTAGACATGGAATTCCACCCCGAATCACATTCTAGCATCCGTTATTACATTTGAGAAAAAAAATTTTTTTTGCTCCTGGGCAGCTTTTTTTCTGACCGCGGCATCACGCGTTTTCTTCCTCGGGCAGCAAAAACACTCGATTTTTAAAAACAGCTAATAATAATATTTTTAGAAATGGAATTCTACCCCGAATCACATTCTAGCATCCGTTATGACATTTGAGAAAAAAAATTTTTTTGCTCCTGGGCAGCTTTTTTTCTGACCGCGGCATCATGCGTTTTCTTCCTCGGGCAGCAAAAACACTCGATTTTTAAAAACAGCTAATAATAATTTTTTTAGACATGGAATTCCACCCCGAATCACATTCTAGCATCCGTTATTACATTTGAGAAAAAAAATTTTTTTTGCACCTGGGCGGCTTTTTTTCTGACCGCGGCATCACGCGTTTTCTTCCTCGGGCAGCAAAAACACTCGATTTTTAAAAACAGCTAATAATAATATTTTTAGACATGCAATTCCACCCCAAATCACATTCTAGCATCCGTTATTACATTTGAGAAAAAAAATTTTTTTTGCTCCTGGGCAGCTTTTTTTCTGACCGCGGCATCACGCGTTTTCTTCCTCGGGCAGCAAAAACACTCGATTTTTAAAAACAGCTAATAATAATATTTTTAGACATGGAATTCCACCCCGAATCACATTCTAGCATCCGTTATTACATTTGAGAAAAAAAATTTTTTGCACCTGGGCAGCTTTTTTTCTGACCGCGGCATCACGCGTTTTCTTCCTCGGGCAGCAAAAACACTCGATTTTTAAAAACAGCTAATAATAATATTTTTAGACATGGAATTCCACCCCGAATCACATTCTAGCATCCGTTATTACATTTGAGAAAAAAAAAATTTTTTTGCTCCTGGGCAGCTTTTTTTCTGACCGCGGCATCACGCGTTTTCTTCCTCGGGCCGCAAAAACACTCGATTTATAAAAACAGCTAATAATAATATTTTTAGACATGGAATTCCACCCCGAATCACATTCTAGCATCCGTTATTACATTTGAGAAAAAAAATTTTTTTTGCTCCTGGGCAGCTTTTTTTCTGACCGCGGCATCACGCGTTTTCTTCCTCGGGCAGCAAAAACACTCGATTTTTAAAAACAGCTAATAATAATATTTTTAGACATGGAATTCCACCCCGAATCACATTCTAGCATCCGTTATTACATTTGAGAAAAAAAAAATTTTTGCTCCTGGGCAGCTTTTTTTCTGACCGCGGCATCACGCGTTTTCTTCCTCGGGCAGCAAAAACACTCGATTTTTAAAAACAGCTAATAATAATATTTTTAGACATGGAATTTCACCCCGAATCACATTCTAGCATCCGTTATTACATTTGAGAAAAAAATTTCTTTTTGCTCCTGGGCAGCTTTTTTTCTGACCGCGGCATCACGCGTTTTCTTCCTCGGGCAGCAAAAACACTCGATTTTTAAAAACAGCTAATAATAATATTTTTAGACATGGAATTCCACCCCGAATCACATTCTAGCATCCGTTATTACATTTGAGAAAAAAAAATTTTTTGCTCCTGGGCAGCTTTTTTTCTGACCGCGGCATCACGCGTTTTCTTCCTCGGGCAGCAAAAACACTCGATTTTTAAAAACAGCTAATAATAATATTTTTAGACATGGAATTCCACCCCGAATCACATTCTAGCATCCGTTATTACATTTGAGAAAAAAAAAATTTTTGCTCCTGGGCAGCTTTTTTTCTGACCGCGGCATCACGCGTTTTCTTCCTCGGGCAGCAAAAACACTCGATTTTTAAAAACAGCTAATAATAATATTTTTAGACATGGAATTTCACCCCGAATCACATTCTAGCATCCGTTATTACATTTGAGAAAAAAAAATTTTTTTTGCTCCTGGGCAGCTTTTTTTCTGACCGCGGCATCACGCGTTTTCTTCCTCGGGCAGCAAAAACACTCGATTTTTAAAAACAGCTAATAATAATATTTTTAGACATGGAATTCCACCCCGAATCACATTCTAGCATCCGTTATTACATTTGAGAAAAAAAATTTTTTTGCTCCTGGGCAGCTTTTTTTCTGACCGCGGCATCACGCGTTTTCTTCCTCGGGCAGCAAAAACACTCGATTTTTAAAAACAGCTAATAATAATATTTTTAGACATGGAATTCCACCCCGAATCACATTCTAGCATCCGTTATTACATTTGAGAAAAAAAAAATTTTTGCTCCTGGGCAGCTTTTTTTCTGACCGCGGCATCACGCGTTTTCTTCCTCGGGCAGCAAAAACACTCGATTTTTAAAAACAGCTAATAATAATATTTTTAGACATGGAATTTCACCCCGAATCACATTCTAGCATCCGTTATTACATTTGAGAAAAAAAATTTTTTTTGCTCCTGGGCAGCTTTTTTTCTGACCGCGGCATCACGCGTTTTCTTCCTCGGGCAGCAAAAACACTCGATTTTTAAAAACAGCTAATAATAATATTTTTAGACATGGAATTTCACCCCGAATCACATTCTAGCATCCGTTATTACATTTGAGAAAAAAAATTTTTTTGCTCCTGGGCAGCTTTTTTTCTGACCGCGGCATCACGCGTTTTCTTCCTCGGGCAGCAAAAACACTCGATTTTTAAAAACAGCTAATAATAATATTTTTAGACATGGAATTTCACCCCGAATCACATTCTAGCATCCGTTATTACATTTGAGAAAAAAAATTTTTTTGCTCCTGGGCAGCTTTTTTTCTGACCGCGGCATCACGCGTTTTCTTCCTCGGGCAGCAAAAACACTCGATTTTTAAAAACAGCTAATAATAATATTTTTAGACATGGAATTCCACCCCGAATCACATTCTAGCATCCGTTATTATATTTGAGAAAAAAAATTTTTTTTGCTCCTGGGCAGCTTTTTTTCTGACCGCGGCATCACGCGTTTTCTTCCTCGGGCAGCAAAAACACTCGATTTTTAAAAACAGCTAATAATAATATTTTTAGACATGGAATTCCACCCCGAATCACATTCTAGCATCCGTTATTACATTTGAGAAAAAAAATTTTTTTGCTCCTGGGCAGCTTTTTTTCTGACCGCGGCATCACGCGTTTTCTTCCTCGGGCAGCAAAAACACTCGATTTTTAAAAACAGCTAATAATAATATTTTTAGACATGGAATTCCACCCCGAATCACATTCTAGCATCCGTTATTACATTTGAGAAAAAAAATTTTTTTGCTCCTGGGCAGCTTTTTTTCTGACCGCGGCATCACGCGTTTTCTTCCTCGGGCAGCAAAAACACTCGATTTTTAAAAACAGCTAATAATAATATTTTTAGACATGGAATTTCACCCCGAATCACATTCTAGCATCCGTTATTACATTTGAGAAAAAAAATTTTTTTTGCTCCTGGGCAGCTTTTTTTCTGACCGCGGCATCACGCGTTTTCTTCCTCGGGCAGCAAAAACACTCGATTTTTAAAAACAGCTAATAATAATATTTTTAGACATGGAATTCCACCCCGAATCACATTCTAGCATCCGTTATTACATTTGAGAGAAAAAAATTTTTTTGCTCCTGGGCAGCTTTTTTTCTTACCGCGGCATCACGCGTTTTCTTCCTCGGGCAGCAAAAACACTCGATTTTTAAAAACAGCTAATAATAATATTTTTAGACATGGAATTCCACCCCGAATCACATTCTAGCATCCGTTATTACATTTGAGAAAAAAAATTTTTTTGCTCCTGGGCAGCTTTTTTTCTGACCGCGGCATCACGCGTTTTCTTCCTCGGGCAGCAAAAACACTCGATTTTTAAAAACAGCTAATAATAATATTTTTAGACATGGAATTCCACCCCGAATCACATTCTAGCATCCGTTATTACATTTGAGAAAAAAAATTTTTTTGCTCCTGGGCAGCTTTTTTTCTGACCGCGGCATCACGCGTTTTCTTCCTCGGGCAGCAAAAACACTCGATTTTTAAAAACAGCTAATAATAATATTTTTAGACATGGAATTCCACCCCGAATCACATTCTAGCATCCGTTATTATATTTGAGAAAAAAAATTTTTTTTGCTCCTGGGCAGCTTTTTTTTCTGACCGCGGCATCACGCGTTTTCTTCCTCGGGCAGCAAAAACACTCGATTTTTAAAAACAGCTAATAATAATATTTTTAGACATGGAATTCCACCCCGAATCACATTCTAGCATCCGTTATTATATTTGAGAAAAAAAAATTTTTTTGCTCCTGGGCAGCTTTTTTTCTGACCGCGGCATCACGCGTTTTCTTCCTCGGGCAGCAAAAACACTCGATTTTTAAAAACAGCTAATAATAATATTTTTAGACATGGAATTCCACCCCGAATCACATTCTAGCATCCGTTATTACATTTGAGAAAAAAAATTTTTTTTGCTCCTGGGCAGCTTTTTTTCTGACTGCGGCATCACGCGTTTTCTTCCTCGGGCAGCAAAAACACTCGATTTTTAAAAACAGCTAATAATAATATTTTTAGACATGGAATTTCACCCCGAATCACATTCTAGCATCCGTTATTACATTTGAGAAAAAAATTTTTTTTTGCTCCTGGGCAGCTTTTTTTCTGACCGCGGCATCACGCGTTTTCTTCCTCGGGCAGCAAAAACACTCGATTTTTAAAAACAGCTAATAATAATATTTTTAGACATGGAATTCCACCCCGAATCACATTCTAGCATCCGTTATTACATTTGAGAAAAAAAATTTTTTTTGCTCCTGGGCAGCTTTTTTTCTGACCGCGGCATCACGCGTTTTCTTCCTCGGGCAGCAAAAACACTCGATTTTTAAAAACAGCTAATAATAATATTTTTAGACATGGAATTCCACCCCGAATCACATTCTAGCATCCGTTATTACATTTGAGAAAAAAAATTTTTTTTGCTCCTGGGCAGCTTTTTTTCTGACTGCGGCATCACGCGTTTTCTTCCTCGGGCAGCAAAAACACTCGATTTTTAAAAACAGCTAATAATAATATTTTTAGACATGGAATTCCACCCCGAATCACATTCTAGCATCCGTTATTACATTTGAGAAAAAAAATTTTTTTTGCTCCTGGGCAGCTTTTTTTTCTGACCGCGGCATCACGCGTTTTCTTCCTCGGGCAGCAAAAACACTCGATTTTTAAAAACAGCTAATAATAATATTTTTAGACATGGAATTTCACCCCGAATCACATTCTAGCATCCGTTATTACATTTGAGAAAAAAAATTTTTTTGCTCCTGGGCAGCTTTTTTTCTGACCGCGGCATCACGCGTTTTCTTCCTCGGGCAGCAAAAACACTCGATTTTTAAAAACAGCTAATAATAATATTTTTAGACATGGAATTCCACCCCGAATCACATTCTAGCATCCGTTATTACATTTGAGAAAAAAATTTTTTTTTGCTCCTGGGCAGCTTTTTTTCTGACCGCGGCATCACGCGTTTTCTTCCTCGGGCAGCAAAAACACTCGATTTTTAAAAACAGCTAATAATAATATTTTTAGACATGGAATTCCACCCCGAATCACATTCTAGCATCCGTTATTACATTTGAGAGAAAAAAATTTTTTTGCTCCTGGGCAGCTTTTTTTCTTACCGCGGCATCACGCGTTTTCTTCCTCGGGCAGCAAAAACACTCGATTTTTAAAAACAGCTAATAATAATATTTTTAGACATGGAATTCCACCCCGAATCACATTCTAGCATCCGTTATTACATTTGAGAAAAAAAATTTTTTTTGCTCCTGGGCAGCTTTTTTTCTGACTGCGGCATCACGCGTTTTCTTCCTCGGGCAGCAAAAACACTCGATTTTTAAAAACAGCTAATAATAATATTTTTAGACATGGAATTCCACCCCGAATCACATTCTAGCATCCGTTATTACATTTGAGAAAAAAAATTTTTTTTGCTCCTGGGCAGCTTTTTTTCTGACCGCGGCATCACGCGTTTTCTTCCTCGGGCAGCAAAAACACTCGATTTTTAAAAACAGCTAATAATAATATTTTTAGACATGGAATTCCACCCCGAATCACATTCTAGCATCCGTTATTACATTTGAGAAAAAAAAAATTTTTGCTCCTGGGCAGCTTTTTTTCTGACCGCGGCATCACGCGTTTTCTTCCTCGGGCAGCAAAAACACTCGATTTTTAAAAACAGCTAATAATAATATTTTTAGACATGGAATTCCACCCCGAATCACATTCTAGCATCTGTTATTACATTTGAGAAAAAAAATTTTTTTTGCTCCTGGGCAGCTTTTTTTCTGACCGCGGCATCACGCGTTTTCTTCCTCGGGCAGCAAAATCACTCGATTTTTAAAAACAGCTAATAATAATATTTTTAGACATGGAATTCCACCCCGAATCACATTCTAGCATCCGTTATTACATTTGAGAAAAAAAATTTTTTTTGCTCCTGGGCAGCTTTTTTCTGACCGCGGCATCACGCGTTTTCTTCCTCGGGCAGCAAAAACACTCGATTTTTAAAAACAGCTAATAATAATATTTTTAGACATGGAATTCCACCCCGAATCACATTCTAGCATCCGTTATTACATTTGAGAAAAAAAATTTTTTTTGCTCCTGGGCAGCTTTTTTTCTGACCGCGGCATCACGCGTTTTCTTCCTCGGGCAGCAAAAACACTCGATTTTTAAAAACAGCTAATAATAATATTTTTAGACATGGAATTCCACCCCGAATCACATTCTAGCATCCGTTATTACATTTGAGAAAAAAAAAATTTTTTGCTCCTGGGCAGCTTTTTTTCTGACCGCGGCATCACGCGTTTTCTTCCTCGGGCAGCAAAAACACTCGATTTTTAAAAACAGCTAATAATAATATTTTTAGACATGGAATTCCACCCCGAATCACATTCTAGCATCCGTTATTACATTTGAGAAAAAAAATTTTTTTTGCTCCTGGGCAGCTTTTTTTCTGACCGCGGCATCATGCGTTTTCTTCCTCGGGCAGCAAAAACACTCGATTTTTAAAAACAGCTAATAATAATTTTTTTAGACATGGAATTCCACCCCGAATCACATTCTAGCATCCGTTATTACATTTGAGAAAAAAAATTTTTTTTGCACCTGGGCGGCTTTTTTTCTGACCGCGGCATCACGCGTTTTCTTCCTCGGGCAGCAAAAACACTCGATTTTTAAAAACAGCTAATAATAATATTTTTAGAAATGGAATTCTACCCCGAATCACATTCTAGCATCCGTTATGACATTTGAGAAAAAAAATTTTTTTGCTCCTGGGCAGCTTTTTTTCTGACCGCGGCATCATGCGTTTTCTTCCTCGGGCAGCAAAAACACTCGATTTTTAAAAACAGCTAATAATAATTTTTTTAGACATGGAATTCCACCCCGAATCACATTCTAGCATCCGTTATTACATTTGAGAAAAAAAATTTTTTTTGCACCTGGGCGGCTTTTTTTCTGACCGCGGCATCACGCGTTTTCTTCCTCGGGCAGCAAAAACACTCGATTTTTAAAAACAGCTAATAATAATATTTTTAGACATGCAATTCCACCCCAAATCACATTCTAGCATCCGTTATTACATTTGAGAAAAAAAATTTTTTTTGCTCCTGGGCAGCTTTTTTTCTGACCGCGGCATCACGCGTTTTCTTCCTCGGGCAGCAAAAACACTCGATTTTTAAAAACAGCTAATAATAATATTTTTAGACATGGAATTCCACCCCGAATCACATTCTAGCATCCGTTATTACATTTGAGAAAAAAAATTTTTTGCACCTGGGCAGCTTTTTTTCTGACCGCGGCATCACGCGTTTTCTTCCTCGGGCAGCAAAAACACTCGATTTTTAAAAACAGCTAATAATAATATTTTTAGACATGGAATTCCACCCCGAATCACATTCTAGCATCCGTTATTACATTTGAGAAAAAAAAATTTTTTTGCTCCTGGGCAGCTTTTTTTCTGACCGCGGCATCACGCGTTTTCTTCCTCGGGCCGCAAAAACACTCGATTTATAAAAACAGCTAATAATAATATTTTTAGACATGGAATTCCACCCCGAATCACATTCTAGCATCCGTTATTACATTTGAGAAAAAAAATTTTTTTTGCTCCTGGGCAGCTTTTTTTCTGACCGCGGCATCACGCGTTTTCTTCCTCGGGCAGCAAAAACACTCGATTTTTAAAAACAGCTAATAATAATATTTTTAGACATGCAATTCCACCCCAAATCACATTCTAGCATCCGTTATTACATTTGAGAAAAAAAAATTTTTTTGTTCCTGGGCAGCTTTTTTTCTGACCGCGGCATCACGCGTTTTCTTCCTCGGGCAGAAAAAACACTCGATTTTTAAAAACAGCTAATAATAATATTTTTAGACATGGAATTCCACCCCGAATCACATTCTAGCATCCGTTATTACATTTGAGAAAAAAAATTTTTTTGCTCCTGGGCAGCTTTTTTTCTGACCGCGGCATCATGCGTTTTCTTCCTCGGGCAGCAAAAACACTCGATTTTTAAAAACAGCTAATAATAATATTTTTAGACATGGAATTCCACCCCGAATCACATTCTAGCATCCGTTATTACATTTGAGAAAAAAAAATTTTTTTGCTCCTGGGCAGCTTTTTTTCTGACCGCGGCATCACGCGTTTTCTTCCTCGGGCCGCAAAAACACTCGATTTATAAAAACAGCTAATAATAATATTTTTAGACATGGAATTCCACCCCGAATCACATTCTAGCATCCGTTATTACATTTGAGAAAAAAAAATTTTTTTTGCTCCTGGGCAGCTTTTTTTCTGACCGCGGCATCACGCGTTTTCTTCCTCGGGCAGCAAAAACACTCGATTTTTAAAAACAGCTAATAATAATATTTTTAGAAATGGAATTCTACCCCGAATCACATTCTAGCATCCGTTATGACATTTGAGAAAAAAAATTTTTTTTGCTCCTGGGCAGCTTTTTTTCTGACCGCGGCATCATGCGTTTTCTTCCTCGGGCAGCAAAAACACTCGATTTTTAAAAACAGCTAATAATAATTTTTTTAGACATGGAATTCCACCCCGAATCACATTCTAGCATCCGTTATTACATTTGAGAAAAAAAATTTTTTTTGCACCTGGGCGGCTTTTTTTCTGACCGCGGCATCACGCGTTTTCTTCCTCGGGCAGCAAAAACACTCGATTTTTAAAAACAGCTAATAATAATATTTTTAGACATGCAATTCCACCCCAAATCACATTCTAGCATCCGTTATTACATTTGAGAAAAAAAATTTTTTTTGCTCCTGGGCAGCTTTTTTTCTGACCGCGGCATCACGCGTTTTCTTCCTCGGGCAGCAAAAACACTCGATTTTTAAAAACAGCTAATAATAATATTTTTAGACATGGAATTCCACCCCGAATCACATTCTAGCATCCGTTATTACATTTGAGAAAAAAAATTTTTTGCACCTGGGCAGCTTTTTTTCTGACCGCGGCATCACGCGTTTTCTTCCTCGGGCAGCAAAAACACTCGATTTTTAAAAACAGCTAATAATAATATTTTTAGACATGGAATTCCACCCCGAATCACATTCTAGCATCCGTTATTACATTTGAGAAAAAAAAATTTTTTTGCTCCTGGGCAGCTTTTTGTTCTGACCGCGGCATCACGCGTTTTCTTCCTCGGGCCGCAAAAACACTCGATTTATAAAAACAGCTAATAATAATATTTTTAGACATGGAATTCCACCCCGAATCACATTCTAGCATCCGTTATTACATTTGAGAAAAAAAAATTTTTTTTGCTCCTGGGCAGCTTTTTTTCTGACCGCGGCATCACGCGTTTTCTTCCTCGGGCAGCAAAAACACTCGATTTTTAAAAACAGCTAATAATAATATTTTTAGACATGGAATTCCACCCCGAATCACATTCTAGCATCCGTTATTACATTTGAGAAAAAAAAAAATTTTTGCTCCTGGGCAGCTTTTTTTCTGACCGCGGCATCACGCGTTTTCTTCCTCGGGCAGCAAAAACACTCGATTTTTAAAAACAGCTAATAATAATATTTTTAGACATGGAATTTCACCCCGAATCACATTCTAGCATCCGTTATTACATTTGAGAAAAAAATTTTTTTTTGCTCCTGGGCAGCTTTTTTTCTGACCGCGGCATCACGCGTTTTCTTCCTCGGGCAGCAAAAACACTCGATTTTTAAAAACAGCTAATAATAATATTTTTAGACATGGAATTCCACCCCGAATCACATTCTAGCATCCGTTATTACATTTGAGAAAAAAAAATTTTTTGCTCCTGGGCAGCTTTTTTTCTGACCGCGGCATCACGCGTTTTCTTCCTCGGGCAGCAAAAACACTCGATTTTTAAAAACAGCTAATAATAATATTTTTAGACATGGAATTCCACCCCGAATCACATTCTAGCATCCGTTATTACATTTGAGAAAAAAAAAAATTTTTGCTCCTGGGCAGCTTTTTTTCTGACCGCGGCATCACGCGTTTTCTTCCTCGGGCAGCAAAAACACTCGATTTTTAAAAACAGCTAATAATAATATTTTTAGACATGGAATTTCACCCCGAATCACATTCTAGCATCCGTTATTACATTTGAGAAAAAAAATTTTTTTTGCTCCTGGGCAGCTTTTTTTCTGACCGCGGCATCACGCGTTTTCTTCCTCGGGCAGCAAAAACACTCGATTTTTAAAAACAGCTAATAATAATATTTTTAGACATGGAATTTCACCCCGAATCACATTCTAGCATCCGTTATTACATTTGAGAAAAAAAATTTTTTTGCTCCTGGGCAGCTTTTTTTTCTGACCGCGGCATCACGCGTTTTCTTCCTCGGGCAGCAAAAACACTCGATTTTAAAAACAGCTAATAATAATATTTTTAGACATGGAATTTCACCCCGATTCACATTCTAGCATCCGTTATTACATTTGAGAAAAAAAATTTTTTTGCTCCTGGGCAGCTTTTTTTCTGACCGCCGGCATCACGCGTTTTCTTCCTCGGGGCAGCAAAAACACTCGATTTTTAAAAACAGCTAATAATAATATTTTTAGACATGGAATTTCACCCCGAATCACATTCTAGCATCCGTTATTACATTTGAGAAAAAAAATTTTTTTGCTCCTGGGCAGCTTTTTTTTCTGACCGCGGCATCACGCGTTTTTCTTCCTCGGGCAGCAAAAACACTCGATTTTTAAAAACAGCTAATAATAATATTTTTAGACATGGAATTCCACCCCGAATCACATTCTAGCATCCGTTATTACATTTGAGAAAAAAAAAATTTTTGCTCCTGGGCAGCTTTTTTTTCTGACCGCACGGCATCACGCGTTTTCTTCCTCGGGCAGCAAAAACACTCGATTTTTAAAAACAGCTAATAATAATATTTTTAGACCATGGAATTTCACCCCGAATCACATTCTAGCATCCGTTATTACATTTGAGAAAAAAAAAATTTTTTTGCTCCTGGGCAGCTTTTTTTTCTGACCGCGGCATCACGCGTTTTCTTCCTCGGGCAGCAAAAACACTCGATTTTTAAAAACAGCTAATAATAATATTTTTAGACATGGAATTTCACCCCCGAATCACATTCTAGCATCCGTTATTACATTTGAGAAAAAAAATTTTTTTTGCTCCTGGGCAGCTTTTTTTCTGACCCGCGGCATCACGCGTTTTCTTCCTCGGGCAGCTAAAAACACTCGATTTTTAAAAACAGCTAATAATAATATTTTTAGACATGGAATTTCACCCCGAATCACATTCTAGCATCCGTTATTACATTTGAGAAAAAAAAATTTTTTTGCTCCTGGGCAGCTTTTTTTCTGACCGCAGGCATCACGCGTTTTCTTCCTCGGGCAGCAAAAACACTCGATTTTTAAAAACAGCTAATAATAATATTTTTAGACATGGAATTCCACCCCGAATCACATTCTAGCATCCGTTATTACTATTTGAGAAAAAAAATTTTTTTGCTCCTGGGCAGCTTTTTTTCTGACCGCGGCATCACGCGTTTTCTTCCTCGGGCAGCAAAAACACTCGATTTTTAAAAACAGCTAATAATAATATTTTTAGACATGGAATTCCACCCCGAATCACATTCTAGCATCCGTTATTACATTTGAGAAAAAAAATTTTTTTGCTCCTGGGCAGCTTTTTTTCTGACCGCGGCATCACGCGTTTTCTTCCTCGGGCAGCAAAAACACTCGATTTTTTAAAAACAGCTAATAATAATATTTTTAGACATGGAATTCCACCCCGAATCACATTCTAGCATCCGTTATTACATTTGAGAAAAAAAATTTTTTTGCTCCT
Source organism: Pituophis catenifer annectens (assembly GCF_029215685.1). Lineage (NCBI taxonomy): Eukaryota > Metazoa > Chordata > Lepidosauria > Squamata > Colubridae > Pituophis > Pituophis catenifer. The sequence goes on from NW_027256889.1 coordinate 12,021,421, forward strand.
GGGCAGCTTTTTTCTGACCGCGGCATCACGCGTTTTCTTCCTCGGGCAGCAAAAAACACTCGATTTTTAAAAACAGCTAATAATAATATTTTTAGACATGGAATTTCACCCCGAATCACATTCTAGCATCCGTTATTACATTTGAGAAAAAAATTTTTTTTGCTCCTGGGCAGCTTTTTTTTCTGACCTGCGGCATCACGCGTTTTCTTCCTCGGGGCAGCAAAAACACTCGATTTTTAAAAACAGCTAATAATAATATTTTTAGACATGGAATTCCACCCCGAATCACATTCTAGCATCCGTTATTACATTTGAGAGAAAAAAATTTTTTTTGCTCCTGGGCAGCTTTTTTCGTTTTCTTCCTCGGGCAGCAAAAACACTCGATTTTTAAAAACAGCTAATAATAATATTTTTAGACATGGAATTCCACCCCGAATCACATTCTAGCATCCGTTATTACATTTGAGAAAAAAAATTTTTTTGCTCCTGGGCAGCTTTTTTTCTGACCGCGGCATCACGCGTTTTCTTCCTCGGGCAGCAAAAACACTCGATTTTTAAAAACAGCTAATAATAATATTTTTAGACATGGAATTCCACCCCGAATCACATTCTAGCATCCGTTATTACATTTGAGAAAAAAAATTTTTTTGCTCCTGGGCAGCTTTTTTTCTGACCGCGGCATCACGCGTTTTCTTCCTCGGGCAGCAAAAACACTCGATTTTTAAAAACAGCTAATAATAATATTTTTAGACATGGAATTCCACCCCGAATCACATTCTAGCATCCGTTATTATATTTGAGAAAAAAAATTTTTTTTGCTCCTGGGCAGCTTTTTTTCTGACCGCGGCATCACGCGTTTTCTTCCTCGGGCAGCAAAAACACTCGATTTTTAAAAACAGCTAATAATAATATTTTTAGACATGGAATTCCACCCCGAATCACATTCTAGCATCCGTTATTATATTTGAGAAAAAAAAATTTTTTTGCTCCTGGGCAGCTTTTTTTCTGACCGCGGCATCACGCGTTTTCTTCCTCGGGCAGCAAAAACACTCGATTTTTAAAAACAGCTAATAATAATATTTTTAGACATGGAATTCCACCCCGAATCACATTCTAGCATCCGTTATTACATTTGAGAAAAAAAATTTTTTTTGCTCCTGGGCAGCTTTTTTTCTGACTGCGGCATCACGCGTTTTCTTCCTCGGGCAGCAAAAACACTCGATTTTTAAAAACAGCTAATAATAATATTTTTAGACATGGAATTTCACCCCGAATCACATTCTAGCATCCGTTATTACATTTGAGAAAAAAATTTTTTTTTGCTCCTGGGCAGCTTTTTTTCTGACCGCGGCATCACGCGTTTTCTTCCTCGGGCAGCAAAAACACTCGATTTTTAAAAACAGCTAATAATAATATTTTTAGACATGGAATTCCACCCCGAATCACATTCTAGCATCCGTTATTACATTTGAGAAAAAAATTTTTTTTGCTCCTGGGCAGCTTTTTTTCTGACCGCGGCATCACGCGTTTTCTTCCTCGGGCAGCAAAAACACTCGATTTTTAAAAACAGCTAATAATAATATTTTTAGACATGGAATTCCACCCCGAATCACATTCTAGCATCCGTTATTACATTTGAGAAAAAAAATTTTTTTTGCTCCTGGGCAGCTTTTTTTCTGACTGCGGCATCACGCGTTTTCTTCCTCGGGCAGCAAAAACACTCGATTTTTAAAAACAGCTAATAATAATATTTTTAGACATGGAATTCCACCCCGAATCACATTCTAGCATCCGTTATTACATTTGAGAAAAAAAATTTTTTTTGCTCCTGGGCAGCTTTTTTTCTGACCGCGGCATCACGCGTTTTCTTCCTCGGGCAGCAAAAACACTCGATTTTTAAAAACAGCTAATAATAATATTTTTAGACATGGAATTTCACCCCGAATCACATTCTAGCATCCGTTATTACATTTGAGAAAAAAAATTTTTTTGCTCCTGGGCAGCTTTTTTTCTGACCGCGGCATCACGCGTTTTCTTCCTCGGGCAGCAAAAACACTCGATTTTTAAAAACAGCTAATAATAATATTTTTAGACATGGAATTCCACCCCGAATCACATTCTAGCATCCGTTATTACATTTGAGAAAAAAAATTTTTTTTGCTCCTGGGCAGCTTTTTTTCTGACCGCGGCATCACGCGTTTTCTTCCTCGGGCAGCAAAAACACTCGATTTTTAAAAACAGCTAATAATAATATTTTTAGACATGGAATTTCACCCCGAATCACATTCTAGCATCCGTTATTACATTTGAGAAAAAAAATTTTTTTTGCTCCTGGGCAGCTTTTTTTCTGACCGCGGCATCATGCGTTTTCTTCCTCGGGCAGCAAAAACACTCGATTTTTAAAAACAGCTAATAATAATATTTTTAGACATGGAATTCCACCCCGAATCACATTCTAGCATCTGTTATTACATTTGAGAAAAAAAATTTTTTTTGCACCTGGGCAGCTTTTTTTCTGACCGCGGCATCACGCGTTTTCTTCCTCGGGCAGCAAAAACACTCGATTTTTAAAAACAGCTAATAATAATATTTTTAGACATGCAATTCCACCCCGAATCACATTCTAGCATCCGTTATTACATTTGAGAAAAAAAATTTTTTTGCTCCTGGGCAGCTTTTTTTCTGACCGCGGCATCACGCGTTTTCTTCCTCGGGCAGCAAAAACACTCGATTTTTAAAAACAGCTAATAATAATATTTTTAGACATGGAATTCCACCCCGAATCACATTCTAGCATCCGTTATTACATTTGAGAAAAAAATTTTTTTTTGCACCTGGGCAGCTTTTTTTCTGACCGCGGCATCACGCGTTTTCTTCCTCGGGCAGCAAAAACACTCGATTTTTAAAAACAGCTAATAATAATATTTTTAGACATGCAATTCCACCCCGAATCACATTCTAGCATCCGTTATTATATTTGAGAAAAAAAAATTTTTTTGCTCCTGGGCAGCTTTTTTTCTGACCGCGGCATCACGCGTTTTCTTCCTCGGGCAGCAAAAACACTCGATTTTTAAAAACAGCTAATAATAATATTTTTAGACATGGAATTCCACCCCGAATCACATTCTAGCATCTGTTATTACATTTGAGAAAAAAAAATTTTTTTGCACCTGGGCAGCTTTTTTTCTGACCGCGGCATCACGCGTTTTCTTCCTCGGGCAGCAAAAACACTCGATTTTTAAAAACAGCTAATAATAATATTTTTAGACATGGAATTCCACCCCGAATCACATTCTAGCATCCGTTATTACATTTGAGAAAAAAAATTTTTTTGCTCCTGGGCAGCTTTTTTTCTGACCGCGGCATCACGCGTTTTCTTCCTCGGGCAGCAAAAACACTCGATTTTTAAAAACAGCTAATAATAATATTTTTAGACATGGAATTCCACCCCGAATCACATTCTAGCATCCGTTATTACATTTGAGAAAAAAATTTTTTTTTTGCACCTGGGCAGCTTTTTTTCTGACCGCGGCATCACGCGTTTTCTTCCTCGGGCAGCAAAAACACTCGATTTTTAAAAACAGCTAATAATAATATTTTTAGACATGCAATTCCACCCCGAATCACATTCTAGCATCCGTTATTATATTTGAGAAAAAAAAATTTTTTTGCTCCTGGGCAGCTTTTTTTCTGACCGCGGCATCACGCGTTTTCTTCCTCGGGCAGCAAAAACACTCGATTTTTAAAAACAGCTAATAATAATATTTTTAGACATGGAATTCCACCCCGAATCACATTCTAGCATCCGTTATTACATTTGAGAAAAAAAATTTTTTTTGCTCCTGGGCAGCTTTTTTTCTGACTGCGGCATCACGCGTTTTCTTCCTCGGGCAGCAAAAACACTCGATTTTTAAAAACAGCTAATAATAATATTTTTAGACATGGAATTTCACCCCGAATCACATTCTAGCATCCGTTATTACATTTGAGAAAAAAAATTTTTTTTGCTCCTGGGCAGCTTTTTTTCTGACCGCGGCATCACGCGTTTTCTTCCTCGGGCAGCAAAAACACTCGATTTTTAAAAACAGCTAATAATAATATTTTTAGACATGGAATTCCACCCCGAATCACATTCTAGCATCCGTTATTACATTTGAGAAAAAAAATTTTTTTTGCTCCTGGGCAGCTTTTTTTCTGACCGCGGCATCACGCGTTTTCTTCCTCGGGCAGCAAAAACACTCGATTTTTAAAAACAGCTAATAATAATATTTTTAGACATGGAATTCCACCCCGAATCACATTCTAGCATCCGTTATTACATTTGAGAGAAAAAAATTTTTTTGCTCCTGGGCAGCTTTTTTTCTTACCGCGGCATCACGCGTTTTCTTCCTCGGGCAGCAAAAACACTCGATTTTTAAAAACAGCTAATAATAATATTTTTAGACATGGAATTCCACCCCGAATCACATTCTAGCATCCGTTATTACATTTGAGAAAAAAAATTTTTTTGCTCCTGGGCAGCTTTTTTTCTGACCGCGGCATCACGCGTTTTCTTCCTCGGGCAGCAAAAACACTCGATTTTTAAAAACAGCTAATAATAATATTTTTAGACATGGAATTCCACCCCGAATCACATTCTAGCATCCGTTATTACATTTGAGAAAAAAAAAATTTTTGCTCCTGGGCAGCTTTTTTTCTGACCGCGGCATCACGCGTTTTCTTCCTCGGGCAGCAAAAACACTCGATTTTTAAAAACAGCTAATAATAATATTTTTAGACATGGAATTTCACCCCGAATCACATTCTAGCATCCGTTATTACATTTGAGAAAAAAAATTTTTTTTGCTCCTGGGCAGCTTTTTTTCTGACCGCGGCATCACGCGTTTTCTTCCTCGGGAAGCAAAAACACTCGATTTTTAAAAACAGCTAATAATAATATTTTTAGACATGGAATTCCACCCCGAATCACATTCTAGCATCCGTTATTACATTTGAGAAAAAAAATTTTTTTGCTCCTGGGCAGCTTTTTTTCTGACCGCGGCATCACGCGTTTTCTTCCTCGGGCAGCAAAAACACTCGATTTTTAAAAACAGCTAATAATAATATTTTTAGACATGGAATTCCACCCCGAATCACATTCTAGCATCCGTTATTACATTTGAGAAAAAAAAAATTTTTGCTCCTGGGCAGCTTTTTTTCTGACCGCGGCATCACGCGTTTTCTTCCTCGGGCAGCAAAAACACTCGATTTTTAAAAACAGCTAATAATAATATTTTTAGACATGGAATTCCACCCCGAATCACATTCTAGCATCCGTTATTACATTTGAGAAAAAAAATTTTTTTTGCTCCTGGGCAGCTTTTTTTCTGACCGCGGCATCACGCGTTTTCTTCCTCGGGCAGCAAAAACACTCGATTTTTAAAAACAGCTAATAATAATATTTTTAGACATGGAATTCCACCCCGAATCACATTCTAGCATCCGTTATTACATTTGAGAAAAAAATTTTTTTTTGCTCCTGGGCAGCTTTTTTTCTGACCGCGGCATCACGCGTTTTCTTCCTCGGGCAGCAAAAACACTCGATTTTTAAAAACAGCTAATAATAATATTTTTAGACATGGAATTCCACCCCGAATCACATTCTAGCATCCGTTATTACATTTGAGAGAAAAAAATTTTTTTGCTCCTGGGCAGCTTTTTTTCTTACCGCGGCATCACGCGTTTTCTTCCTCGGGCAGCAAAAACACTCGATTTTTAAAAACAGCTAATAATAATATTTTTAGACATGGAATTCCACCCCGAATCACATTCTAGCATCCGTTATTACATTTGAGAAAAAAAATTTTTTTTGCTCCTGGGCAGCTTTTTTTCTGACTGCGGCATCACGCGTTTTCTTCCTCGGGCAGCAAAAACACTCGATTTTTAAAAACAGCTAATAATAATATTTTTAGACATGGAATTCCACCCCGAATCACATTCTAGCATCCGTTATTACATTTGAGAAAAAAAATTTTTTTTGCTCCTGGGCAGCTTTTTTTCTGACCGCGGCATCACGCGTTTTCTTCCTCGGGCAGCAAAAACACTCGATTTTTAAAAACAGCTAATAATAATATTTTTAGACATGGAATTCCACCCCGAATCACATTCTAGCATCCGTTATTACATTTGAGAAAAAAAAAATTTTTGCTCCTGGGCAGCTTTTTTTCTGACCGCGGCATCACGCGTTTTCTTCCTCGGGCAGCAAAAACACTCGATTTTTAAAAACAGCTAATAATAATATTTTTAGACATGGAATTCCACCCCGAATCACATTCTAGCATCCGTTATTACATTTGAGAAAAAAAATTTTTTTTGCTCCTGGGCAGCTTTTTTTCTGACCGCGGCATCACGCGTTTTCTTCCTCGGGCAGCAAAAACACTCGATTTTTAAAAACAGCTAATAATAATATTTTTAGACATGGAATTCCACCCCGAATCACATTCTAGCATCCGTTATTACATTTGAGAAAAAAAATTTTTTTTGCTCCTGGGCAGCTTTTTTTCTGACCGCGGCATCACGCGTTTTCTTCCTCGGGCAGCAAAAACACTCGATTTTTAAAAACAGCTAATAATAATATTTTTAGACATGGAATTTCACCCCGAATCACATTCTAGCATCCGTTATTACATTTGAGAAAAAAAATTTTTTTTGCTCCTGGGCAGCTTTTTTTCTGACCGCGGCATCACGCGTTTTCTTCCTCGGGCAGCAAAAACACTCGATTTTTAAAAACAACTAATAATAATATTTTTAGACATGGAATTCCACCCCGAATCACATTCTAGCATCCGTTATTACATTTGAGAAAAAAATTTTTTTTTGCTCCTGGGCAGCTTTTTTTCTGACCGCGGCATCACGCGTTTTCTTCCTCGGGCAGCAAAAACACTCGATTTTTAAAAACAGCTAATAATAATATTTTTAGACATGGAATTCCACCCCGAATCACATTCTAGCATCCGTTATTACATTTGAGAGAAAAAAATTTTTTTGCTCCTGGGCAGCTTTTTTTCTTACCGCGGCATCACGCGTTTTCTTCCTCGGGCAGCAAAAACACTCGATTTTTAAAAACAGCTAATAATAATATTTTTAGACATGGAATTCCACCCCGAATCACATTCTAGCATCCGTTATTACATTTGAGAAAAAAAATTTTTTTTGCTCCTGGGCAGCTTTTTTTCTGACTGTGGCATCACGCGTTTTCTTCCTCGGGCAGCAAAAACACTCGATTTTTAAAAACAGCTAATAATAATATTTTTAGACATGGAATTCCACCCCGAATCACATTCTAGCATCCGTTATTACATTTGAGAAAAAAAATTTTTTTTGCTCCTGGGCAGCTTTTTTTCTGACCGCGGCATCACGCGTTTTCTTCCTCGGGCCGCAAAAACACTCGATTTTTAAAAACAGCTAATAATAATATTTTTAGACATGGAATTCCACCCCGAATCACATTCTAGCATCCGTTATTACATTTGAGAAAAAAAATTTTTTTTGCTCCTGGGCAGCTTTTTTTCTGACCGCGGCATCACGCGTTTTCTTCCTCTGGCAGCAAAAACACTCGATTTTTAAAAACAGCTAATAATAATATTTTTAGACATGGAATTCCACCCCGAATCACATTCTAGCATCCGTTATTACATTTGAGAAAAAAAAAATTTTTTGCTCCTGGGCAGCTTTTTTTCTGACCGCGGCATCACGCGTTTTCTTCCTCGGGCAGCAAAAACACTCGATTTTTAAAAACAGCTATTAATAATATTTTTAGACATGGAATTTCACCCCGAATCACATTCTAGCATCCGTTATTACATTTGAGAAAAAAAATTTTTTTTGCTCCTGGGCAGCTTTTTTTCTGACCGCGGCATCACGCGTTTTCTTCCTCGGGCAGCAAAAACACTCGATTTTTAAAAACAGCTAATAATAATATTTTTAGATATGGAATTCCACCCCGAATCACATTCTAGCATCCGTTATTACATTTGAGAAAAAAAATTTTTTTTGCTCCTGGGCAGCTTTTTTTCTGACCGCGGCATCACGCGTTTTCTTCCTCGGGCAGCAAAAACACTCGATTTTTAAAAACAGCTAATAATAATATTTTTAGACATGGAATTTCACCCCGAATCACATTCTAGCATCCGTTATTACATTTGAGAAAAAAAAATTTTTTTGCTCCTGGGCAGCTTTTTTTCTGACCGCGGCATCATGCGTTTTCTTCCTCGGGCAGCAAAAACACTCGATTTTTAAAAACAGCTAATAATAATATTTTTAGACATGGAATTCCACCCCGAATCACATTCTAGCATCCGTTATTACATTTGAGAAAAAAAATTTTTTTTGCTCCTGGGCAGCTTTTTTTCTGACCGCGGCATCACGCGTTTTCTTCCTCGGGCAGCAAAAACACTCGATTTTTAAAAACAGCTAATAATAATATTTTTAGACATGGAATTCCACCCCGAATCACATTCTAGCATCCGTTATTACATTTGAGAAAAAAAATTTTTTTTGCTCCTGGGCAGCTTTTTTTCTGACCGCGGCATCACGCGTTTTCTTCCTCGGGCAGCAAAAACACTCGATTTTTAAAAACAGCTAATAATAATATTTTTAGACATGGAATTTCACCCCGAATCACATTCTAGCATCCGTTATTACATTTGAGAAAAAAAAATTTTTTGCTCCTGGGCAGCTTTTTTTCTGACCGCGGCATCACGCGTTTTCTTCCTCGGGCAGCAAAAACACTCGATTTTTAAAAACAGCTAATAATAATATTTTTAGACATGGAATTCCACCCCGAATCACATTCTAGCATCCGTTATTACATTTGAGAAAAAAAAATTTTTTTGCTCCTGGGCAGCTTTTTTTCTGACCGCGGCATCACGCGTTTTCTTCCTCGGGCAGCAAAAACACTCGATTTTTAAAAACAGCTAATAATAATATTTTTAGACATGGAATTCCACCCCGAATCACATTCTAGCATCCGTTATTACATTTGAGAAAAAAAATTTTTTTTGCTCCTGGGCAGCTTTTTTTCTGACCGCGGCATCACGCGTTTTCTTCCTCGGGCAGCAAAAACACTCGATTTTTAAAAACAGCTAATAATAATATTTTTAGACATGGAATTTCACCCCGAATCACATTCTAGCATCCGTTATTACATTTGAGAAAAAAAATTTTTTTTGCTCCTGGGCAGCTTTTTTTCTGACCGCGGCATCATGCGTTTTCTTCCTCGGGCAGCAAAAACACTCGATTTTTAAAAACAGCTAATAATAATATTTTTAGACATGGAATTCCACCCCGAATCACATTCTAGCATCTGTTATTACATTTGAGAAAAAAAAATTTTTTTGCACCTGGGCAGCTTTTTTTCTGACCGCGGCATCACGCGTTTTCTTCCTCGGGCAGCAAAAACACTCGATTTTTAAAAACAGCTAATAATAATATTTTTAGACATGCAATTCCACCCCGAATCACATTCTAGCATCCGTTATTACATTTGAGAAAAAAAATTTTTTTTGTTCCTGGGCAGCTTTTTTTCTGACCGCGGCATCACGCGTTTTCTTCCTCGGGCAGCAAAAACACTCGATTTTTAAAAACAGCTAATAATAATATTTTTAGACATGGAATTCCACCCCGAATCACATTCTAGCATCCGTTATTACATTTGAGAAAAAAAAATTTTTTTGCTCCTGGGCAGCTTTTTTTCTGACCGCGGCATCACGCGTTTTCTTCCTCGGGCAGCAAAAACACTCGATTTTTAAAAACAGCTAATAATAATATTTTTAGACATGGAATTCCACCCCGAATCACATTCTAGCATCCGTTATTACATTTGAGAAAAAAATTTTTTTTTGCACCTGGGCAGCTTTTTTTCTGACCGCGGCATCACGCGTTTTCTTCCTCGGGCAGCAAAAACACTCGATTTTTAAAAACAGCTAATAATAATATTTTTAGACATGCAATTCCACCCCGAATCACATTCTAGCATCCGTTATTACATTTGAGAAAAAAAATTTTTTTTGCTCCTGGGCAGCTTTTTTTCTGACCGCGGCATCACGCGTTTTCTTCCTCGGGCAGCAAAAACACTCGATTTTTAAAAACAGCTAATAATAATATTTTTAGACATGGAATTCCACCCCGAATCACATTCTAGCATCCGTTATTACATTTGAGAAAAAAAATTTTTTTTGCTCCTGGGCAGCTTTTTTTCTGACCGCGGCATCACGCGTTTTCTTCCTCGGGCCGCAAAAACACTCGATTTTTAAAAACAGCTAATAATAATATTTTTAGACATGGAATTCCACCCCGAATCACATTCTAGCATCCGTTATTACATTTGAGAAAAAAAATTTTTTTTGCTCCTGGGCAGCTTTTTTTCTGACCGCGGCATCACGCGTTTTCTTCCTCTGGCAGCAAAAACACTCGATTTTTAAAAACAGCTAATAATAATATTTTTAGACATGGAATTCCACCCCGAATCACATTCTAGCATCCGTTATTACATTTGAGAAAAAAAAAATTTTTTGCTCCTGGGCAGCTTTTTTTCTGACCGCGGCATCACGCGTTTTCTTCCTCGGGCAGCAAAAACACTCGATTTTTAAAAACAGCTAATAATAATATTTTTAGACATGCAATTCCACCCCGAATCACATTCTAGCATCCGTTATTACATTTGAGAAAAAAAATTTTTTTTGCTCCTGGGCAGCTTTTTTTCTGACCGCGGCATCACGCGTTTTCTTCCTCGGGCAGCAAAAACACTCGATTTTTAAAAACAGCTAATAATAATATTTTTAGACATGGAATTCCACCCCGAATCACATTCTAGCATCCGTTATTACATTTGAGAAAAAAAATTTTTTTTGCTCCTGGGCAGCTTTTTTTCTGACCGCGGCATCACGCGTTTTCTTCCTCGGGCCGCAAAAACACTCGATTTTTAAAAACAGCTAATAATAATATTTTTAGACATGGAATTCCACCCCGAATCACATTCTAGCATCCGTTATTACATTTGAGAAAAAAAATTTTTTTTGCTCCTGGGCAGCTTTTTTTCTGACCGCGGCATCACGCGTTTTCTTCCTCTGGCAGCAAAAACACTCGATTTTTAAAAACAGCTAATAATAATATTTTTAGACATGGAATTCCACCCTGAATCACATTCTAGCATCCGTTATTACATTTGAGAAAAAAAAAATTTTTTGCTCCTGGGCAGCTTTTTTTCTGACCGCGGCATCACGCGTTTTCTTCCTCGGGCAGCAAAAACACTCGATTTTTAAAAACAGCTATTAATAATATTTTTAGACATGGAATTTCACCCCGAATCACATTCTAGCATCCGTTATTACATTTGAGAAAAAAAATTTTTTTTGCTCCTGGGCAGCTTTTTTTCTGACCGCGGCATCACGCGTTTTCTTCCTCGGGCAGCAAAAACACTCGATTTTTAAAAACAGCTAATAATAATATTTTTAGATATGGAATTCCACCCCGAATCACATTCTAGCATCCGTTATTACATTTGAGAAAAAAAATTTTTTTTGCTCCTGGGCAGCTTTTTTTCTGACCGCGGCATCACGCGTTTTCTTCCTCGGGCCGCAAAAACACTCGATTTTTAAAAACAGCTAATAATAATATTTTTAGACATGGAATTTCACCCCGAATCACATTCTAGCATCCGTTATTACATGTGAGAAAAAAAAATTTTTTTGCTCCTGGGCAGCTTTTTTTCTGACCGCGGCATCATGCGTTTTCTTCCTCGGGCAGCAAAAACACTCGATTTTTAAAAACAGCTAATAATAATATTTTTAGACATGGAATTCCACCCCGAATCACATTCTAGCATCCGTTATTACATTTGAGAAAAAAAATTTTTTTTGCTCCTGGGCAGCTTTTTTTCTGACCGCGGCATCACGCATTTTCTTCCTCGGGCAGCAAAAACACTCGATTTTTAAAAACAGCTAATAATAATATTTTTAGACATGGAATTCCACCCCGAATCACATTCTAGCATCCGTTATTACATTTGAGAAAAAAAAAATTCTTTGCTCCTGGGCAGCTTTTTTTCTGACCGCGGCATCACGCGTTTTCTTCCTCGGGCAGCAAAAACACTCGATTTTTAAAAACAGCTAATAATAATATTTTTAGACATGGAATTCCACCCCGAATCACATTCTAGCATCTGTTATTACATTTGAGAAAAAAAATTTTTTTTGCTCCTGGGCAGCTTTTTTTCTGACCGCGGCATCACGCGTTTTCTTCCTCGGGCAGCAAAATCACTCGATTTTTAAAAACAGCTAATAATAATATTTTTAGACATGGAATTCCACCCCGAATCACATTCTAGCATCCGTTATTACATTTGAGAAAAAAAATTTTTTTTGCTCCTGGGCAGCTTTTTTCTGACCGCGGCATCACGCGTTTTCTTCCTCGGGCAGCAAAAACACTCGATTTTTAAAAACAGCTAATAATAATATTTTTAGACATGGAATTCCACCCCGAATCACATTCTAGCATCCGTTATTACATTTGAGAAAAAAAATTTTTTTTGCTCCTGGGCAGCTTTTTTTCTGACCGCGGCATCACGCGTTTTCTTCCTCGGGCAGCAAAAACACTCGATTTTTAAAAACAGCTAATAATAATATTTTTAGACATGGAATTCCACCCCGAATCACATTCTAGCATCCGTTATTACATTTGAGAAAAAAAAAATTTTTTGCTCCTGGGCAGCTTTTTTTCTGACCGCGGCATCACGCGTTTTCTTCCTCGGGCAGCAAAAACACTCGATTTTTAAAAACAGCTAATAATAATATTTTTAGACATGGAATTCCACCCCGAATCACATTCTAGCATCCGTTATTACATTTGAGAAAAAAAAATTTTTTTGCTCCTGGGCAGCTTTTTTTGTGACCGCGGCATCACGCGTTTTCTTCCTCGGGCAGCAAAATCACTCGATTTTTAAAAACAGCTAATAATAATATTTTTAGACATGGAATTCCACCCCGAATCACATTCTAGCATCCATTATTACATTTGAGAAAAAAAATTTTTTTTGCTCCTGGGCAGCTTTTTTTCTGACCGCGGCATCACGCGTTTTCTTCCTCGGGCAGCAAAAACACTCGATTTTTAAAAACAGCTAATAATAATATTTTTAGACATGGAATTCCACCCCGAATCACATTCTAGCATCCGTTATTACATTTGAGAAAAAAAAATTTTTTGCTCCTGGGCAGGTTTTTTTCTGACCGCGGCATCACGCGTTTTCTTCCTCGGGCAGCAAAAACACTCGATTTTTAAAAACAGCTAATAATAATATTTTTAGACATGGAATTCCACCCCGAATCACATTCTAGCATCCGTTATTACATTTGAGAAAAAAAATTTTTTTTGCTCCTGGGCAGCTTTTTTTCTGACCGCGGCATCACGCGTTTTCTTCCTCGGGCAGCAAAAACACTCGATTTTTAAAAACAGCTAATAATAATATTTTTAGACATGGAATTCCACCCCGAATCACATTCTAGCATCCGTTATTACATTTGAGAAAAAAATTTTTTTTTGCACCTGGGCAGCTTTTTTTCTGACCGCGGCATCACGCGTTTTCTTCCTCGGGCAGCAAAAACACTCGATTTTTAAAAACAGCTAATAATAATATTTTTAGACATGCAAGTCCACCCCGAATCACATTCTAGCATCCGTTATTAAATTTGAGAAAAAAAATTTTTTTTGTTCCTGGGCAGCTTTTTTTCTGACCGCGGCATCACGCGTTTTCTTCCTCTGGCAGCAAAAACACTCGATTTTTAAAAACAGCTAATAATAATATTTTTAGACATGGAATTCCACCCCGAATCACATTCTAGCATCCGTTATTACATTTGAGAAAAAAAAAATTTTTTGCTCCTGGGCAGCTTTTTTTCTGACCGCGGCATCACGCGTTTTCTTCCTCGGGCAGCAAAAACACTCGATTTTTAAAAACAGCTATTAATAATATTTTTAGACATGGAATTTCACCCCGAATCACATTCTAGCATCCGTTATTACATTTGAGAAAAAAAATTTTTTTTGCTCCTGGGCAGCTTTTTTTCTGACCGCGGCATCACGCGTTTTCTTCCTCGGGCAGCAAAAACACTCGATTTTTATAAACAGCTAATAATAATATTTTTAGATATGGAATTCCACCCCGAATCACATTCTAGCATCCGTTATTACATTTGAGAAAAAAAATTTTTTTTGCTCCTGGGCAGCTTTTTTTCTGACCGCGGCATCACGCGTTTTCTTCCTCGGGCAGCAAAAACACTCGATTTTTAAAAACAGCTAATAATAATATTTTTAGACATGGAATTCCACCCCGAATCACATTCTAGCATCCGTTATTACATTTGAGAAAAAAAATTTTTTTTGCTCCTGGGCAGCTTTTTTTCTGACCGCGGCATCACGCGTTTTCTTCCTCGGGCAGCAAAAACACTCGATTTTTAAAAACAGCTAATAATAATATTTTTAGACATGGAATTCCACCCCGAATCACATTCTAGCATCCGTTATTACATTTGAGAAAAAAATTTTTTTTTGCACCTGGGCAGCTTTTTTTCTGACCGCGGCATCACGCGTTTTCTTCCTCGGGCAGCAAAAACACTCGATTTTTAAAAACAGCTAATAATAATATTTTTAGACATGCAAGTCCACCCCGAATCACATTCTAGCATCCGTTATTACATTTGAGAAAAAAAATTTTTTTTGTTCCTGGGCAGCTTTTTTTCTGACCGCGGCATCACGCGTTTTCTTCCTCTGGCAGCAAAAACACTCGATTTTTAAAAACAGCTAATAATAATATTTTTAGACATGGAATTCCACCCCGAATCACATTCTAGCATCCGTTATTACATTTGAGAAAAAAAAAATTTTTTGCTCCTGGGCAGCTTTTTTTCTGACCGCGGCATCACGCGTTTTCTTCCTCGGGCAGCAAAAACACTCGATTTTTAAAAACAGCTATTAATAATATTTTTAGACATGGAATTTCACCCCGAATCACATTCTAGCATCCGTTATTACATTTGAGAAAAAAAATTTTTTTTGCTCCTGGGCAGCTTTTTTTCTGACCGCGGCATCACGCGTTTTCTTCCTCGGGCAGCAAAAACACTCGATTTTTATAAACAGCTAATAATAATATTTTTAGATATGGAATTCCACCCCGAATCACATTCTAGCATCCGTTATTACATTTGAGAAAAAATATTTTTTTTGCTCCTGGGCAGCTTTTTTTCTGACCGCGGCATCACGCGTTTTCTTCCTCGGGCAGCAAAAACACTCGATTTTTAAAAACAGCTAATAATAATATTTTTAGACATGGAATTCCACCCCGAATCACATTCTAGCATCCGTTATTACATTTGAGAAACAAAATTTTTTTTGCTCCTGGGCAGCTTTTTTTCTGACCGCGGCATCACGCGTTTTCTTCCTCGGGCAGCAAAAACACTCGATTTTTAAAAACAGCTAATAATAATATTTTTAGACATGGAATTCCACCCCGAATCACATTCTAGCATCCGTTATTACATTTGAGAAAAAAATTTTTTTTTGCACCTGGGCAGCTTTTTTTCTGACCGCGGCATCACGCGTTTTCTTCCTCGGGCAGCAAAAACACTCGATTTTTAAAAACAGCTAATAATAATATTTTTAGACATGCAAGTCCACCCCGAATCACATTCTAGCATCCGTTATTACATTTGAGAAAAAAATTTTTTTTTGTTCCTGGGCAGCTTTTTTTCTGACCGCGGCATCACGCGTTTTCTTCCTCTGGCAGCAAAAACACTCGATTTTTAAAAACAGCTAATAATAATATTTTTAGACATGGAATTCCACCCCGAATCACATTCTAGCATCCGTTATTACATTTGAGAAAAAAAAAAATTTTTGCTCCTGGGCAGCTTTTTTTCTGACCGCGGCATCACGCGTTTTCTTCCTCGGGCAGCAAAAACACTCGATTTTTAAAAACAGCTAATAATAATATTTTTAGACATGGAATTCCACCCCGAATCACATTCTAGCATCTGTTATTACATTTGAGAAAAAAAATTTTTTTTGCTCCTGGGCAGCTTTTTTTCTGACCGCGGCATCACGCGTTTTCTTCCTCGGGCAGCAAAATCACTCGATTTTTAAAAACAGCTAATAATAATATTTTTAGACATGGAATTCCACCCCGAATCACATTCTAGCATCCGTTATTACATTTGAGAAAAAAAATTTTTTTTGCTCCTGGGCAGCTTTTTTCTGACCGCGGCATCACGCGTTTTCTTCCTCGGGCAGCAAAAACACTCGATTTTTAAAAACAGCTAATAATAATATTTTTAGACATGGAATTCCACCCCGAATCACATTCTAGCATCCGTTATTACATTTGAGAAAAAAAATTTTTTTTGCTCCTGGGCAGCTTTTTTTCTGACCGCGGCATCACGCGTTTTCTTCCTCGGGCAGCAAAAACACTCGATTTTTAAAAACAGCTAATAATAATATTTTTAGACATGGAATTCCACCCCGAATCACATTCTAGCATCCGTTATTACATTTGAGAAAAAAAAAATTTTTTGCTCCTGGGCAGCTTTTTTTCTGACCGCGGCATCACGCGTTTTCTTCCTCGGGCAGCAAAAACACTCGATTTTTAAAAACAGCTAATAATAATATTTTTAGACATGGAATTCCACCCCGAATCACATTCTAGCATCCGTTATTACATTTGAGAAAAAAAATTTTTTTTGCTCCTGGGCAGCTTTTTTTCTGACCGCGGCATCACGCGTTTTCTTCCTCGGGCAGCAAAATCACTCGATTTTTAAAAACAGCTAATAATAATATTTTTAGACATGGAATTCCACCCCGAATCACATTCTAGCATCCATTATTACATTTGAGAAAAAAAATTTTTTTTGCTCCTGGGCAGCTTTTTTTCTGACCGCGGCATCACGCGTTTTCTTCCTCGGGCAGCAAAAACACTCGATTTTTAAAAACAGCTAATAATAATATTTTTAGACATGGAATTCCACCCCGAATCACATTCTAGCATCCGTTATTACATTTGAGAAAAAAAAATTTTTTTTGCTCCTGGGCAGCTTTTTTTCTGACCGCGGCATCACGCGTTTTCTTCCTCGGGCAGCAAAAACACTCGATTTTTAAAAACAGCTAATAATAATATTTTTAGACATGGAATTTCACCCCGAATCACATTCTAGCATCCGTTATTACATTTGAGAAAAAAAATTTTTTTTGCTCCTGGGCAGCTTTTTTTCTGACCGCGGCATCACGCGTTTTCTTCCTCGGGCAGCAAAAACACTCGATTTTTAAAAACAGCTAATAATAATATTTTTAGACATGGAATTCCACCCCGAATCACATTCTAGCATCCGTTATTACATTTGAGAAAAAAAATTTTTTTTGCTCCTGGGCAGCTTTTTTTCTGACCGCGGCATCACGCGTTTTCTTCCTCGGGCAGCAAAAACACTCGATTTTTAAAAACAGCTAATAATAATATTTTTAGACATGGAATTCCACCCCGAATCACATTCTAGCATCCGTTATTACATTTGAGAAAAAAATTTTTTTTTGCACCTGGGCAGCTTTTTTTCTGACCGCGGCATCACGCGTTTTCTTCCTCGGGCAGCAAAAACACTCGATTTTTAAAAACAGCTAATAATAATATTTTTAGACATGCAAGTCCACCCCGAATCACATTCTAGCATCCGTTATTACATTTGAGAAAAAAAATTTTTTTTGTTCCTGGGCAGCTTTTTTTCTGACCGCGGCATCACGCGTTTTCTTCCTCTGGCAGCAAAAACACTCGATTTTTAAAAACAGCTAATAATAATATTTTTAGACATGGAATTCCACCCCGAATCACATTCTAGCATCCGTTATTACATTTGAGAAAAAAAAAATTTTTTGCTCCTGGGCAGCTTTTTTTCTGACCGCGGCATCACGCGTTTTCTTCCTCGGGCAGCAAAAACACTCGATTTTTAAAAACAGCTATTAATAATATTTTTAGACATGGAATTTCACCCCGAATCACATTCTAGCATCCGTTATTACATTTGAGAAAAAAAATTTTTTTTGCTCCTGGGCAGCTTTTTTTCTGACCGCGGCATCACGCGTTTTCTTCCTCGGGCAGCAAAAACACTCGATTTTTATAAACAGCTAATAATAATATTTTTAGATATGGAATTCCACCCCGAATCACATTCTAGCATCCGTTATTACATTTGAGAAAAAAAATTTTTTTTGCTCCTGGGCAGCTTTTTTTCTGACCGCGGCATCACGCGTTTTCTTCCTCGGGCAGCAAAAACACTCGATTTTTAAAAACAGCTAATAATAATATTTTTAGACATGCAATTCCACCCCGAATCACATTCTAGCATCCGTTATTACATTTGAGAAAAAAAATTTTTTTTGTTCCTGGGCAGCTTTTTTTCTGACCGCGGCATCACGCGTTTTCTTCCTCGGGCAGCAAAAACACTCGATTTTTAAAAACAGCTAATAATAATATTTTTAGACATGGAATTCCACCCCGAATCACATTCTAGCATCCGTTATTACATTTGAGAAAAAAAAATTTTTTTGCTCCTGGGCAGCTTTTTTTCTGACCGCGGCATCACGCGTTTTCTTCCTCGGGCAGCAAAAACACTCGATTTTTAAAAACAGCTAATAATAATATTTTTAGACATGGAATTCCACCCCGAATCACATTCTAGCATCCGTTATTACATTTGAGAAAAAAATTTTTTTTTGCACCTGGGCAGCTTTTTTTCTGACCGCGGCATCACGCGTTTTCTTCCTCGGGCAGCAAAAACACTCGATTTTTAAAAACAGCTAATAATAATATTTTTAGACATGCAATTCCACCCCGAATCACATTCTAGCATCCGTTATTACATTTGAGAAAAAAAATTTTTTTTGCTCCTGGGCAGCTTTTTTTCTGACCGCGGCATCACGCGTTTTCTTCCTCGGGCAGCAAAAACACTCGATTTTTAAAAACAGCTAATAATAATATTTTTAGACATGGAATTCCACCCCGAATCACATTCTAGCATCCGTTATTACATTTGAGAAAAAAAATTTTTTTTGCTCCTGGGCAGCTTTTTTTCTGACCGCGGCATCACGCGTTTTCTTCCTCGGGCCGCAAAAACACTCGATTTTTAAAAACAGCTAATAATAATATTTTTAGACATGGAATTCCACCCCGAATCACATTCTAGCATCCGTTATTACATTTGAGAAAAAAAAATTTTTTTGCTCCTGGGCAGCTTTTTTTCTGACCGCGGCATCACGCGTTTTCTTCCTCTGGCAGCAAAAACACTCGATTTTTAAAAACAGCTAATAATAATATTTTTAGACATGGAATTCCACCCCGAATCACATTCTAGCATCCGTTATTACATTTGAGAAAAAAAAAATTTTTTGCTCCTGGGCAGCTTTTTTTCTGACCGCGGCATCACGCGTTTTCTTCCTCGGGCAGCAAAAACACTCGATTTTTAAAAACAGCTATTAATAATATTTTTAGACATGGAATTTCACCCCGAATCACATTCTAGCATCCGTTATTACATTTGAGAAAAAAAATTTTTTTTGCTCCTGGGCAGCTTTTTTTCTGACCGCGGCATCACGCGTTTTCTTCCTCGGGCAGCAAAAACACTCGATTTTTAAAAACAGCTAATAATAATATTTTTAGATATGGAATTCCACCCCGAATCACATTCTAGCATCCGTTATTACATTTGAGAAAAAAAATTTTTTTTGCTCCTGGGCAGCTTTTTTTCTGACCGCGGCATCACGCGTTTTCTTCCTCGGGCCGCAAAAACACTCGATTTTTAAAAACAGCTAATAATAATATTTTTAGACATGGAATTTCACCCCGAATCACATTCTAGCATCCGTTATTACATTTGAGAAAAAAAAATTTTTTTGCTCCTGGGCAGCTTTTTTTCTGACCGCGGCATCATGCGTTTTCTTCCTCGGGCAGCAAAAACACTCGATTTTTAAAAACAGCTAATAATAATATTTTTAGACATGGAATTCCACCCCGAATCACATTCTAGCATCCGTTATTACATTTGAGAAAAAAAATTTTTTTTGCTCCTGGGCAGCTTTTTTTCTGACCGCGGCATCACGCGTTTTCTTCCTCGGGCAGCAAAAACACTCGATTTTTAAAAACAGCTAATAATAATATTTTTAGACATGGAATTCCACCCCGAATCACCTTCTAGCATCCGTTATTACATTTGAGAAAAAAAAAAATTTTTGCTCCTGGGCAGCTTTTTTTCTGACCGCGGCATCACGCGTTTTCTTCCTCGGGCAGCAAAAACACTCGATTTTTAAAAACAGCTAATAATAATATTTTTAGACATGGAATTCCACCCCGAATCACATTCTAGCATCCGTTATTACATTTGAGAAAAAAAATTTTTTTTGCTCCTGGGCAGCTTTTTTTCTGACCGCGGCATCACGCGTTTTCTTCCTCGGGCAGCAAAATCACTCGATTTTTAAAAACAGCTAATAATAATATTTTTAGACATGGAATTCCACCCCGAATCACATTCTAGCATCCGTTATTACATTTGAGAAAAAAAATTTTTTTTGCTCCTGGGCAGCTTTTTTTCTGACCGCGGCATCACGCGTTTTCTTCCTCGGGCAGCAAAAACACTCGATTTTTAAAAACAGCTAATAATAATATTTTTAGACATGGAATTCCACCCCGAATCACATTCTAGCATCCGTTATTACATTTGAGAAAAAAAATTTTTTTTGCTCCTGGGCAGCTTTTTTTCTGACCGCGGCATCACGCGTTTTCTTCCTCGGGCAGCAAAAACACTCGATTTTTAAAAACAGCTAATAATAATATTTTTAGACATGGAATTCCACCCCGAATCACATTCTAGCATCCGTTATTACATTTGAGAAAAAAAAATTTTTTGCTCCTGGGCAGCTTTTTTTCTGACCGCGGCATCACGCGTTTTCTTCCTCGGGCAGCAAAAACACTCGATTTTTAAAAACAGCTAATAATAATATTTTTAGACATGGAATTCCACCCCGAATCACATTCTAGCATCCGTTATTACATTTGAGAAAAAAAATTTTTTTTGCTCCTGGGCAGCTTTTTTTCTGACCGCGGCATCACGCGTTTTCTTCCTCGGGCAGCAAAATCACTCGATTTTTAAAAACAGCTAATAATAATATTTTTAGACATGGAATTCCACCCCGAATCACATTCTAGCATCCGTTATTACATTTGAGAAAAAAAATTTTTTTTGCTCCTGGGCAGCTTTTTTTCTGACCGCGGCATCACGCGTTTTCTTCCTCGGGCAGCAAAAACACTCGATTTTTAAAAACAGCTAATAATAATATTTTTAGACATGGAATTCCACCCCGAATCACATTCTAGCATCCGTTATTACATTTGAGAAAAAAAAATTTTTTGCTCCTGGGCAGGTTTTTTTCTGACCGCGGCATCACGCGTTTTCTTCCTCGGGCAGCAAAAACACTCGATTTTTAAAAACAGCTAATAATAATATTTTTAGACATGGAATTCCACCCCGAATCACATTCTAGCATCCGTTATTACATTTGAGAAAAAAAATTTTTTTTGCTCCTGGGCAGCTTTTTTTCTGACCGCGGCATCACGCGTTTTCTTCCTCGGGCAGCAAAAACACTCGATTTTTAAAAACAGCTAATAATAATATTTTTAGACATGGAATTCCACCCCGAATCACATTCTAGCATCCGTTATTACATTTGAGAAAAAAATTTTTTTTTGCACCTGGGCAGCTTTTTTTCTGACCGCGGCATCACGCGTTTTCTTCCTCGGGCAGCAAAAACACTCGATTTTTAAAAACAGCTAATAATAATATTTTTAGACATGGAATTCCACCCCGAATCACATTCTAGCATCCGTTATTACATTTGAGAAAAAAAATTTTTTTTGCTCCTGGGCAGCTTTTTTTCTGACCGCGGCATCACGCGTTTTCTTCCTCGGGCAGCAAAATCACTCGATTTTTAAAAACAGCTAATAATAATATTTTTAGACATGGAATTCCACCCCGAATCACATTCTAGCATCCGTTATTACATTTGAGAAAAAAAATTTTTTTTGCTCCTGGGCAGCTTTTTTTCTGACCGCGGCATCACGCGTTTTCTTCCTCGGGCAGCAAAAACACTCGATTTTTAAAAACAGCTAATAATAATATTTTTAGACATGGAATTCCACCCCGAATCACATTCTAGCATCCGTTATTACATTTGAGAAAAAAAATTTTTTTTGCTCCTGGGCAGCTTTTTTTCTGACCGCGGCATCACGCGTTTTCTTCCTCGGGCAGCAAAAACACTCGATTTTTAAAAACAGCTAATAATAATATTTTTAGACATGGAATTCCACCCCGAATCACATTCTAGCATCCGTTATTACATTTGAGAAAAAAAAAATTTTTTGCTCCTGGGCAGCTTTTTTTCTGACCGCGGCATCACGCGTTTTCTTCCTCGGGCAGCAAAAACACTCGATTTTTAAAAACAGCTAATAATAATATTTTTAGACATGGAATTCCACCCCGAATCACATTCTAGCATCCGTTATTACATTTGAGAAAAAAAAATTTTTTTGCTCCTGGGCAGCTTTTTTTCTGACCGCGGCATCACGCGTTTTCTTCCTCGGGCAGCAAAATCACTCGATTTTTAAAAACAGCTAATAATAATATTTTTAGACATGGAATTCCACCCCGAATCACATTCTAGCATCCGTTATTACATTTGAGAAAAAAAATTTTTTTTGCTCCTGGGCAGCTTTTTTTCTGACCGCGGCATCACGCGTTTTCTTCCTCGGGCAGCAAAAACACTCGATTTTTAAAAACAGCTAATAATAATATTTTTAGACATGGAATTCCACCCCGAATCACATTCTAGCATCCGTTATTACATTTGAGAAAAAAAAATTTTTTGCTCCTGGGCAGGTTTTTTTCTGACCGCGGCATCACGCGTTTTCTTCCTCGGGCAGCAAAAACACTCGATTTTTAAAAACAGCTAATAATAATATTTTTAGACATGGAATTTCACCCCGAATCACATTCTAGCATCCGTTATTACATTTGAGAAAAAAAATTTTTTTTGCTCCTGGGCAGCTTTTTTTCTGACCGCGGCATCACGCGTTTTCTTCCTCGGGCAGCAAAAACACTCGATTTTTAAAAACAGCTAATAATAATATTTTTAGACATGGAATTCCACCCCGAATCACATTCTAGCATCCGTTATTACATTTGAGAAAAAAAATTTTTTTTGCTCCTGGGCAGCTTTTTTTCTGACCGCGGCATCACGCGTTTTCTTCCTCGGGCAGCAAAAACACTCGATTTTTAAAAACAGCTAATAATAATATTTTTAGACATGGAATTCCACCCCGAATCACATTCTAGCATCCGTTATTACATTTGAGAAAAAAATTTTTTTTTGCACCTGGGCAGCTTTTTTTCTGACCGCGGCATCACGCGTTTTCTTCCTCGGGCAGCAAAAACACTCGATTTTTAAAAACAGCTAATAATAATATTTTTAGACATGCAAGTCCACCCCGAATCACATTCTAGCATCCGTTATTACATTTGAGAAAAAAAATTTTTTTTGTTCCTGGGCAGCTTTTTTTCTGACCGCGGCATCACGCGTTTTCTTCCTCTGGCAGCAAAAACACTCGATTTTTAAAAACAGCTAATAATAATATTTTTAGACATGGAATTCCACCCCGAATCACATTCTAGCATCCGTTATTACATTTGAGAAAAAAAAAATTTTTTGCTCCTGGGCAGCTTTTTTTCTGACCGCGGCATCACGCGTTTTCTTCCTCGGGCAGCAAAAACACTCGATTTTTAAAAACAGCTATTAATAATATTTTTAGACATGGAATTTCACCCCGAATCACATTCTAGCATCCGTTATTACATTTGAGAAAAAAAATTTTTTTTGCTCCTGGGCAGCTTTTTTTCTGACCGCGGCATCACGCGTTTTCTTCCTCGGGCAGCAAAAACACTCGATTTTTAAAAACAGCTAATAATAATATTTTTAGATATGGAATTCCACCCCGAATCACATTCTAGCATCCGTTATTACATTTGAGAAAAAAAATTTTTTTTGCTCCTGGGCAGCTTTTTTTCTGACCGCGGCATCACGCGTTTTCTTCCTCGGGCAGCAAAAACACTCGATTTTTAAAAACAGCTAATAATAATATTTTTAGACATGGAATTTCACCCCGAATCACATTCTAGCATCCGTTATTACATTTGAGAAAAAAAAATTTTTTTGCTCCTGGGCAGCTTTTTTTCTGACCGCGGCATCATGCGTTTTCTTCCTCGGGAAGCAAAAACACTCGATTTTTAAAAACAGCTAATAATAATATTTTTAGACATGGAATTCCACCCCGAATCACATTCTAGCATCCGTTATTACATTTGAGAAAAAAAAATTTTTTTGCTCCTAGGCAGCTTTTTTTCTGACCGCGGCATCACGCGTTTTCTTCCTCGGGCAGCAAAAACACTCGATTTTTAAAAACAGCTAATAATAATATTTTTAGACATGGAATTCCACCCCGAATCACATTCTAGCATCCGTTATTACATTTGAGAAAAAAAATTTTTTTTGCTCCTGGGCAGCTTTTTTTCTGACCGCGGCATCACGCGTTTTCTTCCTCGGGCAGCAAAAACACTCGATTTTTAAAAACAGCTAATAATAATATTTTTAGACATGGAATTTCACCCCGAATCACATTCTAGCATCCGTTATTACATTTGAGAAAAAAAATTTTTTTGCTCCTGGGCAGCTTTTTTTCTGACCGCGGCATCACGCGTTTTCTTCCTCGGGCAGCAAAAACACTCGATTTTTAAAAACAGCTAATAATAATATTTTTAGACATGGAATTCCACCCCGAATCACATTCTAGCATCCGTTATTACATTTGAGAAAAAAAATTTTTTTTGCTCCTGGGCAGCTTTTTTTCTGACCGCGGCATCACGCGTTTTCTTCCTCGGGCAGCAAAAACACTCGATTTTTAAAAACAGCTAATAATAATATTTTTAGACATGCAATTCCACCCCGAATCACATTCTAGCATCCGTTATTACATTTGAGAAAAAAAAATTTTTTTGTTCCTGGGCAGCTTTTTTTCTGACCGCGGCATCACGCGTTTTCTTCCTCGGGCAGCAAAAACACTCGATTTTTAAAAACAGCTAATAATAATATTTTTAGACATGGAATTCCACCCCGAATCACATTCTAGCATCCGTTATTACATTTGAGAAAAAAAAATTTTTTTGCTCCTGGGCAGCTTTTTTTCTGACCGCGGCATCACGCGTTTTCTTCCTCGGGCAGCAAAAACACTCGATTTTTAAAAACAGCTAATAATAATATTTTTAGACATGGAATTCCACCCCGAATCACATTCTAGCATCCGTTATTACATTTGAGAAAAAAATTTTTTTTTGCACCTGGGCAGCTTTTTTTCTGACCGCGGCATCACGCGTTTTCTTCCTCGGGCAGCAAAAACACTCGATTTTTAAAAACAGCTAATAATAATATTTTTAGACATGCAATTCCACCCCGAATCACATTCTAGCATCCGTTATTACATTTGAGAAAAAAAATTTTTTTTGCTCCTGGGCAGCTTTTTTTCTGACCGCGGCATCACGCGTTTTCTTCCTCGGGCAGCAAAAACACTCGATTTTTAAAAACAGCTAATAATAATATTTTTAGACATGGAATTCCACCCCGAATCACATTCTAGCATCCGTTATTACATTTGAGAAAAAAAATTTTTTTTGCTCCTGGGCAGCTTTTTTTCTGACCGCGGCATCACGCGTTTTCTTCCTCGGGCCGCAAAAACACTCGATTTTTAAAAACAGCTAATAATAATATTTTTAGACATGGAATTCCACCCCGAATCACATTCTAGCATCCGTTATTACATTTGAGAAAAAAATTTTTTTTGCTCCTGGGCAGCTTTTTTTCTGACCGCGGCATCACGCGTTTTCTTCCTCTGGCAGCAAAAACACTCGATTTTTAAAAACAGCTAATAATAATATTTTTAGACATGGAATTCCACCCCGAATCACATTCTAGCATCCGTTATTACATTTGAGAAAAAAAAAATTTTTTGCTCCTGGGCAGCTTTTTTTCTGACCGCGGCATCACGCGTTTTCTTCCTCGGGCAGCAAAAACACTCGATTTTTAAAAACAGCTATTACTAATATTTTTAGACATGGAATTTCACCCCGAATCACATTCTAGCATCCGTTATTACATTTGAGAAAAAAAATTTTTTTTTGCTCCTGGGCAGCTTTTTTTCTGACCGCGGCATCACGCGTTTTCTTCCTCGGGCAGCAAAAACACTCGATTTTTAAAAACAGCTAATAATAATATTTTTAGATATGGAATTCCACCCCGAATCACATTCTAGCATCCGTTATTACATTTGAGAAAAAAAATTTTTTTTGCACCTGGGCAGCTTTTTTTCTGACCGCGGCATCACGCGTTTTCTTCCTCGGGCAGCAAAAACACTCGATTTTTAAAAACAGCTATTAATAATATTTTTAGACATGGAATTTCACCCCGAATCACATTCTAGCATCCGTTATTACATTTGAGAAAAAAAAATTTTTTTGCTCCTGGGCAGCTTTTTTTCTGACCGCGGCATCACGCGTTTTCTTCCTCGGGCAGCAAAAACACTCGATTTTTAAAAACAGCTAATAATAATATTTTTAGACATGGAATTCCACCCCGAATCACATTCTAGCATCCGTTATTACATTTGAGAAAAAAAAATTTTTTTGCTCCTGGGCAGCTTTTTTTCTGACCGCGGCATCACGCGTTTTCTTCCTCGGGCAGCAAAAACACTCGATTTTTAAAAACAGCTAATAATAATATTTTTAGACATGGAATTCCACCCCGAATCACATTCTAGCATCCGTTATTACATTTGAGAAAAAAAATTTTTTTTGCTCCTGGGCAGCTTTTTTTCTGACCGCGGCATCACGCGTTTTCTTCCTCGGGCAGCAAAAACACTCGATTTTTAAAAACAGCTAATAATAATATTTTTAGACATGGAATTTCACCCCGAATCACATTCTAGCATCCGTTATTACATTTGAGAAAAAAAATTTTTTTGCTCCTGGGCAGCTTTTTTTCTGACCGCGGCATCACGCGTTTTCTTCCTCGGGCAGCAAAAACACTCGATTTTTAAAAACAGCTAATAATAATATTTTTAGACATGGAATTCCACCCCGAATCACATTCTAGCATCCGTTATTACATTTGAGAAAAAAAATTTTTTTTGCTCCTGGGCAGCTTTTTTTCTGACCGCGGCATCACGCGTTTTCTTCCTCGGGCAGCAAAAACACTCGATTTTTAAAAACAGCTAATAATAATATTTTTAGACATGCAATTCCACCCCGAATCACATTCTAGCATCCGTTATTACATTTGAGAAAAAAAAATTTTTTTGTTCCTGGGCAGCTTTTTTTCAGACCGCGGCATCACGCGTTTTCTTCCTCGGGCAGCAAAAACACTCGATTTTTAAAAACAGCTAATAATAATATTTTTAGACATGGAATTCCACCCCGAATCACATTCTAGCATCCGTTATTACATTTGAGAAAAAAAAATTTTTTTGCTCCTGGGCAGCTTTTTTTCTGACCGCGGCATCACGCGTTTTCTTCCTCGGGCAGCAAAAACACTCGATTTTTAAAAACAGCTAATAATAATATTTTTAGACATGGAATTCCACCCCGAATCACATTCTAGCATCCGTTATTACATTTGAGAAAAAAATTTTTTTTTGCACCTGGGCAGCTTTTTTTCTGACCGCGGCATCACGCGTTTTCTTCCTCGGGCAGCAAAAACACTCGATTTTTAAAAACAGCTAATAATAATATTTTTAGACATGCAATTCCACCCCGAATCACATTCTAGCATCCGTTATTACATTTGAGAAAAAAAATTTTTTTTGCTCCTGGGCAGCTTTTTTTCTGACCGCGGCATCACGCGTTTTCTTCCTCGGGCAGCAAAAACACTCGATTTTTAAAAACAGCTAATAATAATATTTTTAGACATGGAATTCCACCCCGAATCACATTCTAGCATCCGTTATTACATTTGAGAAAAAAAATTTTTTTTGCTCCTGGGCAGCTTTTTTTCTGACCGCGGCATCACGCGTTTTCTTCCTCGGGCCGCAAAAACACTCGATTTTTAAAAACAGCTAATAATAATATTTTTAGACATGGAATTCCACCCCGAATCACATTCTAGCATCCGTTATTACATTTGAGAAAAAAATTTTTTTTGCTCCTGGGCAGCTTTTTTTCTGACCGCGGCATCACGCGTTTTCTTCCTCTGGCAGCAAAAACACTCGATTTTTAAAAACAGCTAATAATAATATTTTTAGACATGGAATTCCACCCCGAATCACATTCTAGCATCCGTTATTACATTTGAGAAAAAAAAAATTTTTTGCTCCTGGGCAGCTTTTTTTCTGACCGCGGCATCACGCGTTTTCTTCCTCGGGCAGCAAAAACACTCGATTTTTAAAAACAGCTATTACTAATATTTTTAGACATGGAATTTCACCCCGAATCACATTCTAGCATCCGTTATTACATTTGAGAAAAAAAATTTTTTTTGCTCCTGGGCAGCTTTTTTTCTGACCGCGGCATCACGCGTTTTCTTCCTCGGGCAGCAAAAACACTCGATTTTTAAAAACAGCTAATAATAATATTTTTAGATATGGAATTCCACCCCGAATCACATTCTAGCATCCGTTATTACATTTGAGAAAAAAAATTTTTTTTGCACCTGGGCAGCTTTTTTTCTGACCGCGGCATCACGCGTTTTCTTCCTCGGGCAGCAAAAACACTCGATTTTTAAAAACAGCTAATAATAATATTTTTAGACATGGAATTTCACCCCGAATCACATTCTAGCATCCGTTATTACATTTGAGAAAAAAAAATTTTTTTGCTCCTGGGCAGCTTTTTTTCTGACCGCGGCATCACGCGTTTTCTTCCTCGGGCAGCAAAAACACTCGATTTTTAAAAACAGCTAATAATAATATTTTTAGACATGGAATTCCACCCCGAATCACATTCTAGCATCCGTTATTACATTTGAGAAAAAAAAATTTTTTTGCTCCTGGGCAGCTTTTTTTCTGACCGCGGCATCACGCGTTTTCTTCCTCGGGCAGCAAAAACACTCGATTTTTAAAAACAGCTAATAATAATATTTTTAGACATGGAATTCCACCCCGAATCACATTCTAGCATCCGTTATTACATTTGAGAAAAAAAAAATTTTTTGCTCCTGGGCAGCTTTTTTTCTGACCGCGGCATCACGCGTTTTCTTCCTCGGGCAGCAAAAACACTCGATTTTTAAAAACAGCTAATAATAATATTTTTAGACATGGAATTCCACCCCGAATCACATTCTAGCATCCGTTATTACATTTGAGAAAAAAAATTTTTTTTGCTCCTGGGCAGCTTTTTTTCTGACCGCGGCATCACGCGTTTTCTTCCTCGGGCAGCAAAATCACTCGATTTTTAAAAACAGCTAATAATAATATTTTTAGACATGGAATTCCACCCTGAATCACATTCTAGCATCCGTTATTACATTTGAGAAAAAAAATTTTTTTTGCTCCTGGGCAGCTTTTTTTCTGACCGCGGCATCACGCGTTTTCTTCCTCGGGCAGCAAAAACACTCGATTTTTAAAAACAGCTAATAATAATATTTTTAGACATGGAATTCCACCCCGAATCACATTCTAGCATCCGTTATTACATTTGAGAAAAAAAAATTTTTTGCTCCTGGGCAGGTTTTTTTCTGACCGCGGCATCACGCGTTTTCTTCCTCGGGCAGCAAAAACACTCGATTTTTAAAAACAGCTAATAATAATATTTTTAGACATGGAATTTCACCCCGAATCACATTCTAGCATCCGTTATTACATTTGAGAAAAAAAATTTTTTTTGCTCCTGGGCAGCTTTTTTTCTGACCGCGGCATCACGCGTTTTCTTCCTCGGGCAGCAAAAACACTCGATTTTTAAAAACAGCTAATAATAATATTTTTAGACATGGAATTCCACCCCGAATCACATTCTAGCATCCGTTATTACATTTGAGAAAAAAAATTTTTTTTGCTCCTGGGCAGCTTTTTTTCTGACCGCGGCATCACGCGTTTTCTTCCTCGGGCAGCAAAAACACTCGATTTTTAAAAACAGCTAATAATAATATTTTTAGACATGCAATTCCACCCCGAATCACATTCTAGCATCCGTTATTACATTTGAGAAAAAAAAATTTTTTTGTTCCTGGGCAGCTTTTTTTCTGACCGCGGCATCACGCGTTTTCTTCCTCGGGCAGCAAAAACACTCGATTTTTAAAAACAGCTAATAATAATATTTTTAGACATGGAATTCCACCCCGAATCACATTCTAGCATCCGTTATTACATTTGAGAAAAAAAAATTTTTTTGCTCCTGGGCAGCTTTTTTTCTGACCGCGGCATCACGCGTTTTCTTCCTCGGGCAGCAAAAACACTCGATTTTTAAAAACAGCTAATAATAATATTTTTAGACATGGAATTCCACCCCGAATCACATTCTAGCATCCGTTATTACATTTGAGAAAAAAATTTTTTTTTGCACCTGGGCAGCTTTTTTTCTGACCGCGGCATCACGCGTTTTCTTCCTCGGGCAGCAAAAACACTCGATTTTTAAAAACAGCTAATAATAATATTTTTAGACATGCAATTCCACCCCGAATCACATTCTAGCATCCGTTATTACATTTGAGAAAAAAAATTTTTTTTGCTCCTGGGCAGCTTTTTTTCTGACCGCGGCATCACGCGTTTTCTTCCTCGGGCAGCAAAAACACTCGATTTTTAAAAACAGCTAATAATAATATTTTTAGACATGGAATTCCACCCCGAATCACATTCTAGCATCCGTTATTACATTTGAGAAAAAAAAATTTTTTTGCTCCTGGGCAGCTTTTTTTCTGACCGCGGCATCACGCGTTTTCTTCCTCGGGCCGCAAAAACACTCGATTTTTAAAAACAGCTAATAATAATATTTTTAGACATGGAATTCCACCCCGAATCACATTCTAGCATCCGTTATTACATTTGAGAAAAAAAAATTTTTTGCTCCTGGGCAGCTTTTTTTCTGACCGCGGCATCACGCGTTTTCTTCCTCTGGCAGCAAAAACACTCGATTTTTAAAAACAGCTAATAATAATATTTTTAGACATGGAATTCCACCCCGAATCACATTCTAGCATCCGTTATTACATTTGAGAAAAAAAAAATTTTTTGCTCCTGGGCAGCTTTTTTTCTGACCGCGGCATCACGCGTTTTCTTCCTCGGGCAGCAAAAACACTCGATTTTTAAAAACAGCTATTAATAATATTTTTAGACATGGAATTTCACCCCGAATCACATTCTAGCATCCGTTATTACATTTGAGAAAAAAAATTTTTTTTGCTCCTGGGCAGCTTTTTTTCTGACCGCGGCATCACGCGTTTTCTTCCTCGGGCAGCAAAAACACTCGATTTTTAAAAACAGCTAATAATAATATTTTTAGATATGGAATTCCACCCCGAATCACATTCTAGCATCCGTTATTACATTTGAGAAAAAAAATTTTTTTTGCACCTGGGCAGCTTTTTTTCTGACCGCGGCATCACGCGTTTTCTTCCTCGGGCCGCAAAAACACTCGATTTTTAAAAACAGCTAATAATAATATTTTTAGACATGGAATTTCACCCCGAATCACATTCTAGCATCCGTTATTACATTTGAGAAAAAAAAATTTTTTTGCTCCTGGGCAGCTTTTTTTCTGACCGCGGCATCATGCGTTTTCTTCCTCGGGCAGCAAAAACACTCGATTTTTAAAAACAGCTAATAATAATATTTTTAGACATGGAATTCCACCCCGAATCACATTCTAGCATCCGTTATTACATTTGAGAAAAAAAATTTTTTTTGCTCCTGGGCAGCTTTTTTTCTGACCGCGGCATCACGCGTTTTCTTCCTCGGGCAGCAAAAACACTCGATTTTTAAAAACAGCTAATAATAATATTTTTAGACATGGAATTCCACCCCGAATCACATTCTAGCATCCGTTATTACATTTGAGAAAAAAAAAATTTTTTGCTCCTGGGCAGCTTTTTTTCTGACCGCGGCATCACGCGTTTTCTTCCTCGGGCAGCAAAAACACTCGATTTTTAAAAACAGCTAATAATAATATTTTTAGACATGGAATTCCACCCCGAATCACATTCTAGCATCCGTTATTACATTTGAGAAAAAAAATTTTTTTTGCTCCTGGGCAGCTTTTTTTCTGACCGCGGCATCACGCGTTTTCTTCCTCGGGCAGCAAAATCACTCGATTTTTAAAAACAGCTAATAATAATATTTTTAGACATGGAATTCCACCCCGAATCACATTCTAGCATCCGTTATTACATTTGAGAAAAAAAATTTTTTTTGCTCCTGGGCAGCTTTTTTTCTGACCGCGGCATCACGCGTTTTCTTCCTCGGGCAGCAAAAACACTCGATTTTTAAAAACAGCTAATAATAATATTTTTAGACATGGAATTCCACCCCGAATCACATTCTAGCATCCGTTATTACATTTGAGAAAAAAAATTTTTTTTGCTCCTGGGCAGCTTTTTTTCTGACCGCGGCATCACGCGTTTTCTTCCTCTGGCAGCAAAAACACTCGATTTTTAAAAACAGCTAATAATAATATTTTTAGACATGGAATTCCACCCTGAATCACATTCTAGCATCCGTTATTACATTTGAGAAAAAAAAAATTTTTTGCTCCTGGGCAGCTTTTTTTCTGACCGCGGCATCACGCGTTTTCTTCCTCGGGCAGCAAAAACACTCGATTTTTAAAAACAGCTATTAATAATATTTTTAGACATGGAATTTCACCCCGAATCACATTCTAGCATCCGTTATTACATTTGAGAAAAAAAATTTTTTTTGCTCCTGGGCAGCTTTTTTTCTGACCGCGGCATCACGCGTTTTCTTCCTCGGGCAGCAAAAACACTCGATTTTTAAAAACAGCTAATAATAATATTTTTAGATATGGAATTCCACCCCGAATCACATTCTAGCATCCGTTATTACATTTGAGAAAAAAAATTTTTTTTGCTCCTGGGCAGCTTTTTTTCTGACCGCGGCATCACGCGTTTTCTTCCTCGGGCCGCAAAAACACTCGATTTTTAAAAACAGCTAATAATAATATTTTTAGACATGGAATTTCACCCCGAATCACATTCTAGCATCCGTTATTACATTTGAGAAAAAAAAATTTTTTTGCTCCTGGGCAGCTTTTTTTCTGACCGCGGCATCATGCGTTTTCTTCCTCGGGCAGCAAAAACACTCGATTTTTAAAAACAGCTAATAATAATATTTTTAGACATGGAATTCCACCCCGAATCACATTCTAGCATCCGTTATTACATTTGAGAAAAAAAATTTTTTTTGCTCCTGGGCAGCTTTTTTTTCTGACCGCGGCATCACGCGTTTTCTTCCTCGGGCAGCAAAAACACTCGATTTTTAAAAACAGCTAATAATAATATTTTTAGACATGGAATTCCACCCCGAATCACATTCTAGCATCCGTTATTACATTTGAGAAAAAAAAAATTTTTTGCTCCTGGGCAGCTTTTTTTCTGACCGCGGCATCACGCGTTTTCTTCCTCGGGCAGCAAAAACACTCGATTTTTAAAAACAGCTAATAATAATATTTTTAGACATGGAATTTCACCCCGAATCACATTCTAGCATCTGTTATTACATTTGAGAAAAAAAATTTTTTTTGCTCCTGGGCAGCTTTTTTTCTGACCGCGGCATCACGCGTTTTCTTCCTCGGGCAGCAAAATCACTCGATTTTTAAAAACAGCTAATAATAATATTTTTAGACATGGAATTCCACCCCGAATCACATTCTAGCATCCGTTATTACATTTGAGAAAAAAAATTTTTTTTGCTCCTGGGCAGCTTTTTTCTGACCGCGGCATCACGCGTTTTCTTCCTCGGGCAGCAAAAACACTCGATTTTTAAAAACAGCTAATAATAATATTTTTAGACATGGAATTCCACCCCGAATCACATTCTAGCATCCGTTATTACATTTGAGAAAAAAAATTTTTTTTGCTCCTGGGCAGCTTTTTTTCTGACCGCGGCATCACGCGTTTTCTTCCTCGGGCAGCAAAAACACTCGATTTTTAAAAACAGCTAATAATAATATTTTTAGACATGGAATTCCACCCCGAATCACATTCTAGCATCCGTTATTACATTTGAGAAAAAAAAAATTTTTTGCTCCTGGGCAGCTTTTTTTCTGACCGCGGCATCACGCGTTTTCTTCCTCGGGCAGCAAAAACACTCGATTTTTAAAAACAGCTAATAATAATATTTTTAGACATGGAATTCCACCCCGAATCACATTCTAGCATCCGTTATTACATTTGAGAAAAAAAATTTTTTTTGCTCCTGGGCAGCTTTTTTTTCTGACCGCGGCATCACGCGTTTTCTTCCTCGGGCAGCAAAATCACTCGATTTTTAAAAACAGCTAATAATAATATTTTTAGACATGGAATTCCACCCCGAATCACATTCTAGCATCCATTATTACATTTGAGAAAAAAAATTTTTTTTGCTCCTGGGCAGCTTTTTTTCTGACCGCGGCATCACGCGTTTTCTTCCTCGGGCAGCAAAAACACTCGATTTTTAAAAACAGCTAATAATAATATTTTTAGACATGGAATTCCACCCCGAATCACATTCTAGCATCCGTTATTACATTTGAGAAAAAAAAATTTTTTGCTCCTGGGCAGGTTTTTTTCTGACCGCGGCATCACGCGTTTTCTTCCTCGGGCAGCAAAAACACTCGATTTTTAAAAACAGCTAATAATAATATTTTTAGACATGGAATTTCACCCCGAATCACATTCTAGCATCCGTTATTACATTTGAGAAAAAAAATTTTTTTTGCTCCTGGGCAGCTTTTTTTCTGACCGCGGCATCACGCGTTTTCTTCCTCGGGCAGCAAAAACACTCGATTTTTAAAAACAGCTAATAATAATATTTTTAGACATGGAATTCCACCCCGAATCACATTCTAGCATCCGTTATTACATTTGAGAAAAAAAATTTTTTTTGCTCCTGGGCAGCTTTTTTTCTGACCGCGGCATCACGCGTTTTCTTCCTCGGGCAGCAAAAACACTCGATTTTTAAAAACAGCTAATAATAATATTTTTAGACATGGAATTCCACCCCGAATCACATTCTAGCATCCGTTATTACATTTGAGAAAAAAATTTTTTTTTGCACCTGGGCAGCTTTTTTTCTGACCGCGGCATCACGCGTTTTCTTCCTCGGGCAGCAAAAACACTCGATTTTTAAAAACAGCTAATAATAATATTTTTAGACATGCAAGTCCACCCCGAATCACATTCTAGCATCCGTTATTACATTTGAGAAAAAAAATTTTTTTTGTTCCTGGGCAGCTTTTTTTCTGACCGCGGCATCACGCGTTTTCTTCCTCTGGCAGCAAAAACACTCGATTTTTAAAAACAGCTAATAATAATATTTTTAGACATGGAATTCCACCCCGAATCACATTCTAGCATCCGTTATTACATTTGAGAAAAAAAAAATTTTTTGCTCCTGGGCAGCTTTTTTTCTGACCGCGGCATCACGCGTTTTCTTCCTCGGGCAGCAAAAACACTCGATTTTTAAAAACAGCTAATAATAATATTTTTAGACATGGAATTCCACCCCGAATCACATTCTAGCATCCGTTATTATATTTGAGAAAAAAAATTTTTTTTGCTCCTGGGCAGCTTTTTTTCTGACCGCGGCATCACGCGTTTTCTTCCTCGGGCAGCAAAAACACTCGATTTTTAAAAACAGCTAATAATAATATTTTTAGACATGGAATTCCACCCCGAATCACATTCTAGCATCCGTTATTATATTTGAGAAAAAAAAATTTTTTTGCTCCTGGGCAGCTTTTTTTCTGACCGCGGCATCATGCGTTTTCTTCCTCGGGCAGCAAAAACACTCGATTTTTAAAAACAGCTAATAATAATATTTTTAGACATGGAATTCCACCCCGAATCACATTCTAGCATCCGTTATTACATTTGAGAAAAAAAATTTTTTTTGCTCCTGGGCAGCTTTTTTTCTGACCGCGGCATCACGCGTTTTCTTCCTCGGGCAGCAAAAACACTCGATTTTTATAAACAGCTAATAATAATATTTTTAGATATGGAATTCCACCCCGAATCACATTCTAGCATCCGTTATTACATTTGAGAAAAAAAATTTTTTTTGCTCCTGGGCAGCTTTTTTTCTGACCGCGGCATCACGCGTTTTCTTCCTCGGGCAGCAAAAACACTCGATTTTTAAAAACAGCTAATAATAATATTTTTAGACATGGAATTCCACCCCGAATCACATTCTAGCATCCGTTATTACATTTGAGAAAAAAAATTTTTTTTGCTCCTGGGCAGCTTTTTTTCTGACCGCGGCATCACGCGTTTTCTTCCTCGGGCAGCAAAAACACTCGATTTTTAAAAACAGCTAATAATAATATTTTTAGACATGGAATTCCACCCCGAATCACATTCTAGCATCCGTTATTACATTTGAGAAAAAAATTTTTTTTTGCACCTGGGCAGCTTTTTTTCTGACCGCGGCATCACGCGTTTTCTTCCTCGGGCAGCAAAAACACTCGATTTTTAAAAACAGCTAATAATAATATTTTTAGACATGCAAGTCCACCCCGAATCACATTCTAGCATCCGTTATTACATTTGAGAAAAAAAATTTTTTTTGTTCCTGGGCAGCTTTTTTTCTGACCGCGGCATCACGCGTTTTCTTCCTCTGGCAGCAAAAACACTCGATTTTTAAAAACAGCTAATAATAATATTTTTAGACATGGAATTCCACCCCGAATCACATTCTAGCATCCGTTATTACATTTGAGAAAAAAAAAATTTTTTGCTCCTGGGCAGCTTTTTTTCTGACCGCGGCATCACGCGTTTTCTTCCTCGGGCAGCAAAAACACTCGATTTTTAAAAACAGCTATTAATAATATTTTTAGACATGGAATTTCACCCCGAATCACATTCTAGCATCCGTTATTACATTTGAGAAAAAAAATTTTTTTTGCTCCTGGGCAGCTTTTTTTCTGACCGCGGCATCACGCGTTTTCTTCCTCGGGCAGCAAAAACACTCGATTTTTATAAACAGCTAATAATAATATTTTTAGATATGGAATTCCACCCCGAATCACATTCTAGCATCCGTTATTACATTTGAGAAAAAATATTTTTTTTGCTCCTGGGCAGCTTTTTTTCTGACCGCGGCATCACGCGTTTTCTTCCTCGGGCAGCAAAAACACTCGATTTTTAAAAACAGCTAATAATAATATTTTTAGACATGGAATTCCACCCCGAATCACATTCTAGCATCCGTTATTACATTTGAGAAAAAAAATTTTTTTTGCTCCTGGGCAGCTTTTTTTCTGACCGCGGCATCACGCGTTTTCTTCCTCGGGCAGCAAAAACACTCGATTTTTAAAAACAGCTAATAATAATATTTTTAGACATGGAATTCCACCCCGAATCACATTCTAGCATCCGTTATTACATTTGAGAAAAAAATTTTTTTTTGCACCTGGGCAGCTTTTTTTCTGACCGCGGCATCACGCGTTTTCTTCCTCGGGCAGCAAAAACACTCGATTTTTAAAAACAGCTAATAATAATATTTTTAGACATGCAAGTCCACCCCGAATCACATTCTAGCATCCGTTATTACATTTGAGAAAAAAATTTTTTTTTGTTCCTGGGCAGCTTTTTTTCTGACCGCGGCATCACGCGTTTTCTTCCTCTGGCAGCAAAAACACTCGATTTTTAAAAACAGCTAATAATAATATTTTTAGACATGGAATTCCACCCCGAATCACATTCTAGCATCCGTTATTACATTTGAGAAAAAAAAAATTTTTTGCTCCTGGGCAGCTTTTTTTCTGACCGCGGCATCACGCGTTTTCTTCCTCGGGCAGCAAAAACACTCGATTTTTAAAAACAGCTAATAATAATATTTTTAGACATGGAATTCCACCCCGAATCACATTCTAGCATCTGTTATTACATTTGAGAAAAAAAATTTTTTTTGCTCCTGGGCAGCTTTTTTTCTGACCGCGGCATCACCCGTTTTCTTCCTCGGGCAGCAAAATCACTCGATTTTTAAAAACAGCTAATAATAATATTTTTAGACATGGAATTCCACCCCGAATCACATTCTAGCATCCGTTATTACATTTGAGAAAAAAAATTTTTTTTGCTCCTGGGCAGCTTTTTTCTGACCGCGGCATCACGCGTTTTCTTCCTCGGGCAGCAAAAACACTCGATTTTTAAAAACAGCTAATAATAATATTTTTAGACATGGAATTCCACCCCGAATCACATTCTAGCATCCGTTATTACATTTGAGAAAAAAAATTTTTTTTGCTCCTGGGCAGCTTTTTTTCTGACCGCGGCATCACGCGTTTTCTTCCTCGGGCAGCAAAAACACTCGATTTTTAAAAACAGCTAATAATAATATTTTTAGACATGGAATTCCACCCCGAATCACATTCTAGCATCCGTTATTACATTTGAGAAAAAAAAAATTTTTTGCTCCTGGGCAGCTTTTTTTCTGACCGCGGCATCACGCGTTTTCTTCCTCGGGCAGCAAAAACACTCGATTTTTAAAAACAGCTAATAATAATATTTTTAGACATGGAATTCCACCCCGAATCACATTCTAGCATCCGTTATTACATTTGAGAAAAAAAATTTTTTTTGCTCCTGGGCAGCTTTTTTTCTGACCGCGGCATCACGCGTTTTCTTCCTCGGGCAGCAAAATCACTCGATTTTTAAAAACAGCTAATAATAATATTTTTAGACATGGAATTCCACCCCGAATCACATTCTAGCATCCATTATTACATTTGAGAAAAAAAATTTTTTTTGCTCCTGGGCAGCTTTTTTTCTGACCGCGGCATCACGCGTTTTCTTCCTCGGGCAGCAAAAACACTCGATTTTTAAAAACAGCTAATAATAATATTTTTAGACATGGAATTCCACCCCGAATCACATTCTAGCATCCGTTATTACATTTGAGAAAAAAAAATTTTTTGCTCCTGGGCAGGTTTTTTTCTGACCGCGGCATCACGCGTTTTCTTCCTCGGGCAGCAAAAACACTCGATTTTTAAAAACAGCTAATAATAATATTTTTAGACATGGAATTTCACCCCGAATCACATTCTAGCATCCGTTATTACATTTGAGAAAAAAAATTTTTTTTGCTCCTGGGCAGCTTTTTTTCTGACCGCGGCATCACGCGTTTTCTTCCTCGGGCAGCAAAAACACTCGATTTTTAAAAACAGCTAATAATAATATTTTTAGACATGGAATTCCACCCCGAATCACATTCTAGCATCCGTTATTACATTTGAGAAAAAAAATTTTTTTTGCTCCTGGGCAGCTTTTTTTCTGACCGCGGCATCACGCGTTTTCTTCCTCGGGCAGCAAAAACACTCGATTTTTAAAAACAGCTAATAATAATATTTTTAGACATGGAATTCCACCCCGAATCACATTCTAGCATCCGTTATTACATTTGAGAAAAAAATTTTTTTTGCTCCTGGGCAGCTTTTTTTCTGACCGCGGCATCACGCGTTTTCTTCCTCGGGCAGCAAAAACACTCGATTTTTAAAAACAGCTAATAATAATATTTTTAGACATGGAATTCCACCCCGAATCACATTCTAGCATCCGTTATTACATTTGAGAAAAAAAAATTTTTTGCTCCTGGGCAGGTTTTTTTCTGACCGCGGCATCACGCGTTTTCTTCCTCGGGCAGCAAAAACACTCGATTTTTAAAAACAGCTAATAATAATATTTTTAGACATGGAATTTCACCCCGAATCACATTCTAGCATCCGTTATTACATTTGAGAAAAAAAATTTTTTTTGCTCCTGGGCAGCTTTTTTTCTGACCGCGGCATCACGCGTTTTCTTCCTCGGGCAGCAAAAACACTCGATTTTTAAAAACAGCTAATAATAATATTTTTAGACATGGAATTCCACCCCGAATCACATTCTAGCATCCGTTATTACATTTGAGAAAAAAAATTTTTTTTGCTCCTGGGCAGCTTTTTTTCTGACCGCGGCATCACGCGTTTTCTTCCTCGGGCAGCAAAAACACTCGATTTTTAAAAACAGCTAATAATAATATTTTTAGACATGGAATTCCACCCCGAATCACATTCTAGCATCCGTTATTACATTTGAGAAAAAAATTTTTTTTTGCACCTGGGCAGCTTTTTTTCTGACCGCGGCATCACGCGTTTTCTTCCTCGGGCAGCAAAAACACTCGATTTTTAAAAACAGCTAATAATAATATTTTTAGACATGCAAGTCCACCCCGAATCACATTCTAGCATCCGTTATTACATTTGAGAAAAAAAATTTTTTTTGTTCCTGGGCAGCTTTTTTTCTGACCGCGGCATCACGCGTTTTCTTCCTCTGGCAGCAAAAACACTCGATTTTTAAAAACAGCTAATAATAATATTTTTAGACATGGAATTCCACCCCGAATCACATTCTAGCATCCGTTATTACATTTGAGAAAAAAAAAATTTTTTGCTCCTGGGCAGCTTTTTTTCTGACCGCGGCATCACGCGTTTTCTTCCTCGGGCAGCAAAAACACTCGATTTTTAAAAACAGCTATTAATAATATTTTTAGACATGGAATTTCACCCCGAATCACATTCTAGCATCCGTTATTACATTTGAGAAAAAAAATTTTTTTTGCTCCTGGGCAGCTTTTTTTCTGACCGCGGCATCACGCGTTTTCTTCCTCGGGCAGCAAAAACACTCGATTTTTATAAACAGCTAATAATAATATTTTTAGATATGGAATTCCACCCCGAATCACATTCTAGCATCCGTTATTACATTTGAGAAAAAAAATTTTTTTTGCTCCTGGGCAGCTTTTTTTCTGACCGCGGCATCACGCGTTTTCTTCCTCGGGCAGCAAAAACACTCGATTTTTAAAAACAGCTAATAATAATATTTTTAGACATGCAATTCCACCCCGAATCACATTCTAGCATCCGTTATTACATTTGAGAAAAAAAATTTTTTTTGTTCCTGGGCAGCTTTTTTTCTGACCGCGGCATCACGCGTTTTCTTCCTCGGGCAGCAAAAACACTCGATTTTTAAAAACAGCTAATAATAATATTTTTAGACATGGAATTCCACCCCGAATCACATTCTAGCATCCGTTATTACATTTGAGAAAAAAAAATTTTTTTGCTCCTGGGCAGCTTTTTTTCTGACCGCGGCATCACGCGTTTTCTTCCTCGGGCAGCAAAAACACTCGATTTTTAAAAACAGCTAATAATAATATTTTTAGACATGGAATTCCACCCCGAATCACATTCTAGCATCCGTTATTACATTTGAGAAAAAAATTTTTTTTTGCACCTGGGCAGCTTTTTTTCTGACCGCGGCATCACGCGTTTTCTTCCTCGGGCAGCAAAAACACTCGATTTTTAAAAACAGCTAATAATAATATTTTTAGACATGCAATTCCACCCCGAATCACATTCTAGCATCCGTTATTACATTTGAGAAAAAAAATTTTTTTTGCTCCTGGGCAGCTTTTTTTCTGACCGCGGCATCACGCGTTTTCTTCCTCGGGCAGCAAAAACACTCGATTTTTAAAAACAGCTAATAATAATATTTTTAGACATGGAATTCCACCCCGAATCACATTCTAGCATCCGTTATTACATTTGAGAAAAAAAATTTTTTTTGCTCCTGGGCAGCTTTTTTTCTGACCGCGGCATCACGCGTTTTCTTCCTCGGGCCGCAAAAACACTCGATTTTTAAAAACAGCTAATAATAATATTTTTAGACATGGAATTCCACCCCGAATCACATTCTAGCATCCGTTATTACATTTGAGAAAAAAAAATTTTTTTGCTCCTGGGCAGCTTTTTTTCTGACCGCGGCATCACGCGTTTTCTTCCTCTGGCAGCAAAAACACTCGATTTTTAAAAACAGCTAATAATAATATTTTTAGACATGGAATTCCACCCCGAATCACATTCTAGCATCCGTTATTACATTTGAGAAAAAAAAAATTTTTTGCTCCTGGGCAGCTTTTTTTCTGACCGCGGCATCACGCGTTTTCTTCCTCGGGCAGCAAAAACACTCGATTTTTAAAAACAGCTATTAATAATATTTTTAGACATGGAATTTCACCCCGAATCACATTCTAGCATCCGTTATTACATTTGAGAAAAAAAATTTTTTTTGCTCCTGGGCAGCTTTTTTTCTGACCGCGGCATCACGCGTTTTCTTCCTCGGGCAGCAAAAACACTCGATTTTTAAAAACAGCTAATAATAATATTTTTAGATATGGAATTCCACCCCGAATCACATTCTAGCATCCGTTATTACATTTGAGAAAAAAAATTTTTTTTGCTCCTGGGCAGCTTTTTTTCTGACCGCGGCATCACGCGTTTTCTTCCTCGGGCCGCAAAAACACTCGATTTTTAAAAACAGCTAATAATAATATTTTTAGACATGGAATTTCACCCCGAATCACATTCTAGCATCCGTTATTACATTTGAGAAAAAAAAATTTTTTTGCTCCTGGGCAGCTTTTTTTCTGACCGCGGCATCACGCGTTTTCTTCCTCGGGCAGCAAAAACACTCGATTTTTAAAAACAGCTAATAATAATATTTTTAGACATGGAATTCCACCCCGAATCACATTCTAGCATCCGTTATTACATTTGAGAAAAAAAAAATTTTTTGCTCCTGGGCAGCTTTTTTTCTGACCGCGGCATCACGCGTTTTCTTCCTCGGGCAGCAAAAACACTCGATTTTTAAAAACAGCTATTAATAATATTTTTAGACATGGAATTTCACCCCGAATCACATTCTAGCATCCGTTATTACATTTGAGAAAAAAAATTTTTTTTGCTCCTGGGCAGCTTTTTTTCTGACCGCGGCATCACGCGTTTTCTTCCTCGGGCAGCAAAAACACTCGATTTTTAAAAACAGCTAATAATAATATTTTTAGATATGGAATTCCACCCCGAATCACATTCTAGCATCCGTTATTACATTTGAGAAAAAAAATTTTTTTTGCTCCTGGGCAGCTTTTTTTCTGACCGCGGCATCACGCGTTTTCTTCCTCGGGCCGCAAAAACACTCGATTTTTAAAAACAGCTAATAATAATATTTTTAGACATGGAATTTCACCCCGAATCACATTCTAGCATCCGTTATTACATTTGAGAAAAAAAAATTTTTTTGCTCCTGGGCAGCTTTTTTTCTGACCGCGGCATCATGCGTTTTCTTCCTCGGGCAGCAAAAACACTCGATTTTTAAAAACAGCTAATAATAATATTTTTAGACATGGAATTCCACCCCGAATCACATTCTAGCATCCGTTATTACATTTGAGAAAAAAAATTTTTTTTGCTCCTGGGCAGCTTTTTTCCTGACCGCGGCATCACGCGTTTTCTTCCTCGGGCAGCAAAAACACTCGATTTTT
Source organism: Pituophis catenifer annectens (assembly GCF_029215685.1). Lineage (NCBI taxonomy): Eukaryota > Metazoa > Chordata > Lepidosauria > Squamata > Colubridae > Pituophis > Pituophis catenifer. The sequence continues at coordinate 12,065,129 of NW_027256889.1, forward strand.
AAAAACAGCTAATAATAATATTTTTAGACATGGAATTCCACCCCGAATCACCTTCTAGCATCCGTTATTACATTTGAGAAAAAAAAAAATTTTTGCTCCTGGGCAGCTTTTTTTCTGACCGCGGCATCACGCGTTTTCTTCCTCGGGCAGCAAAAACACTCGATTTTTAAAAACAGCTAATAATAATATTTTTAGACATGGAATTCCACCCCGAATCACATTCTAGCATCCGTTATTACATTTGAGAAAAAAAATTTTTTTTGCTCCTGGGCAGCTTTTTTTCTGACCGCGGCATCACGCGTTTTCTTCCTCGGGCAGCAAAATCACTCGATTTTTAAAAACAGCTAATAATAATATTTTTAGACATGGAATTCCACCCCGAATCACATTCTAGCATCCGTTATTACATTTGAGAAAAAAAATTTTTTTTGCTCCTGGGCAGCTTTTTTTCTGACCGCGGCATCACGCGTTTTCTTCCTCGGGCAGCAAAAACACTCGATTTTTAAAAACAGCTAATAATAATATTTTTAGACATGGAATTCCACCCCGAATCACATTCTAGCATCCGTTATTACATTTGAGAAAAAAAATTTTTTTTGCTCCTGGGCAGCTTTTTTTCTGACCGCGGCATCACGCGTTTTCTTCCTCGGGCAGCAAAAACACTCGATTTTTAAAAACAGCTAATAATAATATTTTTAGACATGGAATTCCACCCCGAATCACATTCTAGCATCCGTTATTACATTTGAGAAAAAAAAATTTTTTGCTCCTGGGCAGCTTTTTTTCTGACCGGGGCATCACGCGTTTTCTTCCTCGGGCAGCAAAAACACTCGATTTTTAAAAACAGCTAATAATAATATTTTTAGACATGGAATTCCACCCCGAATCACATTCTAGCATCCGTTATTACATTTGAGAAAAAAAATTTTTTTTGCTCCTGGGCAGCTTTTTTTCTGACCGCGGCATCACGCGTTTTCTTCCTCGGGCAGCAAAATCACTCGATTTTTAAAAACAGCTAATAATAATATTTTTAGACATGGAATTCCACCCCGAATCACATTCTAGCATCCGTTATTACATTTGAGAAAAAAAATTTTTTTTGCTCCTGGGCAGCTTTTTTTCTGACCGCGGCATCACGCGTTTTCTTCCTCGGGCAGCAAAAACACTCGATTTTTAAAAACAGCTAATAATAATATTTTTAGACATGGAATTCCACCCCGAATCACATTCTAGCATCCGTTATTACATTTGAGAAAAAAAAATTTTTTGCTCCTGGGCAGGTTTTTTTCTGACCGCGGCATCACGCGTTTTCTTCCTCGGGCAGCAAAAACACTCGATTTTTAAAAACAGCTAATAATAATATTTTTAGACATGGAATTCCACCCCGAATCACATTCTAGCATCCGTTATTACATTTGAGAAAAAAAATTTTTTTTGCTCCTGGGCAGCTTTTTTTCTGACCGCGGCATCACGCGTTTTCTTCCTCGGGCAGCAAAAACACTCGATTTTTAAAAACAGCTAATAATAATATTTTTAGACATGGAATTCCACCCCGAATCACATTCTAGCATCCGTTATTACATTTGAGAAAAAAATTTTTTTTTGCACCTGGGCAGCTTTTTTTCTGACCGCGGCATCACGCGTTTTCTTCCTCGGGCAGCAAAAACACTCGATTTTTAAAAACAGCTAATAATAATATTTTTAGACATGGAATTCCACCCCGAATCACATTCTAGCATCCGTTATTACATTTGAGAAAAAAAATTTTTTTTGCTCCTGGGCAGCTTTTTTTCTGACCGCGGCATCACGCGTTTTCTTCCTCGGGCAGCAAAATCACTCGATTTTTAAAAACAGCTAATAATAATATTTTTAGACATGGAATTCCACCCCGAATCACATTCTAGCATCCGTTATTACATTTGAGAAAAAAAATTTTTTTTGCTCCTGGGCAGCTTTTTTTCTGACCGCGGCATCACGCGTTTTCTTCCTCGGGCAGCAAAAACACTCGATTTTTAAAAACAGCTAATAATAATATTTTTAGACATGGAATTCCACCCCGAATCACATTCTAGCATCCGTTATTACATTTGAGAAAAAAAATTTTTTTTGCTCCTGGGCAGCTTTTTTTCTGACCGCGGCATCACGCGTTTTCTTCCTCGGGCAGCAAAAACACTCGATTTTTAAAAACAGCTAATAATAATATTTTTAGACATGGAATTCCACCCCGAATCACATTCTAGCATCCGTTATTACATTTGAGAAAAAAAAAATTTTTTGCTCCTGGGCAGCTTTTTTTCTGACCGCGGCATCACGCGTTTTCTTCCTCGGGCAGCAAAAACACTCGATTTTTAAAAACAGCTAATAATAATATTTTTAGACATGGAATTCCACCCCGAATCACATTCTAGCATCCGTTATTACATTTGAGAAAAAAAAATTTTTTTGCTCCTGGGCAGCTTTTTTTCTGACCGCGGCATCACGCGTTTTCTTCCTCGGGCAGCAAAATCACTCGATTTTTAAAAACAGCTAATAATAATATTTTTAGACATGGAATTCCACCCCGAATCACATTCTAGCATCCGTTATTACATTTGAGAAAAAAAATTTTTTTTGCTCCTGGGCAGCTTTTTTTCTGACCGCGGCATCACGCGTTTTCTTCCTCGGGCAGCAAAAACACTCGATTTTTAAAAACAGCTAATAATAATATTTTTAGACATGGAATTCCACCCCGAATCACATTCTAGCATCCGTTATTACATTTGAGAAAAAAAAATTTTTTGCTCCTGGGCAGGTTTTTTTCTGACCGCGGCATCACGCGTTTTCTTCCTCGGGCAGCAAAAACACTCGATTTTTAAAAACAGCTAATAATAATATTTTTAGACATGGAATTTCACCCCGAATCACATTCTAGCATCCGTTATTACATTTGAGAAAAAAAATTTTTTTTGCTCCTGGGCAGCTTTTTTTCTGACCGCGGCATCACGCGTTTTCTTCCTCGGGCAGCAAAAACACTCGATTTTTAAAAACAGCTAATAATAATATTTTTAGACATGGAATTCCACCCCGAATCACATTCTAGCATCCGTTATTACATTTGAGAAAAAAAATTTTTTTTGCTCCTGGGCAGCTTTTTTTCTGACCGCGGCATCACGCGTTTTCTTCCTCGGGCAGCAAAAACACTCGATTTTTAAAAACAGCTAATAATAATATTTTTAGACATGGAATTCCACCCCGAATCACATTCTAGCATCCGTTATTACATTTGAGAAAAAAATTTTTTTTTGCACCTGGGCAGCTTTTTTTCTGACCGCGGCATCACGCGTTTTCTTCCTCGGGCAGCAAAAACACTCGATTTTTAAAAACAGCTAATAATAATATTTTTAGACATGCAAGTCCATCCCGAATCACATTCTAGCATCCGTTATTACATTTGAGAAAAAAAATTTTTTTTGTTCCTGGGCAGCTTTTTTTCTGACCGCGGCATCACGCGTTTTCTTCCTCTGGCAGCAAAAACACTCGATTTTTAAAAACAGCTAATAATAATATTTTTAGACATGGAATTCCACCCCGAATCACATTCTAGCATCCGTTATTACATTTGAGAAAAAAAAAATTTTTTGCTCCTGGGCAGCTTTTTTTCTGACCGCGGCATCACGCGTTTTCTTCCTCGGGCAGCAAAAACACTCGATTTTTAAAAACAGCTATTAATAATATTTTTAGACATGGAATTTCACCCCGAATCACATTCTAGCATCCGTTATTACATTTGAGAAAAAAAATTTTTTTTGCTCCTGGGCAGCTTTTTTTCTGACCGCGGCATCACGCGTTTTCTTCCTCGGGCAGCAAAAACACTCGATTTTTAAAAACAGCTAATAATAATATTTTTAGATATGGAATTCCACCCCGAATCACATTCTAGCATCCGTTATTACATTTGAGAAAAAAAATTTTTTTTGCTCCTGGGCAGCTTTTTTTCTGACCGCGGCATCACGCGTTTTCTTCCTCGGGCAGCAAAAACACTCGATTTTTAAAAACAGCTAATAATAATATTTTTAGACATGGAATTTCACCCCGAATCACATTCTAGCATCCGTTATTACATTTGAGAAAAAAAAAATTTTTTGCTCCTGGGCAGCTTTTTTTCTGACCGCGGCATCATGCGTTTTCTTCCTCGGGAAGCAAAAACACTCGATTTTTAAAAACAGCTAATAATAATATTTTTAGACATGGAATTCCACCCCGAATCACATTCTAGCATCCGTTATTACATTTGAGAAAAAAAAATTTTTTTGCTCCTGGGCAGCTTTTTTTCTGACCGCGGCATCACGCGTTTTCTTCCTCGGGCAGCAAAAACACTCGATTTTTAAAAACAGCTAATAATAATATTTTTAGACATGGAATTCCACCCCGAATCACATTCTAGCATCCGTTATTACATTTGAGAAAAAAAATTTTTTTTGCTCCTGGGCAGCTTTTTTTCTGACCGCGGCATCACGCGTTTTCTTCCTCGGGCAGCAAAAACACTCGATTTTTAAAAACAGCTAATAATAATATTTTTAGACATGGAATTTCACCCCGAATCACATTCTAGCATCCGTTATTACATTTGAGAAAAAAAATTTTTTTGCTCCTGGGCAGCTTTTTTTCTGACCGCGGCATCACGCGTTTTCTTCCTCGGGCAGCAAAAACACTCGATTTTTAAAAACAGCTAATAATAATATTTTTAGACATGGAATTCCACCCCGAATCACATTCTAGCATCCGTTATTACATTTGAGAAAAAAAATTTTTTTTGCTCCTGGGCAGCTTTTTTTCTGACCGCGGCATCACGCGTTTTCTTCCTCGGGCAGCAAAAACACTCGATTTTTAAAAACAGCTAATAATAATATTTTTAGACATGCAATTCCACCCCGAATCACATTCTAGCATCCGTTATTACATTTGAGAAAAAAAAATTTTTTTGTTCCTGGGCAGCTTTTTTTCTGACCGCGGCATCACGCGTTTTCTTCCTCGGGCAGCAAAAACACTCGATTTTTAAAAACAGCTAATAATAATATTTTTAGACATGGAATTCCACCCCGAATCACATTCTAGCATCCGTTATTACATTTGAGAAAAAAAAATTTTTTTGCTCCTGGGCAGCTTTTTTTCTGACCGCGGCATCACGCGTTTTCTTCCTCGGGCAGCAAAAACACTCGATTTTTAAAAACAGCTAATAATAATATTTTTAGACATGGAATTCCACCCCGAATCACATTCTAGCATCCGTTATTACATTTGAGAAAAAAATTTTTTTTTGCACCTGGGCAGCTTTTTTTCTGACCGCGGCATCACGCGTTTTCTTCCTCGGGCAGCAAAAACACTCGATTTTTAAAAACAGCTAATAATAATATTTTTAGACATGCAATTCCACCCCGAATCACATTCTAGCATCCGTTATTACATTTGAGAAAAAAAATTTTTTTTGCTCCTGGGCAGCTTTTTTTCTGACCGCGGCATCACGCGTTTTCTTCCTCGGGCAGCAAAAACACTCGATTTTTAAAAACAGCTAATAATAATATTTTTAGACATGGAATTCCACCCCGAATCACATTCTAGCATCCGTTATTACATTTGAGAAAAAAAATTTTTTTTGCTCCTGGGCAGCTTTTTTTCTGACCGCGGCATCACGCGTTTTCTTCCTCGGGCCGCAAAAACACTCGATTTTTAAAAACAGCTAATAATAATATTTTTAGACATGGAATTCCACCCCGAATCACATTCTAGCATCCGTTATTACATTTGAGAAAAAAATTTTTTTTGCTCCTGGGCAGCTTTTTTTCTGACCGCGGCATCACGCGTTTTCTTCCTCTGGCAGCAAAAACACTCGATTTTTAAAAACAGCTAATAATAATATTTTTAGACATGGAATTCCACCCCGAATCACATTCTAGCATCCGTTATTACATTTGAGAAAAAAAAAATTTTTTGCTCCTGGGCAGCTTTTTTTCTGACCGCGGCATCACGCGTTTTCTTCCTCGGGCAGCAAAAACACTCGATTTTTAAAAACAGCTATTACTAATATTTTTAGACATGGAATTTCACCCCGAATCACATTCTAGCATCCGTTATTACATTTGAGAAAAAAAATTTTTTTTGCTCCTGGGCAGCTTTTTTTCTGACCGCGGCATCACGCGTTTTCTTCCTCGGGCAGCAAAAACACTCGATTTTTAAAAACAGCTAATAATAATATTTTTAGATATGGAATTCCACCCCGAATCACATTCTAGCATCCGTTATTACATTTGAGAAAAAAAATTTTTTTTGCACCTGGGCAGCTTTTTTTCTGACCGCGGCATCACGCGTTTTCTTCCTCGGGCAGCAAAAACACTCGATTTTTAAAAACAGCTAATAATAATATTTTTAGACATGGAATTTCACCCCGAATCACATTCTAGCATCCGTTATTACATTTGAGAAAAAAAAATTTTTTTGCTCCTGGGCAGCTTTTTTTCTGACCGCGGCATCACGCGTTTTCTTCCTCGGGCAGCAAAAACACTCGATTTTTAAAAACAGCTAATAATAATATTTTTAGACATGGAATTCCACCCCGAATCACATTCTAGCATCCGTTATTACATTTGAGAAAAAAAATTTTTTTTGCTCCTGGGCAGCTTTTTTTCTGACCGCGGCATCACGCGTTTTCTTCCTCGGGCAGCAAAAACACTCGATTTTTAAAAACAGCTAATAATAATATTTTTAGACATGGAATTCCACCCCGAATCACATTCTAGCATCCGTTATTACATTTGAGAAAAAAAAAAATTTTTGCTCCTGGGCAGCTTTTTTTCTGACCGCGGCATCACGCGTTTTCTTCCTCGGGCAGCAAAAACACTCGATTTTTAAAAACAGCTAATAATAATATTTTTAGACATGGAATTCCACCCCGAATCACATTCTAGCATCCGTTATTACATTTGAGAAAAAAAATTTTTTTTGCTCCTGGGCAGCTTTTTTTCTGACCGCGGCATCACGCGTTTTCTTCCTCGGGCAGCAAAATCACTCGATTTTTAAAAACAGCTAATAATAATATTTTTAGACATGGAATTCCACCCCGAATCACATTCTAGCATCCGTTATTACATTTGAGAAAAAAAAAATTTTTTGCTCCTGGGCAGCTTTTTTTCTGACCGCGGCATCACGCGTTTTCTTCCTCGGGCAGCAAAAACACTCGATTTTTAAAAACAGCTAATAATAATATTTTTAGACATGGAATTCCACCCCGAATCACATTCTAGCATCCGTTATTACATTTGAGAAAAAAAATTTTTTTTGCTCCTGGGCAGCTTTTTTTCTGACCGCGGCATCACGCGTTTTCTTCCTCGGGCAGCAAAAACACTCGATTTTTAAAAACAGCTAATAATAATATTTTTAGACATGGAATTCCACCCCGAATCACATTCTAGCATCCGTTATTACATTTGAGAAAAAAAAATTTTTTGCTCCTGGGCAGGTTTTTTTCTGACCGCGGCATCACGCGTTTTCTTCCTCGGGCAGCAAAAACACTCGATTTTTAAAAACAGCTAATAATAATATTTTTAGACATGGAATTTCACCCCGAATCACATTCTAGCATCCGTTATTACATTTGAGAAAAAAAATTTTTTTTGCTCCTGGGCAGCTTTTTTTCTGACCGCGGCATCACGCGTTTTCTTCCTCGGGCAGCAAAAACACTCGATTTTTAAAAACAGCTAATAATAATATTTTTAGACATGGAATTCCACCCCGAATCACATTCTAGCATCCGTTATTACATTTGAGAAAAAAAATTTTTTTTGCTCCTGGGCAGCTTTTTTTCTGACCGCGGCATCACGCGTTTTCTTCCTCGGGCAGCAAAAACACTCGATTTTTAAAAACAGCTAATAATAATATTTTTAGACATGCAATTCCACCCCGAATCACATTCTAGCATCCGTTATTACATTTGAGAAAAAAAAATTTTTTTGTTCCTGGGCAGCTTTTTTTCTGACCGCGGCATCACGCGTTTTCTTCCTCGGGCAGCAAAAACACTCGATTTTTAAAAACAGCTAATAATAATATTTTTAGACATGGAATTCCACCCCGAATCACATTCTAGCATCCGTTATTACATTTGAGAAAAAAAAATTTTTTTGCTCCTGGGCAGCTTTTTTTCTGACCGCGGCATCACGCGTTTTCTTCCTCGGGCAGCAAAAACACTCGATTTTTAAAAACAGCTAATAATAATATTTTTAGACATGGAATTCCACCCCGAATCACATTCTAGCATCCGTTATTACATTTGAGAAAAAAATTTTTTTTTGCACCTGGGCAGCTTTTTTTCTGACCGCGGCATCACGCGTTTTCTTCCTCGGGCAGCAAAAACACTCGATTTTTAAAAACAGCTAATAATAATATTTTTAGACATGCAATTCCACCCCGAATCACATTCTAGCATCCGTTATTACATTTGAGAAAAAAAATTTTTTTTGCTCCTGGGCAGCTTTTTTTCTGACCGCGGCATCACGCGTTTTCTTCCTCGGGCAGCAAAAACACTCGATTTTTAAAAACAGCTAATAATAATATTTTTAGACATGGAATTCCACCCCGAATCACATTCTAGCATCCGTTATTACATTTGAGAAAAAAAAATTTTTTTGCTCCTGGGCAGCTTTTTTTCTGACCGCGGCATCACGCGTTTTCTTCCTCGGGCCGCAAAAACACTCGATTTTTAAAAACAGCTAATAATAATATTTTTAGACATGGAATTCCACCCCGAATCACATTCTAGCATCCGTTATTACATTTGAGAAAAAAATTTTTTTTGCTCCTGGGCAGCTTTTTTTCTGACCGCGGCATCACGCGTTTTCTTCCTCTGGCAGCAAAAACACTCGATTTTTAAAAACAGCTAATAATAATATTTTTAGACATGGAATTCCACCCCGAATCACATTCTAGCATCCGTTATTACATTTGAGAAAAAAAAAATTTTTTGCTCCTGGGCAGCTTTTTTTCTGACCGCGGCATCACGCGTTTTCTTCCTCGGGCAGCAAAAACACTCGATTTTTAAAAACAGCTATTAATAATATTTTTAGACATGGAATTTCACCCCGAATCACATTCTAGCATCCGTTATTACATTTGAGAAAAAAAATTTTTTTTGCTCCTGGGCAGCTTTTTTTCTGACCGCGGCATCACGCGTTTTCTTCCTCGGGCAGCAAAAACACTCGATTTTTAAAAACAGCTAATAATAATATTTTTAGATATGGAATTCCACCCCGAATCACATTCTAGCATCCGTTATTACATTTGAGAAAAAAAATTTTTTTTGCACCTGGGCAGCTTTTTTTCTGACCGCGGCATCACGCGTTTTCTTCCTCGGGCCGCAAAAACACTCGATTTTTAAAAACAGCTAATAATAATATTTTTAGACATGGAATTTCACCCTGAATCACATTCTAGCATCCGTTATTACATTTGAGAAAAAAAAATTTTTTTGCTCCTGGGCAGCTTTTTTTCTGACCGCGGCATCATGCGTTTTCTTCCTCGGGCAGCAAAAACACTCGATTTTTAAAAACAGCTAATAATAATATTTTTAGACATGGAATTCCACCCCGAATCACATTCTAGCATCCGTTATTACATTTGAGAAAAAAAATTTTTTTTGCTCCTGGGCAGCTTTTTTTCTGACCGCGGCATCACGCGTTTTCTTCCTCGGGCAGCAAAAACACTCGATTTTTAAAAACAGCTAATAATAATATTTTTAGACATGGAATTCCACCCCGAATCACATTCTAGCATCCGTTATTACATTTGAGAAAAAAAAAATTTTTTGCTCCTGGGCAGCTTTTTTTCTGACCGCGGCATCACGCGTTTTCTTCCTCGGGCAGCAAAAACACTCGATTTTTAAAAACAGCTAATAATAATATTTTTAGACATGGAATTCCACCCCGAATCACATTCTAGCATCCGTTATTACATTTGAGAAAAAAAATTTTTTTTGCTCCTGGGCAGCTTTTTTTCTGACCGCGGCATCACGCGTTTTCTTCCTCGGGCAGCAAAATCACTCGATTTTTAAAAACAGCTAATAATAATATTTTTAGACATGGAATTCCACCCCGAATCACATTCTAGCATCCGTTATTACATTTGAGAAAAAAAATTTTTTTTGCTCCTGGGCAGCTTTTTTTCTGACCGCGGCATCACGCGTTTTCTTCCTCGGGCAGCAAAAACACTCGATTTTTAAAAACAGCTAATAATAATATTTTTAGACATGGAATTCCACCCCGAATCACATTCTAGCATCCGTTATTACATTTGAGAAAAAAAATTTTTTTTGCTCCTGGGCAGCTTTTTTTCTGACCGCGGCATCACGCGTTTTCTTCCTCGGGCAGCAAAAACACTCGATTTTTAAAAACAGCTAATAATAATATTTTTAGACATGGAATTCCACCCCGAATCACATTCTAGCATCCGTTATTACATTTGAGAAAAAAAAATTTTTTTGCTCCTGGGCAGCTTTTTTTCTGACCGCGGCATCACGCGTTTTCTTCCTCGGGCAGCAAAAACACTCGATTTTTAAAAACAGCTAATAATAATATTTTTAGACATGGAATTCCACCCCGAATCACATTCTAGCATCCGTTATTACATTTGAGAAAAAAAATTTTTTTTGCTCCTGGGCAGCTTTTTTTCTGACCGCGGCATCACGCGTTTTCTTCCTCGGGCAGCAAAATCACTCGATTTTTAAAAACAGCTAATAATAATATTTTTAGACATGGAATTCCACCCCGAATCACATTCTAGCATCCGTTATTACATTTGAGAAAAAAAATTTTTTTTGCTCCTGGGCAGCTTTTTTTCTGACCGCGGCATCACGCGTTTTCTTCCTCGGGCAGCAAAAACACTCGATTTTTAAAAACAGCTAATAATAATATTTTTAGACATGGAATTCCACCCCGAATCACATTCTAGCATCCGTTATTACATTTGAGAAAAAAAAATTTTTTGCTCCTGGGCAGGTTTTTTTCTGACCGCGGCATCACGCGTTTTCTTCCTCGGGCAGCAAAAACACTCGATTTTTAAAAACAGCTAATAATAATATTTTTAGACATGGAATTTCACCCCGAATCACATTCTAGCATCCGTTATTACATTTGAGAAAAAAAATTTTTTTTGCTCCTGGGCAGCTTTTTTTCTGACCGCGGCATCACGCGTTTTCTTCCTCGGGCAGCAAAAACACTCGATTTTTAAAAACAGCTAATAATAATATTTTTAGACATGGAATTCCACCCCGAATCACATTCTAGCATCCGTTATTACATTTGAGAAAAAAAATTTTTTTTGCTCCTGGGCAGCTTTTTTTCTGACCGCGGCATCACGCGTTTTCTTCCTCGGGCAGCAAAAACACTCGATTTTTAAAAACAGCTAATAATAATATTTTTAGACATGGAATTCCACCCCGAATCACATTCTAGCATCCGTTATTACATTTGAGAAAAAAATTTTTTTTTTCACCTGGGCAGCTTTTTTTCTGACCGCGGCATCACGCGTTTTCTTCCTCGGGCAGCAAAAACACTCGATTTTTAAAAACAGCTAATAATAATATTTTTAGACATGGAATTCCACCCCGAATCACATTCTAGCATCCGTTATTACATTTGAGAAAAAAAAATTTTTTGCTCCTGGGCAGGTTTTTTTCTGACCGCGGCATCACGCGTTTTCTTCCTCGGGCAGCAAAAACACTCGATTTTTAAAAACAGCTAATAATAATATTTTTAGACATGGAATTTCACCCCGAATCACATTCTAGCATCCGTTATTACATTTGAGAAAAAAAATTTTTTTTGCTCCTGGGCAGCTTTTTTTCTGACCGCGGCATCACGCGTTTTCTTCCTCGGGCCGCAAAAACACTCGATTTTTAAAAACAGCTAATAATAATATTTTTAGACATGGAATTCCACCCCGAATCACATTCTAGCATCCGTTATTACATTTGAGAAAAAAAATTTTTTTTGCTCCTGGGCAGCTTTTTTTCTGACCGCGGCATCACGCGTTTTCTTCCTCTGGCAGCAAAAACACTCGATTTTTAAAAACAGCTAATAATAATATTTTTAGACATGGAATTCCACCCCGAATCACATTCTAGCATCCGTTATTACATTTGAGAAAAAAAAAATTTTTTGCTCCTGGGCAGCTTTTTTTCTGACCGCGGCATCACGCGTTTTCTTCCTCGGGCAGCAAAAACACTCGATTTTTAAAAACAGCTATTAATAATATTTTTAGACATGGAATTTCACCCCGAATCACATTCTAGCATCCGTTATTACATTTGAGAAAAAAAATTTTTTTTGCTCCTGGGCAGCTTTTTTTCTGACCGCGGCATCACGCGTTTTCTTCCTCGGGCAGCAAAAACACTCGATTTTTAAAAACAGCTAATAATAATATTTTTAGATATGGAATTCCACCCCGAATCACATTCTAGCATCCGTTATTACATTTGAGAAAAAAAAATTTTTTTTGCACCTGGGCAGCTTTTTTTCTGACCGCGGCATCACGCGTTTTCTTCCTCGGGCCGCAAAAACACTCGATTTTTAAAAACAGCTAATAATAATATTTTTAGACATGGAATTTCACCCCGAATCACATTCTAGCATCCGTTATTACATTTGAGAAAAAAAAATTTTTTTGCTCCTGGGCAGCTTTTTTTCTGACCGCGGCATCATGCGTTTTCTTCCTCGGGCAGCAAAAACACTCGATTTTTAAAAACAGCTAATAATAATATTTTTAGACATGGAATTCCACCCCGAATCACATTCTAGCATCCGTTATTACATTTGAGAAAAAAAATTTTTTTTGCTCCTGGGCAGCTTTTTTTCTGACCGCGGCATCACGCGTTTTCTTCCTCGGGCAGCAAAAACACTCGATTTTTAAAAACAGCTAATAATAATATTTTTAGACATGGAATTCCACCCCGAATCACATTCTAGCATCCGTTATTACATTTGAGAAAAAAAAAATTTTTTGCTCCTGGGCAGCTTTTTTTCTGACCGCGGCATCACGCGTTTTCTTCCTCGGGCAGCAAAAACACTCGATTTTTAAAAACAGCTAATAATAATATTTTTAGACATGGAATTCCACCCCGAATCACATTCTAGCATCCGTTATTACATTTGAGAAAAAAAATTTTTTTTGCTCCTGGGCAGCTTTTTTTCTGACCGCGGCATCACGCGTTTTCTTCCTCGGGCAGCAAAATCACTCGATTTTTAAAAACAGCTAATAATAATATTTTTAGACATGGAATTCCACCCCGAATCACATTCTAGCATCCGTTATTACATTTGAGAAAAAAAATTTTTTTTGCTCCTGGGCAGCTTTTTTTCTGACCGCGGCATCACGCATTTTCTTCCTCGGGCAGCAAAAACACTCGATTTTTAAAAACAGCTAATAATAATATTTTTAGACATGGAATTCCACCCCGAATCACATTCTAGCATCCGTTATTACATTTGAGAAAAAAAATTTTTTTTGCTCCTGGGCAGCTTTTTTTCTGACCGCGGCATCACGCGTTTTCTTCCTCGGGCAGCAAAAACACTCGATTTTTAAAAACAGCTAATAATAATATTTTTAGACATGGAATTCCACCCCGAATCACATTCTAGCATCCGTTATTACATTTGAGAAAAAAAAAATTTTTTGCTCCTGGGCAGCTTTTTTTCTGACCGCGGCATCACGCGTTTTCTTCCTCGGGCAGCAAAAACACTCGATTTTTAAAAACAGCTAATAATAATATTTTTAGACATGGAATTCCACCCCGAATCACATTCTAGCATCCGTTATTACATTTGAGAAAAAAAATTTTTTTTGCTCCTGGGCAGCTTTTTTTCTGACCGCGGCATCACGCGTTTTCTTCCTCGGGCAGCAAAATCACTCGATTTTTAAAAACAGCTAATAATAATATTTTTAGACATGGAATTCCACCCCGAATCACATTCTAGCATCCGTTATTACATTTGAGAAAAAAAATTTTTTTTGCTCCTGGGCAGCTTTTTTTCTGACCGCGGCATCACGCGTTTTCTTCCTCGGGCAGCAAAAACACTCGATTTTTAAAAACAGCTAATAATAATATTTTTAGACATGGAATTCCACCCCGAATCACATTCTAGCATCCGTTATTACATTTGAGAAAAAAAAATTTTTTGCTCCTGGGCAGGTTTTTTTCTGACCGCGGCATCACGCGTTTTCTTCCTCGGGCAGCAAAAACACTCGATTTTTAAAAACAGCTAATAATAATATTTTTAGACATGGAATTTCACCCCGAATCACATTCTAGCATCCGTTATTACATTTGAGAAAAAAAATTTTTTTTGCTCCTGGGCAGCTTTTTTTCTGACCGCGGCATCACGCGTTTTCTTCCTCGGGCAGCAAAAACACTCGATTTTTAAAAACAGCTAATAATAATATTTTTAGACATGGAATTCCACCCCGAATCACATTCTAGCATCCGTTATTACATTTGAGAAAAAAAATTTTTTTTGCTCCTGGGCAGCTTTTTTTCTGACCGCGGCATCACGCGTTTTCTTCCTCGGGCAGCAAAAACACTCGATTTTTAAAAACAGCTAATAATAATATTTTTAGACATGGAATTCCACCCCGAATCACATTCTAGCATCCGTTATTACATTTGAGAAAAAAATTTTTTTTTGCACCTGGGCAGCTTTTTTTCTGACCGCGGCATCACGCGTTTTCTTCCTCGGGCAGCAAAAACACTCGATTTTTAAAAACAGCTAATAATAATATTTTTAGACATGCAAGTCCACCCCGAATCACATTCTAGCATCCGTTATTACATTTGAGAAAAAAAAATTTTTTTGTTCCTGGGCAGCTTTTTTTCTGACCGCGGCATCACGCGTTTTCTTCCTCGGGCAGCAAAAACACTCGATTTTTAAAAACAGCTAATAATAATATTTTTAGACATGGAATTCCACCCCGAATCACATTCTAGCATCCGTTATTACATTTGAGAAAAAAAAATTTTTTTGCTCCTGGGCAGCTTTTTTTCTGACCGCGGCATCACGCGTTTTCTTCCTCGGGCAGCAAAAACACTCGATTTTTAAAAACAGCTAATAATAATATTTTTAGACATGGAATTCCACCCCGAATCACATTCTAGCATCCGTTATTACATTTGAGAAAAAAAATTTTTTTTGCACCTGGGCAGCTTTTTTTCTGACCGCGGCATCACGCGTTTTCTTCCTCGGGCAGCAAAAACACTCGATTTTTAAAAACAGCTAATAATAATATTTTTAGACATGCAATTCCACCCCGAATCACATTCTAGCATCCGTTATTACATTTGAGAAAAAAAATTTTTTTTGCTCCTGGGCAGCTTTTTTTCTGACCGCGGCATCACGCGTTTTCTTCCTCGGGCAGCAAAAACACTCGATTTTTAAAAACAGCTAATAATAATATTTTTAGACATGGAATTCCACCCCGAATCACATTCTAGCATCCGTTATTACATTTGAGAAAAAAAAAATTTTTTGCTCCTGGGCAGCTTTTTTTCTGACCGCGGCATCACGCGTTTTCTTCCTCGGGCAGCAAAAACACTCGATTTTTAAAAACAGCTAATAATAATATTTTTAGACATGGAATTCCACCCCGAATCACATTCTAGCATCCGTTATTACATTTGAGAAAAAAAATTTTTTTTGCTCCTGGGCAGCTTTTTTTCTGACCGCGGCATCACGCGTTTTCTTCCTCGGGCAGCAAAATCACTCGATTTTTAAAAACAGCTAATAATAATATTTTTAGACATGGAATTCCACCCCGAATCACATTCTAGCATCCGTTATTACATTTGAGAAAAAAAATTTTTTTTGCTCCTGGGCAGCTTTTTTTCTGACCGCGGCATCACGCGTTTTCTTCCTCGGGCAGCAAAAACACTCGATTTTTAAAAACAGCTAATAATAATATTTTTAGACATGGAATTCCACCCCGAATCACATTCTAGCATCCGTTATTACATTTGAGAAAAAAAATTTTTTTTGCTCCTGGGCAGCTTTTTTTCTGACCGCGGCATCACGCGTTTTCTTCCTCGGGCAGCAAAAACACTCGATTTTTAAAAACAGCTAATAATAATATTTTTAGACATGGAATTCCACCCCGAATCACATTCTAGCATCCGTTATTACATTTGAGAAAAAAAAAATTTTTTGCTCCTGGGCAGCTTTTTTTCTGACCGCGGCATCACGCGTTTTCTTCCTCGGGCAGCAAAAACACTCGATTTTTAAAAACAGCTAATAATAATATTTTTAGACATGGAATTCCACCCCGAATCACATTCTAGCATCCGTTATTACATTTGAGAAAAAAAATTTTTTTTGCTCCTGGGCAGCTTTTTTTCTGACCGCGGCATCACGCGTTTTCTTCCTCGGGCAGCAAAATCACTCGATTTTTAAAAACAGCTAATAATAATATTTTTAGACATGGAATTCCACCCCGAATCACATTCTAGCATCCGTTATTACATTTGAGAAAAAAAATTTTTTTTGCTCCTGGGCAGCTTTTTTTCTGACCGCGGCATCACGCGTTTTCTTCCTCGGGCAGCAAAAACACTCGATTTTTAAAAACAGCTAATAATAATATTTTTAGACATGGAATTCCACCCCGAATCACATTCTAGCATCCGTTATTACATTTGAGAAAAAAAATTTTTTTGCTCCTGGGCAGGTTTTTTTCTGACCGCGGCATCACGCGTTTTCTTCCTCGGGCAGCAAAAACACTCGATTTTTAAAAACAGCTAATAATAATATTTTTAGACATGGAATTTCACCCCGAATCACATTCTAGCATCCGTTATTACATTTGAGAAAAAAAATTTTTTTTGCTCCTGGGCAGCTTTTTTTCTGACCGCGGCATCACGCGTTTTCTTCCTCGGGCAGCAAAAACACTCGATTTTTAAAAACAGCTAATAATAATATTTTTAGACATGGAATTCCACCCCGAATCACATTCTAGCATCCGTTATTACATTTGAGAAAAAAAATTTTTTTTGCTCCTGGGCAGCTTTTTTTCTGACCGCGGCATCACGCGTTTTCTTCCTCGGGCAGCAAAAACACTCGATTTTTAAAAACAGCTAATAATAATATTTTTAGACATGGAATTCCACCCCGAATCACATTCTAGCATCCGTTATTACATTTGAGAAAAAAATTTTTTTTTGCACCTGGGCAGCTTTTTTTCTGACCGCGGCATCACGCGTTTTCTTCCTCGGGCAGCAAAAACACTCGATTTTTAAAAACAGCTAATAATAATATTTTTAGACATGCAAGTCCACCCCGAATCACATTCTAGCATCCGTTATTACATTTGAGAAAAAAAATTTTTTTTGTTCCTGGGCAGCTTTTTTTCTGACCGCGGCATCACGCGTTTTCTTCCTCGGGCAGCAAAAACACTCGATTTTTAAAAACAGCTAATAATAATATTTTTAGACATGGAATTCCACCCCGAATCACATTCTAGCATCCGTTATTACATTTGAGAAAAAAAAATTTTTTTGCTCCTGGGCAGCTTTTTTTCTGACCGCGGCATCACGCGTTTTCTTCCTCGGGCAGCAAAAACACTCGATTTTTAAAAACAGCTAATAATAATATTTTTAGACATGGAATTCCACCCCGAATCACATTCTAGCATCCGTTATTACATTTGAGAAAAAAATTTTTTTTTGCACCTGGGCAGCTTTTTTTCTGACCGCGGCATCACGCGTTTTCTTCCTCGGGCAGCAAAAACACTCGATTTTTAAAAACAGCTAATAATAATATTTTTAGACATGCAATTCCACCCCGAATCACATTCTAGCATCCGTTATTACATTTGAGAAAAAAAATTTTTTTTGCTCCTGGGCAGCTTTTTTTCTGACCGCGGCATCACGCGTTTTCTTCCTCGGGCAGCAAAAACACTCGATTTTTAAAAACAGCTAATAATAATATTTTTAGACATGCAATTCCACCCCGAATCACATTCTAGCATCCGTTATTACATTTGAGAAAAAAAATTTTTTTTGCTCCTGGGCAGCTTTTTTTCTGACCGCGGCATCACGCGTTTTCTTCCTCTGGCAGCAAAAACACTCGATTTTTAAAAACAGCTAATAATAATATTTTTAGACATGGAATTCCACCCCGAATCACATTCTAGCATCCGTTATTACATTTGAGAAAAAAAAAATTTTTTGCTCCTGGGCAGCTTTTTTTCTGACCGCGGCATCACGCGTTTTCTTCCTCGGGCAGCAAAAACACTCGATTTTTAAAAACAGCTATTAATAATATTTTTAGACATGGAATTTCACCCCGAATCACATTCTAGCATCCGTTATTACATTTGAGAAAAAAAATTTTTTTTGCTCCTGGGCAGCTTTTTTTCTGACCGCGGCATCACGCGTTTTCTTCCTCGGGCCGCAAAAACACTCGATTTTTAAAAACAGCTAATAATAATATTTTTAGACATGGAATTTCACCCCGAATCACATTCTAGCATCCGTTATTACATTTGAGAAAAAAAAATTTTTTTGCTCCTGGGCAGCTTTTTTTCTGACCGCGGCATCATGCGTTTTCTTCCTCGGGCAGCAAAAACACTCGATTTTTAAAAACAGCTAATAATAATATTTTTAGACATGGAATTCCACCCCGAATCACATTCTAGCATCCGTTATTACATTTGAGAAAAAAAATTTTTTTGCTCCTGGGCAGCTTTTTTTCTGACCGCGGCATCA
Source organism: Pituophis catenifer annectens (assembly GCF_029215685.1). Taxonomy (NCBI): domain Eukaryota; kingdom Metazoa; phylum Chordata; class Lepidosauria; order Squamata; family Colubridae; genus Pituophis; species Pituophis catenifer. The sequence continues at coordinate 12,083,895 of NW_027256889.1, forward strand.
CGCGTTTTCTTCCTCGGGCAGCAAAAACACTCGATTTTTAAAAACAGCTAATAATAATATTTTTAGACATGGAATTCCACCCCGAATCACATTCTAGCATCCGTTATTACATTTGAGAAAAAAAAAATTTTTTGCTCCTGGGCAGCTTTTTTTCTGACCGCGGCATCACGCGTTTTCTTCCTCGGGCAGCAAAAACACTCGATTTTTAAAAACAGCTAATAATAATATTTTTAGACATGGAATTCCACCCCGAATCACATTCTAGCATCCGTTATTACATTTGAGAAAAAAAATTTTTTTTGCTCCTGGGCAGCTTTTTTTCTGACCGCGGCATCACGCGTTTTCTTCCTCGGGCAGCAAAAACACTCGATTTTTAAAAACAGCTAATAATAATATTTTTAGACATGGAATTCCACCCCGAATCACATTCTAGCATCCGTTATTACATTTGAGAAAAAAAATTTTTTTTGCTCCTGGGCAGCTTTTTTTCTGACCGCGGCATCACGCGTTTTCTTCCTCGGGCAGCAAAAACACTCGATTTTTAAAAACAGCTAATAATAATATTTTTAGACATGGAATTCCACCCCGAATCACATTCTAGCATCCGTTATTACATTTGAGAAAAAAAATTTTTTTTGCTCCTGGGCAGCTTTTTTTCTGACCGCGGCATCACGCGTTTTCTTCCTCGGGCAGCAAAAACACTCGATTTTTAAAAACAGCTAATAATAATATTTTTAGACATGGAATTCCACCCCGAATCACATTCTAGCATCCGTTATTACATTTGAGAAAAAAAAAATTTTTTGCTCCTGGGCAGCTTTTTTTCTGACCGCGGCATCACGCGTTTTCTTCCTCGGGCAGCAAAAACACTCGATTTTTAAAAACAGCTAATAATAATATTTTTAGACATGGAATTCCACCCCGAATCACATTCTAGCATCCGTTATTACATTTGAGAAAAAAAATTTTTTTTGCTCCTGGGCAGCTTTTTTTCTGACCGCGGCATCACGCGTTTTCTTCCTCGGGCAGCAAAATCACTCGATTTTTAAAAACAGCTAATAATAATATTTTTAGACATGGAATTCCACCCCGAATCACATTCTAGCATCCGTTATTACATTTGAGAAAAAAAATTTTTTTTGCTCCTGGGCAGCTTTTTTTCTGACCGCGGCATCACGCGTTTTCTTCCTCGGGCAGCAAAAACACTCGATTTTTAAAAACAGCTAATAATAATATTTTTAGACATGGAATTCCACCCCGAATCACATTCTAGCATCCGTTATTACATTTGAGAAAAAAAATTTTTTTGCTCCTGGGCAGGTTTTTTTCTGACCGCGGCATCACGCGTTTTCTTCCTCGGGCAGCAAAAACACTCGATTTTTAAAAACAGCTAATAATAATATTTTTAGACATGGAATTTCACCCCGAATCACATTCTAGCATCCGTTATTACATTTGAGAAAAAAAATTTTTTTTGCTCCTGGGCAGCTTTTTTTCTGACCGCGGCATCACGCGTTTTCTTCCTCGGGCAGCAAAAACACTCGATTTTTAAAAACAGCTAATAATAATATTTTTAGACATGGAATTCCACCCCGAATCACATTCTAGCATCCGTTATTACATTTGAGAAAAAAAAATTTTTTTTTGCTCCTGGGCAGCTTTTTTTCTGACCGCGGCATCACGCGTTTTCTTCCTCGGGCAGCAAAAACACTCGATTTTTAAAAACAGCTAATAATAATATTTTTAGACATGGAATTCCACCCCGAATCACATTCTAGCATCCGTTATTACATTTGAGAAAAAAATTTTTTTTTGCACCTGGGCAGCTTTTTTTCTGACCGCGGCATCACACGTTTTCTTCCTCGGGCAGCAAAAACACTCGATTTTTAAAAACAGCTAATAATAATATTTTTAGACATGCAAGTCCACCCCGAATCACATTCTAGCATCCGTTATTACATTTGAGAAAAAAAATTTTTTTTGTTCCTGGGCAGCTTTTTTTCTGACCGCGGCATCACGCGTTTTCTTCCTCGGGAAGCAAAAACACTCGATTTTTAAAAACAGCTAATAATAATATTTTTAGACATGCAATTCCACCCCGAATCACATTCTAGCATCCGTTATTACATTTGAGAAAAAAAATTTTTTTTGCTCCTGGGCAGCTTTTTTTCTGACCGCGGCATCACGCGTTTTCTTCCTCGGGCAGCAAAAACACTCGATTTTTAAAAACAGCTAATAATAATATTTTTAGACATGGAATTCCACCCCGAATCACATTCTAGCATCCGTTATTACATTTGAGAAAAAAAATTTTTTTTGCTCCTGGGCAGCTTTTTTTCTGACCGCGGCATCACGCGTTTTCTTCCTCGGGCCGCAAAAACACTCGATTTTTAAAAACAGCTAATAATAATATTTTTAGACATGGAATTCCACCCCGAATCACATTCTAGCATCCGTTATTACATTTGAGAAAAAAAATTTTTTTTGCTCCTGGGCAGCTTTTTTTCTGACCGCGGCATCACGCGTTTTCTTCCTCTGGCAGCAAAAACACTCGATTTTTAAAAACAGCTAATAATAATATTTTTAGACATGGAATTCCACCCCGAATCACATTCTAGCATCCGTTATTACATTTGAGAAAAAAAAAATTTTTTGCTCCTGGGCAGCTTTTTTTCTGACCGCGGCATCACGCGTTTTCTTCCTCGGGCAGCAAAAACACTCGATTTTTAAAAACAGCTATTAATAATATTTTTAGACATGGAATTTCACCCCGAATCACATTCTAGCATCCGTTATTACATTTGAGAAAAAAAATTTTTTTTGCTCCTGGGCAGCTTTTTTTCTGACCGCGGCATCACGCGTTTTCTTCCTCGGGCAGCAAAAACACTCGATTTTTAAAAACAGCTAATAATAATATTTTTAGATATGGAATTCCACCCCGAATCACATTCTAGCATCCGTTATTACATTTGAGAAAAAAAATTTTTTTTGCTCCTGGGCAGCTTTTTTTCTGACCGCGGCATCACGCGTTTTCTTCCTCGGGCAGCAAAAACACTCGATTTTTAAAAACAGCTAATAATAATATTTTTAGACATGGAATTTCACCCCGAATCACATTCTAGCATCCGTTATTACATTTGAGAAAAAAAAATTTTTTTGCTCCTGGGCAGCTTTTTTTCTGACCGCGGCATCATGCGTTTTCTTCCTCGGGCAGCAAAAACACTCGATTTTTAAAAACAGCTAATAATAATATTTTTAGACATGGAATTCCACCCCGAATCACATTCTAGCATCCGTTATTACATTTGAGAAAAAAAATTTTTTTTGCTCCTGGGCAGCTTTTTTTCTGACCGCGGCATCATGCGTTTTCTTCCTCGGGCAGCAAAAACACTCGATTTTTAAAAACAGCTAATAATAATATTTTTAGACATGGAATTCCACCCCGAATCACATTCTAGCATCCGTTATTACATTTGAGAAAAAAAATTTTTTTTGCTCCTGGGCAGCTTTTTTTCTGACCGCGGCATCATGCGTTTTCTTCCTCGGGCAGCAAAAACACTCGATTTTTAAAAACAGCTAATAATAATATTTTTAGACATGGAATTCCACCCCGAATCACATTCTAGCATCCGTTATTACATTTGAGAAAAAAAAAATTTTTTGCTCCTGGGCAGCTTTTTTTCTGACCGCGGCATCATGCGTTTTCTTCCTCGGGCAGCAAAAACACTCGATTTTTAAAAACAGCTAATAATAATATTTTTAGACATGGAATTCCACCCCGAATCACATTCTAGAATCCGTTATTACATTTGAGAAAAAAAAATTTTTTTGCTCCTGGGCAGCTTTTTTTCTGACCGCGGCATCATGCGTTTTCTTCCTCGGGCAGCAAAAACACTCGATTTTTAAAAACAGCTAATAATAATATTTTTAGACATGGAATTCCACCCCGAATCACATTCTAGCATCCGTTATTACATTTGAGAAAAAAAAATTTTTTTGCTCCTGGGCAGCTTTTTTTCTGACCGCGGCATCATGCGTTTTCTTCCTCGGGCAGCAAAAACACTCGATTTTTAAAAACAGCTAATAATAATATTTTTAGACATGGAATTCCACCCCGAATCACATTCTAGCATCCGTTATTACATTTGAGAAAAAAAAAATTTTTTGCTCCTGGGCAGCTTTTTTTCTGACCGCGGCATCACGCGTTTTCTTCCTCGGGCAGCAAAAACACTCGATTTTTAAAAACAGCTAATAATAATATTTTTAGACATGGAATTCCACCCCGAATCACATTCTAGCATCCGTTATTACATTTGAGAAAAAAAATTTTTTTTTGCTCCTGGGCAGCTTTTTTTCTGACCGCGGCATCACGCGTTTTCTTCCTCGGGCAGCAAAATCACTCGATTTTTAAAAACAGCTAATAATAATATTTTTAGACATGGAATTCCACCCCGAATCACATTCTAGCATCCGTTATTACATTTGAGAAAAAAAATTTTTTTTGCTCCTGGGCAGCTTTTTTTCTGACCGCGGCATCACGCGTTTTCTTCCTCGGGCAGCAAAAACACTCGATTTTTAAAAACAGCTAATAATAATATTTTTAGACATGGAATTCCACCCCGAATCACATTCTAGCATCCGTTATTACATTTGAGAAAAAAAATTTTTTTTGCTCCTGGGCAGCTTTTTTTCTGACCGCGGCATCACGCGTTTTCTTCCTCAGGCAGCAAAAACACTCGATTTTTAAAAACAGCTAATAATAATATTTTTAGACATGGAATTCCACCCCGAATCACATTCTAGCATCCGTTATTACATTTGAGAAAAAAAAAATTTTTTGCTCCTGGGCAGCTTTTTTTCTGACCGCGGCATCACGCGTTTTCTTCCTCGGGCAGCAAAAACACTCGATTTTTAAAAACAGCTAATAATAATATTTTTAGACATGGAATTCCACCCCGAATCACATTCTAGCATCCGTTATTACATTTGAGAAAAAAAATTTTTTTTGCTCCTGGGCAGCTTTTTTTCTGACCGCGGCATCACGCGTTTTCTTCCTCGGGCAGCAAAATCACTCGATTTTTAAAAACAGCTAATAATAATATTTTTAGACATGGAATTCCACCCCGAATCACATTCTAGCATCCGTTATTACATTTGAGAAAAAAAATTTTTTTTGCTCCTGGGCAGCTTTTTTTCTGACCGCGGCATCACGCGTTTTCTTCCTCGGGCAGCAAAAACACTCGATTTTTAAAAACAGCTAATAATAATATTTTTAGACATGGAATTCCACCCCGAATCACATTCTAGCATCCGTTATTACATTTGAGAAAAAAAAATTTTTGCACCTGGGCAGCTTTTTTTCTGACCGCGGCATCACGCGTTTTCTTCCTCGGGCAGCAAAAACACTCGATTTTTAAAAACAGCTAATAATAATATTTTTAGACATGGAATTCCACCCCGAATCACATTCTAGCATCCGTTATTACATTTGAGAAAAAAAATTTTTTTTGCTCCTGGGCAGCTTTTTTTCTGACCGCGGCATCACGCGTTTTCTTCCTCGGGCCGCAAAAACACTCGATTTTTAAAAACAGCTAATAATAATATTTTTAGACATGGAATTCCACCCCGAATCACATTCTAGCATCCGTTATTACATTTGAGAAAAAAAATTTTTTTTGCTCCTGGGCAGCTTTTTTTCTGACCGCGGCATCACGCGTTTTCTTCCTCGGGCAGCAAAAACACTCGATTTTTAAAAACAGCTAATAATAATATTTTTAGACATGGAATTCCACCCCGAATCACATTCTAGCATCCGTTATTACATTTGAGAAAAAAAATTTTTTTTGCTCCTGGGCAGCTTTTTTTCTGACCGCGGCATCACGCGTTTTCTTCCTCGGGCAGCAAAAACACTCGATTTTTAAAAACAGCTAATAATAATATTTTTAGACATGGAATTCCACCCCGAATCACATTCTAGCATCCGTTATTACATTTGAGAAAAAAAATTTTTTTTGCTCCTGGGCAGCTTTTTTTCTGACCGCGGCATCACGCGTTTTCTTCCTCGGGCAGCAAAAACACTCGATTTTTAAAAACAGCTAATAATAATATTTTTAGACATGCAATTCCACCCCGAATCACATTCTAGCATCCGTTATTACATTTGAGAAAAAAAATTTTTTTTGCTCCTGGGCAGCTTTTTTTCTGACCGCGGCATCACGCGTTTTCTTCCTCGGGCAGCAAAAACACTCGATTTTTAAAAACAGCTAATAATAATATTTTTAGACATGGAATTCCACCCCGAATCACATTCTAGCATCCGTTATTACATTTGAGAAAAAAAAATTTTTGCACCTGGGCAGCTTTTTTTCTGACCGCGGCATCACGCGTTTTCTTCCTCGGGCAGCAAAAACACTCGATTTTTAAAAACAGCTAATAATAATATTTTTAGACATGGAATTCCACCCCGAATCACATTCTAGCATCCGTTATTACATTTGAGAAAAAAAATTTTTTTTGCTCCTGGGCAGCTTTTTTTCTGACCGCGGCATCACGCGTTTTCTTCCTCGGGCCGCAAAAACACTCGATTTTTAAAAACAGCTAATAATAATATTTTTAGACATGGAATTCCACCCCGAATCACATTCTAGCATCCGTTATTACATTTGAGAAAAAAAATTTTTTTTGCTCCTGGGCAGCTTTTTTTCTGACCGCGGCATCACGCGTTTTCTTCCTCGGGCAGCAAAAACACTCGATTTTAAAAAACAGCTAATAATAATATTTTTAGACATGGAATTCCACCCCGAATCACATTCTAGCATCCGTTATTACATTTGAGAAAAAAAAAATTTTTTGCTCCTGGGCAGCTTTTTTTCTGACCGCGGCATCACGCGTTTTCTTCCTCGGGCAGCAAAAACACTCGATTTTTAAAAACAGCTATTAATAATATTTTTAGACATGGAATTTCACCCCGAATCACATTCTAGCATCCGTTATTACATTTGAGAAAAAAAATTTTTTTTGCTCCTGGGCAGCTTTTTTTCTGACCGCGGCATCACGCGTTTTCTTCCTCGGGCAGCAAAAACACTCGATTTTTAAAAACAGCTAATAATAATATTTTTAGACATGGAATTCCACCCCGAATCACATTCTAGCATCCGTTATTACATTTGAGAAAAAAAAATTTTTTTGCTCCTGGGCAGCTTTTTTTCTGACCGCGGCATCACGCGTTTTCTTCCTCGGGCAGCAAAAACACTCGATTTTTAAAAACAGCTAATAATAATATTTTTAGACATGGAATTCCACCCCGAATCACATTCTAGCATCTGTTATTACATTTGAGAAAAAAAATTTTTTTTGCACCTGGGCAGCTTTTTTTCTGACCGCGGCATCACGCGTTTTCTTCCTCGGGCAGCAAAAACACTCGATTTTTAAAAACAGCTAATAATAATATTTTTAGACATGCAATTCCACCCCGAATCACATTCTAGCATCCGTTATTACATTTGAGAAAAAAAAATTTTTTTGCTCCTGGGCAGCTTTTTTTCTGACCGCGGCATCACGCGTTTTCTTCCTCGGGCAGCAAAAACACTCGATTTTTAAAAACAGCTAATAATAATATTTTTAGACATGGAATTCCACCCCGAATCACATTCTAGCATCCGTTATTACATTTGAGAAAAAAAATTTTTTTTGCTCCTGGGCAGCTTTTTTTCTGACCGCGGCATCACGCGTTTTCTTCCTCGGGCAGCAAAAACACTCGATTTTTAAAAACAGCTAATAATAATATTTTTAGACATGGAATTCCACCCCGAATCACATTCTAGCATCCGTTATTATATTTGAGAAAAAAAATTTTTTTTGCTCCTGGGCAGCTTTTTTTCTGACCGCGGCATCACGCGTTTTCTTCCTCGGGCAGCAAAAACACTCGATTTTTAAAAACAGCTAATAATAATATTTTTAGACATGGAATTCCACCCCGAATCACATTCTAGCATCCGTTATTACATTTGAGAAAAAAAATTTTTTTTGCACCTGGGCAGCTTTTTTTCTGACCGCGGCATCACGCGTTTTCTTCCTCGGGCAGCAAAAACACTCGATTTTTAAAAACAGCTAATAATAATATTTTTAGACATGGAATTCCACCCCGAATCACATTCTAGCATCCGTTATTACATTTGAGAAAAAAAATTTTTTTTGCTCCTGGGCAGCTTTTTTTCTGACCGCGGCATCACGCGTTTTCTTCCTCGGGCAGCAAAAACACTCGATTTTTAAAAACAGCTAATAATAATATTTTTAGACATGCAATTCCACCCCGAATCACATTCTAGCATCCGTTATTACATTTGAGAAAAAAAATTTTTTTTGCTCCTGGGCAGCTTTTTTTCTGACCGCGGCATCACGCGTTTTCTTCCTCGGGCAGCAAAAACACTCGATTTTTAAAAACAGCTAATAATAATATTTTTAGACATGGAATTCCACCCCGAATCACATTCTAGCATCCGTTATTACATTTGAGAAAAAAAAATTTTTGCACCTGGGCAGCTTTTTTTCTGACCGCGGCATCACGCGTTTTCTTCCTCGGGCAGCAAAAACACTCGATTTTTAAAAACAGCTAATAATAATATTTTTAGACATGGAATTCCACCCCGAATCACATTCTAGCATCCGTTATTACATTTGAGAAAAAAAATTTTTTTTGCTCCTGGGCAGCTTTTTTTCTGACCGCGGCATCACGCGTTTTCTTCCTCGGGCCGCAAAAACACTCGATTTTTAAAAACAGCTAATAATAATATTTTTAGACATGGAATTCCACCCCGAATCACATTCTAGCATCCGTTATTACATTTGAGAAAAAAAATTTTTTTTGCTCCTGGGCAGCTTTTTTTCTGACCGCGGCATCACGCGTTTTCTTCCTCGGGCAGCAAAAACACTCGATTTTTAAAAACAGCTAATAATAATATTTTTAGACATGGAATTCCACCCCGAATCACATTCTAGCATCCGTTATTACATTTGAGAAAAAAAATTTTTTTTGCTCCTGGGCAGCTTTTTTTCTGACCGCGGCATCACGCGTTTTCTTCCTCGGGCAGCAAAAACACTCGATTTTTAAAAACAGCTAATAATAATATTTTTAGACATGGAATTCCACCCCGAATCACATTCTAGCATCCGTTATTACATTTGAGAAAAAAAATTTTTTTTGCTCCTGGGCAGCTTTTTTTCTGACCGCGGCATCACGCGTTTTCTTCCTCGGGCAGCAAAAACACTCGATTTTTAAAAACAGCTAATAATAATATTTTTAGACATGCAATTCCACCCCGAATCACATTCTAGCATCCGTTATTACATTTGAGAAAAAAAATTTTTTTTGCTCCTGGGCAGCTTTTTTTCTGACCGCGGCATCACGCGTTTTCTTCCTCGGGCAGCAAAAACACTCGATTTTTAAAAACAGCTAATAATAATATTTTTAGACATGGAATTCCACCCCGAATCACATTCTAGCATCCGTTATTACATTTGAGAAAAAAAAATTTTTGCACCTGGGCAGCTTTTTTTCTGACCGCGGCATCACGCGTTTTCTTCCTCGGGCAGCAAAAACACTCGATTTTTAAAAACAGCTAATAATAATATTTTTAGACATGGAATTCCACCCCGAATCACATTCTAGCATCCGTTATTACATTTGAGAAAAAAAATTTTTTTTGCTCCTGGGCAGCTTTTTTTCTGACCGCGGCATCACGCGTTTTCTTCCTCGGGCCGCAAAAACACTCGATTTTTAAAAACAGCTAATAATAATATTTTTAGACATGGAATTCCACCCCGAATCACATTCTAGCATCCGTTATTACATTTGAGAAAAAAAATTTTTTTTGCTCCTGGGCAGCTTTTTTTCTGACCGCGGCATCACGCGTTTTCTTCCTCGGGCAGCAAAAACACTCGATTTTAAAAAACAGCTAATAATAATATTTTTAGACATGGAATTCCACCCCGAATCACATTCTAGCATCCGTTATTACATTTGAGAAAAAAAAAATTTTTTGCTCCTGGGCAGCTTTTTTTCTGACCGCGGCATCACGCGTTTTCTTCCTCGGGCAGCAAAAACACTCGATTTTTAAAAACAGCTATTAATAATATTTTTAGACATGGAATTTCACCCCGAATCACATTCTAGCATCCGTTATTACATTTGAGAAAAAAAAATTTTTTTTGCTCCTGGGCAGCTTTTTTTCTGACCGCGGCATCACGCGTTTTCTTCCTCGGGCAGCAAAAACACTCGATTTTTAAAAACAGCTAATAATAATATTTTTAGACATGGAATTCCACCCCGAATCACATTCTAGCATCCGTTATTACATTTGAGAAAAAAAAATTTTTTTGCTCCTGGGCAGCTTTTTTTCTGACCGCGGCATCACGCGTTTTCTTCCTCGGGCAGCAAAAACACTCGATTTTTAAAAACAGCTAATAATAATATTTTTAGACATGGAATTCCACCCCGAATCACATTCTAGCATCTGTTATTACATTTGAGAAAAAAAATTTTTTTTGCACCTGGGCAGCTTTTTTTCTGACCGCGGCATCACGCGTTTTCTTCCTCGGGCAGCAAAAACACTCGATTTTTAAAAACAGCTAATAATAATATTTTTAGACATGCAATTCCACCCCGAATCACATTCTAGCATCCGTTATTACATTTGAGAAAAAAAAATTTTTTTGCTCCTGGGCAGCTTTTTTTCTGACCGCGGCATCACGCGTTTTCTTCCTCGGGCAGCAAAAACACTCGATTTTTAAAAACAGCTAATAATAATATTTTTAGACATGGAATTCCACCCCGAATCACATTCTAGCATCCGTTATTACATTTGAGAAAAAAAATTTTTTTTGCTCCTGGGCAGCTTTTTTTCTGACCGCGGCATCACGCGTTTTCTTCCTCGGGCAGCAAAAACACTCGATTTTTAAAAACAGCTAATAATAATATTTTTAGACATGGAATTCCACCCCGAATCACATTCTAGCATCCGTTATTATATTTGAGAAAAAAAATTTTTTTTGCTCCTGGGCAGCTTTTTTTCTGACCGCGGCATCACGCGTTTTCTTCCTCGGGCAGCAAAAACACTCGATTTTTAAAAACAGCTAATAATAATATTTTTAGACATGGAATTCCACCCCGAATCACATTCTAGCATCCGTTATTACATTTGAGAAAAAAAATTTTTTTTGCACCTGGGCAGCTTTTTTTCTGACCGCGGCATCACGCGTTTTCTTCCTCGGGCAGCAAAAACACTCGATTTTTAAAAACAGCTAATAATAATATTTTTAGACATGCAATTCCACCCCGAATCACATTCTAGCATCCGTTATTACATTTGAGAAAAAAAATTTTTTTTGCTCCTGGGCAGCTTTTTTTCTGACCGCGGCATCACGCGTTTTCTTCCTCGGGCAGCAAAAACACTCGATTTTTAAAAACAGCTAATAATAATATTTTTAGACATGGAATTCCACCCCGAATCACATTCTAGTATCCGTTATTACATTTGAGAAAAAAAAATTTTTGCACCTGGGCAGCTTTTTTTCTGACCGCGGCATCACGCGTTTTCTTCCTCGGGCAGCAAAAACACTCGATTTTTAAAAACAGCTAATAATAATATTTTTAGACATGGAATTCCACCCCGAATCACATTCTAGCATCCGTTATTACATTTGAGAAAAAAAATTTTTTTTGCTCCTGGGCAGCTTTTTTTCTGACCGCGGCATCACGCGTTTTCTTCCTCGGGCAGCAAAAACACTCGATTTTTAAAAACAGCTAATAATAATATTTTTAGACATGGAATTCCACCCCGAATCACATTCTAGCATCCGTTATTACATTTGAGAAAAAAAATTTTTTTTGCTCCTGGGCAGCTTTTTTTCTGACCGCGGCATCACGCGTTTTCTTCCTCGGGCAGCAAAAACACTCGATTTTTAAAAACAGCTAATAATAATATTTTTAGACATGCAATTCCACCCCGAATCACATTCTAGCATCCGTTATTACATTTGAGAAAAAAAATTTTTTTTGCTCCTGGGCAGCTTTTTTTCTGACCGCGGCATCACGCGTTTTCTTCCTCGGGCAGCAAAAACACTCGATTTTTAAAAACAGCTAATAATAATATTTTTAGACATGGAATTCCACCCCGAATCACATTCTAGCATCCGTTATTACATTTGAGAAAAAAAAATTTTTGCACCTGGGCAGCTTTTTTTCTGACCGCGGCATCACGCGTTTTCTTCCTCGGGCAGCAAAAACACTCGATTTTTAAAAACAGCTAATAATAATATTTTTAGACATGGAATTCCACCCCGAATCACATTCTAGCATCCGTTATTACATTTGAGAAAAAAAATTTTTTTTGCTCCTGGGCAGCTTTTTTTCTGACCGCGGCATCACGCGTTTTCTTCCTCGGGCCGCAAAAACACTCGATTTTTAAAAACAGCTAATAATAATATTTTTAGACATGGAATTCCACCCCGAATCACATTCTAGCATCCGTTATTACATTTGAGAAAAAAAATTTTTTTTGCTCCTGGGCAGCTTTTTTTCTGACCGCGGCATCACGCGTTTTCTTCCTCGGGCAGCAAAAACACTCGATTTTTAAAAACAGCTAATAATAATATTTTTAGACATGGAATTCCACCCCGAATCACATTCTAGCATCCGTTATTACATTTGAGAAAAAAAAATTTTTTTGCTCCTGGGCAGCTTTTTTTCTGACCGCGGCATCACGCGTTTTCTTCCTCGGGCAGCAAAAACACTCGATTTTTAAAAACAGCTAATAATAATATTTTTAGACATGGAATTCCACCCCGAATCACATTCTAGCATCTGTTATTACATTTGAGAAAAAAAATTTTTTTTGCACCTGGGCAGCTTTTTTTCTGACCGCGGCATCACGCGTTTTCTTCCTCGGGCAGCAAAAACACTCGATTTTTAAAAACAGCTAATAATAATATTTTTAGACATGGAATTCCACCCCGAATCACATTCTAGCATCTGTTATTACATTTGAGAAAAAAATTTTTTTGCACCTGGGCAGCTTTTTTTCTGACCGCGGCATCACGCGTTTTCTTCCTCGGGCAGCAAAAACACTCGATTTTTAAAAACAGCTAATAATAATATTTTTAGACATGGAATTCCACCCCGAATCACATTCTAGCATCCGTTATTACATTTGAGAAAAAAAATTTTTTTTGCTCCTGGGCAGCTTTTTTTCTGACCGCGGCATCACGCGTTTTCTTCCTCGGGCAGCAAAAACACTCGATTTTTAAAAACAGCTAATAATAATATTTTTAGACATGGAATTCCACCCCGAATCACATTCTAGCATCCGTTATTACATTTGAGAAAAAAAAATTTTTTTGCTCCTGGGCAGCTTTTTTTCTGACCGCGGCATCACGCGTTTTCTTCCTCGGGCAGCAAAAACACTCGATTTTTAAAAACAGCTAATAATAATATTTTTAGACATGGAATTCCACCCCGAATCACATTCTAGCATCTGTTATTACATTTGAGAAAAAAAATTTTTTTTGCACCTGGGCAGCTTTTTTTCTGACCGCGGCATCACGCGTTTTCTTCCTCGGGCAGCAAAAACACTCGATTTTTAAAAACAGCTAATAATAATATTTTTAGACATGGAATTCCACCCCGAATCACATTCTAGCATCCGTTATTACATTTGAGAAAAAAAAATTTTTTTTGCTCCTGGGCAGCTTTTTTTCTGACCGCGGCATCACGCGTTTTCTTCCTCGGGCAGCAAAAACACTCGATTTTTAAAAACAGCTAATAATAATATTTTTAGACATGGAATTCCACCCCGAATCACATTCTAGCATCTGTTATTACATTTGAGAAAAAAATTTTTTTGCACCTGGGCAGCTTTTTTTCTGACCGCGGCATCACGCGTTTTCTTCCTCGGGCAGCAAAAACACTCGATTTTTAAAAACAGCTAATAATAATATTTTTAGACATGGAATTCCACCCCGAATCACATTCTAGCATCCGTTATTACATTTGAGAAAAAAAATTTTTTTTGCTCCTGGGCAGCTTTTTTTCTGACCGCGGCATCACGCGTTTTCTTCCTCGGGCCGCAAAAACACTCGATTTTTAAAAACAGTTAATAATAATATTTTTAAACATGGAATTCCACCCCGAATCACATTCTAGCATCCGTTATTACATTTGAGAAAAAAAAAATTTTTGCTCCTGGGCAGTTTTTTTTCTGACCGCGGCATCACGCGTTTTCTTCCTCGGGCCGCAAAAACACTCGATTTTTAAAAACAGCTAATAATAATATTTTTAGACATGGAATTCCACCCCGAATCACATTCTAGCATCCGTTATTACATTTGAGAAAAAAAATTTTTTTTGCTCCTAGGCAGCTTTTTTTCTGACCGCGGCATCACGCGTTTTCTTCCTCGGGCAGCAAAAACACTCGACTTTTAAAAACAGTTAATAATAATATTTTTAGACATGGAATTCCACCCCGAATCACATTCTAGCATCCGTTATTACATTTGAGAAAAAAAATTTTTTTGCACCTGGGCAGCTTTTTTTCTGACCGCGGCATCACGCGTTTTCTTCCTCGGGCAGCAAAAACACTCGATTTTTAAAAACAGCTAATAATAATATTTTTAGACATGGAATTCCACCCCGAATCACATTCTAGCATCCATTATTACATTTGAGAAAAAAAAATTTTTTTGCTCCTGGGCAGCTTTTTTTCTGACCGCGGCATCACGCGTTTTCTTCCTCGGGCCGCAAAAACACTCGATTTTAAAAAACAGCTAATAATAATATTTTTAGACATGGAATTCCACCCCGAATCACATTCTAGCATCCGTTATTACATTTGAGAAAAAAAAAATTTTTTGCTCCTGGGCAGCTTTTTTTCTGACCGCGGCATCACGCGTTTTCTTCCTCGGGCAGCAAAAACACTCGATTTTTAAAAAAAGATAATAATAATATTTTTAGACATGGAATTCCACCCCGAATCACATTCTAGCATCTGTTATTACATTTGAGAAAAAAAATTTTTTTTGCACCTGGGCAGCTTTTTTTCTGACCGCGGCATCACGCGTTTTCTTCCTCGGGCCGCAAAAACACTCGATTTTAAAAAACAGCTAATAATAATATTTTTAGACATGGAATTCCACCCCGAATCACATTCTAGCATCCGTTATTACATTTGAGAAAAAAAAGTTTTTTGCACCTGGGCAGCTTTTTTTCTGACCGCGGCATCACGCGTTTTCTTCCTCGGGCAGCAAAAACACTCGATTTTTAAAAAAAGATAATAATAATATTTTTAGACATGGAATTCCACCCCGAATCACATTCTAGCATCTGTTATTACATTTGAGAAAAAAAATTTTTTTTGCACCTGGGCAGCTTTTTTTCTGACCGCGGCATCACGCGTTTTCTTCCTCGGGCAGCAAAAACACTCGATTTTTAAAAACAGCTAATAATAATATTTTTAGACATGGAATTCCACCCCGAATCACATTCTAGCATCCGTTATTACATTTGAGAAAAAAAATTTTTTTTGCTCCTGGGCAGCTTTTTTTCTGACCGCGGCATCACGCGTTTTCTTCCTCGGGCAGCAAAAACACTCGATTTTTAAAAACAGCTAATAATAATATTTTTAGACATGGAATTCCACCCCGAATCACATTCTAGCATCCGTTATTACATTTGAGAAAAAAAATTTTTTGCACCTGGGCAGCTTTTTTTCTGACCGCGGCATCACGCGTTTTCTCCCTCGGGCAGCAAAAACACTCGATTTTTAAAAACAGCTAATAATAATATTTTTAGACATGGAATTCCACCCCGAATCACATTCTAGCATCCGTTATTACATTTGAGAAAAAAAATTTTTTTTGCTCCTGGGCAGCTTTTTTTCTGACCGCGGCATCACGCGTTTTCTTCCTCGGGCCGCAAAAACACTCGATTTTCAAAAACAGTTAATAATAATATTTTTAAACATGGAATTCCACCCCGAATCACATTCTAGCATCCGTTATTACATTTGAGAAAAAAAAATTTTTTGCTCCTGGGCAGTTTTTTTTCTGACCGCGGCATCACGCGTTTTCTTCCTCGGGCCGCAAAAACACTCGATTTTTAAAAACAGCTAATAATAATATTTTTAGACATGGAATTCCACCCCGAATCACATTCTAGCATCCGTTATTACATTTGAGAAAAAAAATTTTTTTTGCTCCTAGGCAGCTTTTTTTCTGACCGCGGCATCACGCGTTTTCTTCCTCGGGCAGCAAAAACACTCGACTTTTAAAAACAGTTAATAATAATATTTTTAGACATGGAATTCCACCCCGAATCACATTCTAGCATCCGTTATTACATTTGAGAAAAAAAATTTTTTTTGCTCCTGGGCAGCTTTTTTTCTGACGCCTGTTCTTCCTCGGGCAGCAAAAACACTCGATTTTTAAAAACAGTTAATAATAATATTTTTAGACATGGAATTCCACCCCGAATCACATTCTAGCATCCGTTATTACATTTGAGAAAAAAAATTTTTTTGCTCCTGGGCAGCTTTTTTTCTGACCGCGGCATCACGCGTTTTCTTCCTCGGGCAGCAAAAACACTCGATTTTTAAAAACAGCTAATAATAATATTTTTAGACATGGAATTCCACCCCGAATCACATTCTAGCATCCGTTATTACATTTGACAAAAAAAAAATTTTTTTGCTCCTGGGCAGCTTTTTTTCTGACCGTGGCATCACGCGTTTTCTTCCTCGGGAAGCAAAAACACTCGATTTTTAAAAACAGCTAATAATAATATTTTTAGACATGGAATTCCACCCCGAATCACATTCTAGCATCCGTTATTACATTCGAGGAAAAAAAAATTTTTGTTCCTGGGCAGCTTTTTTTCTGACCGCGGCATCACGCGTTTTCTTCCTCGGGCAGCAAAAACACTCGATTTTTAAAAACAGCTAATAATAATATTTTTAGACATGGAATTCCACCCCGAATCACATTCTAGCATCCGTTATTACATTTGAGAAAAAAAATTTTTTTTGCTCCTGGGCAGCTTTTTTTCTGACCGCGGCATCACGCGTTTTCTTCCTCGGGCCGCAAAAACACTCGATTTTTAAAAACAGCTAATAATAATATTTTTAGACATGGAATTCCACCCCGAATCACATTCTAGCATCCGTTATTACATTTGACAAAAAAAAAATTTTTTTGCTCCTGGGCAACTTTTTTTCTGACCGTGGCATCACGCGTTTTCTTCCTCGGGAAGCAAAAACACTCGATTTTTAAAAACAGCTAATAATAATATTTTTAGACATGGAATTCCACCCCGAATCACATTCTAGCATCCGTTATTACATTCGAGGAAAAAAAAATTTTTGTTCCTGGGCAGCTTTTTTTCTGACCGCGGCATCACGCGTTTTCTTCCTCGGGCAGCAAAAACACTCGATTTTTAAAAACAGCTAATAATAATATTTTTAGACATGGAATTCCACCACGAATCACATTCTAGCATCCATTATTACATTTGAGAAAAAAAATTTTTTTTGCTCCTGGGCAGCTTTTTTTCTGACCGCGGCATCACGCGTTTTCTTCCTCGGGCAGCAAAAACACTCGATTTTTAAAAACAGCTAATAATAATATTTTTAGACATGGAATTCCACCCCGAATCACATTCTAGCATCCGTTATTACATTTGAGAAAAAAAAATTTTTTTGCTCCTGGGCAGCTTTTTTTCTGACCGCGGCATCACGCGTTTTCTTCCTCGGGCAGCAAAAACACTCGATTTTTAAAAACAGCTAATAATAATATTTTTAGACATGGAATTCCACCCCGAATCACATTCTAGCATCTGTTATTACATTTGAGAAAAAAAATTTTTTTTGCACCTGGGCAGCTTTTTTTCTGACCGCGGCATCACGCGTTTTCTTCCTCGGGCAGCAAAAACACTCGATTTTTAAAAACAGCTAATAATAATATTTTTAGACATGGAATTCCACCCCGAATCACATTCTAGCATCCGTTATTACATTTGAGAAAAAAAAATTTTTTTTGCTCCTGGGCAGCTTTTTTTCTGACCGCGGCATCACGCGTTTTCTTCCTCGGGCAGCAAAAACACTCGATTTTTAAAAACAGCTAATAATAATATTTTTAGACATGGAATTCCACCCCGAATCACATTCTAGCATCTGTTATTACATTTGAGAAAAAAATTTTTTTGCACCTGGGCAGCTTTTTTTCTGACCGCGGCATCACGCGTTTTCTTCCTCGGGCAGCAAAAACACTCGATTTTTAAAAACAGCTAATAATAATATTTTTAGACATGGAATTCCACCCCGAATCACATTCTAGCATCCGTTATTACATTTGAGAAAAAAAATTTTTTTTGCTCCTGGGCAGCTTTTTTTCTGACCGCGGCATCACGCGTTTTCTTCCTCGGGCCGCAAAAACACTCGATTTTTAAAAACAGTTAATAATAATATTTTTAAACATGGAATTCCACCCCGAATCACATTCTAGCATCCGTTATTACATTTGAGAAAAAAAAAATTTTTGCTCCTGGGCAGTTTTTTTTCTGACCGCGGCATCACGCGTTTTCTTCCTCGGGCCGCAAAAACACTCGATTTTTAAAAACAGCTAATAATAATATTTTTAGACATGGAATTCCACCCCGAATCACATTCTAGCATCCGTTATTACATTTGAGAAAAAAAATTTTTTTTGCTCCTAGGCAGCTTTTTTTCTGACCACGGCATCACGCGTTTTCTTCCTCGGGCAGCAAAAACACTCGATTTTTAAAAACAGCTAATAATAATATTTTTAGACATGGAATTCCACCCCGAATCACATTCTAGCATCCGTTATTACATTTGAGAAAAAAAATTTTTTTTGCTCCTGGGCAGCTTATTTTCTGACCGCGGCATCACGCGTTTTCTTCCTCGGGCAGCAAAAACACTCGATTTTTAAAAATAGTTAATAATAATATTTTTAGACATGGAATTCCACCCCGAATCACATTCTAGCATCCGTTATTACATTTGAGAAAAAAAATTTTTTTGCACCTGGGCAGCTTTTTTTCTGACCGCGGCATCATGCGTTTTCTTCCTCGGGCAGCAAAAACACTCGATTTTTAAAAACAGCTAATAATAATATTTTTAGACATGGAATTCCACCCCGAATCATATTCTAGCATCCATTATTACATTTGAGAAAAAAAATTTTTTTTGCTCCTGGGCAGCTTTTTTTCTGACCGCGGCATCACGCGTTTTCTTCCTCGGGCCGCAAAAACACTCGATTTTAAAAAACAGCTAATAATAATATTTTTAGACATGGAATTCCACCCCGAATCACATTCTAGCATCCGTTATTACATTTGAGAAAAAAAAAATTTTTTGCTCCTGGGCAGCTTTTTTTCTGACCGCGGCATCACGCGTTTTCTTCCTCGGGCAGCAAAAACACTCGATTTTTAAAAACAGCTAATAATAATATTTTTAGACATGGAATTCCACCCCGAATCACATTCTAGCATCCGTTATTACATTTGAGAAAAAAAAGTTTTTTGCACCTGGGCAGCTTTTTTTCTGACCGCGGCATCACGCGTTTTCTTCCTCGGGCCGCAAAAACACTCGATTTTTAAAAAAAGATAATAATAATATTTTTAGACATGGAATTCCACCCCGAATCACATTCTAGCATCTGTTATTACATTTGAGAAAAAAAATTTTTTTTGCACCTGGGCAGCTTTTTTTCTGACCGCGGCATCACGCGTTTTCTTCCTCGGGCAGCAAAAACACTCGATTTTTAAAAACAGCTAATAATAATATTTTTAGACATGGAATTCCACCCCGAATCACATTCTAGCATCCGTTATTACATTTGAGAAAAAAAATTTTTTTTGCTCCTGGGCAGCTTTTTTTCTGACCGCGGCATCACGCGTTTTCTTCCTCGGGCAGCAAAAACACTCGATTTTTAAAAACAGCTAATAATAATATTTTTAGACATGGAATTCCACCCCGAATCACATTCTAGCATCCGTTATTACATTTGAGAAAAAAAATTTTTTGCACCTGGGCAGCTTTTTTTCTGACCGCGGCATCACGCGTTTTCTCCCTCGGGCAGCAAAAACACTCGATTTTTAAAAACAGCTAATAATAATATTTTTAGACATGGAATTCCACCCCGAATCACATTCTAGCATCCGTTATTACATTTGAGAAAAAAAATTTTTTTTGCTCCTGGGCAGCTTTTTTTCTGACCGCGGCATCACGCGTTTTCTTCCTCGGGCCGCAAAAACACTCGTTTTTCAAAAACAGTTAATAATAATATTTTTAAACATGGAATTCCACCCCGAATCACATTCTAGCATCCGTTATTACATTTGAGAAAAAAAAATTTTTTGCTCCTGGGCAGTTTTTTTTCTGACCGCGGCATCACGCGTTTTCTTCCTCGGGCCGCAAAAACACTCGATTTTTAAAAACAGCTAATAATAATATTTTTAGACATGGAATTCCACCCCGAATCACATTCTAGCATCCGTTATTACATTTGAGAAAAAAAATTTTTTTTGCTCCTGGGCAGCTTTTTTTCTGACCGCGGCATCACGCGTTTTCTTCCTCGGGCAGCAAAAACACTCGATTTTTAAAAACAGCTAATAATAATATTTTTAGACATGGAATTCCACCCCGAATCACATTCTAGCATCCGTTATTACATTTGAGAAAAAAAATTTTTTTTGCTCCTGGGCAGCTTTTTTTCTGACGCCTTTTCTTCCTCGGGCAGCAAAAACACTCGATTTTTAAAAACAGTTAATAATAATATTTTTACACATGGAATTCCACCCCGAATCACATTCTAGCATCCGTTATTACATTTGAGAAAAAAAATTTTTTTGCTCCTGGGCAGCTTTTTTTCTGACCGCGGCATCACGCGTTTTCTTCCTCGGGCAGCAAAAACACTCGATTTTTAAAAACAGCTAATAATAATATTTTTAGACATGGAATTCCACCCCGAATCACATTCTAGCATCCGTTATTACATTTGACAAAAAAAAAATTTTTTTGCTCCTGGGCAGCTTTTTTTCTGACCGTGGCATCACGCGTTTTCTTCCTCGGGAAGCAAAAACACTCGATTTTTAAAAACAGCTAATAATAATATTTTTAGACATGGAATTCCACCCCGAATCACATTCTAGCATCCGTTATTACATTCGAGGAAAAAAAAATTTTTGTTCCTGGGCAGCTTTTTTTCTGACCGCGGCATCACGCGTTTTCTTCCTCGGGCAGCAAAAACACTCGATTTTTAAAAACAGCTAATAATAATATTTTTAGACATGGAATTCCACCACGAATCACATTCTAGCATCCATTATTACATTTGAGAAAAAAATTTTTTTTTGCTCCTGGGCAGCTTTTTTTCTGACCGCGGCATCACGCGTTTTCTTCCTCGGGCAGCAAAAACACTCGATTTTTAAAAACAGCTAATAATAATATTTTTAGACATGGAATTCCACCCCGAATCACATTCTAGCATCCGTTATTACATTTGAGAAAAAACATTTTTTTGCTCCTGGGCAGCTTTTTTTCTGACCGCGGCATCACGCGTTTTCTTCCTCGGGCAGCAAAAACACTCGATTTTTAAAAACAGCTAATAATAATATTTTTAGACATGGAATTCCACCCCGAATCACATTCTAGCATCCGTTATTATATTTGAGAAAAAAAATTTTTTTTGCTCCTGGGCAGCTTTTTTTCTGACCATGGCATCACGCGTTTTCTTCCTCGGGCAGCAAAAACACTCGATTTTTAAAACCAGCTAATAATAATATTTTTAGACATGGAATTCCACCCCGAATCACATTCTAGCATCCGTTATTATATTTGAGAAAAAAAAATTTTTTTGCTCCTGGGCAGCTTTTTTTCTGACCGCGGCATCACGCGTTTTCTTCCTCGGGCCGCAAAAACACTCGATTTTTAAAAACAGCTAATAATAATATTTTTAGACATGGAATTCCACCCCGAATCACATTCTAGCATCCGTTATTACATTTGAGAAAAAAAATTTTTTTTGCTCCTGGGCAGCTTTTTTTCTGACCGCGGCATCACGCGTTTTCTTCCTCGGGCAGCAAAAACACTCGATTTTTAAAAACAGCTAATAATAATATTTTTAGACATGGAATTCCACCCCGAATCACATTCTAGCATCCGTTATTACATTTGAGAAAAAAAAAATTTTTTGCTCCTGGGCAGCTTTTTTTCTGACCGCGGCATCACGCGTTTTCTTCCTCGGGCAGCAAAATCACTCGATTTTTAAAAACAGCTAATAATAATATTTTTAGACATGGAATTCCACCCCGAATCACATTCTAGCATCCGTTATTACATTTGAGAAAAAAAATTTTTTTTGCTCCTGGGCAGCTTTTTTTCTGACCGCGGCATCACGCGTTTTCTTCCTCGGGCAGCAAAAACACTCGATTTTTAAAAACAGCTAATAATAATATTTTTAGACATGGAATTTCACCCCGAATCACATTCTAGCATCCGTTATTACATTTGAGAAAAAAAATTTTTTTTGCTCCTGGGCAGCTTTTTTTCTGACCGCGGCATCACGCGTTTTCTTCCTCGGGCAGCAAAAACACTCGATTTTTAAAAACAGCTAATAATAATATTTTTAGACATGGAATTCCACCCCGAATCACATTCTAGCATCCGTTATTACATTTGAGAAAAAAAATTTTTTTTGCTCCTGGGCAGCTTTTTTTCTGACCGCGGCATCACGCGTTTTCTTCCTCGGGCAGCAAAAACACTCGATTTTTAAAAACAGCTAATAATAATATTTATAGACATGCAATTCCACCCCGAATCACATTCTAGCATCCGTTATTACATTTGAGAAAAAAAATTTTTTTTCCTCCTGGGCAGCTTTTTTTCTGACCGCGGCATCACGCGTTTTCTTCCTCGGGCAGCAAAAACACTCGATTTTTAAAAACAGCTAATAATAATATTTTTAGACATGGAATTCCACCCCGAATCACATTCTAGCATCCGTTATTACATTTGAGAAAAAAAATTTTTTTTGCTCCTGGGCAGCTTTTTTTCTGACCGCGGCATCACGCGTTTTCTTCCTCGGGCAGCAAAAACACTCGATTTTTAAAAACAGCTAATAATAATATTTTTAGACATGGAATTTCACCCCGAATCACATTCTAGCATCCGTTATTACATTTGAGAAAAAAAATTTTTTTTGCTCCTGGGCAGCTTTTTTTCTGACCGCGGCATCACGCGTTTTCTTCCTCGGGCAGCAAAAACACTCGATTTTTAAAAACAGCTAATAATAATATTTTTAGACATGGAATTCCACCCCGAATCACATTCTAGCATCCGTTATTACATTTGAGAAAAAAAATTTTTTTTGCTCCTGGGCAGCTTTTTTTCTGACCGCGGCATCACGCGTTTTCTTCCTCGGGCAGCAAAAACACTCGATTTTTAAAAACAGCTAATAATAATATTTTTAGACATGCAATTCCACCCCGAATCACATTCTAGCATCCGTTATTACATTTGAGAAAAAAAATTTTTTTTGCTCCTGGGCAGCTTTTTTTCTGACCGCGGCATCACGCGTTTTCTTCCTCGGGCAGCAAAAACACTCGATTTTTAAAAACAGCTAATAATAATATTTTTAGACATGGAATTCCACCCCGAATCACATTCTAGCATCCGTTATTACATTTGAGAAAAAAAAATTTTTGCACCTGGGCAGCTTTTTTTCTGACCGCGGCATCACGCGTTTTCTTCCTCGGGCAGCAAAAACACTCGATTTTTAAAAACAGCTAATAATAATATTTTTAGACATGGAATTCCACCCCGAATCACATTCTAGCATCCGTTATTACATTTGAGAAAAAAAATTTTTTTTGCTCCTGGGCAGCTTTTTTTCTGACCGCGGCATCACGCGTTTTCTTCCTCGGGCCGCAAAAACACTCGATTTTTAAAAACAGCTAATAATAATATTTTTAGACATGGAATTCCACCCCGAATCACATTCTAGCATCCGTTATTACATTTGAGAAAAAAAATTTTTTTTGCTCCTGGGCAGCTTTTTTTCTGACCGCGGCATCACGCGTTTTCTTCCTCGGGCAGCAAAAACACTCGATTTTTAAAAACAGCTAATAATAATATTTTTAGACATGGAATTCCACCCCGAATCACATTCTAGCATCCGTTATTACATTTGAGAAAAAAAAAATTTTTTGCTCCTGGGCAGCTTTTTTTCTGACCGCGGCATCACGCGTTTTCTTCCTCGGGCAGCAAAAACACTCGATTTTTAAAAACAGCTAATAATAATATTTTTAGACATGGAATTCCACCCCGAATCACATTCTAGCATCTGTTATTACATTTGAGAAAAAAAATTTTTTTTGCACCTGGGCAGCTTTTTTTCTGACCGCGGCATCACGCGTTTTCTTCCTCGGGCAGCAAAAACACTCGATTTTTAAAAACAGCTAATAATAATATTTTTAGACATGGAATTCCACCCCGAATCACATTCTAGCATCCGTTATTACATTTGAGAAAAAAAAATTTTTTTTGCTCCTGGGCAGCTTTTTTTCTGACCGCGGCATCACGCGTTTTCTTCCTCGGGCAGCAAAAACACTCGATTTTTAAAAACAGCTAATAATAATATTTTTAGACATGGAATTCCACCCCGAATCACATTCTAGCATCTGTTATTACATTTGAGAAAAAAATTTTTTTGCACCTGGGCAGCTTTTTTTCTGACCGCGGCATCACGCGTTTTCTTCCTCGGGCAGCAAAAACACTCGATTTTTAAAAACAGCTAATAATAATATTTTTAGACATGGAATTCCACCCCGAATCACATTCTAGCATCCGTTATTACATTTGAGAAAAAAAATTTTTTTTGCTCCTGGGCAGCTTTTTTTCTGACCGCGGCATCACGCGTTTTCTTCCTCGGGCCGCAAAAACACTCGATTTTTAAAAACAGTTAATAATAATATTTTTAAACATGGAATTCCACCCCGAATCACATTCTAGCATCCGTTATTACATTTGAGAAAAAAAAAATTTTTGCTCCTGGGCAGTTTTTTTTCTGACCGCGGCATCACGCGTTTTCTTCCTCGGGCAGCAAAAACACTCGATTTTTAAAAACAGCTAATAATAATATTTTTAGACATGGAATTCCACCCCGAATCACATTCTAGCATCCGTTATTACATTTGAGAAAAAAAATTTTTTTTGCTCCTGGGCAGCTTTTTTTCTGACCGCGGCATCACGCGTTTTCTTCCTCGGGCAGCAAAAACACTCGATTTTTAAAAACAGCTAATAATAATATTTTTAGACATGGAATTCCACCCCGAATCACATTCTAGCATCCGTTATTACATTTGAGAAAAAAAATTTTTTGCACCTGGGCAGCTTTTTTTCTGACCGCGGCATCACGCGTTTTCTCCCTCGGGCAGCAAAAACACTCGATTTTTAAAAACAGCTAATAATAATATTTTTAGACATGGAATTCCACCCCGAATCACATTCTAGCATCCGTTATTACATTTGAGAAAAAAAATTTTTTTTGCTCCTGGGCAGCTTTTTTTCTGACCGCGGCATCACGCGTTTTCTTCCTCGGGCCGCAAAAACACTCGATTTTCAAAAACAGTTAATAATAATATTTTTAAACATGGAATTCCACCCCGAATCACATTCTAGCATCCGTTATTACATTTGAGAAAAAAAAATTTTTTGCTCCTGGGCAGTTTTTTTTCTGACCGCGGCATCACGCGTTTTCTTCCTCGGGCCGCAAAAACACTCGATTTTTAAAAACAGCTAATAATAATATTTTTAGACATGGAATTCCACCCCGAATCACATTCTAGCATCCGTTATTACATTTGAGAAAAAAAATTTTTTTTGCTCCTAGGCAGCTTTTTTTCTGACGCCTGTTCTTCCTCGGGCAGCAAAAACACTCGATTTTTAAAAACAGTTAATAATAATATTTTTAGACATGGAATTCCACCCCGAATCACATTCTAGCATCCGTTATTACATTTGAGAAAAAAAATTTTTTTGCTCCTGGGCAGCTTTTTTTCTGACCGCGGCATCACGCGTTTTCTTCCTCGGGCAGCAAAAACACTCGATTTTTAAAAACAGCTAATAATAATATTTTTAGACATGGAATTCCACCCCGAATCACATTCTAGCATCCGTTATTACATTTGACAAAAAAAAAATTTTTTTGCTCCTGGGCAGCTTTTTTTCTGACCGTGGCATCACGCGTTTTCTTCCTCGGGAAGCAAAAACACTCGATTTTTAAAAACAGCTAATAATAATATTTTTAGACATGGAATTCCACCCCGAATCACATTCTAGCATCCGTTATTACATTCGAGGAAAAAAAAATTTTTGTTCCTGGGCAGCTTTTTTTCTGACCGCGGCATCACGCGTTTTCTTCCTCGGGCAGCAAAAACACTCGATTTTTAAAAACAGCTAATAATAATATTTTTAGACATGGAATTCCACCCCGAATCACATTCTAGCATCCGTTATTACATTTGAGAAAAAAAATTTTTTTTGCTCCTGGGCAGCTTTTTTTCTGACCGCGGCATCACGCGTTTTCTTCCTCGGGCCGCAAAAACACTCGATTTTTAAAAACAGCTAATAATAATATTTTTAGACATGGAATTCCACCCCGAATCACATTCTAGCATCCGTTATTACATTTGACAAAAAAAAAATTTTTTTGCTCCTGGGCAGCTTTTTTTCTGACCGTGGCATCACGCGTTTTCTTCCTCGGGAAGCAAAAACACTCGATTTTTAAAAACAGCTAATAATAATATTTTTAGACATGGAATTCCACCCCGAATCACATTCTAGCATCCGTTATTACATTCGAGGAAAAAAAAATTTTTGTTCCTGGGCAGCTTTTTTTCTGACCGCGGCATCACGCGTTTTCTTCCTCGGGCAGCAAAAACACTCGATTTTTAAAAACAGCTAATAATAATATTTTTAGACATGGAATTCCACCACGAATCACATTCTAGCATCCATTATTACATTTGAGAAAAAAAATTTTTTTTGCTCCTGGGCAGCTTTTTTTCTGACCGCGGCATCACGCGTTTTCTTCCTCGGGCAGCAAAAACACTCGATTTTTAAAAACAGCTAATAATAATATTTTTAGACATGGAATTCCACCCCGAATCACATTCTAGCATCCGTTATAACATTTGAGAAAAAAAAATTTTTTTGCTCCTGGGCAGCTTTTTTTCTGACCGCGGCATCACGCGTTTTCTTCCTCGGGCAGCAAAAACACTCGATTTTTAAAAACAGCTAATAATAATATTTTTAGACATGGAATTCCACCCCGAATCACATTCTAGCATCTGTTATTACATTTGAGAAAAAAAATTTTTTTTGCACCTGGGCAGCTTTTTTTCTGACCGCGGCATCACGCGTTTTCTTCCTCGGGCAGCAAAAACACTCGATTTTTAAAAACAGCTAATAATAATATTTTTAGACATGGAATTCCACCCCGAATCACATTCTAGCATCCGTTATTACATTTGAGAAAAAAAAATTTTTTTTGCTCCTGGGCAGCTTTTTTTCTGACCGCGGCATCACGCGTTTTCTTCCTCGGGCAGCAAAAACACTCGATTTTTAAAAACAGCTAATAATAATATTTTTAGACATGGAATTCCACCCCGAATCACATTCTAGCATCTGTTATTACATTTGAGAAAAAAATTTTTTTGCACCTGGGCAGCTTTTTTTCTGACCGCGGCATCACGCGTTTTCTTCCTCGGGCAGCAAAAACACTCGATTTTTAAAAACAGCTAATAATAATATTTTTAGACATGGAATTCCACCCCGAATCACATTCTAGCATCCGTTATTACATTTGAGAAAAAAAATTTTTTTTTGCTCCTGGGCAGCTTTTTTTCTGACCGCGGCATCACGCGTTTTCTTCCTCGGGCCGCAAAAACACTCGATTTTTAAAAACAGTTAATAATAATATTTTTAAACATGGAATTCCACCCCGAATCACATTCTAGCATCCGTTATTACATTTGAGAAAAAAAAAATTTTTGCTCCTGGGCAGTTTTTTTTCTGACCGCGGCATCACGCGTTTTCTTCCTCGGGCCGCAAAAACACTCGATTTTTAAAAACAGCTAATAATAATATTTTTAGACATGGAATTCCACCCCGAATCACATTCTAGCATCCGTTATTACATTTGAGAAAAAAAATTTTTTTTGCTCCTAGGCAGCTTTTTTTCTGACCGCGGCATCACGCGTTTTCTTCCTCGGGCAGCAAAAACACTCGATTTTTAAAAACAGCTAATAATAATATTTTTAGACATGGAATTCCACCCCGAATCACATTCTAGCATCTGTTATTACATTTGAGAAAAAAAATTTTTTTTGCACCTGGGCAGCTTTTTTTCTGACCGCGGCATCACGCATTTTCTTCCTCGGGCAGCAAAAACACTCGATTTTTAAAAACAGCTAATAATAATATTTTTAGACATGGAATTCCACCCCGAATCACATTCTAGCATCCGTTATTACATTTGAGAAAAAAAATTTTTTTTGCTCCTGGGCAGCTTTTTTTCTGACCGCGGCATCACGCGTTTTCTTCCTCGGGCAGCAAAAACACTCGATTTTTAAAAACAGCTAATAATAATATTTTTAGACATGGAATTCCACCCCGAATCACATTCTAGCATCCGTTATTACATTTGAGAAAAAAAATTTTTTGCACCTGGGCAGCTTTTTTTCTGACCGCGGCATCACGCGTTTTCTCCCTCGGGCAGCAAAAACACTCGATTTTTAAAAACAGCTAATAATAATATTTTTAGACATGGAATTCCACCCCGAATCACATTCTAGCATCCGTTATTACATTTGAGAAAAAAAATTTTTTTTGCTCCTGGGCAGCTTTTTTTCTGACCGCGGCATCACGCGTTTTCTTCCTCGGGCCGCAAAAACACTCGTTTTTCAAAAACAGTTAATAATAATATTTTTAAACATGGAATTCCACCCCGAATCACATTCTAGCATCCGTTATTACATTTGAGAAAAAAAAATTTTTTGCTCCTGGGCAGTTTTTTTTCTGACCGCGGCATCACGCGTTTTCTTCCTCGGGCCGCAAAAACACTCGATTTTTAAAAACAGCTAATAATAATATTTTTAGACATGGAATTCCACCCCGAATCACATTCTAGCATCCGTTATTACATTTGAGAAAAAAAATTTTTTTTGCTCCTGGGCAGCTTTTTTTCTGACCGCGGCATCACGCGTTTTCTTCCTCGGGCAGCAAAAACACTCGATTTTTAAAAACAGCTAATAATAATATTTTTAGACATGGAATTCCACCCCGAATCACATTCTAGCATCCGTTATTACATTTGAGAAAAAAAATTTTTTGCACCTGGGCAGCTTTTTTTCTGACCGCGGCATCACGCGTTTTCTCCCTCGGGCAGCAAAAACACTCGATTTTTAAAAACAGCTAATAATAATATTTTTAGACATGGAATTCCACCCCGAATCACATTCTAGCATCCGTTATTACATTTGAGAAAAAAAATTTTTTTTGCTCCTGGGCAGCTTTTTTTCTGACCGCGGCATCACGCGTTTTCTTCCTCGGGCCGCAAAAACACTCGTTTTTCAAAAACAGTTAATAATAATATTTTTAAACATGGAATTCCACCCCGAATCACATTCTAGCATCCGTTATTACATTTGAGAAAAAAAAATTTTTTGCTCCTGGGCAGTTTTTTTTCTGACCGCGGCATCACGCGTTTTCTTCCTCGGGCCGCAAAAACACTCGATTTTTAAAAACAGCTAATAATAATATTTTTAGACATGGAATTCCACCCCGAATCACATTCTAGCATCCGTTATTACATTTGAGAAAAAAATTTTTTTTTGCTCCTGGGCAGCTTTTTTTCTGACCGCGGCATCACGCGTTTTCTTCCTCGGGCAGCAAAAACACTCGATTTTTAAAAACAGCTAATAATAATATTTTTAGACATGGAATTCCACCCCGAATCACATTCTAGCATCCGTTATTACATTTGAGAAAAAAAATTTTTTTTGCTCCTGGGCAGCTTTTTTTCTGACGCCTTTTCTTCCTCGGGCAGCAAAAACACTCGATTTTTAAAAACAGTTAATAATAATATTTTTACACATGGAATTCCACCCCGAATCACATTCTAGCATCCGTTATTACATTTGAGAAAAAAAATTTTTTTGCTCCTGGGCAGCTTTTTTTCTGACCGCAGGCATCACGCGTTTTCTTCCTCGGGCAGCAAAAACACTCGATTTTTAAAAACAGCTAATAATAATATTTTTAGACATGGAATTCCACCCCGAATCACATTCTAGCATCCGTTATTACATTTGACAAAAAAAAAATTTTTTTGCTCCTGGGCAGCTTTTTTTCTGACCGTGGCATCACGCGTTTTCTTCCTCGGGAAGCAAAAACACTCGATTTTTAAAAACAGCTAATAATAATATTTTTAGACATGGAATTCCACCCCGAATCACATTCTAGCATCCGTTATTACATTCGAGGAAAAAAAAATTTTTGTTCCTGGGCAGCTTTTTTTCTGACCGCGGCATCACGCGTTTTCTTCCTCGGGCAGCAAAAACACTCGATTTTTAAAAACAGCTAATAATAATATTTTTAGACATGGAATTCCACCACGAATCACATTCTAGCATCCATTATTACATTTGAGAAAAAAATTTTTTTTTGCTCCTGGGCAGCTTTTTTTCTGACCGCGGCATCACGCGTTTTCTTCCTCGGGCAGCAAAAACACTCGATTTTTAAAAACAGCTAATAATAATATTTTTAGACATGGAATTCCACCCCGAATCACATTCTAGCATCCGTTATTACATTTGAGAAAAAACATTTTTTTGCTCCTGGGCAGCTTTTTTTCTGACCGCGGCATCACGCGTTTTCTTCCTCGGGCAGCAAAAACACTCGATTTTTAAAAACAGCTAATAATAATATTTTTAGACATGGAATTCCACCCCGAATCACATTCTAGCATCCGTTATTATATTTGAGAAAAAAAAATTTTTTTGCTCCTGGGCAGCTTTTTTTCTGACCGCGGCATCACGCGTTTTCTTCCTCGGGCCGCAAAAACACTCGATTTTTAAAAACAGCTAATAATAATATTTTTAGACATGGAATTCCACCCCGAATCACATTCTAGCATCCGTTATTACATTTGAGAAAAAAAATTTTTTTTGCACCTGGGCAGCTTTTTTTCTGACCGCGGCATCACGCGTTTTCTTCCTCGGGCAGCAAAAACACTCGATTTTTAAAAACAGCTAATAATAATATTTTTAGACATGGAATTCCACCCCGAATCACATTCTAGCATCCGTTATTACATTTGAGAAAAAACATTTTTTTGCTCCTGGGCAGCTTTTTTTCTGACCGCGGCATCACGCGTTTTCTTCCTCGGGCAGCAAAAACACTCGATTTTTAAAAACAGCTAATAATAATATTTTTAGACATGGAATTCCACCCCGAATCACATTCTAGCATCCGTTATTATATTTGAGAAAAAAAAATTTTTTTGCTCCTGGGCAGCTTTTTTTCTGACCGCGGCATCACGCGTTTTCTTCCTCGGGCCGCAAAAACACTCGATTTTTAAAAACAGCTAATAATAATATTTTTAGACATGGAATTCCACCCCGAATCACATTCTAGCATCCGTTATTACATTTGAGAAAAAAAATTTTTTTTGCACCTGGGCAGCTTTTTTTCTGACCGCGGCATCACGCGTTTTCTTCCTCGGGCAGCAAAAACACTCGATTTTTAAAAACAGCTAATAATAATATTTTTAGACATGGAATTCCACCCCGAATCACATTCAAGCATCCGTTATTACATTTGAGAAAAAAAATTTTTTTTGCTCCTGGGCAGCTTTTTTTCTGACCGCGGCATCACGCGTTTTCTTCCTCGGGCAGCAAAAACACTCGATTTTTAAAAACAGCTAATAATAATATTTTTAGACATGGAATTCCACCCCGAATCACAATCTAGCATCCGTTATTACATTTGAGAAAAAAAATTTTTTTTTGCTCCTGGGCAGCTTTTTTGCTGACTGCGACATCACGCGTTTTCTTCCTCGGGCAGCAAAAACACTCGATTTTTAAAAACAGCTAATAATAATATTTTTAGACATAGAATTCCACCCCGAATCACATTCTAGCATCCGTTATTACATTTGAGAAAAAAAATTTTTTTGCACCTGGGCAGGTTTTTTTCTGACCACGGCATCACGCGTTTTCTTCCTCGGGCAGCAAAAACACTCGATTTTTAAAAACAGCTAATAATAATATTTTTAGACATGGAATTCCACCCCGAATCACATTCTAGCATCCGTTATTACATTTGAGAAAAAAATTTTTTTTTGCTCCTGGGCAGCTTTTTTTCTTACTGCGGCATCACGCGTTTTCTTCCTCGGGCAGCAAAAACACTCGATTTTTAAAAACAGCTAATAATAATATTTTTAGACATGGAATTCCACCCCGAATCACATTCTAGCATCCGTTATTACATTTGAGAAAAAAATTTTTTTTGCACCTGGGCAGGTTTTTTTCTGACCACGGCATCACGCGTTTTCTTCCTCGGGCAGCAAAAACACTCGATTTTTAAAAACAGCTAATAATAATATTTTTAGACATGGAATTCCACCCCGAATCACATTCTAGCATCCGTTATTATATTTGAGAAAAAAAAAATTTTTGCTCCTGGGCAGCTTTTTTTCTGACCGCGGCATCACGCGTTTTCTTCCTCGGGCAGCAAAAACACTCGATTTTTAAAAACAGCTAATAATAATATTTTTAGACATGGAATTCCACCCCGAATCACATTCTAGCATCCGTTATTACATTTGAGAAAAAAATTTTTTTTGCACCTGGGCAGGTTTTTTTCTGACCACGGCATCACGCGTTTTCTTCCTCGGGCAGGAAAAAACACTCGATTTTTAAAAACAGCTAATAATAATATTTTTAGACATGGAATTCCACCCCGAATCACATTCTAGCATCCGTTATTATATTTGAGAAAAAAAATTTTTTTGCTCCTGGGCAGCTTTTTTTCTGACCGCGGCATCACGCGTTTTCTTCCTCGGGCAGCAAAAACACTCGATTTTTAAAAACAGCTAATAATAATATTTTTAGACATGGAATTCCACCCCGAATCACATTCTAGCATCCGTTATTACATTTGAGAAAAAAATTTTTTTTTGCTCCTGGGCAGCTTTTTTTCTGACCACGGCATCACGCGTTTTCTTCCTCGGGCAGCAAAAACACTCGATTTTTAAAAACAGCTAATAATAATATTTTTAGACATGGAATTCCACCCCGAATCACATTCTAGCATCCGTTATTATATTTGAGAAAAAAAAAATTTTTGCTCCTGGGCAGCTTTTTTTCTGACCGCGGCATCACGTGTTTTCTTCCTCGGGCAGCAAAAACACTCGATTTTTAAAAACAGCTAATAATAATATTTTTAGACATGGAATTCCACCCCGAATCACATTCTAGCATCCGTTATTACATTTGAGAAAAAAAATTTTTTTTGCTCCTGGGCAGCTTTTTTTCTGACCGCGGCATCACGCGTTTTCTTCCTCGGGCAGCAAAAACACTCGATTTTTAAAAACAGCTAATAATAATATTTTTAGACATGGAATTCCACCCCGAATCACATTCTAGCATCCGTTATTACATTTGAGAAAAAAAAATTTTTTGCACCTGGGCAGCTTTTTTTCTGACCGCGGCATCACGCGTTTTCTTCCTCGGGCAGCAAAAACACTCGATTTTTAAACACAGCTAATAATAATATTTTTAGACATGGAATTCCACCCCGAATCACATTCTAGCATCCGTTATTACATTTGAGAAAAAAAATTTTTTTGCACCTGGGCAGGTTTTTTTCTGACCACGGCATCACGCGTTTTCTTCCTCGGGCAGCAAAAACACTCGATTTTTAAAAACAGCTAATAATAATATTTTTAGACATGGAATTCCACCCCGAATCACATTCTAGCATCCGTTATTACATTTGAGAAAAAAAATTTTTTTTGCTCCTGGGCAGCTTTTTTTCTGACTGCGGCATCACGCGTTTTCTTCCTCGGGCAGCAAAAACACTCGATTTTTAAAAACAGCTAATAATAATATTTTTAGACATGGAATTCCACCCCGAATCACATTCTAGCATCCGTTATTACATTTGAGAAAATAATTTTTTTTGCACCTGGGCAGGTTTTTTTCTGACCACGGAATCACGCGTTTTCTTCCTCGGGCAGCAAAAACACTCGATTTTTAAAAACAGCTAATAATAATATTTTTAGACATGGAATTCCACCCCGAATCACATTCTAGCATCCGTTATTACATTTGAGAAAAAAAAATTTTTTTGCTCCTGGGCAGCTTTTTTTCTGACCGCGGCATCACGTGTTTTCTTCCTCGGGCAGCAAAAACACTTGATTTTTAAAAACAGCTAATAATAATATTTTTAGACATGGAATTCCACCCCGAATCACATTCTGGCATCCGTTATTACATTTGAGAAAAAAAAATTTTTTTGCACCTGGGCAGCTTTTTTTCTGACCGCGGCATCACGCGTTTTCTTCCTCGGGCAGCAAAAACACTCGATTTTTAAAAACAGCTAATAATAATATTTTTAGACATGGAATTCCACCCCGAATCACATTCTAGCATCCGTTATTATATTTGAGAAAAAAAAATTTTTTTGCTCCTGGGCAGCTTTTTTTCTGACCGCGGCATCACGCGTTTTCTTCCTCGGGCAGCAAAAACACTCGATTTTTAAAAACAGCTAATAATAATATTTTTAGACATGGAATTCCACCCCGAATCACATTCTAGCATCCGTTATTACATTTGAGAAAAAAAATTTTTTTTGCTCCTGGGCAGCTTTTTTTCTGACCACGGCATCACGCGTTTTCTTCCTCGGGCAGCAAAAACACTCGATTTTTAAAAACAGCTAATAATAATATTTTTAGACATGGAATTCCACCCCGAATCACATTCTAGCATCCGTTATTATATTTGAGAAAAAAAAAATTTTTTGCTCCTGGGCAGCTTTTTTTCTGACCGCGGCATTACGTGTTTTCTTCCTCGGGCAGCAAAAACACTCGATTTTTAAAAACAGCTAATAATAATATTTTTAGACATGGAATTCCACCCCGAATCACATTCTAGCATCCGTTATTACATTTGAGAAAAAAAATTTTTTTTGCTCCTGGGCAGCTTTTTTTCTGACCGCGGCATCACGCGTTTTCTTCCTCGGGCAGCAAAAACACTCGATTTTTAAAAACAGCTAATAATAATATTTTTAGACATGGAATTCCACCCCGAATCACATTCTAGCATCCGTTATTACATTTGAGAAAAAAAAATTTTTTTTGCTCCTGGGCAGCTTTTTTTCTGACCACGGCATCACGCGTTTTCTTCCTCGGGCAGCAAAAACACTCGATTTTTAAAAACAGCTAATAATAATATTTTTAGACATGGAATTCCACCCCGAATCACAATCTAGCATCCGTTATTACATTTGAGAAAAAAAATTTTTTTTTGCTCCTGGGCAGCTTTTTTTCTGACTGCGACATCACGCGTTTTCTTCCTCGGGCAGCAAAAACACTCGATTTTTAAAAACAGCTAATAATAATATTTTTAGACATGGAATTCCACCCCGAATCACATTCTAGCATCCGTTATTTCATTTGAGAAAAAAATTTTTTTTGCACCTGGGCAGCTTTTTTTCTGACCGCGGCATCACGCGTTTTCTTCCTCGGGCAGCAAAAACACTCGATTTTTAAAAACAGCTAATAATAATATTTTTAGACATGGAATTCCACCCCGAATCACATTCTAGCATCCGTTATTACATTTGAGAAAAAAAATTTTTTTGCACCTGGGCAGGTTTTTTTCTGACCACGGCATCACGCGTTTTCTTCCTCGGGCAGCAAAAACACTCGATTTTTAAAAACAGCTAATAATAATATTTTTAGACATGGAATTCCACCCCGAATCACATTCTAGCATCCGTTATTACATTTGAGAAAAAAATTTTTTTTGCACCTGGGCAGGTTTTTTTCTGACCACGGAATCACGCGTTTTCTTCCTCGGGCAGCAAAAACACTCGATTTTTAAAAACAGCTAATAATAATATTTTTAGACATGGAATTCCACCCCGAATCACATTCTAGCATCCGTTATTATATTTGAGAAAAAAAAAATTTTTTGCTCCTGGGCAGCTTTTTTTCTGACCGCGGCATCACGTGTTTTCTTCCTCGGGCAGCAAAAACACTCGATTTTTAAAAACAGCTAATAATAATATTTTTAGACATGGAATTCCACCCCGAATCACATTCTAGCATCCGTTATTATATTTGAGAAAAAAAAAAATTTTTGCTCCTGGGCAG
Organism: Pituophis catenifer annectens; assembly: GCF_029215685.1. Classification (NCBI taxonomy): domain Eukaryota; kingdom Metazoa; phylum Chordata; class Lepidosauria; order Squamata; family Colubridae; genus Pituophis; species Pituophis catenifer. Next base: position 12,120,399 of record NW_027256889.1, read on the forward strand.
CTTTTTTTCTGACCGCGGCATCACGCGTTTTCTTCCTCGGGCAGCAAAAACACTCGATTTTTAAAAACAGCTAATAATAATATTTTTAGACATGGAATTCCACCCCGAATCACATTCTAGCATCCGTTATTACATTTGAGAAAAAAAATTTTTTTTGCTCCTGGGCAGCTTTTTTTCTGACCGCGGCATCACGCGTTTTCTTCCTCGGGCAGCAAAAACACTCGATTTTTAAAAACAGCTAATAATAATATTTTTAGACATGGAATTCCACCCCGAATCACATTCTAGCATCCGTTATTACATTTGAGAAAAAAAAATTTTTTTGCTCCTGGGCAGCTTTTTTTCTGACCGCGGCATCACGCGTTTTCTTCCTCGGGCAGCAAAAACACTCGATTTTTAAAAACAGCTAATAATAATATTTTTAGACATGGAATTCCACCCCGAATCACATTCTAGCATCCGTTATTACATTTGAGAAAAAAAAAATTTTGTTCCTGGGCAGCTTTTTTTCTGACCGCGGCATCACGCGTTTTCTTCCTCGGGAAGCAAAAACACTCGATTTTTAAAAACAGCTAATAATAATATTTTTAGACATGGAATTCCACCACGAATCACATTCTAGCATCCATTATTACATTTGAGAAAAAAAATTTTTTTTGCTCCTGGGCAGCTTTTTTTCTGACCGCGGCATCACGCGTTTTCTTCCTCGGGCAGCAAAAACACTCGATTTTTAAAAACAGCTAATAATAATATTTTTAGACATGGAATTCCACCCCGAATCACATTCTAGCATCCGTTATTACATTTGAGAAAAAAAAATTTTTTTGCTCCTGGGCAGCTTTTTTTCTGACCGCGGCATCACGCGTTTTCTTCCTCGGGCAGCAAAAACACTCGATTTTTAAAAACAGCTAATAATAATATTTTTAGACATGGAATTCCACCCCGAATCACATTCTAGCATCCGTTATTACATTTGAGAAAAAAAAATTTTTTTGCTCCTGGGCAGCTTTTTTTCTGACCGCGGCATCACGCGTTTTCTTCTTCGGCAGAAAAAACACTCGATTTTTAAAAACAGCTAATAATAATATTTTTAGACATGGAATTCCACCCCGAATCACATTCTAGCATCCGTTATTACATTTGAGAAAAAAAAATTTTTTGCTCCTGGGCAGCTTTTTTTCTGACCGCGGCATCACGTGTTTTCTTCCTCGGGCAGCAAAAACACTCGATTTTTAAAAACAGCTAATAATAATATTTTTAGACATGGAATTCCACCCCGAATCACATTCTAGCATCCGTTATTACATTTGAGAAAAAAAAATTTTTTTGCTCCTGGGCAGCTTTTTTTCTGACCGCGGCATCACGCGTTTTCTTCCTCGGCAGCAAAAACACTCGATTTTTAAAAACAGCTAATAATAATATTTTTAGACATGGAATTCCACCCCGAATCACATTCTAGCATCCGTTATTACATTTGAGAAAAAAAATTTTTTTTGCTCCTGGGCAGCTTTTTTTCTGACCGCGGCATCACGCGTTTTCTTCCTCGGGCAGCAAAAACACTCGATTTTTAAAAACAGCTAATAATAATATTTTTAGACATGGAATTCCACCCCGAATCACATTCTAGCATCCGTTATTACATTTGAGAAAAAAAAATTTTTTTGCTCCTGGGCAGCTTTTTTTCTGACCGCGGCATCACGCGTTTTCTTCCTCGGGCAGCAAAAACACTCGATTTTTAAAAACAGCTAATAATAATATTTTTAGACATGGAATTCCACCCCGAATCACATTCTAGCATCCGTTATTACATTTGAGAAAAAAATTTTTTTTTGCTCCTGGGCAGCTTTTTTTCTGACCACGGCATCACGCGTTTTCTTCCTCGGGCAGGAAAAACACTCGATTTTTAAAAACAGCTAATAATAATATTTTTAGACATGGAATTCCACCCCGAGTCACATTCTAGCATCCGTTATTACATTTGAGAAAAAAAAATTTTTTTACTCCTGGGCAGCTTTTTTTCTGACCGCGGCATCACGCGTTTTCTTCCTCAGGCAGCAAAAACACTCGATTTTTAAAAACAGCTAATAATAATATTTTTAAACATGGAATTCCACCCCGAATCACATTCTAGCATCCGTTATTACATTTGAGAAAAAAAATTTTTTTTGCTCCTGGGCAGCTTTTTTTCTGACCGCGGCATCACGCGTTTTCTTCCTCGGGCAGCAAAAACACTCGATTTTTAAAAACAGCTAATAATAATATTTTTAGACATGGAATTCCACCCCGAATCACATTCTAGCATCCGTTATTACATTTGAGAAAAAAAAAATTTTTTGCTCCTGGGCAGCTTTTTTTCTGACCGTGACATCACGCGTTTTCTTCCTCGGGCAGCAAAAACACTCGATTTTTAAAAACAGCTAATAATAATATTTTTAGACATGGAATTCCATCCCGAATCACATTCTAGCATCCGTTATTACATTTGAGAAAAAAAATTTTTTTTGCTCCTGGGCAGCTTTTTTTCTGACCATCACGCGTTTTCTTCCTCGGGCAGGAAAAACACTCGATTTTTAAAAACAGCTAATAATAATATTTTTAGACATGGAATTCCACCCCGAGTCACATTCTAGCATCCGTTATTACATTTGAGAAAAAAAAAATTTTTTACTCCTGGGCAGCTTTTTTTCTGACCGCGGCATCACACGTTTTCTTCCTCGGGCAGCAAAAACACTCAATTTTTAAAAACAGCTAATAATAATATTTTTAAACATGGAATTCCACCCCGAATCACATTCTAGCATCCGTTATTACATTTGAGAAAAAAAATTTTTTTTGCTCCTGGGCAGCTTTTTTTCTGACCGCGGCATCACGCGTTTTCTTCCTCGGGCAGCAAAAACACTCGATTTTAAAAAACAGCTAATAATAATATTTTTCGACATGGAATTCCACCCCGAATCACATTCTAGCATCCGTTATTACATTTGAGAAAAAAAAATTTTTTTGCTCCTGGGCAGCTTTTTTTCTGACCGCGGCATCACGCGTTTTCTTCCTCGGGCAGCAAAAACACTCGATTTTTAAAAATAGCTAATAATAATATTTTTAGACATGGAATTCCACCCCGAATCACATTCTAGCATCCGTTATTACATTTGAGAAAAAAAATTTTTTTTCCTCCTGGGCAGCTTTTTTTTGACCGCGGCATCACGCGTTTTCTTCCTCGGGCAGCAAAAACACTCGATTTTTAAAAACAGCTAATAATAATATTTTTAGACATGGAATTCCACCCCGAATCACATTCTAGCATCCGATATTACATTTGAGAAAAAAAATTTTTTTTGCTCCTGGGCAGCTTTTTTTCTGACCGCGGCATCACGCGTTTTCTTCCTCGGGCAGCAAAAACACTTGATTTTTAAAAACAGCTAATAATAATATTTTTAGACATGGAATTCCACCCCGAATCACATTCTAGCATCCGTTATTACATTTGAGAAAAAAATTTTTTTTTGCTCCTGGGCAGCTTTTTTTCTGACCGCGGCATCACGCGTTTTCTTCCTCGGGCAGCAAAAACACTTGATTTTTAAAAACAGCTAATAATAATATTTTTAGACATGGAATTCCACCCCGAATCACATTCTAGCATCCGTTATTACATTTGAGAAAAAAAAAATTTTTTTCTCCTGGGCAGCTTTTTTTCTGACCGCGGCATCACGCGTTTTCTTCCTCGGCAGCAAAAACACTCGATTTTTAAAAACAGCTAATAATAATATTTTTAGACATGGAATTCCACCCCGAATCACATTCTAGCATCCGTTATTACATTTGAGAAAAAAAAATTTTTTTGCTCCTGGGCAGCTTTTTTTCTGACCGTGGCATCACGCGTTTTCTTCCTCGGGCAGCAAAAACACTCGATTTTTAAAAACAGCTAGTAATAATATTTTTAAACATGGAATTCCACCCCGAATCACATTCTAGCATCTGTTATTACATTTGAGAAAAAAAATTTTTTTTGCTCCTGGGCAGCTTTTTTTCTGACCGTGGCATCACGCGTTTTCTTCCTCGGGCAGCAAAAACACTCGATTTTTAAAAATAGTTAGTAATAATATTTTTAAACATGGAATTCCACCCCGAATCACATTCTAGCATCCGTTATTACATTTGAGAAAAAAAATTTTTTTTGCTCCTGGGCAGCTTTTTTTCTGACCGCGGCATCACGCGTTTTCTTCCTCGGGCAGGAAAAACACTCGATTTTTAAAAACAGCTAATAATAATATTTTTAGACATGGAATTCCACCCCGAGTCACATTCTAGCATCCGTTATTACATTTGAGAAAAAAAAAATTTTTTACTCCTGGGCAGCTTTTTTTCTGACCGCGGCATCACGCGTTTTCTTCCTCGGGCAGCAAAAACACTCGATTTTTAAAAACAGCTAATAATAATATTTTTAGACATGGAATTCCATCCCGAATCACATTCTAGCATCCGTTATTACATTTGAGAAAAAAAATTTTTTTTGCTCCTGGGCAGCTTTTTTTCTGACCATCACGCGTTTTCTTCCTCGGGCAGGAAAAACACTCGATTTTTAAAAACAGCTAATAATAATATTTTTAGACATGGAATTCCACCCCGAGTCACATTCTAGCATCCGTTATTACATTTGAGAAAAAAAAAATTTTTTACTCCTGGGCAGCTTTTTTTCTGACCGCGGCATCACACGTTTTCTTCCTCGGGCAGCAAAAACACTCGATTTTTAAAAACAGCTAATAATAATATTTTTAAACATGGAATTCCACCCCGAATCACATTCTAGCATCCGTTATTACATTTGAGAAAAAAAATTTTTTTTGCTCCTGGGCAGCTTTTTTTCTGACCGCGGCATCACGCGTTTTCTTCCTCGGGCAGCAAAAACACTCGATTTTAAAAAACAGCTAATAATAATATTTTTCGACATGGAATTCCACCCCGAATCACATTCTAGCATCCGTTATTACATTTGAGAAAAAAAAATTTTTTTGCTCCTGGGCAGCTTTTTTTCTGACCGCGGCATCACGCGTTTTCTTCCTCGGGCAGCAAAAACACTCGATTTTTAAAAATAGCTAATAATAATATTTTTAGACATGGAATTCCACCCCGAATCACATTCTAGCATCCGTTATTACATTTGAGAAAAAAAATTTTTTTTCCTCCTGGGCAGCTTTTTTTTGACCGCGGCATCACGCGTTTTCTTCCTCGGGCAGCAAAAACACTCGATTTTTAAAAACAGCTAATAATAATATTTTTAGACATGGAATTCCACCCCGAATCACATTCTAGCATCCGATATTACATTTGAGAAAAAAATTTTTTTTTGCTCCTGGGCAGCTTTTTTTCTGACCGCGGCATCACGCGTTTTCTTCCTCGGGCAGCAAAAACACTTGATTTTTAAAAACAGCTAATAATAATATTTTTAGACATGGAATTCCACCCCGAATCACATTCTAGCATCCGTTATTACATTTGAGAAAAAAATTTTTTTTTGCTCCTGGGCAGCTTTTTTTCTGACCGCGGCATCACGCGTTTTCTTCCTCGGGCAGCAAAAACACTTGATTTTTAAAAACAGCTAATAATAATATTTTTAGACATGGAATTCCACCCCGAATCACATTCTAGCATCCGTTATTACATTTGAGAAAAAAAAATTTTTTTGCTCCTGGGCAGCTTTTTTTCTGACCGCGGCATCACGCGTTTTCTTCCTCGGGCAGCAAAAACACTCGATTTTTAAAAACAGCTAATAATAATATTTTTAGACATGGAATTCCACCCCGAATCACATTCTAGCATCCGTTATTACATTTGAGAAAAAAAATTTTTTTTGCTCCTGGGCAGCTTTTTTTCTGACCGCGGCATCACGCGTTTTCTTCCTCGGGCAGCAAAAACACTCGATTTTTAAAAATAGTTAATAATAATATTTTTAAACATGGAATTCCACCCCGAATCACATTCTAGCATCCGTTATTACATTTGAGGAAAAAAAATTTTTTTGCTCCTGGGCAGCTTTTTTTCTGACCGCGGCATCACGCATTTTCTTCCTCGGGCAGCAAAAACACTCGATTTTTAAAAACAGCTAATAATAATATTTTTAGACATGGAATTCCACCCCGAATCACATTCTAGCATCCGTTATTACATTTGAGAAAAAAAAAATTTTTTTCTCCTGGGCAGCTTTTTTTCTGACCGCGGCATCACGCGTTTTCTTCCTCGGCAGCAAAAACACTCGATTTTTAAAAACAGCTAATAATAATATTTTTAGACATGGAATTCCACCCCGAATCACATTCTAGCATCCGTTATTACATTAGAGAAAAAAAAATTTTTTTGCTCCTGGGCAGCTTTTTTTCTGACCGTGGCATCACGCGTTTTCTTCCTCGGGCAGGAAAAACACTCGATTTTTAAAAACAGCTAATAATAATATTTTTAGACATGGAATTCCACCCCGAATCACATTCTAGCATCCGTTATTACATTTGAGAAAAAAAATTTTTTTTGCTCCTGGGCAGCTTTTTTTCTGACCGTGGCATCACGCGTTTTCTTCCTCGGGCAGCAAAAACACTCGATTTTTAAAAACAGCTAATAATAATATTTTTAGACATGGAATTCCACCCCGAGTCACATTCTAGCATCCGTTATTACATTTGAGAAAAAAAAATTTTTTTACTCCTGGGCAGCTTTTTTTCTGACCGCGGCATCACGCGTTTTCTTCCTCGGGCAGCAAAAACACTCGATTTTTAAAAACAGCTAATAATAATATTTTTAAACATGGAATTCCACCCCGAATCACATTCTAGCATCCGTTATTACATTTGAGAAAAAAAATTTTTTTTGCTCCTGGGCAGCTTTTTTTCTGACCGCGGCATCACGCGTTTTCTTCCTCGGGCAGCAAAAACACTCGATTTTTAAAAACAGCTAATAATAATATTTTTAGACATGGAATTCCACCCCGAATCACATTCTAGCATCCGTTATTACATTTGAGAAAAAAAAATTTTTTTGCTCCTGGGCAGCTTTTTTTCTGACCGCGGCATCACGCGTTTTCTTCCTCGGGCAGCAAAAACACTCGATTTTTAAAAACAGCTAATAATAATATTTTTAGACATGGAATTCCACCCCGAATCACATTCTAGCATCCGTTATTACATTTGAGAAAAAAAAAATTTTTTGCTCCTGGGCAGCTTTTTTTCTGACCATCACGCGTTTTCTTCCTCGGGCAGGAAAAACACTCGATTTTTAAAAACAGCTAATAATAATATTTTTAGACATGGAATTCCACCCCGAGTCACATTCTAGCATCCGTTATTACATTTGAGAAAAAAAATTTTTTTTGCTCCTGGGCAGCTTTTTTTCTGACCGCGGCATCACGCGTTTTCTTCCTCGGACAGCAAAAACACTCGATTTTTAAAAACAGCTAATAATAATATTTTTAGACATGGAATTCCACCCCGAATCACATTCTAGCATCCGTTATTACATTTGAGAAAAAAAATTTTTTTTGCTCCTGGGCAGCTTTTTTTCTGACCGTGGCATCACGCGTTTTCTTCCTCGGGCAGCAAAAACACTCGATTTTTAAAAATAGTTAGTAATAATATTTTTAAACATGGAATTCCACCCCGAATCACATTCTAGCATCCGTTATTACATTTGAGAAAAAAAATTTTTTTTGCTCCTGGGCAGCTTTTTTTCTGACCGCGGCATCACGCGTTTTCTTCCTCGGGCAGGAAAAACACTCGATTTTTAAAAACAGCTAATAATAATATTTTTAGACATGGAATTCCACCCCGAGTCACATTCTAGCATCCGTTATTACATTTGAGAAAAAAAAAATTTTTTACTCCTGGGCAGCTTTTTTTCTGACCGCGGCATCACGCGTTTTCTTCCTCGGGCAGCAAAAACACTCGATTTTTAAAAACAGCTAATAATAATATTTTTAAACATGGAATTCCACCCCGAATCACATTCTAGCATCCGTTATTACATTTGAGAAAAAAAATTTTTTTTGCTCCTGGGCAGCTTTTTTTCTGACCGCGGCATCACGCGTTTTCTTCCTCGGGCAGCAAAAACACTCGATTTTTAAAAACAGCTAATAATAATATTTTTAGACATGGAATTCCACCCCGAATCACATTCTAGCATCCGTTATTACATTTGAGAAAAAAAAATTTTTTTGCTCCTGGGCAGCTTTTTTTCTGACCGCGGCATCACGCGTTTTCTTCCTCGGGCAGCAAAAACACTCGATTTTTAAAAACAGCTAATAATAATATTTTTAGACATGGAATTCCACCCCGAATCACATTCTAGCATCCGTTATTACATTTGAGAAAAAAAAATTTTTTTGCTCCTGGGCAGCTTTTTTTCTGACCATCACGCGTTTTCTTCCTCGGGCAGGAAAAACACTCGATTTTTAAAAACAGCTAATAATAATATTTTTAGACATGGAATTCCACCCCGAGTCACATTCTAGCATCCGTTATTACATTTGAGAAAAAAAATTTTTTTTGCTCCTGGGCAGCTTTTTTTCTGACCGCGGCATCACGCGTTTTCTTCCTCGGACAGCAAAAACACTCGATTTTTAAAAACAGCTAATAATAATATTTTTAGACATGGAATTCCACCCCAAATCACATTCTAGCATCCGTTATTACATTTGAGAAAAAAAAAATTTTTTGCTCCTGGGCAGCTTTTTTTCTGACCGCGGCATCACGCGTTTTCTTCCTCGGGCAGCAAAAACACTCGATTTTTAAAAACAGCTAATAATAATATTTTTAAACATGGAATTCCACCCCGAATCACATTCTAGCATCCGTTATTACATTTGAGAAAAAAAAAATTTTTTGCTCCTGGGCAGCTTTTTTTCTGACCGCGGCATCACGCGTTTTCTTCCTCGGCAGCAAAAACACTCGATTTTTAAAAACAGCTAATAATAATATTTTTAGACATGGAATTCCACCCCGAATCACATTCTAGCATCCGTTATTACATTTGAGAAAAAAAATTTTTTTTGCTCCTGGGCAGCTTTTTTTCTGACCGCGGCATCACGCGTTTTCTTCCTCGGGCAGCAAAAACACTCGATTTTTAAAAACAGCTAATAATAATATTTTTAGACATGGAATTCCACCCCGAATCACATTCTAGCATCCGTTATTACATTTGAGAAAAAAAATTTTTTTTGCTCCTGGGCAGCTTTTTTTCTGACCGCGGCATCACGCGTTTTCTTCCTCGGGCAGCAAAAACACTCGATTTTTAAAAATAGTTAATAATAATATTTTTAAACATGGAATTCCACCCCGAATCACATTCTAGCATCCGTTATTACATTTGAGAAAAAAAATTTTTTTTGCTCCTGGGCAGCTTTTTTTCTGACCGCGGCATCACGCGTTTTCTTCCTCGGGCAGGAAAAACACTCGATTTTTAAAAACAGCTAATAATAATATTTTTAGACATGGAATTCCACCCCGAGTCACATTCTAGCATCCGTTATTACATTTGAGAAAAAAAATTTTTTTTACTCCTGGGCAGCTTTTTTTCTGACCGCGGCATCACGCGTTTTCTTCCTCGGGCAGCAAAAACACTCGATTTTTAAAAACAGCTAATAATAATATTTTTAAACATGGAATTCCACCCCGAATCACATTCTAGCATCCGTTATTACATTTGAGAAAAAAAATTTTTTTTGCTCCTGGGCAGCTTTTTTTCTGACCGCGGCATCACGCGTTTTCTTCCTCGGGCAGCAAAAACACTCGATTTTTAAAAACAGCTAATAATCATATTTTTAGACATGGAATTCCACCCCGAATCACATTCTAGCATCCGTTATTACATTTGAGAAAAAAAAATTTTTTTGCTCCTGGGCAGCTTTTTTTCTGACCATCACGCGTTTTCTTCCTCGGGCAGGAAAAACACTCGATTTTTAAAAACAGCTAATAATAATATTTTTAGACATGGAATTCCACCCCGAGTCACATTCTAGCATCCGTTATTACATTTGAGAAAAAAAAATTTTTTTACTCCTGGGCAGCTTTTTTTCTGACCGCGGCATCACGCGTTTTCTTCCTCGGGCAGCAAAAACACTCGATTTTTAAAAACAGCTAATAATAATATTTTTAAACATGGAATTCCACCCCGAATCACATTCTAGCATCCGTTCTTACATTTGAGAAAAAAAATTTTTTTTGCTCCTGGGCAGCTTTTTTTCTGACCGCGGCATCACGCGTTTTCTTCCTCGGGCAGCAAAAACACTCGATTTTAAAAAACAGCTAATAATAATATTTTTAGACATGGAATTCCACCCCGAATCACATTCTAGCATCCGTTATTACATTTGAGAAAAAAAAATTTTTTTGCTCCTGGGCAGCTTTTTTTCTGACCGCGGCATCACGCGTTTTCTTCCTCGGGCAGCAAAAACACTCGATTTTTAAAAATATCTAATAATAATATTTTTAGACATGGAATTCCACCCCGAATCACATTCTAGCATCCGTTATTACATTTGAGAAAAAAAAATTTTTTTGCTCCTGGGCAGCTTTTTTTTGACCGCGGCATCACACGTTTTCTTCCTCGGGCAGCAAAAACACTCGATTTTTAAAAACAGCTAATAATTATATTTTTAAACATGGAATTCCACCCCGAATCACATTCTAGCATCCGTTATTACATTTGAGAAAAAAAATTTTTTTTGCTCCTGGGCAGCTTTTTTTCTGACCGCGGCATCACGCGTTTTCTTCCTCGGACAGCAAAAACACTCGATTTTTAAAAACAGCTAATAATAATATTTTTAGACATGGAATTCCACCCCAAATCACATTCTAGCATCCGTTATTACATTTGAGAAAAAAAAATTTTTTTGCTCCTGGGCAGCTTTTTTTCTGACCGCGGCATCACGCGTTTTTTTCCTCGGGCAGCAAAAACACTCGATTTTTAAAAACAGCTAATAATAATATTTTTAAACATGGAATTCCACCCCGAATCACATTCTAGCATCTGTTATTACATTTGAGAAAAAAAAATTTTTTTGCTCCTGGGCAGCTTTTTTTCTGACCGCGGCATCACGCGTTTTCTTCCTCGGGCAGCAAAAACACTCGATTTTTAAAAATAGTTAATAATAATATTTTTAAACATGGAATTCCACCCCGAATCACATTCTAGCATCCGTTATTACATTTGAGAAAAAAAAAATTTTTTGCTCCTGGGCAGCTTTTTTTCTGACCGCGGCATCACGCGTTTTCTTCCTCGGACAGGAAAAACACTCGATTTTTAAAAACAGCTAATAATAATATTTTTAGACATGGAATTCCACCCCGAATCACATTCTAGCATCCGTTATTACATTTGAGAAAAAAAAATTTTTTTGCTCCTGGGCAGCTTTTTTTCTGACCGCGGCATCACGCGTTTTCTTCCTCGGGCAGCAAAAACACTCGATTTTTAAAAACAGCTAATAATAATATTTTTAGACATGGAATTCCACCCCGAGTCACATTCTAGCATCCGTTATTGCATTTGAGAAAAAAAATTTTTTTTGCTCCTGGGCAGCTTTTTTTCTGACCGCGGCATCACGCGTTTTCTTCCTCGGACAGCAAAAACACTCGATTTTTAAAAACAGCTAATAATAATATTTTTAGACATGGAATTCCACCCCAAATCACATTCTAGCATCCGTTATTACATTTGAGAAAAAAAAATTTTTTTGCTCCTGGGCAGCCTTTTTTCTGACCGCGGCATCACGCGTTTTCTTCCTCGGGCAGCAAAAACACTCGATTTTTAAAAACAGCTAATAATAATATTTTTAAACATGGAATTCCACCCCGAATCACATTCTAGCATCCGTTATTACATTTGAGAAAAAAAAATTTTTTTGCTCCTGGGCAGCTTTTTTTCTGACCGCGGCATCACGCGTTTTCTTCCTCGGGCAGCAAAAACACTCGATTTTTAAAAATAGTTAATAATAATATTTTTAAACATGGAATTCCACCCCGAATCACATTCTAGCATCCGTTATTACATTTGAGAAAAAAAATTTTTTTTGCTCCTGGGCAGCTTTTTTTCTGACCGCGGCATCACGCGTTTTCTTCCTCGGGCAGGAAAAACACTCGATTTTTAAAAACAGCTAATAATAATATTTTTAGACATGGAATTCCACCCCGAGTCACATTCTAGCATCCGTTATTACATTTGAGAAAAAAAATTTTTTTTACTCCTGGGCAGCTTTTTTTCTGACCGCGGCATCACGCGTTTTCTTCCTCGGGCAGCAAAAACACTCGATTTTTAAAAACAGCTAATAATAATATTTTTAAACATGGAATTCCACCCCGAATCACATTCTAGCATCCGTTATTACATTTGAGAAAAAAAATTTTTTTTGCTCCTGGGCAGCTTTTTTTCTGACCGCGGCATCACGCGTTTTCTTCCTCGGGCAGCAAAAACACTCGATTTTTAAAAACAGCTAATAATCATATTTTTAGACATGGAATTCCACCCCGAATCACATTCTAGCATCCGTTATTACATTTGAGAAAAAAAAATTTTTTTGCTCCTGGGCAGCTTTTTTTCTGACCATCACGCGTTTTCTTCCTCGGGCAGGAAAAACACTCGATTTTTAAAAACAGCTAATAATAATATTTTTAGACATGGAATTCCACCCCGAGTCACATTCTAGCATCCGTTATTACATTTGAGAAAAAAAAATTTTTTTACTCCTGGGCAGCTTTTTTTCTGACCGCGGCATCACGCGTTTTCTTCCTCGGGCAGCAAAAACACTCGATTTTTAAAAACAGCTAATAATAATATTTTTAAACATGGAATTCCACCCCGAATCACATTCTAGCATCCGTTCTTACATTTGAGAAAAAAAATTTTTTTTGCTCCTGGGCAGCTTTTTTTCTGACCGCGGCATCACGCGTTTTCTTCCTCGGGCAGCAAAAACACTCGATTTTAAAAAACAGCTAATAATAATATTTTTAGACATGGAATTCCACCCCGAATCACATTCTAGCATCCGTTATTACATTTGAGAAAAAAAAATTTTTTTGCTCCTGGGCAGCTTTTTTTCTGACCGCGGCATCACGCGTTTTCTTCCTCGGGCAGCAAAAACACTCGATTTTTAAAAATATCTAATAATAATATTTTTAGACATGGAATTCCACCCCGAATCACATTCTAGCATCCGTTATTACATTTGAGAAAAAAAAATTTTTTTGCTCCTGGGCAGCTTTTTTTTGACCGCGGCATCACACGTTTTCTTCCTCGGGCAGCAAAAACACTCGATTTTTAAAAACAGCTAATAATTATATTTTTAAACATGGAATTCCACCCCGAATCACATTCTAGCATCCGTTATTACATTTGAGAAAAAAAATTTTTTTTGCTCCTGGGCAGCTTTTTTTCTGACCGCGGCATCACGCGTTTTCTTCCTCGGACAGCAAAAACACTCGATTTTTAAAAACAGCTAATAATAATATTTTTAGACATGGAATTCCACCCCAAATCACATTCTAGCATCCGTTATTACATTTGAGAAAAAAAAATTTTTTTGCTCCTGGGCAGCTTTTTTTCTGACCGCGGCATCACGCGTTTTTTTTCCTCGGGCAGCAAAAACACTCGATTTTTAAAAACAGCTAATAATAATATTTTTAAACATGGAATTCCACCCCGAATCACATTCTAGCATCTGTTATTACATTTGAGAAAAAAAAATTTTTTTGCTCCTGGGCAGCTTTTTTTCTGACCGCGGCATCACGCGTTTTCTTCCTCGGGCAGCAAAAACACTCGATTTTTAAAAATAGTTAATAATAATATTTTTAAACATGGAATTCCACCCCGAATCACATTCTAGCATCCGTTATTACATTTGAGAAAAAAAAATTTTTTTGCTCCTGGGCAGCTTTTTTTCTGACCGCGGCATCACGCGTTTTCTTCCTCGGACAGGAAAAACACTCGATTTTTAAAAACAGCTAATAATAATATTTTTAGACATGGAATTCCACCCCGAATCACATTCTAGCATCCGTTATTACATTTGAGAAAAAAAATTTTTTTTGCTCCTGGGCAGCTTTTTTTCTGACCGCGGCATCACGCGTTTTCTTCCTCGGCAGCAAAAACACTCGATTTTTAAAAACAGCTAATAATAATATTTTTAGACATGGAATTCCACCCCGAATCACATTCTAGCATCCGTTATTACATTTGAGAAAAAAAATTTTTTTTGCTCCTGGGCAGCTTTTTTTCTGACCGCGGCATCACGCGTTTTCTTCCTCGGGCAGCAAAAACACTCGATTTTTAAAAACAGCTAATAATAATATTTTTAGACATGGAATTCCACCCCGAATCACATTCTAGCATCCGTTATTACATTTGAGAAAAAAAATTTTTTTTGCTCCTGGGCAGCTTTTTTTCTGACCGCGGCATCACGCGTTTTCTTCCTCGGGCAGCAAAAACACTCGATTTTTAAAAACAGCTAATAATAATATTTTTAGACATGGAATTCCACCCCGAGTCACATTCTAGCATCCGTTATTGCATTTGAGAAAAAAAATTTTTTTTGCTCCTGGGCAGCTTTTTTTCTGACCGCGGCATCACGCGTTTTCTTCCTCGGACAGCAAAAACACTCGATTTTTAAAAACAGCTAATAATAATATTTTTAGACATGGAATTCCACCCCAAATCACATTCTAGCATCCGTTATTACATTTGAGAAAAAAAAATTTTTTTGCTCCTGGGCAGCCTTTTTTCTGACCGCGGCATCACGCGTTTTCTTCCTCGGGCAGCAAAAACACTCGATTTTTAAAAACAGCTAATAATAATATTTTTAAACATGGAATTCCACCCCGAATCACATTCTAGCATCCGTTATTACATTTGAGAAAAAAAAAATTTTTTGCTCCTGGGCAGCTTTTTTTCTGACCGCGGCATCACGCGTTTTCTTCCTCGGGCAGCAAAAACACTCGATTTTTAAAAATAGTTAATAATAATATTTTTAGACATGGAATTCCACCCTGAATCACATTCTAGCATCCGTTATTACATTTGAGAAAAAAAATTTTTTTTGCTCCTGGGCAGCTTTTTTTCTGACCGCGGCATCACCCGTTTTCTTCCTCGGGCAGCAAAAACACTCGATTTTTAAAAATAGTTAATAATAATATTTTTAAACATGGAATTCCACCCCGAATCACATTCTAGCATCCGTTATTACATTTGAGAAACAAAATTTTTTTTGCTCCTGGGCAGCTTTTTTTCTGACCGCGGCATCACTCGTTTTCTTCCTCGGGCAGGAAAAACACTCGATTTTTAAAAACAGCTAATAATAATATTTTTAGACATGGAATTCCACCCCGAGTCACATTCTAGCATCCGTTATTACATTTGAGAAAAAAAATTTTTTTTACTCCTGGGCAGCTTTTTTTCTGACTGCGGCATCACGCGTTTTCTTCCTCGGGCAGCAAAAACACTCGATTTTTAAAAACAGCTAATAATAATATTTTTAAACATGGAATTCCACCCCGAATCACATTCTAGCATCCGTTATTACATTTGAGAAAAAAAATTTTTTTTGCTCCTGGGCAGCTCTTTTTCTGACCGCGGCATCACGCGTTTTCTTCCTCGGGCAACAAAAACACTCGATTTTTAAAAACAGCTAATAATCATATTTTTAGACATGGAATTCCACCCCGAATCACATTCTAGCATCCGTTATTACATTTGAGAAAAAAAAATTTTTTTGCTCCTGGGCAGCTTTTTTTCTCACCATCACGCGTTTTCTTCCTCGGGCAGGAAAAACACTCGATTTTTAAAAACAGCTAATAATAATATTTTTAGACATGGAATTCCACCCCGAGTCACATTCTAGCATCCGTTATTACATTTGAGAAAAAAAAATTTTTTTACTCCTGGGCAGCTTTTTTTCTGACCGCGGCATCACGCGTTTTCTTCCTCGGGCAGCAAAAACACTCGATTTTTAAAAATAGCTAATAATAATATTTTTAAACATGGAATTCCACCCCGAATCACATTCTAGCATCCGTTCTTACATTTGAGAAAAAAATTTTTTTTTTGCTCCTGGGCAGCTTTTTTTCTGACCGCGGCATCACGCGTTTTCTTCCTCGGGCAGCAAAAACACTCGATTTTAAAAAACAGCTAATAATAATATTTTTCGACATGGAATTCCACCCCGAATCACATTCTAGCATCCGTTATTACATTTGAGAAAAAAAAAATTTTTTGCTCCTGGGCAGCTTTTTTTCTGACCGCGGCATCACGCGTTTTCTTCCTCGGGCAGCAAAAACACTCGATTTTTAAAAATAGCTAATAATAATATTTTTAGACATGGAATTCCACCCCGAATCACATTCTAGCATCCGTTATTACATTTGAGAAAAGAAATTTTTTTTGCTCCTGGGCAGCTTTTTTTTGACCGCGGCATCACACGTTTTCTTCCTCGGGCAGCAAAAACACTCGATTTTTAAAAACAGCTAATAATTATATTTTTAAACATGGAATTCCACCCCGAATCACATTCTAGTATCCGTTATTACATTTGAGAAAAAAATTTTTTTTTGCTCCTGGGCAGCTTTTTTTCTGACCGCGGCATCACGCGTTTTCTTCCTCGGACAGCAAAAACACTCGATTTTTAAAAACAGCTAATAATAATATTTTTAGACATGGAATTCCACCCCAAATCACATTCTAGCATCCGTTATTACATTTGAGAAAAAAAAATTTTTTTGCTCCTGGGCAGCTTTTTTTCTGACCGCGGCATCACGCGTTTTTTTCCTCGGGCAGCAAAAACACTCGATTTTTAAAAATAGTTAATAATAATATTTTTAAACATGGAATTCCACCCCGAATCACATTCTAGCATCCGTTATTACATTTGAGAAAAAAAAATTTTTTTGCTCCTGGGCAGCTTTTTTTCTGACCGCGGCATCACGCGTTTTCTTCCTCGGGCAGCAAAAACACTCGATTTTTAAAAACAGCTAATAATAATATTTTTAGACATGGAATTCCACCCCGAATCACATTCTAGCATCCGTTATTACATTTGAGAAAAAAAAATTTTTTTGCTCCTGGGCAGCTTTTTTTCTGACCGCGGCATCACGCGTTTTCTTCCTCGGCAGCAAAAACACTCGATTTTTAAAAACAGCTAATAATAATATTTTTAGACATGGAATTCCACCCCGAATCACATTCTAGCATCCGTTATTACATTTGAGAAAAAAAATTTTTTTTGCTCCTGGGCAGCTTTTTTTCTGACCGCGGCATCACGCGTTTTCTTCCTCGGGCAGCAAAAACACTCGATTTTTAAAAACAGCTAATAATAATATTTTTAGACATGGAATTCCACCCCGAATCACATTCTAGCATCCGTTATTACATTTGAGAAAAAAAAATTTTTTTGCTCCTGGGCAGCTTTTTTTCTGACCGCGGCATCACGCGTTTTCTTCCTCGGGCAGCAAAAACACTCGATTTTTAAAAACAGCTAATAATAATATTTTTAGACATGGAATTCCACCCCGAATCACATTCTAGCATCCGTTATTACATTTGAGAAAAAAAATTTTTTTTGCTCCTGGGCAGCTTTTTTTCTGACCGCGGCATCACGCGTTTCCTTCCTCGGGCAGCAAAAACACTCGATTTTTAAAAACAGCTAATAATAATATTTTTAGACATGGAATTCCACCCCGAATCACATTCTAGCATCCGTTATTACATTTGAGAAAAAAAATTTTTTTTGCTCCTGGGCAGCTTTTTTTCTGACCGCGGCATCACGCGTTTTCTTCCTCGGGCAGCAAAAACACTCGATTTTTAAAAACAGCTAATAATAATATTTTTAGACATGGAATTCCACCCCGAATCACATTCTAGCATCCGTTATTACATTTGAGAAAAAAAATTTTTTTTGCTCCTGGGCAGCTTTTTTTCTGACCGCGCGGCATCACGCGTTTCCTTCCTCGGGCAGCAAAAACACTCGATTTTTAAAAACAGCTAATAATAATATTTTTAGGCATGGAATTCCACCCCGAATCACATTCTAGCATCCGTTATTACATTTGAGAAAAAAAAATTTTTTTGCTCCTGGGCAGCTTTTTTTCTGACCGCGGCATCACGCGTTTTCTTCCTCGGGCAGCAAAAACACTCGATTTTTAAAAACAGCTAATAATAATATTTTTAGACATGGAATTCCACCCCGAATCACATTCTAGCATCCGTTATTACATTTGAGCAAAAAAAATTTTTTTGCTCCTGGGCAGCTTTTTTTCTGACCGCGGCATCACGCGTTTTCTTCCTCGGGCAACAAAAACATTCGATTTTTAAAAACAGCTAATAATAATATTTTTAGACATGGAATTCCACCCCGAATCACATTCTAGCATCCGTTATTACATTTGAGAAAAAAAATTTTTTTTGCTCCTGGGCAGCTTTTTTTCTGACCATCACGCGTTTTCTTCCTCGGGCAGCAAAAACACTCGATTTTTAAAAACAGCTAATAATAATATTTTTAAACATGGAATTCCGCAGCAGCCACAAAGGAAAGTAGAATGGCCCTTTTCCTCCCCTTTATTATGCCTCAGATTGCAGTTTCCTCACTGGAACCTGCCTCATTCATGCATTGCTCCGCCAGTCTTCCATTTTCTCCCCACAGGATTTATGAGCTGCTCAAAAGTCCACTGCAATAAATTACACAACACAGAAGCCAAAATCCGTCCCCTGATCTGGCTCCAACCATTCCCAAGTAATGCACAAATAATGAGCCTTCTATCTAACGTAAGCAAAAGAAGTTTATGGTACACTTCATTGTGGTTACTTGCACAATAACCTTTAAACGTTTGTTAGGGTGGTTTTTACAGCCTAAAAATTCTCTGCCAACTATCTGTATTTTAACTCTGTTCTTGCTTTTCAAAGATTTTTTTCCCCCTCTGCTCCTCAAATATTTTGCCTAATGAATTTTAAATATTTGTCTTTATTCACTACTTCATTTAGTTAAGTCTGCTTTCTTTTTCTCCATTTTTTTTCTGGAATAAGGTTGAACCTCTTCTAGAGAGGAAAATGGGTTTACACAGCAGCATCTCCCTTCAGACCTTAAACTTGGGCTATTGTCTTCAGAATGTCTAGGAAAATATATTTGTATTCTTTGGGATTAGAGTTTGTTTAATCTTCTTTATGGCGCACATTGCTATCAATTATCATTTGAAGGTTTGCATGTTACTTATAATGATATCTTCTGTCTATAAAACATTGGAAGTTTATACACGACATGCATTGCCTGTAAACGTAAGACTTTTCTCCATTGTCTTTAAAATAATGCTTTGTAGCAGCATTTCAAAAGCTTAAGGAAGACCTCCATGTAACCAGAACAGATTTTCTTTTCTCCCTTAATACTATTATTCTCCCTCTAAATGTTTAATCTTTTTCATAATGGAGAAGGGAAACTTATTAATATAGTAATGTTGGCCACAACCTTGTGTGTGTGTGTGCGTGTGTGTGTGTGTGTGTGTATTTGTGCAATGTTTAAAGCAATCATCATACAAAGCTTGCTCTGGAATAGCCCATTGTCTCTTATTTCTCCCTGTCTAAGAACTTCTTAGACCACAGCTGCGATATAAGGATATCTGCAAGAGGACCTAAAGGCCCTGGGAATGGACATTAACAACTGGGAAACCTTGACCTCTTATTGTTCAGCTTGGAGGCTAAAGATGCAGCATGGCCTTCTCCAATTCGAAGAGACACTTGTTTGGCAGGCTGAGGCAAAGAGGCAGTCCTGGAACCAGCGAAATCTGGGGGCTGGGCAGGGGACAGAATGTATCTGCCTTCAGTGTGGAAGGGATTGCCTCTCTTGAATTGGCCTTTTTAGTCACACTAGATGCTGTTTTAGGACCTCTTTCCAGAGCACGATACCATAGTCTTTTGAGACTGAAGGATGCCAATGGAAGAACTTCTAGTATCAAGCTGAAGTTGGAGGAGCCAGTGAAAGTCTTGAAGATGCTTCTCCAAGTAACTACCATCTGAGTGGTCCTTGGTGCTCTCTGAGCTTGCTCGCTGATGATGTGAACCTAGTTTGGGTAAGGAACATCTGCAAGAAAACAAGCAACCTCGGAGAACACCAAGGACCGCTCATTTCAACCCTGAGCTAAAAATATTCTCCGTTATTGGTAGCTACCATCTACAACTACCATCTGCAGTTCAGGGACCCCAGTGGAAGATAATTGATCTTGGCAGTTGGAAAAGAGTTGCAAACTGGTGCAGCTGAATGCAGTTTTTGCCATGCCTGACGTTGCTTCATAAGACTGCTTTCTTCCTGTGTCCAGGAAGTAATTATGTAATTTGATACTGCTCTAATCTAACAAGGCAATGCTTCAATGTTTATTATTGCTAAGTCCAGAATAGAAATCCAATAGGGCCATAACACTCATGGGCCATTGCTTTGATCAGGCTGTCTCTTCCTTACTGGAATGCAGAACATTCCAAGAAATAAAGTCCTGGCCCAAAAATCAGAAATAGCCAGATTTTTCCGATAATCTTGGGTTCTTTACTCTTCCAAAATGTATGGTCACCATCTAATAATATTAACTTTGTCTCAGTTTAGTAATGGAGAGTAAAGTAAATAATATTTACACAATAATACACGGGCAATAATACATGGGCAAACAATCGATACAAACTCAAGGTAAACCACTCCAAACTCAATTGCAGAAAATCCGACTTCAGCAACAGAGTGGTCAATGCCTGGAATGCTCTACCTGACTCCGTTGTTACATCCTCAAACTCTCACAGCTTCAACCTTAAACTGTCTACTGTGGACCTCACCCCATTCCTAAGAGGTCCGTAAAGGGGGCGTGCATAAGCGCACTAGGGTGCCTACCATCCCTGTCCTAATGTCCCCATTTACTCGTATTCATTTGATCTGGTCATGTCCATCTTTATACTTATACCTGTTATCTCGTACATGTTTGATAAAATAATAAATAAATAAAATTTAAAAATAAAAATAAATAAATGCAGAAGAGGGAAGGATTCATGTACAGTTTCCCTCCCCTCTATTGGTTTCATGGGAAATGCAATTTATTTTTCCTGAGCTGCTAAGAATGAAAAAAAAAAAAAAGGAGAGAAGAAGAATATATCATAATTCAATTTGCTATGGGCTGTTTTTCATATTTATGCTTTAAAAAGTTCAATTCTACTTGGAAATTCTCCATTTACCTTTCCAATTTAAATGAATCAAGAAGCACAGGGGTTCACAGGTCCCTGTTCTTTGAAAAGGTTCATTGGCTATTGAATGCTCTTTTCACAATACTGAACTTTTGTGCCAGTTCCCTGCAATTTACTCTATAACCAGCCCTCCTTACATTTCCTACTTAGCGCTGAGAAAAACAATAATTGTAATTGCAAATGACATAAGAACCCCTTTTTCTTTCTTTCTTTCTTTCTTTCTTTCTTTCTTTCTTTCTTTCTTTCTTTCTTTCTTTCTTTCTGTTTTTTTTTATTGAAAGTGAAAGCTTTTCACATTATTACGTTTGCCATCCTAGTGAGAGTGGACTTTTCTCTTTGCAAACATGTCTTAGAGTTGAAATCTAACCTCTTTTGATCAAGACAAAATTAAACAACCCTAAATAGTTATATTTTTTCATTACCTTTCTTCAATAACGTTTCTGGTTCACTTTCTATCAACAAATCAAGTACTTTCTCTTTTTGTATCTACGGGATATAGTAGAATCACAACGTCTTTGCATTAAGTTTGACTCCTAATGATTTCATGGACACCATTGGGTATTTTTCCTGGCCAAGATACAGGTAGTAATCCTCACTTAACAGCTATCTTGTTTTTGCCATCTTGCATATACTTTACAGACTAGATAAACCGACAGAAGAGGACTTACTGAGCTCAGGGTTGAAATGTCTGTTGTGGTCTGCCAGCAGCCTGCGGAGCTGGCAGCAGAGTTGGACAGTGAGGAGGCTGGGGAGGAACATGGGCCAGTCCTGGAGTCTGGGGAACGCCCGGATGAGAGCTCTGCATTGGAGGCAAAGATGGGGCCAGGGCCATTTGGGAGTGATGCGCGGACTCCGGAGCCTACAGAGTTGGACAGCACAGAGTCAGAGGAACAGGAGGAGCCTGCTCCTAGTGCGCGCATGCGCAGAGCTGCCAGAAGGCACAAACAGTTAAAACAAAAGGGACGACTCGGGAGTAAGGCCTGGAGATGATTGGCCCCTCCCATAAGGCTTAAAAGAGAAGCAAAGGCACATGGGGTATTTGTCCATTCGGTTCAGCTTAAAGCCTGAAGCTCTGTTTGACTCTGGACTCCGTGTGACTTTGCCAAGTAGGTCTTTGGCAGCGAGTCAAAGGAGATAAAGGTTAGGTGATTATCCCGAAGGACTTCTCCCGAAGGACTTTTTGCAACTAATTTGGGACTCAGCTGTGAATGAAAGTAATAAAAGAGGTTTTTGGGACTACTCGTGTGTTTTAATGACTCAAGAAGCCTAGGTCACAGCAATGTCTAACAACTTAAAATGGTTGAAATTCATTTATGGATAAGTGAACAAACTTTTTTTTTTTTACTTCATGTTCTCATGAATACCAATCAAAATCTGTTCTTTCTGCTTTTTTTTTTTTTTTTTTTTTTTTGCCTTTCTGATCATTGGACAAAAATATTTTACTTTGAGGTGAAGAAAAGGCACTTTCATTTTTTTTTTCATTTTAATGGTGTTTTATTTTAAAGTTTCACAATACTTGTTCCAGAAGAGGACCACTTAGTATATTAGTCACAAACACCCCCATAGACCCATGCCATTGTCCTGGATTTTTGTTTCTTTGGCATATTATGCATTTACCGTTTGTCTCAGTGCCTTAACATTCCCTGCTCTCAGTGAGATCACTTGATCTCCATGCTTCAAATTCTTCATGTCTTTTCATGTCTCCTTTTGGGTTATGGACACTACATATGACACACTAAGGGAAGAAAATATGCAGGTTTAGTATGTTTGTATCTGTATGTAGTCAGGAGTGGGCTTCAAAAATTTTAGCAAGGAATTCTTTGCCTGGTTGTTCTGTGGGTGTGGCCGTGGTGGGTGTGGCCTAGTTGGCCTCCTGCACCACAGCAGGGGGGTCATTTTCGCCCTCCCTGGGCTCCGGAGGCTTTCCTCGAGCCTCGAGGAAGGTGAAAATGGCCTCGCCAGGCTCCAGAGGCCCTCTGGAGGCCGGAAACGGAACCATTTCTGGACTTCCCAAACTTCCAGTAAGCCCGTTTTTCGCCCTCCCCAAGCCTCCGGATGTGCCCTGCACTTACCTGCATCCAAACTGGGCTGCGTGGGGACTCCTGGGAGGGGAGGGGTGGGAAGGGCCAGCCAGGAGTGGGTTTGGGGGTTCTCCGAACTGCACAGAATCTTAGCTAGAGGTTCTCCCGAACCTCTGCGAACCCCCAGCAGCCCACCCAGGTATGTAGTGTTATATGGTGTTTAACCAGCATATGCCTCTGTATTGAACCCAAAAAGAACTACGGGCCAGACACAAGATCTTGCCGCACACCAACATTGTGAGGTTTTGCACACTTTTGTGAATGCTTGTCTTCTGAAATGTACTCAAAGTGAAAGCACAATCATTACACTATTGAGTAGTGGAGGTTCTAATTAAATTGTTAGAAAAGTGGTTGATAAAGTAGATTGGGTCAGCCTATTGTCTGTCTATGCTGTTCTCTTATCAGTTCACTTGAATTTAATTGAGTCAAATACCTAGAGTGTAAAATCAGATTGTTTACCTCTTATTTCACCGTCATTGTGATAAACTCAATGTTTGCAATCAACGTTAAAATTCTATGTCAATAATTATGGTGTTTACTTTGGCTCTCTTATGGAAGGCTCTGTCTCTATATATAAAAAATTAATCCCTGGATTTTCTAAAATGGAAGGCTGTATATATAGCCTTCCATTTTAGAAAATCTATCTAAATTGTATGTGTGTGTGTGTGTGTGTGTGTGTGTGTGTGTGTGTGTGTAGACTATATATATAGACCAGGGGTGTCAAACTGGATTTCTTTGAGGGCTAGATCAGCATCATCTAAACTTGAGAAGGGCAGGAGAGTGGTTTGATAAGAAATTAATAATCCTGTTTTGCGAACAGAGAGCCAACGGGACTTCCCCACTTGAATCAGTTAAAACTAGAAAGTGGAACTGGAATACTCGAGATTTTTTTACCATCTGTTATTTTTAACAAGCCTGAATATAAAGGAATTTCAAAACATGCTGATTTCAAGCTCTATGATTCCAAGGAAAGGAAACCTAATAACCCAGCCAGAGTCTCTGTTTCAAGAGAAATTTTCCAAGTCCCATCAAGGACCAGAATCCTGAGCCTGGACCAGAATCATAATTAATAGAGCCAAGAATTTTTAGAGGTGAATCCACAGGTTCTGGAGATCCACTCCAAGATAAAACGAGCCCATTAGAGACATTTTTATCTTTTCCCATGTAGACATTTCTCCTGAATAGATCCTTAAATGTTACTGGCAGCCAAATTACAAGGCTAACTTCACTCAACATGTTTAAACAGCAAGAGTTATAAATCTACATGTACAATATCTTAAGTTTGGTTACTTTTAATTCCAATTTTTGGAGAGGGAATCAAGTATAAATCAATGTATTTGCTTATAGTTCAGAAATGGTTTCCAATTAGATTTGTTTTTAAGATATCAAGCTATTATAGATCTTGATCAAAGTCTACCTCCATAATATGGTTAACCATTGTTCTACAGAAAGGGATCAGACAGCTTTTCCAATAAGGAACATATAATACTTTTGTAACAGTTAACTTATAGAAACTGGGTCCAGTATCTTTTAAATGAATATATGGCTTAATAACCCTTCATTTTAAGATATGTCATTTTTGTCGCATGGGAAATTACATTTTGCAACCTGTTGTTAACTTTCAAGTGAATAAATGCCTTGCTATTTTCCTCTTTATAAAAGTAAGCTTTTAATAACTGGGTGAGGGGAAGAAATCTTGCATTATTTCTATATTTGTCATATACATTCTGTACATTTTTAAAATTATTTCTGTTTGTATCAATCAATGGATGTATAGCAGTTAATGGGCCACAAGAAGATCTCTGCTTCTTGATGTTTTGATGTCTAAAAGAGACCACATAATTTTGCTGGATATCAAGGAAACCAGCAGTGTGCGGCAGCAGTCAAAAAAGCTAATACAATTCTTGGTTGTGTAAACAGAGGCATAGAATCAAAATCACATGAAGTATTAGTACCACTTTAAAAAAAAAAAAACCTTAGTAAGACCACACCTGGAATACCGCATTCAATTTTAATCACCACATTACAAAAAAGATGTTGAAACTTTGAGAAAAGTGCAGAGAAGAGCAACTAGGATGATTAAAGGCCTGGAAACGAAAACATATAAAGACTGGTTGCAGGGACTGGATATGGCTAGTCTAGAGAAAAGAAGGACCAGGGCAGGGTGACATGAAAGCAGTATTCCAGTATTTAAGGGGCTGCCACAAAGGAGAGGGGGTCAACTTATTTTCCAAAGCACCAGAAGGCAAGACAAGGAACAAAGGATGGCAACCAAACAAGAAGAGAAGCAACCTGGAATTAAGGAGAAACTTCCTAACAGTGAGAACAATTAACCAGTGGAACAACTTGCCTCCAGAATTGTGCATGCTTCATCACTGGAAGTTTTTAAGAAGAGCCTGGATAGCCTTGTCTGAAACGGTATAGAGCAGGGGTTAGCAATCTGCAGCTCTGAATCTGCATGTGGCTCTTTCACCCCTCTGCTGTGGCTCCCTGTCACTCAAAATATGTGTCACAACCGCCAATGTGCGACACCCGTCGGCACGCAATTTATTGAGCTTTTCAACCCCCGGTAGGCCAACCATGGATAAATCCAAGAGAAGACAAGTTTCAGAAGAAAACAGAACCTTTAATTCAACTACATATGCTAGTTTTGTAGCCACTCAAGAAATAGTCAGGCCCGGGAAGGGTTTTGTGGCTCCCGGTGTTTTCTTTTCTGTGGGAAACAGATCCAAATGGCTCTTTGAGCATTTAAGGTTGCAGATCCCTGGTATAGGGTCTCCTGCTTGGGATGGCATTAGAAGACCTCCAGGTTCTTCCAGTTCTGTTCTGATTGATTGGAAGCAAAGCATGTTCTTTGCATACCAGAGAGCAAGCTACGGACTTGAAACTGAAGCTTCCTCTCTGTTTGCTTAATCTCCTCTCTTAAAGATCTGAACAAAAAGCACAATATGATTTTTACAATTTCCTTGTTTCCCAGACAATTTGGCAGCAAAAAAAAAACACCCTCCAAGATGGGCTGTTTGCTCATTAGCATGGCATGCGTGCCAGGAAACCAGCAGAATGTTTGGCAACTGTGCTACTGATCCAAACAAGGAAAAGAGAGATACGCCCTCCGCAAAGGACTCCTGACCTCTATGCCTCCTGTGTTTTCAGTTGTGCTAATTTGTTGCTAGACTCATTTTGCTAAGTTTGCAAAAAAAAAAAAAAAAAAAAAAAATGAAGAAAGAAAAAAAAAAGAACAGAAATACTTTTTTTATCATACCGTGGGTCATAAATTCATGTCATGTACTGACTTATGTGTTTTTAGGGAGAAATAGGGCATTGGGCAACAGCGTTCAGCTCTCTCCCTTAAAACGCTGGCAAGGCACCAGCAAGCTGGCCATAAATGCAGAATGTTCTTGAGAAGCTACTTGGAATCCAGACTTAGAACAGAAGTTGCACACGAGAAGGTCCTGAGTTCACTATTCCCACCATTTATATATGGGGCTGAGAATTAGCCCTTGCTCAAATATCAGAGAGCTATGACAAGTTCTCCCAATTCAAGCCAATTTGAGGGGCTGCCATCAAGAAGATGGGGTCAACCTATTCTCCAAAGCACCTGAGGACAGGACAAGAAGCAATGGATGGAAACTAAACAAGGAGAGAAGCAACCTAGAACAAAGGAGAAATTTCCTGACTGTTAGGACAATTAATCAGTGGAACAACTTGCCTCAAGAAATTGTGCATGCTCCAAAACTGGAAGTTTTCAAGAAGAGATTGGACAACCATTTGTCTGAAATATTATAGGGGTTCCTCCCTGAACAAGGGGTTGGACTAAAAGACCTCCAAGGTCTCTTCCAACTGTGTTATTCTGTTGTTCTGTTATTTATGTATGTTATGTAGTTATTTATGTACACCGAGAGTGTATGCCCCAAGACAAATTCCTTGTGTGTCCAATCACATTTGGCCAATAAAGAATTCTAGAATTCTATTCTATTATTCTGTTATAATTCTCCTAAAATGGGCACCACTGTATCCCTCATCTTTAAGGGCATTGTGGGAAATTTAAATGGTAGCTTCCAGCTAAACCTCCTAATGCTGACTCAGGGCATTGCCACTATGGCTTCATCAGCACGTTTCTTCAATATTTCAGAGATTTCATTGGTAAAAAGACCATGCAAGATGCTACCACGAGCATTTTCCAGAGATGTCCATGGTGGAAGTTAACATCTGCAAATATGAAAGATGCAATGTGTATATGTACAAAAGGGATAGGGTTTTAATCGCAACATCTTGCAGATGTTGATTCCCACTGAAGATCTATCTGGTTGCCTCACCACAAATCT
Organism: Pituophis catenifer annectens; assembly: GCF_029215685.1. NCBI lineage: Eukaryota > Metazoa > Chordata > Lepidosauria > Squamata > Colubridae > Pituophis > Pituophis catenifer. Next base: position 12,148,027 of record NW_027256889.1, read on the forward strand.
TAATTAGTGTCATGCAAAATAATTCCCTTGATTTATTTTTTTCCCATACTCTTACTTAATATGTCAAATGTCTTTCCATGTAGTAGCACATTTAGGTTATCTTCTTATGGTGGAGAGCAGCATTTTTGCACAAAGGGGAATGTGTGAATGATCTGTCTTTCATTATAAGAACTTCTCTTTGGCCAGCCACAATCTCCTCAGAATAACAGAATTGGAAGAGAAGACCTTAGAGGTCTTCTAGTCCAACCCCCTGCTCAGGCAGGGAATTGTATACCATTTCAGACGAATGGTTGTCCAAACTTTTCTTAAAAACCTCCAATTCACAACTTCTGGAGGCAAGTTGTTCCACTGATTAATTGTTCTCACTGTCAGGAAATTTCTCCTTAGTTCTAGGTTGCTTCTCTCCTTGAATAGTTTCCATCCATTGTTTCTTGTCCTGCCTTCAGGTGCTTTGGAGAATAGCTTGACTCCCTCTTCTTTGTGGCAGCCCCTGAGATATTGGAACACTGATATCATGCCATCCCTAATCTTTTGTATCCCAGAGAAGTCACCATGAGGAAAGTTCCTCTTTGGGGTGTTGTTTTTTTTTTAATGTTGGGGAACAAAGCATGCAAGGGAGCTTCAGAGTGAGGGAAAGATGCGTAACAGAAATTCTCTGTAGTAAAATAAGGTTGAAGCCAGCACCAAGAGAAATGTGAAAGTTGGTCTCAACTACTGGGCTTGAATTACTGTGTTTGGAATTCTTTTTCCCAGAGTAGAAATCTACCATACCGAAAGAGCGTTCTTTAATCATGACCTGGATGTTTGAGAATCTCCATAGACATCTACCTCACCAAAATTTGCTCTTGAATTTCCTAATCTGAAAAAAGGATCCTGAGACTTTTGTGATACCTTTCCTTTAAATTCAACCATGAGATGGTTGCAGACTGCCAAAGAGATGATCGTGTAATCATCTGTGAAAGGGATCTTGGAGTCTTAGTGTACAACCAATTAAATATGAGCCAACAGGGTGCAGTGGCAGCCAAAAAAGCCAATGCAATCCTAATTTGCATTAACAGTGGGATACATTCAAGATCAAGTGAGGTACCAATGCCACTCTATAAAGCCCTAGTAAGACCACACCTAGAGTACAGCATCCAGTATTGGTCAGTACACTATAAAAAAGATGTTGAGAGTCTAGAAAGAGTGCAGAGAAGAGCAACCAAGATGATTAGGGGACTGGAGGCTAAAACATACAAAGAACAGTTGCAGGAACTGGGCCTGGCTAGTCTAGTGAAGAGAAGGATCAGGGGAGCCATAATAGTAGTGCTCCAATATTTGAGGGGCTGCCATAGAGAGGAGCGGATCAAACTACAGTATTTTCCAAAGCACCCAAAGACAAGTAACAGTGGATGGAAACTGAACAAGGAGAGATTCAACCTAAAAATAAGGAGAAATTTTCTGACAGTGAGAGCAATCAACCCATAGAACAGAAATTGCCTTCGGAAGTTGTGGGAGCTTCATCACTGGAGGCTTTCAAGAAGAGGCTGGACTGCCATCTGTCAGTAATGGCGTAGGGTCTCCTTCTTGAGTAGGGGGTTGGGCTAGACAACCTACAAGGTCCCTTCCAACTCTGTTAATCTGTTAAATCTGTTCATAGGAAACAGGAAAATCCACCATCTCTCTCTTTCTCTCTCTCTTTGCCCCCAACACACACACACACACCAGTGGTGGGATTCAATTTTTTTTACTACCGGTTCTGTGGGCGTGGCTTGGTGGGCATGGCATGGCATGGCTTGGTGGGCATGGCAGGGGAAGGATACTGTAAAATCTCCATTTCCTCCTGATCAGCTGGGACTCGGGAGGCAGAGAATAGATGGGGGCGGGGCCAGTCAGAGGTGGTATTTGCCGGTTCTCTGAACTATTCAAAATTTCTGCTACCGGTTCTCCAGAACTGGTCAGAACCTGCTGAATTCCACCTCTGAGACACACACACACACACACACACACACACACACACACACACACACACACACACACATTACCTGATCACTAAATAAGTATAAGAACATGACACAGGAGACTCTCCAAAGCTTTCTTGAATGTTACTGATTTATACTTACTCCATATCTTGGGATACACTTTATACAGTGGTGGGATTCAAATAATTTAACAACCGGTTCTCTGCCCTAATGATTTCTTCCAACAACCAGTTCATCAAAGTGCTCAGAAAGTTAACAAGCGGTTCTCCCGAAGTGGTGCGAACTGGCTGAATCCCACCACTGACTTTATAGCTATAGCAAAGAGATCTGTCTGTTCAGCGGTTAAGAAGGGCTGCACATCCTTCTTCAAGAGGCTGCATTCAAGATACCCAGAAAGGCCAGGATGCTGGACTGCAGGTAATTGACCAGTACTGTATATTTGGCCTTTGAAGCTAATCAAATTCTTCCCATCCCTTTTCCAACCTGATTTTTATGAGGCTCACTCGGTACTACCAAAGAACATATTAATTTCAGATTGACTCACCTGATTAACTGATCAACATTTTATTAGCCAAAGTCTTTATGACTTCTTTGGAATAGACTGTTAATTGTGTATTAAGAAGAAGGAGTTGCAGGTTCATTAGCGGAACATTAAAGGTGATTCAAGGAAATTGCCCTTCTGGCCCCGTTTCTTTAATGGATGGTTGAGAAATACTGACTGGGTTCAGACCCCCCCCCCCCAAAAAAATCCTCAGTGTTTGTAAACAGCAAAACGGCACCTCGTTCAAGGCCTTAGTTAATGTTAGTCTTTAGGGAGCTGACCAAGCTGAGTCCAAGATAAGAGATACTTTTGCTATCAACATTTTAAAATTGATTATTTATTATTGCCGCGCTTGCAATATCTGCAAACTGCCTAGAGCCCATAGGGACTGAGGATGAAATGCATTAGTATAACCATGGATAACCATTTGTCTGAAGTGGTGTAGAGTTTCCTGAAGTGGTGTAGGGGGTTGGACTAGAAGACCTCCAAGGTCCCTTCCAACTCTGTTATTCTATATTCTAATAAATCAGAAATGGTTAATGAAATGAAAGAGTCTCTGTAGTTTGATCTGCACACCACTCTAAATTCTAAATAAATAAAGAGGGACACAGTGGCTCAGTGGCTAAGACGCTAAGCTTGTCGATCGAAAGGTCAGCAGTTCAGCGGTTCGAATCCCTAGTGCTGTGTAACGGGGTGAGCTCCCATTCCTTGTCCCAGCTTCTGCCAACCTAGCAGTTCGAAAGCATGTAAAAAATGCAAGTAGAAAAATAGGGACCATCTTTGGTGGGAAGGTAACAGCGTTCCCTGCGTCTTTGGCATTTAGTCATGCCAGCCACATGACCACGGAGATGTCTTCGGACAGCTCTTTGGCTTTGAAATGGAGATGAGCACCGCCCCCTAGAGTCGGGAACGACTAGCACATATGTGCGAGGGGAACCTTTATCTTTATTAAATTCTAACCCAGGTTGGCAAATATAATTGCTGTGTTCACCTAACATGCCATGCCTAAGCAAATAAGCTATGTTATGGTTTAATTTAATGGCCCGATGCAGACAACATACTAGGTCAAAGTCCGGTTTCCCATAGCACACTCAGCAACCACAAATAATCCAACTTTATTTTCAACAGAGTGTCATTGCCATGGTGTCTGGAAATGGCCTTGGGAGACAGAAGGGAGAGTCACAGACTGCACAACAGGTGTGTAAAAGGTATTTGAGCTCAGAAGGAAAGAATATGTCGGAAACTTTTCAGAAGAGACCCTCCCTGGTTTTCTGGAAAGCAAAAGGAAAAGAGGGGACAAATACTTTCTCTCTTGCAAGATTCTGTTAACGGAACTTTGCAATAAAGATAGAGTTACTAGTCCTGATTGTGCTTCTTATCTGGACTACCTTTTAGGGCTGGAACAATTACAATGTGTGAACCTAACCATATCAAAGGCCTTTCCATTTATATAGTTCTTGCGTAATGCAGCTAAAGAAACATCCGTTCTTAAAAAACTTCCACTTATGGAATCTCCTCTCGTACCTCCGAATCAGAAAGACAGAAAAGTTGGTTTGAGATATTTTTTTTTTATTTTTTTTTACAAATAAAAGCTTGTATTTTATAATAATAAAAAAAGTTTGAAAAAATAAATATATCTACATCTATCTACATGTCTAGTCAAGCACTGGAATGCTACATAAAGAAGGTGCACGCAAATATGAACAGAAGAAGATGGCAGGTAAAGTTCCCTTTTCCATAACATCTTTGGTTGCATGAATCTAGGACTGTACAAAATAAGACCCTTTTATTCATTTTTGTGCAAGGAAGCAGATTTTTTTTCCTTTTTTTGAGACTGAACAAAATCTGCCCAAGTGCAAAAGTAAAACAGACCCGCTTGGAGTTTAGAAAAAATATACATTGTGCTTTAAGCAGCCATATATAAGACAAATATTTGAAGTAATGTTTTTAAGGAGCTGTACAGAGAGAACTTTAAACCACAATCACCATGGAAACAAGTTGGGATAAGAGCTTCTTGGCCAGATTGTATATCCCACCAGGTGTTTCTTTGGACATTATGGTTTATAACCGAAGCTACATTTCATAAGGAAAAGAGTTAAAGTGTCCTGTGTTTTAGACAAGGAAGGAATTCCCTTGAATGAAAATGAGATGAAATGCTTCAGTGGTGGGTTTCAAAAATTTTTACTACCAGTTCTGTGGGTGTGGCTTGGTGAGTGTGCCATGGCTTGGTGGGCATGGCAGGGGAAGGATACTGTAAAATCTCCATTCCCACCTCACTCCAGGGGAAGGATACTGCAAAATCCCCATTTCCTCCCAATCAGCTGCGACTTGGGAGGCAGAGAATAGATGGGGGCGGGACCAGTCAGAGGTGGTATTTACCAGTTCCCCGAACTACTCAAAATTTCCGCTACTGGTTCTCCAGAACTGGTCAGAACCTGCTGAAACCCACCTCTGAAATGCTTATTTCCTGAATGAAGTTTTTTTAAAAAAAGTCTCCGTAGAACATGTGAACGATCTTTGATGAACTTTTGTTATAATACAAAAGTATGGGGATGATGCCCAGATTCTTAAGTGGAGTTGTGGCAATTAACCTGGTTGAACTATTCTTGATTCCTTATGATATTTTAAATCGGGACTATTCAACTTAACTTTCCCCTTCCCTTTTATTTTAATGGCCTTGGGAGAAAAGGGTACCCAAAAGAAGATTGCCTCTGTCTCATTCCCAGATATGTACCGGTAGTCCTCAACTAATAACAGCGACCGTTTGAGCTTATGGCACTGAAAAAAGTGACTCATGGCCATTTTTCACATTTATGACCGTTTTAATTTTAATTTTTAATTTTTAATTTTTTGATTTATATGCCGCCCTTCTCCAGAGACTCAGGGCGGCTTACAATGTGCTAAGCAATAGCCTTCATCCTTTTTGTATATTTATACAAAGTCAGCTTATTGCCCCCACAACTGGGTCCTCAATTTACCTACCTTATACCTTAGAAAGGATGGAAGGCTGAGTCAACTTTGAGCCTGGCGAGATTCGAACCTGCAGTAATTGCAGGCAGCTAGTCTTAATAACAGGGTGCTTTAGACCACTGTACTACCAAGGCTCCGTTGAAGCATTCCCCACGGTCACATGATTTGCATTCGGATGTTTGACAACTGACTCACATTTATGACGGTTGCAATGTCCCTGGGTCACGTGATCCCCTTTTGCAAACTTCTGGCCAGCAAAGTCAATGGGGAAATCAGATTCACTTAACAACCATGTTACTCATTTAACAACCGCTTAACAAATGTGGCAAGAAAAATCGTAAAATGGGACACTTAATGAATTTCTCATTTAGCAACATAAATTTTGGGCTCAGTTGGGGTTGCAAGTTGAGGATTTCCTGTATTGACAGAAAAATAGAGAGGAATTCAGACAGGACAGAATTGTGGGGGGGGGCGGGAGCTGTTTGATTCCCCCACAAGCAAATGACCTCTAAAATCAAATGCTAAAACAGCACAAGCAAGTTCCAGGGAAGTGGGTGGGAAGGACTTTGCATTGTTACATTCAGGGCTGTACATATTGCGTTTCCCCAAAAATCCTTCTGGATGTATAAATTGCCAGCTATCCACCAGGACATTTTTTTGGGAACCCCATGGATAAACTTCACCCAACAAAGACGCACAGGAGGAGGAGGAGCAATATCGAGGAACAGGAGAAAAATGGCGAGCTCTTTTCCCCTCTTCGGTATCGTCTTTGGAGTAACAGGGGAAGTGTTCCATTGGCAATGATGCTCCTTGTTCATCCCAGTCCCATCTTTTGGTAGACTTTTCTTTCTTCTCCATCAATGTTACGTGTCCTCTCCTTTGACTCCTTAATAGAGGAGCATCTTTGGAAATGGAGGACTCCATTGACAATGACAAGGAGCATCCTTAAATTTCCTGCTGATCCCTTTATCTTCAGGAAACTCTTTTCCCATGGAAGACCTTGAGATCTTGGAGACAGCCTTCTGGTAAATTCAATTCCGGAAAGCATAAGAACCTGTGAATTATACAATCAAATAAATAGTCAGCATTATACCTATGCCCCAGGAATATTCACTGAAGATTGTATTTCACTTTGTGTGTGATCACCGAACCAGTTGTTAAACCAGCAGCATCCCACCACTGCATGCAAGCAAATATAATTGTGATACCCAGTATACGCTGAACACCCCTCCCCCCCGAAAAATCATATTATGTCTTAAGCAATGACCTGATTTGGAAAATATACCAAAAGTGGCTGAGTTCCCATCACACACTGAGGCATGTGGCAGCATGTTGTCGGTAGTTTCCCTACTGTTTTAGGAGAGATTTCTGCATTGGGAAGACCTCATTAAGTCAATGGGGAAATGAGTTTATTAGCAAAGGGGATGTGCTTTCCCAAAGATTGGACAACCATTTGTTTGAAATGGTATAAATCAGTGATGGCGAACCTTTTCGGCACCGAGTGCCCAAGCCGGAACACGCATGCATGTGTGTGCATGTGCGCACGCCGGAGTGCCGGAAACCCAAACTGACCAGTACATGCATGCCCATTTTGGGGGGCATTTTTGCCTGTTTTTCAGGCCATTTTCACGCTGTTTTTTGGGCTGTTTTCAGGCTGTTTTTTGGGCCGTTTTCAGGCTGCTTTTCGGGCTGTTTTTGGCCTGAAAAACTGCCCGAAAACACCCCGAAAAACAGCCTGTTTTGGGGCCATTTTTCGGGCCGTTTTCAGGATGTTTTCTGGTGCTCCAGCACCCACGAAGACCAGCTAACTGGCACATGTGTGTGCCGGAAACGAAAAGAGCAGCTGGCAATGGTTCACGTGCCCACAGAGAGGGCGCTGTGTGCCACCTCTGGCACACGTGCCATAGGTTCACCATCAAGAGTATAGATCTCCTGCTTGAGCAGAAGATGTCCGACGTCCCTTCCAACTCTATTATTCTGTTAAAACAGATATTTTAGATTGGAGAGAGACGGATTTCTGACAGAGAATTAGACAGAGAAATTCTCTGCCCAGAATTTCAAGAGGAGGGTGAGCAATGACTATGAAAACCCTGGTCCAAAGCATTTTGCAGATCTTCACGTTTGCCCAATGGGACTGGCTATGCAGCAAAACCGTTACACGATACGAATATTAAAAGACACACAAGTAGATTTTTTTTTACCTGAAAACTTTCCAAAGTTTAACTTGTCAGGCTTGGGATTTCTGATCTGACGAAGCTTTGCCAATATTCCTGTGTCCTTAGGCAGCTGCATTTTCGGGGGATTTCTGGGGGGGGGGGGAGAAGAAAAGGCCAAGGTGAGTCCCATAAGAGAGAATGGCAAAGTAAAGAAAAAGTGAGAAGGTATTAATATTTCTTAAACATTTAAGTTGCTTTTTTTTAAGCTTTGGTTTTATTCGGCAAGCTTTCTCTCCTCTTCTCCCTCCCTCCCTTCCTCCCTCTCTCTCTCCCTCCCTCCCTCCCTCCCTCTGTGTTTAACAAAGGCAGGATCCAATTCTTAGAAAAGTTTATAGCTTGGATTTACTTATGCAATACTTTCTAAGTACCCAGTTTAATGATCATAATGGTAAAAAGATAAAAGGACCTTTTTTTTTTACTACACTGCCATTCCAGTTACTATATTGTTATCTACTATATATTTCAATATATTGAAATATAATATATTTCCAAAAGAACAAGATGACACTAGAAATTTGGATTTCTCAAGAAAAGTATGTATGTTCAACAACTTAATGTAGGAATAGACAACTGCATGCTCTTCACTGTTTTGGACTACCACAGCCATCGTTCTCAGAGAGTCTGAGTGTAGAGAATATGTGTCAGGAGACCTAAAGAAGAGATGATGAAGAATAGTCCTCTTAGGTTCGAACTATTCTACTCTATTGTGTATTTTTTAAAAAGGAGATTTCCATTTAATCCACAGGCATCATAGAGAGTGCATCAGGAGGCAAGAGACCTAATAATAATAAAAGGGATACTTTTCTGGTTTCTACCAAGTATCTATGATGACTTCCACGGGATAGCTTTGTGAGTGGCACAGTTGTGTGTGAACAAAGTTGCAACAGGCTTTATTTCGGTTTGGCTGAGAATGCTGTACGAACCCAGCCATAGTGAACTTTTATCAGCTTATTGAGATGATCTTCTTCTCAGAAGGAGATCAGGAGATGCTCAGCAACGTGGGTTCCATCCCATTCTTCTCCATACAATGGAGACATGGCAGAAACAGAGACCATTCCTGTAGATTCTGACCATGAAATAGTAATAGCACTTAGATTTATGTACCACTTCATAGTGCTTTTACAGCCCTCTCTAAGTGGTTTACAGAGTCAGCCTATTACCCCTAACAATCTAGGTTCTCATTTTACCCACCTCGGAAGGATGGAAGGCTGAGTCAACCTTGAGCCCGGTGAGATTTGAACTGCTGAACTGCAGCTAGCAGTCAGCTGAAGTAACCTGCAGTACTATACTCTAACCACTGCGCCACCTCGGCTCTTAAGAGACATAGATAGAATTCTTTATTGGCCAAGTGTGATTGGACACACAAGGAATGTGTCTTTGGTGCATCAGGGTTAGGATTAGGAATACATTCTTGCTTCTTATCTTACTTACTGAGGATTGCCATGACAGAAAGTTGCACAGGAGGTATCCTTGAAATGTGAGCATGCGCATCTGCGGAGGGACCTCTTATGTCGTGCTGGAAGACTTCCTAGCCCATAGGGTACCAAGTGGCTGATGGTGAAAGAAGAAAACAACAATCAAGTTCATGGTTGATTGGAAAGACATTCATGATATGGGTTGGTCAGTAGTCAAGGAAATTGAACAATAGCTAGATGTCTCTGCAGTCACTAGGAGGGAGAGCAATCTCCTTGCTCCAGATATGCTAACCATTCAATTGGCCTTGAACAAGTCTGATGTAGAAACTCTGCTGAAGAGATTTGCAAATTGTGGTTTACGGCTTGGCAGATAAGCCCTTATCTCACATTAGGGCAGAAAACCCAATGCAATTTCCCTTGCACTGGATGCTTGGACTCAAACCAGGAATGGGTGACTCTCTAAAGGCAGTTGGACTACAGCTCCCATCATCCCTGATCAATGGCCATGCTACCTGGGGTTAACAGGAGCAGAAGGACACAGCATCGCTAATCAAAATTAAGTTATATGCATTGGGTAACTCTGGAATTCATATGAGAAAAAAACAATTGCTTTGAGCACAATTAATTTTAATGAGATCCAAGCATAACTAAAGGGCAGGGCTATGGAACAATGGTTGAGTTTTTGTTCTTCATGCATAAGGGCACAGTTTCAATCACTGGCATTTTCTGAAGTAGTTGTGATCTGTGATCAGTCTAATAAACAATCTTGGGCTGGCTGAAGTGGACAAAAAATTGCTTTCCCTTCTCCTCCTCCACCATCAATTCACATGGCTTAAAGTTCTCCAGGCAAATTTCTGGAGGACAAGGCTATCGTATATCATGCATGGGGATGTCTGGATGGAGAGTTATTTCCAAAACCAGAGGTGGTGAAAGCATGAAAGCACAACTTTGAAACAGCAAGTCCCCTCATGTCCTTTTGATGGGCTTCCATCAGCTTCTAACTGAACAGGATGGAAACAGAATGCTTGGTCTTTGGGTCTGATCCAATTGGATTCTTCTTACACCGGTAGTCCTCAACTTACAACCATTGGAAGTTACAATGGCACCAAAAAAAATGACTTACAACCAGTCCTTGCACTTACAAATGTCACAGCATCCCAGCACTCACCTGCTTAATGACTGCAACAATTTATGACTGTAAATCAAGGCTCAATTATGGTTGTAAGCTGAGGACTACCTGTATCCACTGCTGCCCGGTGCTACCTTTTCATATTGACCAATCTGTACTTTCAGAAGCTCATTTGTTTAAAAAGAAACCAAAGAAACTCTTATAAACTTTGCAACTTTGGAGAACTGCCTTTAGGTAACCCTGCGGTGCTTGTCAATCTCATCTCCCAGCTTTTCCCTTTCTTAAAAGAATAAAATAAAATAAGACTGGAGAGAATGACATCCACCTTCCTCACTGGATTGTTACACAATGCCGCAAATTAGCAGGCATAATTAGAACCACACCTACATCGCAAGGGTAGTCTGTTTGACTTGGATCCTAAGCTATTCAGGAGAGGCTGTTTGAGAGCTGTTGGGGTCTTGCCCTATCGTGCAACCGGCCAACATCTTCTTGATAATTGTATGTATCTGAGGCTATTCAGCCTTAACTGCCTAACAAATACCAATCATCTCTTTGAAACATTTATATCTTCGCTATCATCCAAAATGAAGGTAGGGTAAGAAGTTGAAGGGTGCTTCAGAGTGTTATTTGTAAAAAAAAAAAAAAAAAAAAAACAAGCAGTGAATATGGGTATTTTCCCCCCAGCCTGTCCGCTGGGATACTGTCCCAGTTTACAAGCGAATTTCTTTGTAGCTAGTCTAGTCATTCTCATGGATTTTGTAGGATAAAGTTACCATGAAATCAGACAGAAATTTTGTCCTTTTAGTCCAGTATTGGGGACACTGACTGGCAGTGTGAGCCACTATAAGGTTTCAGAGAATAGCAATAGCACTTAGATTGATATACCACTTCATAGTGCTTTACAGTCCTCTCCAAGCAGTTGACAGAGTCAGTCTATTGCCCCCAACAATCTGGGTCCTCATTTTGCCTACCACGGAAGGATGGAAGGCTGAGTTAACCTTGAGCTGGTGAGAATCAAACTGCTGGCCGTCGGCAGAATTAGCCTGCAATACTGCATTTCTAAGCAATGTGCCACCACGGCTCAGACAAGTGTGTTTCCTACAACCAACCTAGATATGCCGGAGTTTGGAACTTGAATTTTCTGCATGAAAAGGAGGACTTTTGCTATATCGAGCCCAGGGACCCTCCAAACTTTTTCAAAAACCCTAAGAGCTTCCCTTACCTTGGTGTGTTGATCCAGATGATACCAAGATGGCAGAAATAAATGCACTCCTTGTCCATCCAGCTGGTGCAAGAACATCTCTTGGTCCTCTGGTGCCGACTATTGTTTTCCAAGAGATGAGATTCTGCTGCAGCCTGGCCTGTTCATACGTCCAGAGGTGAAGAAACAGAGAAGGCGAATCAGTCACAGTTCTGGCTGGGAAGAGCCAGAAACGCACGCATCCTGGTATGTAAACAGAGTGCTTAGCCTGCCCCCTAGGCTTCCAGCTTAACCGTTTTATAGCAGCCACAGCTTTAGTTAATGCCTGAGATTGCAAGATCATAAAAGTTGTGTTCTTTTATTCACTCGAGGTGTTTACAGACCCCAAGGCTCTTTCGGCATTGCTCAGCCAAGAAACCAGATGCCGAACGTGATACTGGACATCTCTCCTAGCTGTTACACTTTGGCCCGTGTTTGCAATGCCTCGCATTTATCAGCGGATTAATTAGCATATAAGATCAACACACCCACAAATTAACAGAGCATGGCTAGAAGGCGGTCAGGGTGATGTGTTTGGCTTCTTTCTTTTCTAAATTCAGCCACAATCTTCTCAAAGCGTGGGCAAGCGATGAATAGGACTGAGCCCATTTTTTAAAAAACAAATTCTCCTTCTTTTGAGACTGCTGCAAACAAAAGCCAACTCCTTTTTTTCCCCTTAAAAAAAAATAGCAAACCAAGAGAGGGAGAGGGAGAAAGAAGGTTTTATCCTTGGGATTTTGTGCTAGGAGTAAAATTAGAGGACCCTGCATCCTTGGAAAGCAGGGGTGAAATCCAGCAGGTTCTGACAGGTTCTGGAGAACCGGTAGCAATTCGGAGAATCAGCAAATACCACTTCTGGCTGGCCCCAGAGTGGGATGGGAACGGAGATTTTGCAATATCCTTCCCCCAGGAGTGGGATGGGAACGGAGATTTTGCAATATCCTTCTCCCAGGAGTGGAGTGGGAACGGAGATTTTACTGCCGTGCCCACCAAGCCACACCCACAGAACCGGTAGTAAACAAAATTTGGATTTCACCACTGCTGCAAAGCCAAATTTCACTAGAGCTCCTTCCTCCAGCCTGGAGTCGCCCAGAAGCTGAAGGCAAAATCTGGCCTCGTTGCAGGGATCACCGGAGGATGGAGATGGGTGGTTGGCATCTGGCTGACAAGAAGTAAAGAGGGAGGGTTTTTTTTTTCCAACGCTAAGGTTCCTTTCCAAGCAAAATGCATTTTTTTAAAAACAGGAAAAAATAGGATTTAAAACAGGCACAAAGCAGAGCCCCAAAATAGTTATGCTTTAAAAAAAAAAAAAAGAATCCTGACGATTCTCTCACCTTCTGGCAGCAGGACGCAAAGGGCGACTGCAAAGGAAAAGAAACAGGACAGCCAGTTTACCATGGTGGTTTAGCTTAATCCTTGAAAGAGGCGGACACTTGGCTTCCCCCTTTGCCCTCCCCAAAGCCGCCCAGAGACGCTTCTGAGGTCCCAGGTCTCCGCCGCAGGTGTTTTATAACCCTGCCAGGCTGCGCGTCACAGGCGCCCGTGGGGCACGCCTCTCACCTCGCCTCCCTGCGTGGGACGGGGGCGCCCTTCGGTTGGCGAGCCAAGGGGGCACCGAGCCAACCAATCGTCCCGCGTCGCTTTGCTGCCGCTGCCACCGCCGTCCCTTTCTCGCCTGGCTACCCAAGTCGCACACTTCTTCCCCCAGCGACTCTCCTGCGGCACTCAAGACGTTCATCCAAGAAGCGATCCGTTGGGCTGGATGTGGCCGGACTTCGAGGCAGTAGTAGGGTGGTGGGGTGGGAGGGAATCAGCGATCTCTGCCCTGGCTGACTCGTTGCCTGGATCTGGAGCGCAGTTCCATCATCCTCAGCCCTGCCGACTGGAGGAGTTTCAACCCAACGTTTTGGAGAACTCCCAAGTTCGGGAGAGAGTTTGGGTTTGAAAGAAATGATTTTCAAGGAGATGTTGGATAACCATTTTGTCTGAAGTGGGGTAGGGTTTCCTGCCTAAGCAGGGGGTTAGAATAGAATAACAGAGTTGGAAAAGGGACCTTGGAGGTCTTCTAGTCCAACCCCCTGCCCAGGCAGGAAACCCTACACCACTTCAGACAAATGGTTATCCATTTGGGTTGGACTAGAAGACCTCCAAGGTCCCTTCCAACTCTGTTATTCTATTCTATTCTATTTAGTATTGAAGAAAGGCAAGTTCTCATCCTGTGAGTGGTGGATGATGGTTGGTAAGATGTCCCCCCCCCTTCCTGCACCAGAATTCAGCTTGGGTGCTTTGTATTCCTATATAGCCTACTAACAATTTCTCTAACCATAGTTTACTCAATGAACCCAGTTGTCTGAGTGCACAGAACCACAAACCAATCAACTACTTTTCTTTTTTCTTCCTAGCAACCCACAAATTGACCTACACCATGTCTGTGTTTATATCGAGTGTGCACATCTGTTGGGAAGGAAGGAAGGAAGGAAGGAAGGAAGGAGGAAGGAATCTAGCTAACATATATGTCTGTCTGTCTGTCTGTCAGGAAGGAAAGAAGGAAGGAAGGAAGGAAGGAAGGAAGGAAGGAAGGAAGGAAGGAGGAAGGAATCTAGCTAACATATATGTCTGTCTGTCTGTCTGTCAGGAAGGAAAGAAGGAAGGAAGGAAGGAAGGAAGGAAGGAAGGAAGGAAGGAATCTAGCTAACATATATATCATAAATATCCCACCCACCCACTCACCCACCCCGAATATCTCAGCACTTAGTGTTTGGGGATTAAACCTTCCAAGGGAAAAAAATGCATCTACAGTTTTGAAGAGAAATTTTAAGCAGGAAATCCATGCCCTGGGTCTAATGTCCTACCCAGATTAGTCCCCAGGGGGCAACATCATCCCTTCAAATCATATAAAGGTCCTATGAGGGCCTAGCTAGCAGCTTCTCAAAGTCCTTGAGATGATAAGTGTACTCCTGTCTCCTTTCTGTTTCATCCTAGCACTACCTGTTAAGGTAGGCTGATAAACGGTACCAGGGTTGCCGAATGAACTGCTTAATGAAGTTTGAGCCATGCATGTTCTCCTGTGTGCCTCCTGCTTATATTTGCAAGCTTAAACCAAATTCACCACCTCCCTTGGATTCTCCCTGTGACTACTTGGTTAAACCGCATTGGCTGTTCCACACTTTTAAGCCCTCACCAGCTTTATCCGTGAAGCCTTCCGTGCATGAAGGCCTGCCTGCCAATCAGAAACCCCCACTGTTGTTTTTGTTGTTGCATCATTTGCAAACACTGCACCCTTCCGCCAAGGGGTGTGATCTCACCCACATTCCTTGCTTCCTCCACACAGGGTCAAGGTTGTGGATCCAGCATTCCACAAAGCCACTGCCTTTAGAGTAACCACGATAAGAGATTCCTTGATTTATGGCTCAGGGAAAGGAAGGGAAGGGAAGCCAGGAGGGAGACCTCTGCAAAATGCCAGGCATCTTGTGGTTTGAAAGGACAAAGCAGAGTAAATCTCTGGTGGGTAAGTGGCAGCTCTTGAGGGAAGAGGATGAAATGAGTGATTTAGATTAGGAGATCAGAAAGATACCCAAGAGAGAGAGAGAGAGAGAGGGAGGGAGAGAGAGAGAGAGAGAGAGAGAGAGAGAGAGAGAGAGAGAGAGAGAGAGAGAGAGAGAGGTAGGCACACATATTGCATATACTGTATGTGTCACAAGGGCTTCTAAGAAAAATGTAAGTTGATGCAAGATTTCTTTAGGCTTTGTCTCTGTTGGGCAATGGCCAAGTGGATTACTCCGGCATTTATCATGAAGGGCAATTATCTGTGGTCTGACTTGGATTTGATTTGCAAAGTTAGACAGCATACTAAAAAGCACCCTGCCAACAAAAGTGCATATAGTCAAGGCTATGGTTTTCCCAGTTGCAATGGATGGCTGTGAAAGTTGGATCATAAGAAAGGCTGAGTGCCAAAGAATTGAGGCCTTTGAACTCTGGTGCTGGAGAAGGCTCCTGCGAGTCCCTTGGACTGCAAGGCGATCCAACCGGTCAGTCCCAGAGGAGATCAACCCTGACTGTTCTTTAGAAGGCCAGATCCTGAAGATGAAACTCAAATACTTTGGCCACCTAATGAAAAACAAGGACTCACTGGAGAAGAGCCTAATGCTGGGAACGATTGAGGGCAAAAGAAGAAGGGGACGACAGAGAACAAGGTGGCTGGCTGGAGTCACTGAATCAGTCAGTGTGAATTTAAATGGACTCTGGGGGATGGTAGAGGACAGGAAGGCCTGGAGAAACGTTGTCCATGGGGTTGCGATGGGTCGGACATGACTTTGCAACTAATAACAACAACAATTGGGTGGGAACAACCTAAGAAATGCATCTTTTTCACTTTTTCACTTATTCCACACTTCACAAGATTATTGTGAGGATCACAGTGTTTGTGAAAGAAAACCTAGTGCAATCCCAATAGTAGAATGGTGAGATTTCAAAAGTGTTAAATATATATACTTAAAGAATTGATATAAATCAAAAAGTGGTCTATCTCTTCCTTTACTGTGGCACATTTATTGTAGGGATTATCAAAATGCTATCTTGGTTACAGTCTTGGCTTTGGGGGAGGATGAAGCAGGGTCAATCCCTTATAGGGTCAACCCCTTAACCCCTTACAACCCCATAAAGGTTAAGGTTCCCCTTGTGCATATGTGCTAGTCGTTCCCAACTCTAGGGGGCAGTGCTCATCTCTATTTCAAAGCCAAAGAGCCAGCGTTGTCCGAAGATGTCTCCGTGGTCATGTGGCTGGCATGACTAAACGTCAAAGGCGTTTGGGAAGGAGGCAGATTCCTCCAGATAAATGCCTTACTTGGAAAAAAATATTCTTGACTATCCATTCTTGGGAGGTGCTGAAGAATCAGAAAGAGAGGTGGGAAAATGAGAAGAGCGTTATTGAAAACCTGTAAAGGGATTCAGTTGACAATACGTAATCCCTCCCTACAAGAGACCGCAAACCTTTTAGGGCAAGTTGAGTCAGGCAGGTGCAATACGGGCACAGGTAGGTGAGGTTGGGAGAGATCATTTACATGGGGGGGGGAAATGAGAGCGGGACAACTCAATGACTTCATTTTGGAATCCTCCTAGTGGAAAGGAGAAGGAAGTTGGCTTTGAAGAACAGACAAGCTACTGTAGGTTCCTGCCAGTTGTAGAAACCTTCCTGATATAAATATTGAAAAGGGGGTGGGAAACAGTTTATACTTTAGCAGATAAGTGACCTAAAGTATTCATGAACGTTGATTACCCCATTTTCTGGCATGTATGCATGTGTATGAGTGTGTGTTTTTCCACACTTACATAATAATTCTGGCTGTGTTTGTCAGCTCTGCAAACAGTCTATAAATAAACTTCATTCTTTTTACAATATATATAAAAAAAAACCCTGAAGCAGACTAGGTTGAATATCTGTGACTTGTATAGCACGTTAAGCTCTTAATTAGCTACATTGACTGGATTAAGGGGGATACACATGGCTAAGCTGTTGTGGGCTTGTAAGGAGTTCGTTTAAACATAGCCAGGAGGTTGAATGACTAAAATGAGATTCAAACTCAGTTCCTTTCCATCTGAACTCATTCAAATGAAGAAAGTAGAGTTTGGGGCATAAAATGACTTGGGAGGAAAGCTGTGGCAAACCCAGGCAGCAGGGGAGAAATGCTCCCGGTTCGGACTGGATCACCTGATCCGGTAGCAATGGTGGCGGGTGGTTCGGAGAACCGGTAGCAAAAATCCCTGCCCCTCTCCCCCATGCCCAGCTGAGCTGCGCGATCATCAGAGGCTTTTTTTTATTATTATTTTTAAAAGCATTTTTTCTACAACCTCTTTGGCCGAAAAAGTGCTTTTAAAAGTTTTTAAAAAAAGCCTCTGATGATCACGCGGCTCAGCTGGGATTGTCAGAGCCTTTTAAAAGCATTTTTTCTACAACTTCTTGGCCGAAAAATTGCTTTTAAAAGTAAAAAAGTTTTTTTTTTTACTGGTAAAAAAAGATTTTTTTACTGGTGAGATTTGAATTGCCAAATCAACCTTTGATGCTGAAGATTAAATACTTTGGCCACCTAATGAGAAGAGAGGACTCATTGGGGAAAAAAGTCCCTAATGTTGGGAAAGATTGAAGGCAAAAGGAGAAGGGGACAGTAGAAGATGAGATGGTTTGATATTGTCATCAATGCAATTAACATGAGTTTGGGTAAACTCTGGGAGATAATGGAGAAAGGGGGACTGGTATGCTGTGGTCCATGGGGTTTCAAACAGCCGGACACAATTTAGCAACTAAACATCACCAAAAAGAGCCTTTTCCAACTTCCACTTGATCACAATACTATGTGATACCAATAATATTGGCAATTATTTTTCCCTGCCAAGGGCCATTCATCTTGTCCCAAATTTCCAAGTGAGACAGACTTAAGTTGCCCTCAACTCCACCAGTATGAAAGTAGTATTTCCTCATTATTCTGAGGCTGTCCGAAGATAATCTGGAGATGTGTGAAAACAAGGAAGGGATGAAGTCAGGTGATTGCATTAACAGATAACGATGGCAGGACAGGCATCCATAGCAGAAATAGCCACCCTTATCTTGGGCTGATTCAAGAGTCGTAGACAGAGACCGCATTCAAACAGTAGGAAACAGCAAAGTAAAACTATGTGATCAAGAAGGAAGATATTGCCTACATGTACCAGTAGGTGGCAAGCACAGAAGCTGAAGCTGCAAAGCATGTACATTATCATAACCAAGCATCAAGCAAAAATTATGTGGCTGTGCTATTCGCTGCTGTATCTGGGATTATAATTCTGGTCTCTTAATGATCCATAGACAATTCCCGGATCCCAGGGCTTATTGCATTAAATAAGGGGGTACATCTGTTCTACTTTGATGCAGGCTAGTTACAATGAGATTTGAATTTAGCAGTAAATTCTGAAACAGAACAGTAAGCCATAACTGTAACTGTCTGTTGATATGCATTATGTGAAAATCTATAATACTGAATCTTTTTTTTTAAGGGGGGGGATGTCCTAGAAGTGAAAACAGTGTTTCTCAAACTTATTAATTCTTTTAATTGCTTTTTAATAATGGAAGGAAGGAAGGAAGGAAGGAAGGAAGGAAGGAAGGAAGGAAGGAAGGAAGGAAGGACAAAAAAGAAAAAAAGAGAGAAAGGGAAAGCAAGAGAGAGAGAAAGAAAAAAGAAAGAGAAAGAAAGAAAGAAGAGAGAGAGAAAGCAAGAGAGAATGAGAAAGGAAAGAAAGAGAAAAAGAAAGAGAAAGGAAGGAAGGAAGAGAAAGAAGGAAGGAAGGAAGGAAAGGGAAGGGAAGGGAAGGGAAGGGAAGGGAAGGGAAGGGAAGGGAAGGAAAGGAAAGGAAAGGAAAGGAAAGGAAAGGAAAGGAAAGGAAAGGAAAGGAAAGGAAAGGAAAGAAGGAAAAAAGAAAGAGCAAAACATTAAAAAATGATGATGGAGATATTTAAATAATGTTATTCCACCGTAGAAAACTCCTTTTGTTTTATAGTCTTGCACAGTGAAAAGGGATTCGCAGGCAGCTGCTTTTAAGGCAAATCACACAGTCCCGACTGGAGAACATTTTAAAAATGGATCCCATAAGCTGTCAAAAAGATTACTCTTATGAACTTGGAGGAAATCCTTTGTACTGCTTGCTACACTTTTTTTAAGCTTTTATAGGATTTTATTTTATCATCTTACCCTGAATTGTTTGACTTTTATTATATTGTTGTCATGGATTGAGTGTTCTTTGCAGTCAGCTCAATGGGATAAAAGGACCAATCCTAATATAAAATTTAACAGGCTCTAAAAGAAAGGTTCTAAAAACGTCACTTTGTTGATAATTACGGTAAATATGAGAGCCCAAAGCTGGGTAATTGATTATACTGTGGCCCTGGGTGTAATTTTGCTTAGTTGCAATTTTTAAAAGGGAAAGCTTTTTGGTGATGGAAAACAACTCTTGAGATCCAGTTTATTGGCTTCATTTATAATTTCTGTGACTTGAAAATCAATATTCTCAAAGAAGCAGAAAAGTAGGATCCAATATTTTAATTTCTTCTATGGCTCCAAGTCTTTGCGTTGAAAAGATGACGGCATCACTAGCATTCTGTGAGCAGCAGTTTGTTCTTAAATGGAAAAATATGTCTTGAGATGTTCTGTTTATTTCTCTGAGGGCCCGAAAAAGGCATTTCCAGATATTCTCCCACTTTTCGATCCAAATTTTCCCTATTTTTCCTTTTTTCTGATGACCCCCCTATAATCACCTAAGACAATGTGAGGCCCAGTTCAGCATTCAGGGTGTGGATTGATGCACATAATCCAGAGATGGGTTTCAGCAAGTTCTGACCAGTTCTGGAGAACCAGTAGTGGAAATTTTGAGTAGTTTGGAAAACCGGTAAATACCACCTCTGAATGGCCCTGCCCACATCTATTCTCTGCCTCCCGAGTCCCAGCTGATCGGGAAGAAATGGGGATTTTGCACATCTATTCTCTGCCTCCCAAGTCCCAGCTGATCGGGAGGAAATGGGGATTTTGCACATCTATTCTCTGCCTCCCGAGTCCCAGCTGATCAGGAGCAAATGGGGATTTTGCACATCTATTCTCTGCCTCCCGAGTCCCAGCTGATCGGGAGGAAATGGGGATTTTTCAAATTCTGGTTGTGCTGAATAACAATTTGAAGCAAAGTGGCTCTAAGGTCATTGTTTAAGCCAACACTATTTGCAGGCAAATACATATCTCCTTATCCTTTCAGAAATTTGGGGAAATCTTCATCCTTCTGTCCCTTTTTTTTTTAGAGCTCTTAAATATCGGCTACAAAACCCTGCAAGGTAGAAGCAAACGAATACAGAAAACTCTAGCTATTTGATGCCATCTAGTGGTGGTCCAGATTTTTGCCGCTCAGTTTTGATAATTCGGGGGAGGAGGGTCAGTATTTTGAAATCTTCCCTCCAGCCAAATCGATCGCATGCATTTATTATATTTTGTTAAAGTACCTAAAATTACCCACATCCCATTTCTCCTGCACAAGCTGCAGTTTGTAGAATGTGCTTCTAGTAAAATGCAAAAAAATAAAGCACATTTAACTTTCCAAAAAACCCAAACAAACAACCCACCACCACCTTTACTACCACTGGCAAAACTGATCATCATGAACCGTATTCGTACATATGTATACCACATATGAAAATGTTAAGCAAAGCACTAGCACAGAGGTGTCAAGCTAGCTGCCCGCAGCCCAGTTGTGTCACTCCCACCCCTGGGTTAATGAAGCGGGAAAAAGTCACGATATGTCATGTGACGACATGTGACATCACGAGTTTGACACCCATGCAACAGTACATTCACACCTTCAGTATGAACAAGTCTCCGGCAACGGGCCTGAACCTTAGTATCTTAATTTATAAACTGAATTTTCCAACACCCAAAGGGGCAATTTAGTGTTTGGCATGATTTGCATCTTTTCCCTGGGATGAGTGCCAGGGCATTCCTGAGCTACCAAGCAACCCACATGGAACAGGTGATAAGCATCTATCCATAAAAGCATATCAGCTGGAGGCTGGACACAAAATGAAGCTGTAGTTTTCAGCATATGTGCCAGGAAGCTAAGTAGCATGTATATTTAGCATGGTATATATGTATACCAAAAGGGACGCGGTGGCTCAGTGGTTAAGACACTGAGCTTGTCGATCGAAAGGTCGGCAGTTCAGCAGTTCGAATCCCCAGTGCCGCGTGAGGTCCCGTTACTTGTCCCACCTTCTGCCAACCTAGCAGTTCAAAAGCACGTAAAAAATGCAAGTAGGAAAATAGGGACCACCTTTGGTGGGAAGGTAACAGCATTCCATGCGCCTTTGGTGTTTAGTCATGCCAGCCACATGACCATGGAGATGTCTTTGGACAGTGCTGGCTCTTCGGCTTTGAAACGGAGATGAGCACCGCCCCCTAGAGGAACGACTAGCACATATGTGCGAGGGGAACCTTTGCCTTTTTATATGTATACCATGATATGGTTGGTCACCCAATCAGCCAGAGTGGGTTTGGCATTTTTATCCACCTATCAAGTCCTTCCCTGGGAGAGGCAGATGTTATTGTTTTATGCATTGGTGAAATCCAAATTTTTTTACTACCGGTTCTGTGGGCGTGGCTTGGTGGGCGTGGTGTGGCTTGGCGGGCATGACAGGGGAAGGATACTACAAAATCTCCATTCCCACCCCACTCCAGGGGAAGGATATTGCAAAATCTCCATTCCCACCCCACTCTGGGGCCAGCCAGAGGTGGCATTTGCCAGTTCTCTGAACTGCTCAAAATTTCCGCTACCGTTTCTCCAGAACCTGTCAGAACCTGCTGGATTTCACCCCTAGTTTTATGGTAATAAACGTATTGTCACAGGATGTAAACTGCACTGAATAAAGCTGCCTTTTGAAAGTGACTGACTGCGATTTTGTCAGTGCCAATGGTGTTCAAGATGTTTTGGGATTGCACCCAAAGTGTCCATTACTATTGGTACTTTCTTTGCTTTTCTTTTGCCATAGACTTACTTCTACTTATAAGTCTTGGTGTTTTGTGATTTTCTCCAGTTCTTTTTCTCCTCTTCCGCCGTCTCCAGATACTGCAATGTCTTTTTATTGACAGTTGTTAAGTCAATAAGTTAACATTGATGTGTGCTGGATGAACTTACTCCAAGGCAGCTCCTATATGGAGTCTTAGAAGCCAATACCTTCTATAGTCTGCTTGACTGGCTCTCCTAAATGTTATCCACTACTACCAGGGAACACATTACACATTGCGTAATTTCAGTCAAAGCCAATGAAAGTTGCCTTATATTTAATCACGGAGAAAAAGAATTAACAATGACAAGCTTTGATTTTCATTATTTCATTGGAAACGGTCCATGAGACGTTTTGTCTAAAAGTGGAAAAAGAAAATCATGTTTGTCCCCTGCGCATATGATTTAGTTAAGCTGGAATGTAAACTTTCATTGGATTTTACAGGACAATTCTAGTAGATAGGCTGACTCCAAACAAATGGCTCCTGAGTTATCAGCAGTTCTTGGAGAGAATTACATTTCCATGTCTGCCATGCTGCAAAGCATCAGATCAAAAAAAAAAGTTTGAAAAGTTAGATGTCAGGGAAAGGAGAAGCTTTGAAGCACTAGAAAATAGGATATCCATCCAGCCTTCTCAATTCCTGGCAAATAGATGGGGAAGAAATGGAGGTAGTGACAGATTTTATTTTCCTGGGCTCCAAGATCACCGCAGGTAGGGGCTACAGCCAAGAAATTAAAAGACGCTTGCTCCTGGGGAGGAAAGCTATGGCAAATCTAGACAGCATACTAAAAAGTAGACACATCACTCTGCCAACAAAAGTGCGTAGAGTCAAGGCTATGGTTTTCCCAGTTGCAATGTATGGCTGTGAATGTTGGACCATAAGGAAGGCTGAGCGCCAAAGAATTGAGGCCGTTGAACTCTGGTGCTGGAGAAGACTCCTGCGAGTCCCTTGGACTGCAAGGCGATCCAACTAGTCAGTCCTAGAGGAGATCAACCCTGACTGCTCTTTAGAAGGCCAGATCCTGAAGATGAAACTCAAATACTTTGGCCACCTAATGAGAAGGAAGGACTCACTGGAGATGAGCCTGATGCTGGGAAAGATTGAGGGCAAAAGAAGAAGGGGACGACAGAGAATGAGGTGGCTGGATGGAGTCACTGAAGCAGTAGGCATGAGCTTAAATGGACTCCGGGGGATGGTAGAGGACAGGAAGGCCTGGAGGAATGTTGTCCATGGGGTCGTGATGGGTCGGACATGACTTCGCAACTAACAACAACAACAGGGTAGTGGGGGGGGGGGAGGTTGGTGGAAAGAAGATTCAGGAGTAGGTCAGTTACTGATATCTCTAGATGGGGTGAGAAAAAAGATTGTCTGAAACTTTGGAGAACTAATCCCAATTAGCCTAGCCATAGGCAGCTTGATAAACTAATGGGCTTGACATCATATATGGCAGCTGCCTATCTTCCTAACTGAAACTGGAAAGCTTTGGAAATAACACAAAGTTATTTCTGGCCTGTTTGTTTCTGAGCCATTAATTTTTGTGCTCTACACACAAAACTTACAGCAATTCATTCAGTGACTGTTCAAAGGTACAGGGGCACTGAAAAAAGTGACTTATGACCATTTTTCACACTTATGACCATTGCAGCAACCCCGTAATCAAAATTTAGACTCTTGTCAATTGACCCATATTTATGATGCTTGCCTTGTCCTGGGATTATGTGATCCGTTTTTGCGACCTTCTGACAACCAAAGTCAACGAGGGAAACCAAATTCACTTAACAACCGTGTCACTAGCTTAACAACTACAGCAATTCACTTAAGGACTGTGGCAAGAAAGGGTCATAAAATGGGGCAAAAATCCAGTTCACAAATGTCTCACTTAGCAATGGCGGCCATAAGTCGAGGACTACCTGTAGTGCCAGTTCATCAAGGAGCCATATCAATCTGTAAATAAAATCCAACTTCCCTTCATCAGTTTACAGACTTTTCTCTTTAAAAAAAAAAAGCCTGATATGATTGCATGACTACGTAGTTTCCATGTAGTCATCATGAGGTGACTTGTCATTGATTTGAATTTGGATTTCGTTTGGCTTTTATTGGTCAGCTTCATAAAAGTCAAAGCCCCAAAGTGCTAGGAAACATGAAAAGATGATCTTGCATTAACTTTACACACTTTTTCTCACCCCTTTGAACAAAACCAATTTTTTAATTTGCCATCCCTTGTTCCCATCATTCTCCCTCTTCCTCCCAGTTATTCTTTCTTCTGTCAGGGTATTGTTGTTAGTTGCAAAATCGTGTCTGACCCATCGCGACCCCATGGACAATGTTCCTCCAGGCCTTCCTGTCCTCTACCATCCTCTGGAGTCCATTTAAGCTCACGTCGACTGCTTCAGTGACTCCATCCAGCCACCTTGTTCTCTGTCGTCCCTTTCTTCTTTTGCCCTCAATCTTCCCCAGCATTAGGCTCTTTTCCAATGAGGCCTTCCTTCTCATTAGATGGCCAAAATATTTGAGTTTCATCTTCAGGATCTGGCCTTCTAAAGAGCAGTCAGGGTTGATCTCCTCTAGGACTAACCGATTTTATCACCTTGCAGTCCAAGGGACTCACAGGAGTCTTCTCCAGCACCATAGTTCAAAGGCCTCAATTCTTTGGCGCTCAGCCTTTCTTATGGTCCAACTTTCACAGCCATATATTGCAACTGGGAACACCATAGCCTTGACTATACACACTTTCTGTCAGGGTATTGTTATGCAAATTTGGGAGCTTAACTACTCAGCTGATGGTTTACAGTTGGCCTCTCTCCTACACCAAGTTTGGTAATAGCTTTCTACGTGACAAGGGATGAGTAAGCCAGCAGAAATGAGCCAAGCTCTTTGTTACTTACAGCATAGCTGAAATATGAACGAGCGGGGTTGAGAAAGTAAACGAAGTATAATACCGGACCAAAAAGAAATAAAGAGTTGGGGAAGGCTGGTGAACGACATCATAGTTCTTAGGAGAAAGACTTCATTCCATTAGTGGAAACCATTCGTAGGTTGGTGGGGTTTGGTTGGCTAGCCTGTAGACAGTTCTTTGAGCAAGACATGATAGCTAAAAGCCAATGGGCAATATTTGGAGACCCTGAACAAGGAAACAGAGCTGACTGCACAGATGGTCTCAGGGAAGGCGTGTTAGTAAAGGTATAGTGGAAATTTCCATTGGGGAAAACAAGTCCTGGATCCTGAGGGGGCCCTTGTTGCCCTCTGAGCTTGCTTGTTTTCTCGTGTAGGAAGTTAACACCCACCCCTCTCCTAGGAAAATGAAATATTTTAGGAAATATTAAAAGGGCAGAATATTTCCCCCAACAGGGAGGCAGAAACCCAGTCCCCCTCAACCTTTATCAACGGGTCATTAAGGCCTGAACCAGTCCATTCTACATAACAAAGACCTACCTCCTTCAGGCAGAGCCATTTAATTACTCTTCAATGCGTCACCCAGCAAGATTCAACCAAACTTAGCACACAGACAACCTACAAAGCTAGCCATGACAGCAACCAATCAGTATACTCTTCCTGTGCCCCAGGAAGTTCAAAGCCAGAGAGGGTATAAAACCCAGGGACTCTCAATATCTCTTCCCTTTTTGCCCAGGATCTCAAGCCATGTGATCCTGTTCATCAATAAACCTTCTTTCCAAGCAACTTCCATGA
Source organism: Pituophis catenifer annectens (assembly GCF_029215685.1). Lineage (NCBI taxonomy): Eukaryota > Metazoa > Chordata > Lepidosauria > Squamata > Colubridae > Pituophis > Pituophis catenifer. The sequence goes on from NW_027256889.1 coordinate 12,173,748, forward strand.
ATCCAGCGTCTTTTCCCTCACTTGGAACTGAACCCAGAAGGATATTTCTTCCATCTATTCTCTGCCTCCCAAGTCCCAACTGATCAGGAGGAAATAGGGATTTTGCAGTAACTTTCCCCTGGAGTGGGGTGGGAATGGAGATTTTACAGTATCCTTCCCCTGCCCTGCCCAGCAAGCCACACCCACCAAGCCATGCCACACTACCAAGCCACGCCCACAGAACCGGTAGTAAAAAATTTTGAAACCCACCACTGAATGAAATGTTTGCAAGAGGAAAAATAAGTTCAGACAAAATCAAGATCTCAATATATCTGCCTGCTGACATCAATTTCCAATTTCTAATCCATTAAATTGTACTTTAATAATCACAGAAACATCACCAGCGTTGTGCCTCAGGTACACTTATTCCCTTCATTTAATAAAGGGCCAACCACAGATTAAATGGTTGTTCATACAGTGAGATATTTAGACTGGATTTGTCATTTTAATCCACCTATCATGTCCTTCCCAAGGAGCTGGAACAAGCAAATGTTGTTTGATGGTGATAAAGTTATTGTCACGGAATGTAAGCTGTCCCAAGTAAAATTGCCTCTTGCAATTGACTGATGGTGATTTTGTCAATGTCAATGGGGTTCAAGTGTTTATTATTATCATATGCATTCATCTCAAACTTTAGGTCCTACATTACTTAAAATAATGACTTCTGAATTCTAATCGATCTTTTTTTAAAGAAAAAAATCTTATTCCTCTGAAAACAAAGAAAATGCATTTTCTGGAAAGAACTACATATAAAAAGTGAGCCAGTTTGTTCTAATGGTTAAGGCACTAGGCTAGAAACCAGGAAAATGTGAGATCAAATCCCATCTTAGCCATGAAAGCCAGCTGGATGACTTTAGGCCAGCCACTCTCTCTTAGCCCACCCACCTGACAGGGTTGTTGTTCTGGGGAAAATAAGAGAAGGAAGATGTGTTGGATATGTTCACCTCCCTGAGTTATTTGTAAAATTAATAAAGGTGGGAATCAATCAATCAACCAATCAATCTCCTGGAAAAATACATTTGCAAACTTTATCCCTATTCTACTTTGTGTGTGCATATATTTCAATGTTACAAGCATTGCACTTTGCCATGTCATTTAAGAGGGCAACATGAGATTTGCTTGGAACTGGATTATTTCCAAGGTGTTGAATTTGATCTAAACCAAACTTTGTGGTTACTGAAGAACTCTAGAAGCATCTTAGGCTGCTTACTAGGTGACGTAAAGCGGATCTTCCGGAGATGTCCTACTAAGAGCTCCCTTGAAATACAATATGTTAGTTAGAAGTTTATACCATGTTACAATCAAGTTCAAGTTTTATAGAATAAAATGGAACGAAGTTTGATAGAGTGGGACTTCCACTGAAGTAAGAAATTGAAATGAGAATAAAGATAATTAGAAAATCGGGGCTGCTCGAATACCACTTTAGATTGAACTGAAAAGGGAAACAACAGGAGAGAGGGGAAGGAGTAGAGAGAGAGGAAGGGAGAAGAGAGGAGAGGAGAAAGAAGAAAGGGAAAAGGAGAGGGAAAAAAGGAGGGGAAGAGAAAAAAGGAGCAGAAGAGAAGGTTAGAAGGGGGGAAGAAGAGAGGAGTGGGGGAAGAGAAAGGGAAGTAGGAAAGAGAAGGAGAGGAAGAACGAAGAAAGTAGGAGGAGAAAGAGGAAGGAAGAGAAGGGGAGGACAAGAAGAAAGGTTGGAGTAAACATAAAGGGTAAAAGAACAGCCCCGAAAAAGTAAAAATTAAAAATGAAAGTTAAAAGAAAAGATGAATGAAAAATGATGGAAATGACTGTACATATAAATGTGTTTATGAGAAATAAAAATAAAAAACTTTTTTTTTAAAAAAGAAAGAAATTGAGTTTGATACCCCTGATCTATGGAGGGTTCAAAGGCCGCATACAGTTGGGCCTCTGCCATGATCCTTAGTCAGCAAATGTCGAGCCCTGGTAGTGCAGCAGACTAAAGCACTGTTATTAACATCAGCTCCCAGCAATTACTGCAAGTTCAAATCTGACCAGGCTCAAGGTTGACTCAGCCTTCCATCCTTTCTAAGGTAGGTAAAATGAGGACCCAGATTTTGGGGGCAATAAGCTGACTTTGTATAAATATACAAAAGTATGAAGGCTATTGCTTAACGCATTGCAAGCCGCCCTGAGTCTTTGGAGAAGGGCGGCATATAAATCAACTTTTTTTTAAAAAAGTGACAAGATCTATAGAACACTTTCTATCTGCACTGGTCTAATTGTATTAAGGTGGGAAGGTTTGGCACAATACAGAAAAAGATGAAAATCCTAAGAACAGCTACTGGAAGGAAGGGACCAGCAAATTCCTTTCCTCCTTTTGGTGAAGAGTATTCCCACTTGTTTTATTATTTCCATTTATGGCACCTTCTGGCTGGACACTGGAATGCTCTCCAACCTGATTTCATCTGCAAGCTCTTTTTACACAAAGATACCCATCAGTACATGGTGGTTTGCTCTTTGGTTAGCCAGGTAAAAATTACAGGTAGATGGTGATTGTTAAACTGAGCATCTGGCTTGCTGACTGAGGTGAAACATAATATCTAACTGTTGTACCCAGGGGGAATTTGCTGGAAGGCTTTTAAAGTTAGCTGGAGAAGATTCACAGATCCTCTTTCTTGATTTAAAGCTGGGGTGGACAACTGTGGCTCTTTACGACCTGTAGATTTCAACTCCCAGAATCTCCCAGATAGCCTAAATTCTGGGAGTTGAAGTCCACGCTTCTTAAAGTTGCCAAGTTTGGAAAACACTGGTCCACAAGCTTCTTTACTGCCCGAGAAGACCTTTTTCCTGGAGGAAACAATTTAGAGATGATCACTTAGATGACTCAAGAACCAGGAGGAATCTAAAGGTCATTAGTAGACCCCTAAATCAGGGGTGAAATCCAGTAGGCTCTGACAGGTTCTGGAGAACCGGCAAATATCACCTCTGGCTGGCCCCAGAGTGGGGTGGGAATGGAGATTTTGCAATATCCTTCCCCCAAGAGTAAAGAGGGAATGAGGATTTTGCAGTATCCTTCTCCTGCCACGCCCACCAAGCCACGCCCACAGAACTGATAGTAAAAAAAAATTGGATTTCACCACTGCCCTAAATTGATTCTTTTCCATTTCTTCCCTGGGTAAATTCCATATCTTTATCCAGGAATGGATTTATTTTTATTTTTTTAATTTGATTTATATGCCGCCCTTCTCCGGAGACTCAGGGCGGCTTACAATGCGTTAAACAATAGCCTTCATACTTTTGTATATTTATACAAAGTCAGCTTATTGCCCCCACAAACTGGGTCCTCAATTTACCTACCTTAGAAAGGATGGAAGGCTGAGTCAACCTTGAGCCTGGTAAGATTCGAACCTGCAGTAATTGCAGGCAGCTGTGTTAATAACAGGGTGCTTTGACTTCCATTTGCATGGTACCAGGATATGTTTAGGTAGAGATGTGTGAATGGACTTGCATTCTTGCTTTGTCTGCTGGCTTTGTAGATTGCGTTATGTTTCTGGAACTTTCTCCACCCAACAAGCTATCAATAGATGAATGTACACTATAGACTTTTCATCCACACCTCAGATGCTGAGAGATGCTGGCCTTTCTTGTCAGCATTTCTTACTGCTGTTATCATGTCATCGTTTGCTAAACAGAGTTTGGGTCCTCTTTGAACTCTAGGAGGGTGGAAAATGGAATTTTTCTATGAGTTTCAATGGTTTCGGTTTTGTATTTCAGCCTGTGTCATTTTCAAATGAAAACTTTGATTTCAGGAAGTGACTCAATGGTCCTAAGGTTATTTTCAATCGGCGCCTTAATGACAGAGAGGCCCAGCCCAGGGACTTTACCATCACTGGGCCTGAAAAGCCTTAGACCACCAGACCCTCCTCTTCTTCTGTCTTTCTGGCTTTCTCAGAGGGATACAATGAAGATCACGTGAAGTTTTAATACCACTTTATAATGCCTTGGTAAGGCCACACTTGGAATCCTGCATCCAGTTTTGGTCGCCACGATGTAAAAAAGATGTGGAGACTCTAGAAAGAGTGCAGAGAAGAGCAACAAAGATGATTAGGGGACTGGAGCAGGGGTGAAATCCAGGAGGTTCTGACAGGTTCTGACAGGTTCTGGAGAACAGGTAGCGGAAATTTTGAGTAGTTCAGAGAACTGGCAAATACCACGTCTGGCTGGCCCCAGAGTGGAGTGGGAATGGAGATTTTGCAATAATCTTCCCCCAGGAGTGGGAAGGGAATGGGGATTTTACAGTATCCTTCCCCTGTCGTGCCCACCAAGCCACGCCCACCAAGCCACACCACGCCCATCAAGCCACGCCCACAGAACCGGTAGTAAAAAAAATTGAATTTCACCACTGGACTGGAAGATAAAACATATCTTAAAGAGCGGTTGTTGGAAATGGGTATGTCTAGCCTAGTGAAAAGAAGGACTAGGGGGGACGTAATAGCAGTCTTCCAATATCTCAGGGGCTGCCACAAAGAAGGCGGGGTCAACCTATTCTCCAAAGTATTTGACGGCAGGACAAGAAGCAACGGGTGGAAACTAATCAAGGAGAGAAACAACCTAGAACTAAGGAGAAATTTCCTGGCAGTGAGAACAATTAATCAGTGGAACAACTTGCCTCCAGAAGTTGTGAATGCTCCAACACTGGAAGTTTTTAAGAAGAGGTTGGATAACCATTTCTCTGAAGTGGTGTAGGGTTTCCTGCCTAAGCAGACTAGAAGACCTCCAAGGTCCCTTCCAACTCTGTTATTCTATTCTCATGTTGGCTGCTATACACCTTGGGCAATTCAGCTGGTAAAGTTGGTAACGGCTACATCCCATGCCTTCCAGATGAAGTACTTGCAAAGATGGCTTTCCTTTGGAAAGACTCCAGAACGTTGGGAGGGAGTAGAATTTAAGGGAAGAGACTTACATCATCTGGACTTTTAGCCTTTAAGATGTGTGGGCTTCAATTTCTAGAGTTCTCCAGCCAGCATTTATTCATTTATTTATTAAATTTATATGCCACCCAAATCACTGTCAATCGACTCTGAGTGGCTTGCATCGTGAAATACCATTAAAATACTAAATATTAGAATTAACACAAATTAGATAAATTAGAAATAATACCGTACACTAGAGGTAGTCCTCAACTTACAACAGTTCATTTAGTGACTGTTCAATGTTACAACAGCACTGAAAAAAGTGACTTGTGGCCATTTTTCACACTTAGAACCTTTGAGGTATCCCCGTGATCATGTGATCAAAATTCAGACGCTTAGTAACTGACTTATACTTATGACCTTTGCTTTGGCCCAAGGTCATGTGATCACCTTTATCTACTAATTTTATCAACTGTGTTAAGTATCACTTAACAACTGTGGCAAGAAAGGTCATAAAATGGGGCAAAACTCACTTAACAAATGTCTCACTTAACAACGGAAATTTTGCTGTCAATTGTGGTCGTAAGTTGAGGACTACCTGTGTATTATATTGACTATTTTAATGGGTTTTTGGGGGGGGGGAGAAATTGCTTCTCCTTAAATTAGCAATAAAATCTAAAAGCTGAGCTATTTCCTTTGGTATGTTGGTTTTACCCAATGGAGGAAACTTTTTTTAAAAAAAGATTATTCATTTCCTACAATATGAAGGAGAGCAGTTTGCTGAATTATCTTTGGGTTTGTTTTTTTTTTCTTTCCATGCTAGGTTGTGGTTGATTGTCATGAGTTGGCAACTTTGGAAACAAAGGTGTGTGAGTGAGTAAGGCTCCGGAATCCAGAAATAACTCTTGCTTAATTGACCTTGAGCGAGCAAACCAAATGGAATGTAAGTGATTTTCCTTGTCACATTTGCATTGGTTTGATTAGAAAAGCTGAAATGCATACCAGAAGCCCTGTTGGCTACTATAATGAACAGAAATGATTTTCTTCCTAGCTCATCTTTTAACTTTCTACCTTATTTATTATTTATTTATTTATTTATTTATTTATTTATTTATTTATTTATTGCGATTTATATGCCGCCTTTCTCCCTAGGGACTCAAGGCGGCTTACAAAATGACAACTTCAATACAAATCACAATACAATACCAAATTAAAATCAGTAACCCAATTAAAAAACAATTTAAAATTATACCAGTGTACCCCCAAACGGATCAGTTTAATTGGCGGAAGAGCCACGTCTTCAGCTCACGACGGAAGGAAAGAAGGTCGGGGGCTGTCCTGAGCTCAGTGGGCAATCCATTCCAGAGGGTCGGGGCTCCCACAGAGAACGCCCTCCCCCTGGGGGTCGTCAGCCGACATTGTTTGGCCGACGGCACCCTGAGGAGGCCGACTCTGTGAGAGCGCACAGGACGATGGGAGAACGGCTGGAGATGGTCCTGCAAGTACCCTGGGCCTAAGCCATGAGATTACCTTATCAGATTACCTCAGACAGAAATCTCCTCACAGAGCTAACCACAAGATCAGAATAACATTTATGATTGGGGCGGGGGGGGACAGGGGACGGGCAGTCCAGCTGAATAGTTAGGGCTGAACTGGAACTGGTATGAACCACTTTCAAATCTACCCTGACATGGTTCCTGGGAGACATCAGAAAAATCATGGTGGTAACTGCAACCACACAATCAAACTCCAATCATTTTATGAGATGTAAAGGCCTTTTATAGTATGGGCCATGGTGGCTCAGTGGCTAAGACGCTGAGCTTGTCGATTGAAAGGTCAGCAGTTCAGCAGTTCGAATCTCTAGTGCCATGTAACGGGGTGAGCTCCCGTTACTTGTCTCAACTTCTGCCAACCTAGTAGTTCGAAAGCATGTAAAAAAAATGCAAGTAGAAAAATAGGGACCACCTTTGGTGGGAAGGTAACAGTGTTCCGTGCACCTTTGGCGTTTAGTCATGCTGGCCACATGACCACGGAGACATCTTCGGACAGCGCTGGCTCTTCGGCTTTGAAACGGAGATGAGCACCACCTCCTAGAGTCGGGAACATATGTGCGAGGGGAACCTTTACCTTTTAAAGGTTTTACTATGCAATGGTACCTCCAACTTGAGGTTATGACCTCGCGGTGCATTGAGGAATATGGCCATATTTATCTCTAGGTGATCTTGAATGACTATCATTTCAAAGCTTAGCTCACCCTACAAAAGTGTTTGATAAAACTGGAGCTCCAAGAACATTGGAGGAAAAGTGGGATTATACATGTTAGGAGTAGATACCGTATTTTGGGGAGTATAAGACGTACCTTTTTCCTCCAAAAAAGAGGGTGAAAATCTGGGGGTGTCTTATACTCCAAATGTAGCCCCACCCAGCTTCTCAAAAGGAGGTTTCAGAGGGCTGAAAAGAAGCTTCAGAAAAAAAGCCCCCAAACAGAGTTTCAGAAAAGAACCTCCCAAACAGAGCTTCAGAGGCTTTTTTTCTGAAGCTGTTTCGGAGGCTTTCAGAGGCAGGAAAAAAAGTTTTGTCTGAAACTCCAGTTTCAGAAGTTTCAGAGGCAGAAACAAAAGCCAAAAAAAAAGCAAGGCACAGAGCTCAGAACCAAGGAACCTGTTGCTAAAATTAACCTCTGGGAACAGCTGATTGGAGGTATTCTGGGAGGCCAATCCACCTACCAATCAGCTTTTTTCTTATTTTCCTCCTCAAAAACTAAGGTGCGTCTTATACTCCGGTGCTCTTATACTCCGAAAAATATGGTATACCTGCCAATATTAAAGTACAGGTAGTCCTCAACTTACAATCTTTTGTTTAGTGACCATTAGAAGTTACAATGGCACTGAAAAAAAAGTAACTAAGGACCCTTTTTTCACATTTACACCCATTGCAGCATTCCCCATAATCACATAAACAAACTTCAGATACTTGGCAATTGGCTCTATGACGTTTGCAGTGACCCGGGCAGAGGTGGGCTTCACATATTTTTACCACTGGTTCACCAAGCATGTGCACGCTCGTGCACACTGGCTTCACATGTGCACCATCCACGCATGCGCCCAGACTTCCATGCATGTGCTTTGTCTCACGCGCATCTTCTTCACATGCGCCCGGCCTTGAAAACATGGCTAAATAGGATGGCATAGTGCCGGGGCCGCTACCGGTTCTCCCATCTTTTTTATAAAAGATTTTTAAAATTTTAAATATCTTTTAGTATTTATATATTCAATTTTAAATTGGTTTTAAAAGTTTGGGGTTTTAAATTTGTCGGGGCCAAAATTATTTAATTTGATTTTATTCTATTTTTTAAATTTTGTATTGTATGTGTTTTTATTGTCTGGCTGTGCACCGCCCTGAGTCCTTCGGGAGTAGGGCGGTATAGAAATCTAATAAATAAATAAATAAATAAATAAGGTCAAAGGGGAAGTCAGATTCCCTTAACAACCGTGTCACTAATTTAACTGCAGCGATTCACTTAACCAGCGTGGCAGGAAAGGTCGTAAAATGGGACAAAATTCACTTGAGAAATGTCTCGCTTAGCAACAGAAATTTTGGGCTCAGTCGTGGTTGTAAGTCGAGGACGATCTGTACTCTGTCGTCACCTGAAGGATTTGTATCTCCCCTTTTAATTTATGACTTCCTTATTCCGTATTTGTCCTGTAAACGGGCACGGGTGATTCCCGGGTGGCAGCCTTTTAAGGCGCTGCTGCTGAGATTGAAAGGACAGCTCCCATTGGCTAACCGTGAGTCACCTCTGCTGTTATGCTCGCACCTGGGCGTCCTCCTCCCCTTAATGGTTCAGGAGTATCCATCTCACCAGTGTCATTGAGTAGAGGAACTCATGTGGAATGAACTAACCACTTCAAGCCAAGCGGCTCTTTTCTTTGCCCTAAAAGGGAAAAAAAGAAGCTAAACAGCAGCTCACCTGTGATGGAGAAGCTGGCAGAAATAATGGGACGGATGGCAAAAGATACTTTCCAGGGGTCATACACGGCAGGTAGATGCATTTCGGTGGCTGAGATTAAACCTGATGAACTTAAGCTCTACGTGCAGGTTGACAAAAGGGTGAACTTTTTCCAGGCGATGGTGAGCTCACTGAAAGATTACGGCCCATCAAACCCCTTTCAGAATTTAACCTGTAACTCTTGGTAAACCTCCGGTGTCGGGAGGGAAGGAAGGGTGCCAGGTTGGGTTGTGGTTGGTTCACAATCATAAGTGATCAGCAACAGGATCCACAAGGGTGCTGTTTTTACACCTGTGTTGTGATGCTCAAATATTCATCTGCAGGCTTTTTCAATTCTTCCCCTTCAGTCGGATTGGAAAGAGAATTTTATACTGAAGTATGGATTTACTCAGAATTTCCAGCCAGATTTTTCATTCCCCCCGCCCCTCCAAATCAGAGAGGAAGACTAAAATGCTAGCTTCATATATTATATCAATAGCACCTAAACCAGGAGTCGGCAACCTTAAACATTCAAAGAGCCACAAAAGTCCTAACCGGAAGCCCCCCATTCAATTCTGGAGCTGACCAGAAGTCCAGTTCCCCCACCATAGAGTCTTCTCCTAGCGTGGCGTCCTTTTTCCTCTACCTGCCCTAACCGAAAGCCTTATCAATTGTGGAGCCGACCAGAGACAGGGAGCCGCAGCAGAAGGATGAAAGAGCCACATGCGGCTCCAGAGCCGCGGGTTGCTGACCCCTGACCTACACTTATATACCGCGTCACAGTACTTTACAGCCCTCTCTAAGCAGTTTACAGAGTCAGCCTATTGCCCCCCAACAATCCGGGTCCTCATTTTACCCACCTCGGAAGGATGGAAGGCTGAGTCAACCTTGAGCCTGGTGAGATTTGAACTGCCAAATTGCAGGCAGCCGTCACTCAGCAGAAATAGCTTGCAGTACTGCACTCTAACCACTGCGCCACCACAGCTCATAAATTTATTTATTTTATTTTTATTTTATTTTTCAATTTATATACCGCCCTTCTCCCTGAGGACTCGAATGAATGAATGACTTCTTTATGCTGATCAGAAGCCAGCCATTTAGGTTACCATATAAGAACTAAAAGGCCGTATTATTATACAACAGTGGCCCCCAATATTTTGGATATTAGGGACCAGTTCCGTGGAGAAGATTTTCCGCAGACCGGAGCGGGCACGGTTTCGCATGATGTCTGCATCCCACAGATGGTGTTTTACTTGTTTGTGCGGCCTGATTTCTGGCATACCGCAGCCCGGTGCCGGTCCACAGACTGAGGGTTGGGAATCCCTTTTACACAACATATAATAGGGCTCACATTGAAATTGTGATGGCAATGGGAAGAGTGTGTGGCCACTAGATTGCTGGAGGAGTGGGTATTGCTGGTCAACCTCACCATTGCAGGATGATACCAGTGGTGGGATTCAAATAATTTAACAGCTGGTTCTCTGCCCTAATGACCAGCTGGGTGGGCATGGCCATGGTGGGAGTGGCCAGGGGGTGTAACAGGCAGCACTTGGCCTCCTGCACCCCCCTGGGAGCAAAAACGGGCCACAGGGGGCCACACTCCACCTCCCTGTGCTCCGTTTTGGGCCTAGTTGACTTCCCTGCAGCCTCCTGGGAGCAAAAATGGGCCACCGGGGGGGCACCCAATACCCCACACCCCGTTTTGGGCCTAGTAGGTCTCCCTGCACTTACCTGGGAGCCAAAATGGGGCATATGGGGACTCCTGGTAGGGATGGAGTGGGGAGGGGCAGGGAGGGGAAGGGCAGGGGCAGACAGCAATTTAACAACCAGTTCGCCCAAACCAACCTGAACCGGCTGAATCTCATGACTGGATAACACCGATTCTTATGTTATTGCACTGATAGCATCAGATTCCCAGGCTCTATTTAAAGCTGGTGATTATCTACTATGTAGTCCTATATAGCATAGCGCTCAAGTATGTCAGCCATTATCTTGCCAAAATTAAATCTCCCAATCAGAACATCTCAATAAGGTCATCAATAACCCCCCCCCCACCTGCAAAAGGTTCGGGGACATGAATGTACAGCGGGCTTTTCCTTTGGTGGGCCTTCTGCCTTTGAGTGTTTCTTTTTTTTACTTCAAGTACTCGCTTCCCCTTCTTTGGGGTACAGGGAGGCCTCGACCTATGACTACAATTGAGCCCAACATTTCTGTTGCTAAGCGAGACGTTTGTTAAGCAAATTTTGCTCCCTTTTACGACGTTTCTTGCCGCAGTTGTTAAGTGAGTCCCAGCAGTTGCTAAATCAGTAACACGGTTCTTAAGTGAACCTGGTCCCCTCCCCATTGACTTTGCTTGTCAGAAGTTCGCCAAATGGATCACATGGCCTGGGGACAATGCAATGGTCATAAATGTGAGTCAGTTCCCAACATCTGAATTTTGATCACATGACTATGGGGATGCTGCAACGGTCGTGAGAAAAATGGTCAGAAGATGCTTTTTTTTCAGTGCCGTTGTAACTTCGGTCATTAAATGAACTGTTGTAAGTCGAGGACTACCTGTATTACGTAAAGTAGAGGATATAACACTTTTCAACCATATATTTTGCCTTCTTCACCTTTCTCCCTCTAATTCAGTTAACGGGAGGAAGGAATGCTGGCTTAGTCACCTATTTGGGCAGCTCACTGAAGAGGAAATAAACTTTTAATTATTTTCTCTGACCGAATATCAACTTGGCTGATTTTGTAAAATTACAGGGGTGATGAAGACAAAGCTGCAGCTATAAAAATAAATAAATAAATGAACACCATAAAACAGGGGTGTCAAAACAGTGGTGAAATCCACTTTGTTTTACTACCGGTTCTATGGGTGTGGCTTGGTGGGCATGGCAGGGGAAGAATACTGCAAAATCTCCATTCCCTCCCCACTCCTGGGGGAAGGATATTGCAAAATCTCCATGGGACCAGCCAGACGTGGTATTTGCCAGTTCTCCAAACTACTCAAAATTTCCACTACCTGTTCTCCAAACTGCTCAAAACCTCCGCTACCGGTTCTCCAGAACCTGTCAGAACCTGCTGGATTTCACCCATGTGTCAAACTCAAGGCCCAAGAAGTTGGATCCGGTTCGCAGGGTACTTAGATCTGGGCCTGCGGGGCCACCCTGAAAACAGCGAAGGACCAGCCTATGGTGCTTCTACCAGCAAAAACGGAGCTCGGGAGGGCCGCGTGCAGCCCTCCCAAGCTCCGTTTTCTCCGGCAGAGGGTTGCAGGAGGCTGTGGCAGCCAAAAACAGAGCTCAGGAACCAGTTTTCATTGGCAGAGTGCTGAGGCCTCCACACAGGCTCCCCAACATGAGTGACATCAAGCTAGCCATGCCACCACGGCCTCCATTCAGAGGTCAAACACAACCCTCAATGAAATCGAGTTTGACACGCCCGCCTTAAACAATAAGGGCCACCTCGCCTTTGCTTATTTGGTCTCTCCACATGCTGGCCCCATGCCATGAAAATAATGTTCCACTGGCAATCTAGGTGGGATGCTTTAATGTGCTGCCCTATCACCTAATTTCACAGATGGAAACCTGACGTCAAAACAGGAGCTAAGGTTGTGATTGATCCTGGCTCTGATTAAATCCAACCTCCCTGTCCTTCTAAGGCATTTCTTTTTAACCGAAGGTCTTCTTGGGGCTTAATAGCTGGGGAACAAAGAGGGCTGGTGAATTAATGATTCCCGTTTTCGTAGGTGGTGTCGGAATGGCAATCATGTTCTATGATCCTAGAATAGAGCTCTGGGCAGCGAAAGCTTTTTACGGTCTCTGCTGTGCAGATCGGACTCTGAAATGCTGCTAGACACCGCCCTCGTGAGGCCGTTGAAAGCATTGTGCATCTCCGTTCAGTGAATGCTAGCTGAAAACAGAGGAACTTGAATGGGATGGCAGTGACAAAAAGGCAATCCGGCGACTATCAAAATACAGTAATTCTTAATATTAGAATTGAGGGACACGGTGGCTCAGTGGCGAAGATGCTGAGCTTGTCGATCGAAAGGTCGGCAGTTCAGCAGTTCGAATCCCTAGTGCTGTGTAATGGGGTGAGCTCCTGTTACTTGTCCCACCTTCTGCCAACCTAGCAGTTTGAAAGCACGTAAAAATGCAAGTAGAAAAATAGGGACCACCTTTGGTGGGAAGCGTTCCGTGCGCCTTTGGCATCGAGTCATGCCGGCCACACGACCACGGAGACATCTTTGGACAGCGCTGGCTCTTTGGCTTTTAAACAGAGATGAGCACCGCCCCCTAGAGTCGGGAACGACTAGCACATATGTGCAAGGGGAACCTTTAGCTTTACCTAAATATTAGAATTAACCCAAATTGCATAAGTTAGAACTAATACGATACCCTACAGGTGGTCCTCAACTTCCAGCAGTTCATTTTGTGACAGTTCGAAGTTACAATGGCACTGAAAAAAAGTAACTTATGACAGATTTTCACACTTCTCACCATTGCAGCATCCCCATGGTTACGTGGTCAAAATTCAGATGCTTGGCAACTGACTCTTATTTTATATGATCACTTTTTACGACCCTCTAACAAGCGAAGTCAATGGGAAAGCCAGAGTCACTTAACAACCTGGTTACTAACTGAGCAACTGCTGTTGTTCACTTAAAAACTGTGGCAAGAAAATCATAAAATGGGACAAAATTCACTTTACCAACGTCTCACTTAGCAACAGAAATTTTGGGCTCAATTGTGGTCGTAATTTAGGTTGATGCTTTAATATCCTCAAAAATGTAGAATCATTTTTCCCCTTTGAATCCTGACCTCTTCTGCATAGCCCTCATAGGTAACATTAAGAGATTATTGTGGTTTCAGTTGTAAATTCATAAATCTGCAGGTCACCCCATAACACTTCAAAAGCCACCACTGGATAGTGTCTTTAGGGTAATCCAAAAGGACAATCTTTAAATGCATGAGCAGTTATATAAACCAGATATAGGGGACTGAAGGCTAAAACATATGAAGAACGGTTGCAGGAACTGGGTATGTCTAGTTTAATGAAAAGAAGGACTAGGGGAGACATGAGAGCAGTGTTCCAATATCTCAGGGGCTGCCACAAAGAAGAGGGAGTCAAGCTATTCTCCAAAGCACCTTGAGGACAGGACAAGAAGCAATGGGTGGAAACTAATCAAGGAGAGAAGCAGCTTAGAACTAAGGAAAAATTTCCTGACAGTGAGAACAATTAATCCGTGGAACAACTTGCCTCCAGAGGTTGTGAATGCTCCAACACTGGAAGTTTTTAAGAAGAGGTTGGATAACCATTTGTTTGAAGTGGTATAGCGTTTCCTGCCTAAGCAGGGGGTTGGACTGGAAGACCTCCAAGGTCCCTTCCAACTGTTATTCTATTCTGTTCAGATTTAATTTAAATTCAATTCAAATAAAACCAAAGTAACTGTTTATCTAGCTCTGCCCCCTTATTTGCTCTGGCTACTTTCTGGAATAAGCATCTGTAGCATCTCTGTATCAAACTGTCTGTATCCCTCAGCTTCCTCAAAAGTTGCATGATTGTGAGTTCCTATGCACAAATGGATGCCCAGTTGGATTCATAAATGGATGCACAAATTCTGGATGCCCGATTCAGGAAGGCAACTCAACAGTTTTAACTTTTGATGAGTATCCAATCCAATGAGAGATGGAGAGCCTTGCTAAAGATTTCTCGGTGATGTTCTCCTCCTTTGGGATTTACTTTAAATATCCAGGCCACGTTCTCCTTGCTACATTTTCAAACAGCCATAAAAACATATCTTTTGAAGAATGCATGGGTGTCGCATGATCTTGTTCAGCCCCCAAACGGTGGTGCATCAAACTGATTTCACTTACCGTATTTTTCGGAGTATAAAAAGCACCTTAGTTTTTGGGGAGGAAAATAAGAAAAAAGCTGATTGGCAGGTGGATTGACCTCCCAGAATACCCCAATCTGTTGTTCCCAGAGGTGAATTTTAGCAACAGGTTCCTTGGTTGTGAGCTCTGTGCCTTGCTTTTTTTTCTGCCTCTGAAACATCTGAAACTCGTTTCAGGAAAAACTTTTTTTTCTGCCTCTGAAAGCCTCCGAAACAGTGTTTCAGAAAAAAAGCCTCTGAAGCTCTGTTTGGGGGCTTTTTTTCTGAAGCTTCATTTCTGATGCTTTTTTCAGCCTCTGAAACCTCCGTTTGAGAAGCTGGGTGGGGCTACATTCGGAGTATAAGACGCACCCAGATTTTCACCCTCTTTTTGGAGGGAAAAAGGTGCATCTTATATTCCGAAAAATATGATATTTTCGTTTTTAACCTTCTGACATTATTATTTGAATGCTGCATCCAATTGTGGTCATCATGATACAAAAAAATATGTTGAGATCCTAGAAAGAGGGCAGAAAAGAGCAGCGAAGATGATAATGGGTCTGGAGGCTAAACCTACATGATGAACAATTGCGGGAACTCAGTTATGTCTACTCAAATGAACAAAAGGACAAGGGATGATATGATAGCAGTCTTCCAGTACTCGAGGGGCTGTCACAGAGAAGGAGTCAAACTATCTTCCAAAGCACCTGAGGACAGAACAAGAGGTTAACAGGTGAAAGATCATTAAAAGAGAGATCCAACTTAGAACCACAGTTCTAGGCAAAAGTTAAGAGATCGAATCAAGATTTATGTGTTAATAAAGTAATAATACTTTATAATGCCTTGGCTAAGACCACACTTGGAATATTGCATCCAGTTTTGGTCACCACACTATTAAAAAAGGCATTGAGACTAGAAGAGTGCAGAGAAGAAGAATGAAGATGATTAGGTGACTAGAAGCTGAAACATATGAAGAATGGTTGCAGGAATTGGGTATATCTAATTTAATGAAAAGGATAGGGGTGACATGATAGCACTGTTCCAATCTCTAAGGGGCTGCCATAAAAAAGAGGGGGCCAACCTGTTCTCCAAAGCACCTGAAGGCAGGACAAGCAATGGATGGAAATTAATCAAGGAGAGAAGAAACCTAGACCTAAGGAGAAATTTCCTGACAGAACAATTGTGGAATGACTTGTCTTCAAAAGTTGTGCGTACTTCCAACACTGGAGGTTTTGAAGAGAAGATTAGACAACCATCTGAAATGGTACAGGGCCATGATGGCGAATCTATGGCACGCATGCCACAGGTGGCATGCAGAGCCATATCTGTGGGCACGCAAGCATTGCCCTAGCTCAGCTGATTTTTGGGCCTTCTGGGCCCACTGGAAGTCGGGAAACGGGCTGTTTCTGGCCTCTGGAGGGCCTCTGGGAGGGTGGGGAAGGCTGTTTTAACCCTCCCCAGGCTCCTAGAAAGTCTCTGGAGCCTGGGGAGGGCGAAAAATCAGCCTATCAGGCCCACCATGCCATTGCATACCAAAAGCATGCGCGGGGCACATTGAATTATGTGTGTGGGCACGCATGCGTGTGACCCCCCCCGCTCTCCCCGCTTTTGGCACACGATGGCAAAAAGGTTAGCCATCACTGGTATAGGGTTTCCTGCTTGAGCAGAGGGATGGACTAAAAGACCTCCAAGGTCCATCCCAACTGTTATTCTGTTAGAACTAAGGAGAAATTTCCTGACAGTGAGAACAATTAATCAGCTGAATGGCTTGCCTTCAGAAGTTGTGGATGCTCCACCATTGGAGATTTTCAAGAAGAGATTGGACAACCATTTATCTGAAATGGCATAGGGTCTTCTGCTTGAGCAGGAGATTGGACTAAAAGACCTCCAAGGTCCCTCCCAACCTCTTATTCTATGCTCTATTGCAAGTTGCTCAGATTCTTCAGAAGTCGAGTGGCGAAGGGATTGCAGAATAAAGTTAAAACAGTTCCTTGTAGGACATCAAAGCGGTGGTACCCCATATTTCAGTAAGCAAATGACTGGCAAACAAACTGGAGGTGGTATGTTGGGATTTTAAAATTTATTCCAACATGCTATTTTTTAAAAAATAGGCTCAGACTGATTAGACAGCCCAAACTGTAGTAAAGGCAATATACGTGTAAAAACTTCTTTCATTCACAGTACAGGTGTCATTTACAATTAAGGGTCACAAACATCAAATGCTGAGTAATTTCTCTCTTTTTTTTTAAACATTATATTCTGTGCTTTTTACCTGCATTTTTTTTTTTGCACTCTTATTACCATACAGACATTGCAAGATGCAAATGTAGAAACTGAAATAAAAATTACAGGCAAAACTACCAAATTACACTGTACTCTGAGTCTGTACATATTTACAGTACCTTTTTTGGAATGTATTGCCATTTTTAAGAACATATAGAAACTTTCTAAAGACTATTCCACTTACAGAATACATACACCTTTTAGAAAAAAAGGCAAATATTTATCTTACATGAGACCATGTATATTAAATTTGCGTACACGTCATCAATATTATTAATATTTTACATTACATTTACTAAAGTGAGCATAAGTGCCATAATATTCAAGACTGAAAACTTATTTTATGTCATCATTAGGACCCAAATTTGGTATTTTCTAAAAAAATATTTTTACCTTTTAATTCACAAATACTGTGCAATAAACAGGACGTAACAAAAAAAAAAGTTCTTAAGGAATACACACAAAATCAAGTTTGGGGAAAATTAAAAGGAGGGAAAGTATTGAAATAGACAGAATAAAGAAGGGCTAGATCACAATGCTTCACACTTAGCTCAGAAATGGTGTAACAGCTTCCAAACACTATATATTTAGTGCCTCTGGATTTAAAAAAAATAAAATAAAATGTGACTTAAATAGAGAAACTCGGGTGCAAGAAGATAGAACTTTCTGCTAAGAAATAGTGAAGGAGTTAAATATAATTGCTCTGTTTGAACTGAACATAAAACATCAGTTCAGCTGTGAGGCTCAGTATTCCAGTTCTCCAATTCAGTTGTAAATAATTTATTGCTTTAAGCCCGCTGCAGTTTTTCATGCTCCCCAAATCTGTCAGAATTATGGCTGGTTTTAACTTAGGCTACCTACTCCAAATGTGCCAACGTGAAACCAGGGTGTGTGAAGGTTTGTTTCAGCAAACTTAATCTTAACTTAAACCCAGGAGGCGGCCTGGATGCCATATCAAACACTGGCTAATCTAAAAAGAGACGTTTTGGAACTCCTCCTTATGACTGCATTGGAAGAGAGTAAGGATAGGACACGCAAATCCTCGATTCACTGACTGGGCTCATCCATGATTTACAAACTATAAATGCCATGATTTACAAAACTACAATAAGGAAAACTCAAACAAGTCATCTTACAATCCAGCGTGACGCATGAAACTGCTCCTTATGTTTTATTCCTTCCAGGCCAAACAACAGGTTGTCCTCGGCCTACAACCTTTCATTTAGTGACCATTTGACATTACAAGGGCACTGAAAAAGGCGACTTATGACCAGTGGTGGGCTGCAACCAGTTTAACAATCGGTTCTGCGAAACGCGGGTTTTGCGTGCGCACATCTAACATGCTTGCGCGCAGCATTCAAAATACAGCAATTTGAAGCTCAGCTGCTTACCTTCTAAGGCAACCCCAGTAAGAAGAACAGTGGAGGTGCGGAAATCAGCTGTGCCACGCGAATCAGCTGAGCCAGAAGGAAGGAAATTTAGGATAGGATAGGGCAGGTGCGGGTGAGCGGGGCCAGCTGATCATTGGAACTACAGGTTCGCCTGAACCTGTCCAAACCAGCAGCAGCCCACCACTGGTTATGACCATTTTTCACATTTACAACCACTGCAGCATCCCCATGGTCAGGTGACACTTGGCAATTGGCTCAAATTTATGAAGGTTGCAGTGTCTTGGAGTCATGTAGTCTACCTTTTGCAACCTTCTGAGAAGCAAATCAATGGGGAAGCCAGATCCACTCAACAACCGTGCCAGCAATTTAACAACCAGAGTGATTCATTTAATAAATTGTGGCAAGAAAGGTTGCAAAATGAGTCAAAACTCACTGAACAACTGTCTTGCTTAGGAAAGGAAAATTTGGCCTTAATTGTGGTTGTAAGTCGAGGACGACCTGTATGAAGACATGCGGAGATAGTCCAAACAGTTAGGGAATGGGAAGATTTTAGTAACAGGTTACTAGAAGCAAGAGTGATGGTAATCCAGTGGATTTCATCATGCTGGATTTTCGTAGCATACCAGCAGTGGTCACCACTTGCTGGTACGCTAAGGTTTTCTACAGGGTCTAGCCCAGTCAAATATCTACCATTTACATTTACTGAGAAACTGGAAATAATTCTGACTTCTACAACTCTACCAGGGGTTCAATCCATAGAGGGAGGGGGGATGCCGTCATCATTTGGCCACTTTTACAGGTGAGGCAATAAAGTCCTCTGATTGTTTGGTATTTTCCTGAAAGGCAACTTGGAAAAAGAGACCCATGCTATCATGGATTGGTTTTCCTGTATACAAATCATTACCTCTAAATATGAATCACTCTTACAACAAAACCTGGTTTGGTATTTCATACTTCATCCACACTAAATACATCATATGACACACATTTCAATTAACTCAAGAGACCAAACCACATTTGAAAGAATGGTCTTTAATGGCCAGACAGTATATCAAAGGGCTTAAACGGTGCCTTTCAGAAATGGCAACTCTAGTAATAAATCACTTTGAAAGCAAAAAGCTCTCCACTCACTTTCAAGTCATCAGCAGTTTGGAGGGAGAATTCTTTGGCCTGCAGGGGATAGAAGCGGGGGAGGGGGGCACCCCAAAATACCAATGGAAATGCTCATGAGATAAAACACGAATATCATCCCTGCACACTGATGAAACCCAGTAATCAACTATAAAGATTTTTGCAAAGTTTTGCAAACACTTCTTTCTTTTTAGACCAAAAGCTGGAGGGCTGGGGATGGAAAATCTAGAATTATTCCACAGAACCTGTTCGATTGCATAAATTAAGGGATGCTCAAAAGTATCCATTTATTTCAAATTCAAAACAGGTTCACATGGTCTGCCTCTGCAGCTGTCTTGAGCTCAAAACTGGCTTGATTTTTTGAGCATCAAAAGGATCCCCTTAAACTTCATGTTTAGGCCAGCTTGGGTTAAAACATTTTTATTGACAAATCCTAGGTATGAAATGAACGGTATTATAACTCAGATATTTACTCTGAAATAAATCTTAGGATGGGGGTGAAATTACCTCTAAAAAGAGGCTGTTCATAGCAATGAGATTCTGTTCAATTTTCCTAGTCTGAGATGATAAGGGCCAGCTAGTCAGGTCTCCTAAATCTCCTTATAGCACCACAATGTCGTGATTGACCCAGAAGTTGACTTTTAATGGGGCGATTTTAAGTGCTTCCGGTGAAGCACTTTCTTAAGGCTTTGTTAGGTCTGCCTAGAGTGCTCAGCACCATACAATTTGAGCCCTTATTGTGTTGAGTAGCTTGCTGTCAGGGAAGCTAACTCCATCTGGCCAACCGATGCACTCAGTTGGCCAACAAGAAATGCCCTAGAGACCCAGAAAATTACATGGCTGGCAAAAGAAAGGAAAAAAAGTGACGAGAACCAACTGCTCTCATTTATTTTTCCTGTATCACAAACTAAAAGCTTTTCAACACACGTCTTTAGTTGGCCTGTGATTAAATAGCCATAGCACTTAAGACTTCTATACCGCTCCACAATGCTTTACAGCCCTCTCTTTAACAGTGGTTTACAGAGTCAGCAAAATTGCCCCCAACAATCTGGGCCCTCATTTTACCCACCTCGGAAGGATGGAAGGCTGAGTCAACCTTGAGCCTGGTGACAATCGAACTGCTGACAGCGGGCAGAATTAGCCCCGCAATACTGCATTCTAACCACTGTGCCACCACGGATCACATTAGGAAAATGAGAACTCCATTAGTGAACCAGGCAAGCCGAGATTTGCTTCTGTATTTACAATAGACACTCATTATGCAAAAGGGTCATGTCTTATCAAACAAGTTAGAGGTCACAACTTAGTGGCCTTTTAGGTATTTAGGATTACAAGCCTTAACAGACCCCCCTGCTACTGGCCATGCAAGCTAGAGCTCATGGGAGCTGAAGCCCAAAAGCAACTGGACGACGTATAAACTATGCCATGCTAAGATCAAAGTGAGGCTGCTGGTAGAAATATCCGGGATCTAGGCAAACTAGGTTCTCAATCAGGAAATGAAAAGAAGGAATTCAAGTAGAGCCTGCTAAATTCGAGAACAGGTATCACAAAGTTACAATGCATTGCATAGTGTGTTGGGTCTTCTGCTATTCCGTCTATGCTAGGAGCATTGTGGGCCCAATAAGAGATCTCAGGATCCGCCTCCCCAAACTAAAACGCCCTCACAAGCAACATACCAATATATACAGTGGTTAACAACCAAGCCTCCTATCAGTGGATAAAAAATTCACTTCCATCTGCAGAGCGCTGAAGGAAGAGAGAACAGCATCAGAAGGAAAAATAACCACACCCTAATGATTAATGTTACCTCCGGGGATCTAGATTCCACCACAAATCATAGAATCCGTTGGCAAGGTAAAAAGAAATGCCCCTTCCGTTGTGTCTAAACGAAAAGGGAGGTGGAAACAGGGTGGGAAAAAAAGCTAAGAAAACAGAAAAACCCTGAGCGTTGTGGTGCATTTGATCTAGCCCACACACACCCCCAAACGAAACCAGGCACAGTTAAAGCAATGAATGGATCAAAGACGTGAGCATGTCCAATAATGGCTCGTGTACACTTAACAATACTGAAAACCATTTGGTCCATAAAGAGCTGCATGGAAAGCCAACTGGGGAAGGAGGAAGGAAAAGGAAGGACGCAGGAATTCAAAGCCTCGGTGGAGATGAAATACTGTTGTCCAGCAATTGCCACAAGAGATGATGATTGCTTCTTCAGTGCTGGACGGGATTAGCGGGGGGATCTTCTGAAGTCAATACAAGCTAGTGACACTTCCTGTTGGTTTGATCTATTCTAGTTAATCCAGTAGTTAGATGTTTGTACCCCGTGATCTGTCCCGGGAGAAAACCGAACGAGATACCCCCTGACCTCCTTCAAAGTCTTGCTATAGATGCTGGATTCCAGTGCAAAACACAACAGCACCATCAATGCTGGACTTCAGCCCCAAAAGAGGTATCGGAAGCAGAAGTAAACAAAAGGGGGAGAAAAAGGTTGAAGACTTCCCGTGGAGTTTTTCAGTGAACTCTGCAATTCCAGGGGTTGGTTTGGTCTCTTTCATATCCACAACGTCAATGTTACCTTGACTTTGACGCACACAAAACCAGCCAAAGAAACAAACAAACAAAAAAGGCCTTAAAACATCCCGTTTTCATAAATTCCTTAATACAATACAGAAAACGATATACCTCAGATTATTTAACCCATCCTGTGTTTGTCAGCTATGCAAAACCCAATAGAGTCCATGGCTTTATCAAGCCAGCTTAATCAAAGGAATTCATTCGGGATTTATTTATTTTTTTCCTTCTTCTTCTTTTCCTGTTTGGGGGGAAATGAGAGAAGCATGCACAGAGTAAATTCAGAACATCTCAGAGAGTTCTGAACTGGTCCACTGGATAAACATTTGTGGATCTGTTGCAAGGCTGGTGGATAGGGAGGAAGTAGGGGCTGGCTTCACTTTGAAAAGCATTTCTACAGACTCCATACAGACTCTTCAAATAAACGCTGAGCACAGGCTCTTATCGGAGTAAACACTTCTTTTTAACAGTTGCACTTTTAAAATTGGTACGAACAAGGCAGAATTGCATGACACTGGCATGATTTGTACGTGGCACCAGCTGGTTAGGCGGTTGGGCGGGCACTTCTTAAAACTGCTCTTTAAAAAAAAACTGGCTAAATATTCACCACTGCAAATCACGTAGATGTGAAATTTGGCCCTCCTACCTCACCAGGGGTTTGCATTGATTCAAAAAGTTGGGAAGATAAACTATGCAAAAAAAAAACAAAAACCCCAAATTCAAAGAACTTAAAATTTCCTGCTTTCTTCGTTTAGTCCGAATATTTTTCCTACTTTATAAGGACTTCAAGGAATGTCGTTTTCAGTTTTTATGGTCTTTCATCTTGCAGAACCCCTGCTGGTTTTGAGATTACAGCTAGTCCTCGACTTACAAACGGTTCATTTAGTGACCATTTGAAGTTAACAAACAGCAGCACTGAAAAAAGTGAGTTATGACCGTTTTTCACTCTCGTGAATGCTGCAGCATTCCCCCCCCCCAGTCACCTGATCAAAAGTGAGATGCTTGGCAACTGGCTCTCATTTATGACAGTTGCGGTGTCCCAAGTCAACGGAGAAACATGGAAACACCCATGTTAATAACTGCAGTGATTCACTTAACAAATGTGACAAGAAAGGTCATAAAATGGGGGGTGGGTGGGTGGGAGCCTCACTTAACAAATGTCTCACTGAGCCACAGAAATATTGGGCTCCATCATGGTCGTAAGTCGAGGACTATCTGTATCCAACCTCTTTGGAGAGCATCAAGTTAAGCAACACCGCCTTTCAGAAAGAGACTATCTAATTGGGACGAACCTAACATGAAATCAGAAACAGAACTATAGCAGGTGCAGATGTAAGCACTTAACCTGGGCTGCTGGGAAGATCCTTGCCAGTGGCTTGCACCATTGCTAACGTCCTGGTTCAATACCAGTAGTGAGTTTCAAATCCCGTTGCTACCGGTTTGCTTGCGGGCGCGCTTGTGCGACGCTTCTGCACATGCGCAGAGACGTCCGGGCGGGTGGGCAGATCCTCGCGCCACCAGTTTGCCCGATCTGGGGCGAACTGGTAGCAACCCACCAACACGCATCATGGGTCTCTTAGAGCTTGCTCGCCCACATGTGCACGGTGCAGAAGAGGCTCCAATGGAATCTAAATTGGAAATTAAAGATTTCTTTGTTCTCTGCACTAGTTTTCAGAAAACGGAAATTGGTCCGATCCGGATTTTATTAATTATTATTTTTTTGGTATAAGAAACTTGGGGCAATATATATATTTTTTTTTAAAAAAAGGAGAGACCTATTTCCAAATCTGAGGTTATGAGAGCCCATTTTCGAACCCCGAGATCCCAAGAGCAGAAGGAGAAAACAAAACAAAATGAAGATTCTTCGTCTAAGTTTACCAGCCAACATTTTGTTTAACCAGTCAACTTTTGTGGCGGGTTTAAAAAGCACCCTTTTTTTAAGGATTGTGTGCACATGGAATTTAAAAGCAGCAGCAGCGACATGGAATGTCAGCATTAAAGCAAGAATGGCTGCCAGAAAGAACAGATCCACACCATTCTCAGAATGTTTTTTTTTTTTTACATTCAATATATTTCTATTTCCTTCCAATTTATTTTATTTTAATTTTATTTTTTTCTCTTAAAAGGGGCTAACCCTTCATATGTCTATGTGTCCCTTTTTTAAAAAAAGTGCTTTTGTGGGTTGAATTTAGGGAGGCACCTGCTGAGATCGCCACTCTCTCTCCCTCCCCCTCCCCTCCCCTCCCCACCCTCCACCCCACTTTTTAGGGCAGGCAGAATTATTGTCACTGCCATGAATACCTCCCCAAAGTAAGTGCTAATTTCATCAACAATTCAAGGGTAAACACTTCTCCCCCCTCCCTACCCCCGAATCAGAACAGTCACAGCTGTCCTTAAAGCACATTTACAGGCAATCAGAATAATGCAAATAATAATAATAAAAATAAAAAAAACCATTATAAAATAACAAGCACTTCACCACATATTAAATAAAGCATGTAATAAATAGGGGTGGAGGGATTATAACTTCTGTACAGGGGGAGCGGATTTTTTTTTCTTCTTCCTTTTCTTTTTTCCTAATCAGTATGTATCTCTGAAAAGGCGTCGATTTTCCTAGAAGTTTTTCAGTGCATCCTTCGGGGAAAAAAAAGATTCTTGACTCTTTCCTGTCTGCATTTATCGGAGCCTGTTGGAACAGATGTGGTTATAATGGCAAATGAAGGGGGCATGGGTGATGGACTCCTTTTCAAGAGTAGTAAAACACTTGTAGCTTCAGTTTTGTATGTGTGTGTGTGCGTGTCAGGCAACCACAACAAAAAAGGGGGCATTGATAAAGGCACAAGTAAATGTGAAAGTAAAATGGAGGGCGGGAGGATGATTTCTCTACACCAGAGAGATTTTTTTTTTCCTTTAACGACCGATTATTCTAAAACCAACACAACAGCACTGGCCAAGGGTCTGTTGTTTCAACATCTGAAAAGTGGTTGACAGGACCCAGCCAAGGGCTTAAGTATCTCCTGTACGGTTCTCCACTCGGCTTTGAGCTAAGCCGAAGCCTGCAGCGTGTTCTAAGGATGGACTTCTTCTCCTATAGGCCCCTGCTTGTGGGGCCGGTTCTCCCGACAGGTTCCTTCTCCTGGTGGAGAGCCGGTGAGAGGACTGGCTGGATGAATGTTCCAACAAGCAGCCCATGCTGTTGCTTCGGTCCAGTGACTGCGTGGGGATGCTTGAAATAAAAGCGCAGGTGGATTTGAAAGTAGTGCACGAGCTGCCGCCGTATTTCTTCCCCTTCTCGGTGAAGGGTCCTTCTTCCCCATGAGCCAAAGGCTTTGGAGGACACTCCCCCTTTGAGCAGGAACTCATCATCGGGGAGGCCGTACAGCTCTCCTGCTCTCCTGAACTACACTTTTTTACCCTGTAACCCTTCTTGGAACGTGTTTGCTGAAGCTCGCTAGTCCTTGTTTTCTCTTCCATGCAGATGCCGCTCCGAAGCGGCGAGGCGGCTGATGAAGGAGGAGCTTCGTGTCTGTTTGGAGTTTCTTTGCCCCTGGCTTTCGTTGGGCTGAATTCAGAAGTGCTACCGCCGAGTTCAAAGTAGCTGGCCTGCAGGGACATCACTGATCCATGCCCCAAGCTGGGATGGGTGCTGGGTCTCGCCTGGACCATCTGGATGCCCCCAATGGGGATCATCGGGCAAGGGCTCCTGGGTAACTGCTGGGAGTGCAAAGGGAGGTGACTGAAAATATGGTCTTCCACTCGATCCGGAGCATGAATGGGTACTTGGTGGAGCGACTGCAAAGGTCGGAAATAGAGATGTTGAATGATGCCTGGTGACACTGTTGGGTTCCTGGACTCTGTCTTCTGCAATGACAAGAGGCATACAGAAAGTCAACTCTTTAAGTTTGGAACATACAGCTGTGGACACAAAACACTGCCTTACTTTAATAAGTTGTTCTTAATTTTTATGTTTTTTTTTTTTTTTAAAAAAAAGATGACTCAAAGGAGTCAAATTAAAAGAACATATTCCATTGCAACTGGTCCATTGCAGTGATGGAATTCACGTTTTTTTATTACCGGCGTGGCTTGGTGGGCGTGGCATGGTGTGGTGTGGCTTGGTGAGTGTGCCAGGGGAAGGAGACTGCAAAGTTTCCATTCCCATCCCACTCCAGGGGAAGAATACTGCAAAATCCCCATTCCCAACCCACTCTAGGGCCAGCCAGAGGTGGCATTTGCCGATTCTCAGAACTACTCAAAAGTTTTGCTACCAGTTCTCCAGAACCCATCAGAACCTGCTGAATAGTACCCCTGGTCCATTCCATCCTTCTCTCTTTCTTTGCTCTCTATTAAAACACAGCAAAACAAATATTTACACCTCAAAAGAACACATAATAATAATAATAATAATAATAATAATTTTATTTCTATACCGCCCTTCTCCCGAAGGACTCAGGGCGGTGTACAGCCTATTTAAAAACACAAACAAAACAATGATATAAAATTTAAAATAATTAAATAAATGGCTCAAATTTAAAACCCCAATAAATTTAAATACCCCAATTTAAAACTATTGTATTGATAGTCCGGCCTGGCGGAACAACAGGGTCTTCAATGCGCAGCGAAACACCCGGAGGTCAGATATCTTACGAATTTCCGGGGGCAGTTCATTCCACAGGGCTGGGGCTCCCACAGAGAAGGCCCTCCCCCTGGGCGTCGCCAGCCGACATAACTTGGCTGACGGCACCCTGAGGAGGCCCTCTCTGTGGGAACGAACTGGTCGGTGGGAGGCTATTGGTGGCAGAAGACGGTCTCGGAGGTACCCGGGTCCTATGCCATGGAGCGCTTTAAAGGTGGTAACCAACACCTTGAATCGCACCCGGAAGACCACCGGGA